>NC_134244.1:47798039-48423039 GCF_965152275.1 Natator depressus | reverse complement strand
GAAAGGGCCGTCTCAGGCTGCAGCCACAGAGGAGTAGAAAGTTGGTTACCTCATTTCTGTACATAGTTCCAGCTCCTAATAAAAGGAGTATCTTGACACTGGTCTCAGCTTGGCAGTCAAATATTTCCAGGAATGGAAGGCACAGCATGTGGGATTACCTAGTGAAAGGTAAGGTTGACATGGTTCCTACAGAGCCTGTACAACTGCAAGTAAACCTCCCACCAGCCCTGAGACTCATGGGAAATGCTGGATGTGCCTGGAAAAGCTTCAAACAGCAATTTGAACTGTATATGGAAACAATCGGGCAAATAAATTGGATGATGGGGAAAAGATTCCTCTGCTCTTAACAGTGGTAGGCACAGAAGTCCTGGAAATATATAACATATTCCATAAAGATGGTGGTAAGGAGAAGAAGAAAGCTCTGCAGAAATAATTAAAATGTTTGAGAATCATCATGTCCCTAGACAAAAATGTTACTTATGAGAGAGAGAGAGAGAGAGAGAGAGAGATATTCAGGAAAAGAACACAGAATGAAGGGGAAACAATAGAGGAGTTTGTCACAGACTAAAACTAAAAAGTCAGTCATGTGATTAGGGAATATTAAAAGACACTCATTAAAGACTAGATTGTCCTGGGATGTAACAATAAAAAGTCTGTGAACAATCACTAAGGGACATAGAACTGACACTAGAAAGGGCAATATGTATATACCAAGCAACAAAACAAACAGAAACACAAATGAATACACCACACCTTAAGTCCTGGCTTGCTGGAGGAAGAGAGTAGTGCTTTATGGCAGGGATCATGGAGGAGGTCAGAAACTGCTGCAAAAAGGTGGATGGTGGTCAGCTTTGCAGCGCTGACTAACCCCCTGGGAATGTGAGGGTGGAAGGCTTTAAGTATTTCACCATACAAGATGTAACCCCAGGCATTGGAAGCCCTTTCTCCATACAGCAGTCAAAACAGCACCCACTGTCTCTCCCCTGGAGTTGCTAATATCCAGTTGGGTTAGGACCTGCTGTGGACTTTGTGCTAGTGGCTCCTTTATAGGGGGGATGGGAAGGAATTCTTCCCTCACCACCATATTGGCTTCAGTAGAATGGTGAGTTTTTTGCCTTCACCACAGATGGTGTCAGGGGGAACCTATTATGAGGAGAAAAGGGAGTAGGCTGTATGGTGCAATGTATTTTGTAAGTGTGGGGTGGATGTCTCGTGCAGGTACTCCAGAAGGAAGGCATCCAGTGACCAAATAAATGGCCTGGTAATGGACTTGAAAAGGAGATGCTGGTTAATGGAATGGGGCAGGGAGTTAGAGGCTCCTGTGATTGGTACGGCAGGGAGCCAAACCCCCTTTTCTGTAGCCCACCTTAACCCTCTTATGAGGGGGGAGGTGTATGGGAGGTGTATGTAGGTCCAAGCCATGGGTTGGCTGGGAGACCTGGATGGAAAATGAAGGGGGCTGATGGAAGCTCCGGGTAGTTATTGAATGAATGTGGAGTTGCCTGCACTGTACGCTTTTATCCACCGAGTAGTCCCAGATATCTAATAAAGTTGGGGCCTGATTAAAATCCATATCAAGTATCTCCTGTCCTCCTCCTGGTATAGCCAGACAATTAAGTGTGTAGAGAAAGGCACAGAGCATATGACTCCGAGTACCACAGCTAAACATGCAAGGGATAAAGTTCACAGAAATTAAATTGGCCAGGGACAGAAACATGAAAAGTAGGAAACAATGCCAGCAATGTGGCAACCAGCATGCATGTAGGAAATCCCCAGCGTTCAGGCAAATATGTAGAAACTTTAATAAACTAGTATGGCAAAATATACAGAGAAAGCAGGAAAGTGCATGTATTAAATAGGTAAAGGGATTCCTCGAGTGAATAAGAAGATCTTGTTCTTAAGCACAATAATGGAGGAGGCTGAAAAGTCAACAGATGGTTAATTAAAATGTGGACAAATGACACTTATGTGACATACAGGATAGACATTGGAGCACAACTAAATGTAATAACAGAAACTGAAATAGAGAGATACAAGGAGCACATAGAGATGGAAGAATCAAAAGTGTCTGTAAAATACTATAATGGAGGAACAATTTCAGTGTTGGGGGAATGCATGCTGACACTTAAATACTACTGGGAAATGATAAAATAAGTTTGTGGTGATACACATAGGCAAGCAACCAGTTTTGGGCCTACAAATATGTGAGGTGCTTTGTTTCATTAAGAGGATGTTTGTCATAGAAAGACAGAAACACAACACAGAGCCAGTTATGAAAATATTAATAGCATATGAAGATGTATTCACAAGAAATGGGTGCCAGAAAGTAGCACAGAAAATACAATTAAGGGAAGATGCTGTGCTGCATGAAAAAAATCCATAAGCTTTAAGAAAGAGTCTAGAAGAAGAGCTGCAAAACCTGACAGTAAATGGTTTCATTTGGAGGTTGGAAGAACCAGCAGATAGGGTTAACTCCTTAGAAATTATAGAAAAAAATAAAAGGAGGAGAGCTATGGTGGGGTATGGACAATAAGATGCTGAACAAAAGCACATAAAGAGAACACTGCCATTTGCCCACAAGAAGGGAAATATTGTCGGAGGTGGCAGGAGCCAAATTCTTCAGCAAAGGAGATGTGTTGACAGGATTTTTCTTGGACACTGAGAGCTCTAACATCTGCACGTTCAGCACAGCATTTGGCAGATACTGCTTCCTAAGACTGCCTTTTGGAATATGCTCCACTCCTGAAGTATTTCACCATACAGTGAGTGAATGCTAGAGGGTCTAGCCGCTGTGAAAAGTATACATTGAGGACATAATGATTTGTGGCAGCACTGTCACGGATGATCAGAAATGACTGTGGAGAGCGCTGGAAAGAGAGCTAATAACCTTAAACCGAATAAGGCTAAATGTCAATTTCAAACAACAGAAATAACATACTTGGGAGAGAGAGAGAGAGACTGATTTCTAAGAGAATCTTGCCTGATGAAACAAAGATTCAAGCAATAGTGAACATCCCCAGATCTAAAGATAAAAAAGGGAATTCAAAGACAGCTAGGCATGTTGAACTATATCAGCAAGTTCATACCTAACTATACAGCTTGCACAACTAGTCTAAGACATCCACAAGGTCATTGAATGAGCATGGAAGCCAGAGCACGAAAGAGAATTCAGTGATTTAAAGCACATCCTTACATCAGCTTCAGTGCTTCAATTTTGTGACCCATTGGAAGACATCAAAATCTTCATAGATGCCTTGAAAGGAAGGCCTGGAGTTGTTTCAGTGTCATGGAACTGATTGGTTGTCAGTCTTGTATGCATCTAGGGCTATTACAGCTGCAATGAAGATCTATGCACAGGTCTGGCATTGGATGTTCAAGGTTTCATGACTTTCAATATGGTTTTAGTTTCAAAGCAGAAATGATCATAAACCACCGACTGCAAAACACAGAAAGAGACTTGGAGAAGTTCTACGTGCATAGTTGATCTAGACACAGTAACTACTTGTGAGAATACAGAAGTATGATATGACCCTGGAGATCCAACCTGGATGCCATTCAGTAATGGCAGACACGCTTTTAAGAGCATATGCTCCATCTGACAACACACAGCCTGGTGATCTGAAATAAGAAGTAAACATACAGCATGACACTTTCATCATGTTCAAATGTATCTCCAGGCATATGGGATGAACTGAACGAAAAATAGCTAAAGGTAAAATGCTGCAAGCAATAATACAAGCTGTAAGTAAAGGAAAGAAAAAAATCAGCACTTCCCACCTATATGTTCTCACTATAAAAATAAGCTTTCAATGATTTCAGGAATGCCTTTGAAAAAGACACAAATCATAGTGCCCACACTGATGAGAAGGAAACTATTGGAATAAATACTCAAAGGGTACCTGCGAATGACCAAATCAAAAAGGAGAGCTAGAGAAGTTTATATTCTGGCCAGAGATGAATTGTGATATGAAGAAATGATGAGCAGTTGTGGACCATGTCCAATGTTCCCTCTAATTTTTGACAGGCTGCGTGTGCAAAAAATTAATTCTGTGCAAATTTTTGTGCTTCTGTGCAAATTTTTGTGCGTGCGGTGTTTTGCCATGTGCGCGGGGTTTAGGATCTGTGTGTGTGTGCACAGCTTAGAGGGAAAAGTGAATTCCTGTCAGTAGTACAGCGATTCCCAGAAGAAAGAACAAATGATACCATTGTGACTCATTGTACCCCATGTAACACCCTGTACCCCCATATTCACTACTGTTATGGTTATAGTAAATTTTGTACAAAGTATGCCTTCTGAGCTATCATTTGAAAAGTCATAATCTGCTAAACATCATTGTCCTGTTGTATATTGAGTTATGAGATTTTGCTATAGGTTTGTTACTGAAACGTAATTCTGGGGAACCACCACAGACTAGTTCCTCAATGTCAACAAAGGACTGACAAAAGGTGTTAGAAAACTATTAGCTGTTGAAGCAACCATCCATCATCAAGGGGGACTGTAAACAAAAGATTTGCATGTCATACCCGAGATAGCTCAATATTTATGTACAGAGACGGTGTGAATAAGAAATGTACAATTCACCTGATCTCATGTACACAGGGGACTGTTTTGTCTACATCCCAGCGGAGGGATAATTCTCAAAGAGAGGAGGCGTGTATAAGACTAGAGAACAACCAACACACATTTACCTCTCCTCCTTCATGTCTACCGAGAGCAGCAAGATTGTGTGAAAGACAAAGAAACGTAATTGAACTGTAGGGAGTGGTCCTAAGTGGAAGGCTTTCCAGTTAGCATGAACTGCTGAAAGTTTCTGGGTGAGAGTCACCTTTTTGCTTTCAAATCTTATTTAGCCTGGGAAAGTTTAGGAGTTAGATTGTGGTTTTGTCTTTTATTTCTTTGGTAACCAATTCAGACTTTTATGTCTTAAACACTTATACTCACTTAAAATCTATCTTTCTATAGCAAATAAACTGTTTTATTCTTTTATTTAAGCCAGTGTGTTTGGTTGAAGTGTTTGGGGAATCTCTACTAAGGTTAACAAAGGCTGAGTCATAATCTTTTTTTTAAAATAAAATGATGAACTATCAATGAGCTTGCTCTGTTCAGTCGTGTGCTGGACAGAGCAAGATGCACATTTCTGGGGTGCAAGTCTGGGACTGAGGGGTGTGCCAGTACCTATTCACGGTTGGCTGGGCATAGCATTCATGTACTCAGCTGGGAGTGACTTTATGGAGAGGTTTGTTGTTCACTGGCAAAGCAGTGTAGAAAAGTATCCCAGTTAAGGGGAGGCAGGAGCTCAGCAGTTTAGGTTGCACCCTGGGGGATGGCATAACCACATAAACAGTTCACAGTTCCATGGGACAAAGTTCAGCCTAAGAAGAGATGATCACCTGGTTATAATAGTCTCCTTTGCCATTTCCCCAGAACTGGTCACACTTGAAGATACCACAGCAGCAACAATTGTCAGGCACATCCTATCTGTATTTACACATAATGGAATTCCAAGAATACCAACAACTGACAGTGGACCACAGTTCAAGAATAGGGAATACCTGGGCTCTGCTACAATATATAACTTTCATCATGAGACATCTAGTCCCAGATATTCTCAGGTACAAGTAGCGATGAACTTGCTCAAAAAAGCAATGGATGCAAGAGAAGATCCACATTTATCAGTACTCTGCTACAATGTGGGAAGTGAGCTGCTGAGCTTCTTTAGAACAGACTTATAAATACTTGCTTACCAGACATGGGACAAAAACAAAGGATGACTAAGGAGTCTGTGATAGTGAGGGAAAGACGAGGAAAGTACAGTCAGATAAAATAGTACTATAAAGGAGAAAGACCTCTTCCTCAGTTAAAAAAACAAAAACTTGGTGAGAATTTGGCAAGATGAGCACTGGCCTGTCAAAGCTACAGTTATAAAAGTGGAGCCACCCCGCTCATACTCAGTGATCAGAAAAAGGCAAACATATTAAGAAGGAATCATAAGCATCTTCTCAAGATACTGGACAACTTGGCTGAGAAACATAAATGAGAAGAGACATACATGTTGAAAACTATTCACAAACTGACCCTGTTATCAACCATGAGGCTGAACAGTCTGTTACAGACAAGGCTTTGCCTAAAAAATGGTTTGCAATACAGGAAGATTGCTGAAATGCCCAAAGAGACTGACTGAGACATGCTATTGTTGTCTTAGAGCTACCTGAAGGGTTGCTAACATTAGTTATTGTGCATGTAATAGTTTGATAGTTTAATATTGTTTTAATTCAGTAAAGAAATTTAGAAAGGGATCTTAAAAGGGGAAGATATACTATAGAGTAAGTCCTCTGCGAAATATAGAGATGCCACACCTCCAATACACTCAAAATCTTTGGTTTCCTGGGACAGATACGCAGAAACAAAGAAGCCCAGGACAGGGCAGTCACAGCCTCAGCTACAGAGTAATAGAAAGTGGATTTCCTCATTTTTGTACATAGTTTCTGTTCATAATAAAGGGTTTATCTTGATATCACTCTCCTCATCAGTAGGAAACTACATTCACCATCCCTGCTGCCAGTGGAAGGGGGAAAGGCAGTGTGGCCTGAGGAAAACAGATATCTGTGCACTACACTTATATTCGACTGCCTGTTCAACACCCTCTCTCCCAGCCTATGACTTTTGCAGTCCAGCATGAGTTAAAGCTGCCTGCAAGATGCTCTGACACAGCACAGGAAGACCAGCCTGCACAGAACTGCAGCAGGCTCAGGGGAGTGGAAGAGGGTGAGCTGCAAGCCATCTTTGTGGACTCACCTTAGACCTGCTTTCTATTCAGTTTAGCTAAGTCCCAGGGGTTCAACATTTATAATGTTGTGTAGACTGTTGAGGCACTTAAGATTACATACAATTTCTGCTGCAATGAATCATTTATGAAAAAGCAGGATATGGGTAGCCCCTCAGCTGTTTGTTTATAAGAACATACTTTCAGTGATCCAAGACTGTCTGGGATTGGGCTCAGTATTGTCTCATCAGCGTGCATCATTAATATGGTCCTAGCAGGAAGAAAATAAGGAAATAGTGAAACACACACCCAAAAAAAGGAGATAAAAAAGTGAAGAAAGAAGAATACCAGTTTGTTCCCTCAGTAGGCCAAGGAAAAAAAATGTATGTTGGCTCTCTGATGTTATGTGAGAGACGATGAGCAATTCCCAATTGGTGTTTGCCTTCATTTTATATCACTACTTTTTTCCTTTGGCACTTCTGAGCTACTTACTCTCCAGTTGTGAAATTCCTGCACTAACAGAGGGTGAAACCCTAACCCCTTTGAAATCAATGGAAGTTTTGCCACTGACTTCAGTGGACTCAGGATTTCACCCAGAATCTTTAGAATGAGAATCACTTACCCATAATTCTGCTTCCATGAAAATAATATCTTGCAGGATATCCAGCCACCTCCTCTTTAATGTGTGAAGAAGTTATATTTTCACTGGTGCTTTATCTTCATAGGAAAGCTATTGCTTTTGCCTTTGGTGCATGATTTTTCAGCCTTAATGGTTTTGGTGATGGGTGCCTATTATTTTTCACTCACTCAGGAACTGCCTGGAATATTCAAGATGTCCAGAAAGGTGCATGTCCACTGGGTAGGGTCGTTCCAGGGCCATTTCCACAAACTTTTTGGGACCAACAATCCCCTAACGCTGACCTTGACTCTCAAGGCTGATCTGGGTCCCATCTAAAAGTTCGTGATGAGTAACATTTCACCATAATTATTTCTCTCTTTCTTGAATAAAGAAGATCAGGGTGTTGTTTTAACTGTTTATAGAGTAAAAAATGCTTAATAAAATAGGTTTGTTTAAATATTAATATTAATGTACAGAATAATCAATTTGAGAAAAGCTCAAGATGCAAATTCCAGATCAGGAATTCCATCCTGGTTTCTAACACCTCAAAATTTGGGGTAGTTTTGATCTGGATTTTTGCTTTGGCTCATTACAAGAATTCATAGATTTTAAGCATCTTCAGAATTTGGATTTGGGGATTATGGTTCCATCTTTATTTTGTTTTCGTGTCTTTCAAATAAAGGCTATCTCAAAAAGCTATAAGGAGTTAGTCCCTGATCCTGCAAACACTTAAGTACGTTTGACACTTTGCATGTGAAAAGTACTATGGATGTCACTGAGGACTATTCATGTGCCTAAATGTTTGCAGCATTGGGGTGTTAAATGATATTGATGCACTGTTGAGAGCAGAGACACCGAGAAATGAAAGGCATAGTATAAATCTGAATAAAGGAGGTTTATTCAGTGCAATTATGTACACCATCTGGATGAATTTCAGATTAATTTTTATACACACATTTTCTTAATTCATTGTACTGTATCGTACAAGGTTTGATAATAAATGTTACTTCTGTTTAGTTTTTCTTCCTCTATAATCCTTTGTCTCTGCTTCCAACATTTATAAATGCATTTTTTGCCCTCGAAGAATCACTTACTGTCAATAGCAATTTTTAAGGGAACAAGCCATTTTACAAAGGTCAGAGAGTATTGTAAAGATCATAATTGCTGAAAGGCTTCATTAACCTTTACAAAATAGTGGTTGCTGGATTGTACAACGTAGGATTAAATGACTATTAACATCCAGCACAATTAATTAAAGTAACAACCATAAGGTAATACAAGTGACATATAAGCCACAAAGTACTGTCTCCTAGCAGTCAGAAATGTTTCTGAAATTTTCCAAAAAATAGTTTCGGTGCCGTATAATCTAGAAGAAAATAATTTCAGTCAGTGCTTAATTTGTAATGAAAAAGGTACCAGGGCTCAAGCAATTAGGTGCCAGGGCTCAAGCAATTTTTTTCTTTCATAACTGATGCGGCGAGCCCAGAGGTGCCAGGGCTATGAACTGCCAAACCTATAGGTACCGGGGCTCAGTCCTGGCAAGCCCCTGGCACAAATTAAGCACTGATTTCAGTCCCCCAGATGTTCCTTAGTTTTTGGCAGAACTTTGCAGAGAGATGGCACAGAACATCTAGTAGCAGTAGCTTCCTCTTCTTTTCATTCTGTAAATTCATAGAGTCTCATAAATAATAACCCTTTTGAAGTTGCTAGATACACCCCTTTTGTTTGAGGAAAGACCAGTTGAAAGATTTCTGTATTTCACTGAAAATCTCTTTAGACAGGCACTAAGCTGCTCGTTAGTCTAGTAAACAGGCACACAGCAACAAGATTAAAGCCCTGTTAAGCTACCTCTCCAAACAATCTATTCAACCTCAAAGAAATAAAGCTTACTATGTATTGCTGACTTAAACAGGAAGGCGTATTCAATATCAGTGCTGTTACTTTTGGTGATCTGGGATACCGCCACTGTAACACACCACTGGGAACCTGTACTCAGAAAATGAATTCCAAACTTCAAGTAGCATCCAGAACTCTAACTAAATAATTCTGTGAACCAGAAAAAAAATCACAACATTATTTATTTACTAATGAGGGTCCAGATTCATTATACTATCACAAACTATCAAAATAATTGTGTGTGTGTGTACAAATATACATAAAACAAAAAACTATGATGAAAGAACATCATAAAGGTTGCAAAGGGATAGGGTGTGTATTGCACACTTTGTGTCACATTACATTCGTTATAACATATTAAGAGACTGACCAGTTCTACAAAGAATGTTTTAGCAAAGCTGCTTTTTTGTTTGGATCATGCATATATTTCCATTTGAGGCTATATTGAAAGACGGGTGGAGAAATCATTGCAACTCATATATAAAAAGTAACTGGAATTCTCACTTATTATGGATCATTTGAAAACAATGTGAACTACTACTGGTACCAGAAGATGATGTAGCAATCATTACTCATACACGTGATGAGAAGGTTAAAAATTTCTTACCTGATGGAAAATAATTCCAAAGAAAAGAAGAAAAGTTCAGGTTCACTGTATTATACAAAGTAATAAACAATGCAGAAGGATGCATAATCTTATTAATACTAATTTTGTCCACTCTTCCCTTAACAGCTTGCCCTCATTTTTGGTCTGTTTTAGATGTAAACATGACAAATGATAAAAAATTAGGTTGTGATCTTCCTATTAGAGCTAGGCAGGCAGAACTTATGCATGGGTATTGACTACAGCAAGACTACATGTGAAAGTAAGGGTCTGCTTGCATGGATCCATTTATGGAGGCTGAAAGCTATTCAGGACAAGGGCCATGTCTCATTTTTTCCATGAAGCACCATGCCAATTTAAGAAGCTGTGTAAATAACATTCATTACTGTAGAGAGATTTCTAATGTTTCTAATGTGTAAAACATAGGCTTTATATTACCATCCTGAATCTGTGGTCCTTTCACCATGGTATCAAGGTCCATATTACCAATATATTCAATGATTAAAAAAAATATTTTAACATCACTTATTAGATCTGTCTGGAGGACAACAATTTCCTTTTTTGGTGACTTTTGAGGTTTCAAAATTTGTTTTCATTCCAATGTACAATAAAAACAAATCCTTTGAAATGATTTTTGCAAAATGGAATTGTGCTAAATCATCTGATTTTGGATCAAAAGCCAGAGCTTTTCAATTTGGGTCTTTTCTCTCTTTCTCTGGCGTCAAGTGACCAGAAAGTCCTTGACCAAACAAATATTCCCGAGGAAAACTTCATCAAAACTGATACATCTCAGCAAAACATTTCAGCCTCAACAAAATAACACGTTATAAAATGAAATTTCATCAGTAATGTTCCAGCCAGCTCTGTTACTTATACAGCACCATAAACTGCATAGTACATTACAGGAAAACTAAGATATCCTCTGTCTGAGGCCCTGATCATCCAAACACTTTCACGCTTGAGTAACTATATATGCCTGTGAGGTCTCATGTTGAGTTAAATGGATAATTCCCAGGCATAAACTTATTCACATCCCAATATGTATACAGGATCATAAATTTAAACAAAATCTTAATGAACAATTTTAAAATAGGCCAAAAACCAGACAAGTACTGTAAAAGAGAATCTAAGGCTAACAAAGGTTCTTCAGTTGCTTGTGTTTATTTAGTATGTTTCTTGATGGCTCTGGTATATTTTGTTTTATCAATTTTATTTGGTCTTTTGAAGAGAAAAATTCATTGGTAGTTACAATAATTATTTTCACCCATCTCCTCTCCTTCTCTTCCCTCGCCTCTTTGTTTCTTTCATTCCTTTCCTTACAGAACCAAAGTGAAAGTGGCATAAGAGCTGGTATGTGAAGACGATACATGAGGTTGTCAAATGGAGGAACACAGGGCTGGAGTGATGGTGAGTAGCGAGAGAACTGACAAGAGGGAAGGGAGTCGTAAGAGGAGGCAGGAGGACAGGAAAATTAATTTGGCAACAGGGTATTAGTGAACTGAATGAAATGGCAGTATAGATGGATTGTTTACTAGCAATAGCAGTGGAATACATTAATACAATATAAAAGAAAATGCAACATGTTATCTACATGCTCATAACACAAAAACTAAAATCACCAAATTCTAAAAAAGGAAGAGCATCACTAGAAGCCATGAACCAATAATTCCATAGCATAATGGATGACAAAATGTCAGTCATCCTTGTTCTGCAATAAACTTTCCCAAGATCTATGAAAGACTAGCATTTTCCTGTCACTTCTAGTCCTTGACACCAGAGCCAAAAAGACTCATCTAGAATATATTGTAAAGCCACAAAGAAGAAAAGATGACTTGTGCTGTCTGACATGTCCAGTACCGGGTTTTTCTTTAAATTGCAATGACAAATATGGTGCACACATATCTAGTGGCATACTTGGGAATATCTATCAGTGACTAGTAATAAAATACAAACATTGATAGTGCAGACCAAACAAAACATATGCCAATTTTTGGATTAAGTATATGAATTATGTGATAAAATTGGTAGTTATGTCCTGCATATAGAACTCGATGCTGGCAAGAACTTTACATCACATTTTCAGGATCTGAATAAATAGAAAATCTGCAGGAAAAAAACCCACACAGATTTATATTCTCCTTTTAGAGAACAATGATAATATGCTATTTTTGGAATTTGAGAGACATATTTCTGCTGAATTTTCCCCTCATTTCAACATTAAAAAAACCCTACTGAAATGCTAATTAATGTGGCACTGTGTCATTTCTGAGGAGTGAGGAACCAGAAAATAATATTTTACAATGTTTTAAACATCAGCTGAAACTCTTTCCTGACAATTTAGCAGGGATAGGACAGTCAGTACTTACAACCAATTTACAACTACAGGTATTTCCAGTGTACCCAAACATTCAGTTGTATGAGGCTCAGCTACCTAGTCCAGGTAAAAATTTAATAGATTTCATGTGGTGACAATAGATAGCACAGCTGGTCTAGGAATTAGGGTCTGGGGAAACTACCAATTAGTTCAGGTGGCAAAATAAAGATCACCTTTGTCTTCAATACAATACAGTTTTGAATCTCGTATAGCCTACAAAATGCAATACATATATATGTAGAGAGAGAGCCTTTCAGATATTTTGTTCAAAGCTCCCAGTTCAGCAAAGCAGCTAAGCATGTGCTGAAAGTCTCACACATTTAAGTGCTCTGCTGAATCAAAGGTAAAGCTCTTTTCTCTCTGTCTCCTTTGCTCTTTTTCTGGTAACCTTTTGTACTCTCCTATATTCCATCCCAGGTTGTTTTTTGAAGTAATGGCATTTTTATAAAAAATGGTTTTAAATGTTTCAAACAACTTCATTCCTTTTTTTCTCCAAAAGGTCTTAAAGTCAGTTTTTCAACTCAAAACTAGTAAACTCGAATAGCTATTTAAAGAGCAACAAAACAGCTTTATATTTCATTTTTTGTGGCAATTTGAAAGTTTGAGTAAAAACTTGGGAAGACAGTGGGTTAACTACACATCTTAAACAGCAAAATGGGAAGGTGAAATGGTTACCTAGCAACATCACCTCTAAGTAATTGAGCATTTTCAGGCATAATAGAACAAGGTTTTCCAACACTAGTTTGAGGAAATGCAGAATGAAATTTGAGTCCAGCTAAATGTTTTACAGAAGAATGATTCTATAACCTATTGGTGGAACCAGAGTTTCACATAGTCATCTGGACAGAACAGAAAGGAACATAATTTGACTTAGTGCTAACTTGGAGTTCCAAAAAGTGGTCTACATACAACTGAAAAGCCATAAGGATTCCTCAGTTCCACAGCTCGTTATAGAACGGCCACATGGAGTTTTACAGAACAATCAGCCAAATACTGCTGTTACACACACCAGAGTAATCTGATCGGCTTCAGTTAAATTACTCTTGATTGACCCCAGAGTAACTGAGAACCAAATCTGCCCCAATAAAGCCATACTTGTTAATGTGTTTCTATCATGATTCTAGTCACTGTAGTTATGAATGCATCTAAAACTTTCTCCATGGCATATGACAAAGAATAACACGTTTAAATATTATTTTGTCTCAGAACACTGTACACACCAGGTTGGCAAATAACCATTTGTGTTAACCCAGGAATAGATTGCCTCTCTATGGGAGACATTTGGTTGAAAATGTCTGCAATTTCCCTCCCCCTCAATCTCTGTTTAGCTCTAACATGTACTAGTGTTGTAATAGTGGCACTGTTTGCCATTTGGACCTGGTCTGTTGTTGTGTAGGGAGGAATCATTGGGATGAATTTGCAAACATGATTGAAATGAGATGATCACTGAGTCTGTGGTTTGAGCATTGGCCTGCTAAACCCAGGGTTGTGAGTTCAATCCTTGAGGGGCCATTTAGGGATCTGGGGCAAAAATTGGGGATTGGTCCTACTTTGAGTAGGGGGTTGGACTAGATGACCTCTTGAGGTCCCTTCCAACCCTGATATTCTATGATTCTATAATCCTTACACAGTTTGTTCTTTAACGGAAGAAAAAGAAGAGAGTGAGACCTTGCTCAGCCTTCACTTCAAAGGGGTGAAACTCAATTAAGATTAAAAATGTCTCTGGGAAGGAACATCTGCTGCTACTTAAAATAGCAGCAAATTGTGAACCCATATTAGCCATATATAAAAGGTGAGGAGCAATGCTGAGTGAGGCCAATCTTGTAGATTACACTGAGAGCTTCATGACATTATCCAAATTAAGAAAGAAGTTCAATTTATCTGACCTGCCATTAGTCCTGTATTTCAGGTAAGTTTGAACATAAGAATGGCCATACTGGTTCAGACCAAAGGTCCATCCAGCCTAGTATCCTGTCTACCGACAGTGGCCAATGCCAGGTGCCCCAGAGGGAGTGAACCTAAAAGGTAATGATCATGTGATCTCTCTCCTGCCACCCATCTCCACCCTCTGACAAACAGAGGCTAGGGACACCATTCCTTACCCATTCTGGCTAATAGCCATTAATGGACTTAAACTCCATGAATGTATCTAGTTCTCTTTTTAAACGCTGTTATATTCCTAGCCTTAACAACCTCCTCAGGCGAGGAGCTCCACAGGTTGACTGTGCGCTGTGTGAAGAAGAACTTCCTTTTATTTGTTTTAAACCTGCTACCCATTAATTTCATTTGTTGGCCCCTAGTTCTTATATTATGGGAACAAGTAAATGACTTTTCCTTATTCACTTTCTCCTCACCACTCATGATTTTATATACCTCTATCATATATCCCCCTTAGTCTCCTCTTTTCCAAGCTGAAAAGTCCTAGCCTCTTTAATCTCTCTGTATATGGGACCCATTCCAAACCCCTAATCATTTTAGTTGCCCTTCTCTGAACCTTTTCTAATGCCAGTATATCTTTTTTGAGATGAGGAGACCACATCTTTACGCAGTATTCAAGATGAGGGCATACCATAGATTTATTTAAGGGCAATAAGATATTCTCCATCCCTTTTTTAATGATTCCTAACATCCCATCTGCCTTTTTGCTTGCCACTGCACACTGCGTGGACATCTTCAGAAAACTATCCATGATGACTCCAAGATCTTTCTCCTGATTAGTTGTAGCTAAATTAGTCCCCATCATATTGTATTTATAGTTGGGGTTATTTTTTCCAATGTGCATTACTTTACATTTATCCACATTAAATTTCATTTGCCATTTTGTTGCCCAATCATTTAGTTTTGTGAGATCTTTTTGAAGTTCTTCACAGTCTGCTTTGGTCTTAACTATCTTGAGCAGTTTAGTGTCATCTGCAATCTTTCCCACTTCACTGTTTACCCTTTCTCCAGATCATTTATGAATAGGTCGAATAGGATTGGTCCTAGGACTGACCCTTGGGGGAACACCACTAGTTACCCCTCTTCTGAAAATTTACCATTTATTCCTACCCTTTTTCCCTATCTTTTAACCAGTTCTCAATCCATGAAAGGATTCCCTCTTATCCCATGACAACTTAATTTATGTAAGAGCCTTTGGTGAGGGACCTTGTCAAAGGCTTTCTGGAAATCTAAGTACACTATGTCCCCTGGATCCCCCTTGTCCACATGTTTGTTGACCCCTTCAAAGACAAAAAACTTCAAAAACAGACTCCAACATGAAGCTGCAGAACTGGAATTAATTTGTAAACTAGATACCATCAGATTAGGCCCAAATAAAGACTGAGAGTGGTTGGGTCATTACAAAACCTAAACTTAATTTCCCCAATACTAATTTCACCCTACTGTTACTCACACCTTCTTGTCAACTGTCTGTAATGGGCCACTCTCTTACCACTTCAGAAGTTATTTCTCCTCCCTTGGTATCCTGCTGTTAATTGATTTGTCTCGTTAGACTGATCTAACACTTGGTAAAGCAACCCACATCCTTTCATGTATTTATACCTGCACCTGTATCTTTTACTTCATACATCTGATGAAGTGGGTTCTAGCCCATGAAAGCTTATGCCCAAATAAATGTGTTAGTCTCTAAGGTGCCACAAGGACTCCTCGTTTTTTTTTTTTTTTTTTGTAATAGGTTAATAAGACATGATTTCCCTTTACAGAAACCATATTTACTTTTGCCCAACAATTTATGTTCTATGTGTCTGACAATTTTATTCTTTACTATTGTTTCAACTAATTTGCCCGGTACTGACATTAAACTTGCCGGTCTGTAATTGCCGGGATTACCTCTAGAGCCCTTTTTAAATATTGGCGTTACATTAGCTATCTTCAAGTCATTGGGTACAGAAGCTGATTTAAAGGACAGGTTACAAACCATAGTTAATAGTTCCGCAATCTCACATTTGAGTTCTTTCAGAACTCTTGGGTGAATGCCATCTGGTCCCAGTGACTTGTTACTTTAAATTTATCCATTCATTCCAAAACCTCCTCTAGTGACACTACAATCTGTGACAATTCCTCAGATTTGTCACCTACAAAAGATGGCTCAGGTTTGGGAATCTCCCTAACATCCTCAGCCGTGAAGACTGAACCAAAGAATTCATTTAGTTTCTCTGCAATGACTTTATCGTCTTTAAGTGCTCCTTTTGTATCTCGATCGTCCAGGGGCCCCACTGGTTGCTTAGCAGGCTTCTGATGTACTTAAAAAAAACGTTTTGTTATTACCTATTGAGTTTTTGGGGCTAGCTGTTCTTCAAACTCCTTTTTGGCTTTTCTTATTACATTTTTACACTTAATTTGGCAGTGTTTATGCTCCTTTCTATTTACCTCACTAGGATTTGACTTCCACTTTTTAAAAGATGCCTTTTTATCTCTCACTGCTTCTTTTACATGGTTGTTAAGCCACGGTGGCTCTTTTTTAGTTCTTTTACTGTGTTTTTTAATTTGGGGTATACATTTAAGTTGGGCCTCTATTTGACTTAAAAACTGCTCTTATCTCAGGGAGGGGTACAAAAACCGAACAAGTTCTTTTAACAGTATTGAAGAGAAAAGCGCTAAAGCATTGCTATGTAATGAAACATTATGGAAAGAATGCTGAGGAAATATCTGAGTGAAAAGTGCAGGGCAAAGAATTGAGTACACTGTATGCTAGATATTGTTACCTTATATAGATTTATGGAGGTTCATTATGGAATAGTAATCAGACGGTGTTGTTCATCTGAGACATTTAGTAGACATATAAATATAATTCTTCTCTTGTGTATGCCATTTTTAAGTAGTTGTGACTCCATTGATTTCAGCAGGGTTAATTTGCTTAGATATAAATGAGAAAAGAAACAGGATATAAGTATCTAATTTATGTCTAAAATATTTACTTGATACTGTAGTACTTAGACAGCCTACGACCTGTTTCACTTAATGAGTCGTGCTTAAGTTAATACAGAAGCAGGCTCTTTATGGAAATAAAGTATATGAGTTTGATGTCCCAATGTTGTAGCGTTTTGAAAGGAGAAGGGTGGAAAAATAAGTGACACAAGTAAATCTGTATTCACCCACAGTTGCCACACAATTTACTTTCTTTCTGGTCTCCATTGTGTTCACCATTCTGCCACCAACCTGTTATAAAGAACATCATTTTACAGATAAGTAAGGGGTTTTGTGTTATTTTCTTTTAGTTATCCCATAATCTAAACTGTGAGTATTGGAGTGACTTTTTTTTTAAAGTATGTTAATCAAGAAAGTACTTATTTCCCAATTGTTCCTGGAACACTCCATTTGCACAGAGAGGAAGAAAAATGCTTACTTCATGTAAAATTGATATATAGCAAAAATAAAGAAACTGCTTGAACTAATCACTTAAAGTCACTGGACAAATTACTGTAAGCCTGTGGTGTCCCATAATAATAGGCAAGTTACTTATCCAAGTCCAAGACAGAATCCAGGGCCTCCTTGGTCCAGTGGATAAAGATAGAATTAATAATTGATGATCAGAAAATCATGATTTAGTTTATTGTGTGGGGAATATCCTAAAGTCTGCATGCAATAAAACTGATAGATAGCTCCAGGGACGCTCCATGGATAGCTTAGGAAGCTAAATATTTTTTTAAAAAGGTTTGGGATTGGTATCATACACCACTCACAATACCCTATAAATGGATAGTAGAAAGAGGCTGTATTGTTTTACACCATATTTTCTGGATCATCATATTTTTATAACACCTAGATCTGTGCTTCCCCTCTGCTCCCAACACACACATCTTTTAATCATCTTTGCTTCTGTGCTATTGATGATCTGTCTCCTTTTCTTGGCACAGCCTTCTCTTTCTATAGATCTGCATTCCTACAATTGAGACACACATCATTGCATATTTCTCATGATGACTTGTTTGTATACCCTTCTTATCTTTGTTACTCTGCAAAAATTCTTAAATGCACTTAATGATAATCAAAAGTACCACACTGGCATCAGTAGAAATTCAGTCAGCACAACCCTTGAGTCTGGAGAAGCAGTGATCAGGTGCAAGACTTGAAGGAAGGTATTGGTGGCTTTACAGCAAATGTATGTTCCCCCAATCTTAAGACCAACTTGTCTTTCCAACTCCATGACCTATTTGCCCCAATATATTTCCCTAAAAGGTGGGACAAGAGCAGGTGTGAGGGAAATGTGTGTACAAATAATATTAAGCTAAATTTGGATGCTGTGTGTTCAATATGTTACAGTCCTCATTGTGAAGAATGTATTTATGAAGTAAGTAGATTGAGGTATAAAGGAGCTATGAAGGAAGCTAGGCCAGGATTTTACCTTAATCTTCGAGTTTTCATTAATGTTCCACCTTGCCTTCCCTTAATACTCAGAGAAATATTGCTCTAATGATTAGATAGTGTGTCGTAAAGCCAAAATATTTAGTTATCTAAGTTACTGGCTCATTTAAACAGGCAAAGGCAACACCATTTTAGTCTGAAGACTTAATGAATACTTTTCAAGTATTTGCTATGATTGTTACCCGAATAAAACTGAGCACTACCTTCCCTAATTAATCTGCAGTTCTGCTATATCACTGGGGAGTAAAGGAATATTTATAAAGACTCAACATATGAAATAGTAACTTGAATTTTTACTAAAAGAATGTGCAGGAAAATAATGAAGGGTCTATATGTGGAGATACAAATTGAAATAAGCCACTAAATTCACTCAAATCTATCCTATATCTTACGTTCTATGTACATATTACATTTTATAGAGTTCTGACTCTGACAGTAAAGATTTCTCAGGTTCAATCAAGTTATCTGACACATCTTTAAAGCTCCAACACTCAGGAATAATGCAGTGAATTAAACATAGTAGGGCAATTATCCCTTATTTTTCCTTATTTCCTGTGGTTCGGTCATATTAAGGGTTGCACATAAACAGCTGCACAAAAGAAGCCATTTGCAGTGCACAATGATACATTTTATTGATTCTACAAAACCCAAGAATTATGCTGCATGTTCTTGAGTTTCATCTGCTGGGACCATATCTATCAGCCAATTGTTTATGTGGATACAAACATCTCTCTTTTGTAGGGCTCTCCTGTAACAAGTCAGATGGGAGAGGATTCAGAGCTGAATGGGTGGTTCTGAGCTGTGAAGACACAAAGTAAGAAGAGGGTGGGGAGTTGGATGTGTGGGTGTTCCTGAGCAGGTGATGATTGGGTTGGAGCTGATGGACGTGTAGGATTTTCCAGTGCTGTGTGCAGAAGGGATGGAGTAAATTGATAGTATGGATGAACTAGTGCTGTGCGGGAAAGAGGCAGAAGGTTCAGATGATAAGTAAAAGTTAGATCTGAAGGGGATAGATTGGCACTGGCAGGGAACAATGAAGGAGTGGCAGAAGGATAAATACTATCTTCTCCCACACTGCCTTTTATTGTAACGCATCTCTGTGCTTTGTTCTGAAAGGGGTCTTTATCTTCCCATTTTCCCACCAACCTCCTTTATCCCCCAACTCCCAGGCACACCCTTGTTTTTCATTTGGAAACTATGAATAACCCTCCCAGGGGGTGGGATGACTGCGCTACTTGCAGCCACTTCAGTTATTTTGAGCATCAACTACCCTGTGCAAAGGAGTTCTATGGGCGGGGGGACTCCGATTCCATGCAGAACTCATTGTAGAATCAAGCTGCAAATGAAGAATTTCTTCAAAACCTTAAGCTTCTCTAAAGTGCACTTTGGTCTCCTCATCTTTCCCTGACAAAGCACCACTAGGCAATTAGGCACCACGGGGCTTGTTTTCGGTCCTGCATAGGAACAGTTCCGTGATAGTGACATTGAGAAACTCACTCTTAGGGATGGATAAGCACATGCTCAGCCAGCCTCATGTTCCTAGGCCTGCAAGTAGTGGGAATGGAGCCCAGGCATCATCCATTCACTAACCCTCCTTGCCCACCTGTTCTGGAGATGAAGCAGAGAAGTAGCTTTTCTTACTCCTGCACACCAAAACTCAAGGGCCAGGTGGCCTGGGATAGCATATGGGGGAGTTCTTAAACCCCCTTAATTCCTTCCGCGGGAGTGTAGTTAAAGGCGCAATTCAGCCTTTAGAAAGCTAAGCTTATCTTTTCTGATCTTATATAGTACATGTACCCCTGTTTAATGCCTAGCCAAATTCTGCCTTGTTACAGTTTTTCCATTAGATGTGTGTATGCAAATTTCAATGCACTAATATCAGAGAGCAGATCTTTAGGATCCATGCAAACCTTTAATTTGGTTACAATTCCTGGGAGTTCCATTCTACTTTTTAAGTTTTTGGTTTGAACAAGCACAAAAGCTCATAGCAAACTTATTTATTAAAAAAGGGGTAGGGAGATGCTGAGTTTAACCAAGCTTCAATTAAAATCCTATGCAAAGCTGTAAATTTTCACATGGTTTTGATACCAAACCATAAATCAGACCGCTCACTCAGTGGGAATTTTATGTATATGTATTAGGGCAGAGTTTTACTCTCTGTACATTGTGCGGTTATTTATGCATATTTATACCTTAGGTGTGTCCCACAAATCATAAATCTTATTTTCCCTACTAGTTTATCATATTTATGACTTCACAGCTTAAGGCTTACATGAATTTATATCTTACATTGGGCAATCCGAAATAAAATGACAAATCACTATGGGCCAAGTTGTGCCCAGCTGCTCAGTGATTCTGTAATGATTTCAGTGGAGATAATAAAAAAGTCAGAGGTACTACTCAATGTGAATAAGGTGGTAGAATCTGGCCCACAGTGATTTGAAACATGGAGTGAAAATCCTGGACTTATCGATGTTGATGTGAGTTTTGCCAAAGACTTTAATAGGACCATGATTTCACACATAGTACTTTGGAATTGTCTTCTCCACACATGGGTTGTACAAAATGTTGTGGTACTATTTAGTGATGTATAATTTAGCGTGATTCCTTCAGCATTATTATGTATTTCCCCCATTGATTTCAAAGGAATTTTTGCCTGAATAAATACTGCAGAATTTGGCCATATGTGTTAATTAAACTAAACTAAGATGAGAGTAGTAAAAATAAAGAAAAAAACCCTATTAAATTTTACTGAACATTTTTAGGAAAACTAGACAATATTTAAATAAATTATGAAAATGCTATAAAGTTTTAAAAAAATAACATATGGCTGAGATCTACTGCTTGACTCATGTTGAAGAGGGTCACAGAGGATAAAGGTCCAGAAAGTAAAGAGTCACAATACTGATATTTTAACAATCATTGTCAAAATATCCTCTCTCTAGGAAAAAATAAATGAAAGTGTAAGTGCAATTCTAAAGTAATTGCCATGCAGAATAGGTAGACATGAGAAAAACATATTTTAAATGTCACTTAATGGAGAGAATACTAAAAAGCATAAAGGAGCAGGAGTTGAGCAGCAATATCGTATAATATAACACCAAAAAAACCATACACAACAAAATACCCACCAAAAATCAATGAGATCAATAAAGGTCATTAGTTGCATGAAAAAAATGATAAAGATGTTCAAGCACCTGCTATTTACGTATAGAAAATCTGCTTTGAACATCTCTGAGAACCTGCTCTGAATTTTTCAGGATAAAAGTAGGGCTGGGCAAACACAGCAGAATGTCAGGATTAATATAAACCGCATCAGTGTTTCTGAGTGCTTTTATCAACTGTCAAAAAGGATTAAGTAAATTTAATATTTTGTTAGTGATAGAAGGCAAAATTCTCCTTTCACTTATGCCAGTGAAAGAATTTTCATCCAGCTATATATTAACTGGGATTGGCATGGAGAATTCTCTGCACATACAGCTGCGCGAAACTGGCTTTTCAGGGATTTTAAAAAAAACACATTTGTTTTGTTTTGATTCACATGGGCTCACACCCTTGGATTTTTGGATCCAGGTACTCCAAGTGAAGCTCAGCCAAATGTGTTGGGTTTCACTTGGCTTCGTTTTTTAGATCTTGTGAATTTAGCATGGTTGTACCATGAAACAAAAATGCCTGGGTTTTATTTTAAACTATAATTCAGAGCTTCTGAGGCCAGAAGGGGACACTCTCATCATCCTATCTGACCTCCTCTATACCACGGGTGATAGAACTTCCTCAAAAGAATTCCTAGAGCACATATATTAAAAAAAATCCAATCTTGATTTGAAAATTGTCAGTGATGGAGAATCCACCACAGCCCTTGATAAATTGTTCCAAAGGTTAATTACCCTCACGATTAAAAATGTAGATGTTCTTTCCAGTCTTACATTGTTTAGCTTCAACTTCCAGACATTGGATCTTGTTATACTTTCTCTGCTAGATTGAATATTAAATATTTGTTTCGTTTGTAGTTACTTACAGACCAAAGTCAAGTCACCCCTTAACCATCTCTTAAATAAACTAAATAGATGGAGATCTTTTAGTCTATCACTATAAGACATGTTTTCTAATCCTTTCATCATTCTCGTGGCTCTTCTCTGAACCTTCTCCAACTTATCAACGTTTTTCTTGAATTGTTGGCACTAGAACTGGACACAATATTCCAGCGGTAGTTGCACCCGTGCCAAATATAAAGGTAAAATAACGTCTCTACTCCTACTCTCAAGATTCCCATATTCATGCATCCCAGAATCACATTAGCTCTTTGGGCCACAGGTCTGTTCAAAACTGAATTCCAGTTTGCTCAACTGTGCCAAAGTGCACTTAAAAAGTTAGCTGTTCTACAGGTATTCTTTTTTCCAAAGCTTGTCCAAAATTTGAGTTTGCAGCGAAGCATGAAACCTGGTGTGTTTCATACCATTTCAAGTGTGCCCTTTCCCAGTGTCACAAATAGAAATAATAATGGATAATTGGCAAGTTTGTGCAATACTTTCCTTGGAAAATTCGCCCCCTCAGATGTTGTATGTTGTCATTATGCAGCAAACTGAAACAAAAAACGAAATAATATGAGGCCTTCCCCATCCCAGACTGTAGGTTTTGTATCCATCATGCCTCCTCTAATGCAGATACACTCAAAGGCTCTCTTCCAGTTTTCCATGGATCCTTTATGTTGAAACAGCAGCACCAAAAATGAAATGGCCTCTGGGTAGGTGGGAAAAAAACCTGGCAAAAGTGATCTGATAGAAATTTTTCATTGAAACACACAGAGGAAAATTTTATTTAAAAATTCCTGCCCCAACATCAAAGACAGGAGGAATTCATGTTACAATATTTAAATATTTTAGGTTGTTGGCAATTTTTGATGTATTATCTTATTTGTATGTAAACCAATACTATTGTTTAAGGGTATATACTGTAAACAGACAAGAATTTTTTTAAAAAAATCCTCGTAACAAGGATGGATTAAGGATCCGCAGATTAACAGATCTGGATTAAGTGGAAACCTGTGTACCCACAACATTTGCATCCAAGGATCAATGGTGGAGCCCATGAACAATGAAGTCTTCCATGGAGGCTAAGGAGCTGGAAGTAGGGATGCAATGAGCAGTTTGATCAGATTGGATCCAAACCCATGTAAATTTATTCCACCACAGGCCACACCCCATTTGTCAGTTATAGGCTCACTTGGTCACAGTCTCTTTAAGAGCTTCAGTTGAAGTGGTGCAGTTCCACTCCTTTACTAATCCAGGGGTAGTTACTGATACACAATACAGATCTATGACAGCAACATGTTATTAGCAAGGAAAGTTATGATTCAAGATAGGCGAATGCTATAAAATGTATGTGAACACCCATTTGAAAAAAAAATCACAGATTTGTTTGGTGGTGTTTGCAGCCTCTTTTCTCCCTTTCTATGTGTTCATATAGAGTTCTGTGCAGGAATTGGGAGAGCTGTGTTGTGATGCAGCAGATACATTTCCTGCTGCCACTCTTTCTCCTGGACCAGAAGTTCAACAGTTTCTTTTCCTTCACAGTTTAGCACATACTTTGACCTCCTTCTGCTCTCTTTACTCAGAGGATATTTAATGCATTTTACCCAAGCAGGAGAAATTTCCATCAACTAGATACTAATAATAATGGATAATTGACAAGTTGTGCTAAATCACACAACTCTCAGACACTTGTTAAACAGCAGCCATTATTTCTTTTGCACTTCTGTACAAAGTGCCTACGGCAGCATTAATTGATGACATTCTGCATGCAAGTTATAACTCTATAACCAGGGGTTGGATCCTGCTTCTTTTTAAATCAACGGCAGAACTCCCACTTATGTTAATGGAAACAGGGCTAGGCCCCAGATCTATCATCAGTGCTTCTGCCTGTTTCTTTTAGAAGGAATCTCATTAGGAAAATGAAATTACCCTTAATTATATTTATATCTCTGGACTGCACACTATTAATTCTGTCACTGTACATATCTGAAATGTAAACCATTCATTCTTCTGCTGGGAATGTGCTTTTTAATTGACTAAAGTTCAGCTCAGCCTGAAACAATTTCTGACAAATTAAATGAAACAATGTGATATCCCTCAGTTCAATGAAGTAGCGATTGAAGATTTTCTTCAGTGGTCAATATTGGTAGAGATATCTTCGTTCCAGATAAGCAGGTTATCTGGACTCCTGTGTACCTGATGGATTGGTTTCTCTATATCATTGATGATACAGTTTCATCACTAATGCACTGAAGTAAATGCAGGTTTAATACAGAATACATAGAAGCACAAACGGGGAGAATGTCTCAAAGCTTGCTTCCCCCCCCCCAATTCACGTGATATTTAGTACACACAAATAACAATAATCACGGGTCAGTGCCTTGGCTTTATTTATAGACAATGATTGGGTGACTTAGGCTACAATATGTAGCTCCTAAATGCTCCATTTTGAAATAAATATATATATATATTGTTTTCTAAGTTGTCTAATATATATATATATATATATATATATATATATATATATACACATTATATATATATATATATATATTAGACAACTTAGAGGCTTTCTTTAGTGGTTCACTGATATAGTTGTAATAAGGGCTTTTTCATGATGCAAAGAGTCACTTATCAATTTGTTATATGACTAACTTCAGTCTTTCACAAAGTCTGTCCCTTGTCAGAGTTCATTCATGTCAAACCTATCAAAGCTGCACAATACATCATTTTGCTGACTGAATATGAAGAGAAGCCAGAAAGGGGAAGCTACGTGTGGTTTTGTGTGTTTTTTTAGGTATTGTTACCAAAACAAATCAACCAGAGGATAAACTGTGATATCATTTAAATAAATCACCAAAAAAATCTGTATTGCAGAGGACACTTATATTATGTATTGTATAAGATGTCTGCACAAATATTCTGTTTCTGGTGCTAATGTCACCATTTCTGTCAATTGTGGCTGCTTCTGCAGATAGCTTGGTGTTTTCCCAAAAGCAATCTGAGTTGGTCTTAAAGACATGGGGTGATAACGGTTTAGCTGAGTGGAACAGACTGCAGAAATATTGAGTTTATTGATTTTTCTGATACCCCATCAGCTGTTTGGGCTGAGGCCAGGATAAATCTACCCAATGAAGTGGAACAGAGATGATTTACCCATCTATAAAATAGGCAGGACTAGGCAACATATTTCAGAAATAAAGTATCATAAAATGGTGAAGAAAAAATGATGTAACTTGACTGATAGTAAGATCTTAATGCAGCAGAACTGCAAATACATCACATAATAGATGCTGTAGCTAGCATAGCTATGGATGGTTGTAGGTAGCCTGTGACAACTGAGTCGGCCACTACTAAGTTAAGGATGGCATAAAAGGGTTGCAAGAGAGACCTGAATTGAAAAAAAAAAGATGAACATAGTTGTGGATCCGTGGGCCTGGATTGTACTCATTAAGCAAATAGTCAGTTGAGGTCACTCTTCAGTTTGTAGGAGGAGCGAACCATTATTAGGTTTGGAGGTGCTAAGATACTCTGGTTTGAGAGTGGTATAAAAACATATGTGTATTGGATGGAGTGGGTTCACTCAACATTTTGGAGTTTATTCAACCAAACTTTGAGAAAATGTCATATCTAGATGAAGCAAAAAAATTAATTAATGTTGTGAAACATTTTTACTGTGAATATGTATGCCAAGTACAAACAAGGGGCCAGATTTTGCCATCCTTACTCTCCCTGAATAGTACACGACTTCATGAGCTGGTTTTAATGGCATTACTTATGATATAAGACACTGTTCATCATGAGTAAAGGTATCAGAACTTTGTACAAGAAGTTTTCACAATTTTCCTCTAATTATAAAGCTCATGGCATTCCCATGGCCATGTTTCTTCTGAGATTACTGGTCATTAGAAGATTTTTCTCCCTTCACTGATTTCATATCACAGGGTATGGCATTCTGGTCATTTACATTACAGCACTGGAGAAAAGGGTCCTCCAAATTGTAATGCCTCCTCTTAACGTTTTCACTTGTATTATTAGATGTGCTGCCCCAAAATAACTTTTCTTCTTGCTGGAGAGTAGCCAACTCAATTTAACACATTCTCATAGCATCCCCATCCCAGTTCTGTAAAAAGTCCACTTCTGGGTGCAAAATCCCTTTTAAAAAAACTTGTATTTTGGTCTGAAACATTACTTTTGGGGAAAGTGCTTAACATAATTAGGCAAATTAATCATTTTATAAAATAAATTCTCTATAACTGGAAAAGATTTTGAGTTTTTCAGGACCTCAAGTATATTTGCAGCCAGACGGTTTGTATGTTTTCACAAATCTTCCACAGATATTGATTTTTGGTCTGTGATTGCATCACTCAAACTGGCAAAAACATCTGCAGCATATAGTATGAATTTTGAATAGGATGCTGGAAATATCAGTGAGGGAAGGCTTTTAATATTGTGTCATTGATATAAAGTGAGAATAGTGGTTTTCAAAGTGTGGGGGTTCCTTCCTTCCCCCAAGGTCAAAAAAGACTTTCAGATCCTATTCTCAACAATGACAGATTTAAAAGAAGAAGATGATTTTTTTTCTTTTTTTCTTCATTTTTTATAATTGTAATAAGGGATGCAAACAATTGGATACATTTCCCACTCTGTGACCTAAAGAAGATGCCAACAAGATGTTGACAATACTTTTTGGCAGAAAGCAAACCAAAATTCTCCTCTATCCCTTGTCTCTATTTACCTCCTCCTGAGTTATAAACTATTAACTTATGC
This sequence comes from Natator depressus, assembly GCF_965152275.1. Classification (NCBI taxonomy): domain Eukaryota; kingdom Metazoa; phylum Chordata; order Testudines; family Cheloniidae; genus Natator; species Natator depressus. The sequence continues at coordinate 48,395,618 of NC_134244.1, read as the reverse complement.
TAGTATCAAGTGTGATACTAAATATTCATAGAAATTAGTCATCTTGGCTCTGATACACACTCAATTAAATAATTAAAAATGTGAATTTAAACTGTAGTGGACTTTATTAAATCAAACCCTGTAAGTGAAGTGATTAAATCAAGGGAGGTAAAACTTCACTGGCAGTGCTTGCTTTGTTGAGTCATAGGTAGATAGACAGATTTCTTTAAAAAACATCTTTATTTCGAAAACAATTATGGTTGCTAAGTAGAGTACCAGTTTTCTTATCTGATGCATAAATTTCAAATCCTAGTTCCTTAAAATCAAGGAAATGTGGTCCAAATTCACAGCTCTGCGGTGGCCCACTTTGTGCCACTAGTAGTTCCAAGTGGCCACTTGCCCATCAGATCTGCACAATGGAGGAAATCCCCTGCTGGAGGAAATTCCTCCAGCCGTCCCCCCACATCTTCCCCTATGTATGAGATCTGGAATGGAAATGGTTGAGCAGCCTTGGAGCCACTGTGTCTGACTGAACTCAAGCTTCTAGAATGGCTCCTTGGGAAGAGAAGCAAATGTGGCTGAGTTCTGGAATTTCTCAGGGTTTTGTAACACTATTTTTTCCCGTCAGTGTAGGTGAATAAAGACACCATTTTAAAATTTTTAAGAAATGGGATCATCAGATTAAATTAAAGGGTAAACAGTACTGGCCACGCTTAAAATGGCTTGAAACCAACGTCCATTCTCCTGTGATAACTTTGAAATTATTGGGAAAAGAATCTGTCTACAAGAAGAACAGGACAGCAGTATCTGTGTGGTGATTTTGTTTAAAGAATTTGAACACATTCTTCATTGTCTTTACATTTTCAAAATTAGCTTCCACAAGAGAGAATTATATTTAGCTTTCAAATACAGGTAACTTTTAAAATCATTTTACCGTTTTTGTCCTAGAAATTTCCTGTGGCATGAATCTGCCTTATCTCTCACCAACCAACCAACTTGTCATAATAAATCTCATAAACTTGCAAAAATGAAATATAATCTGGTCCAAAAATACAGGCCTCTACCAACTGAGCTAAAAGAAAACTAACGCTAAGTATCAGTTAAACAAGAGTAATTACATTCTTTCTGAGCTATAATTATCCAACAGAGGACAACATGTTCACAAAGGCTTGCCTTTACCGCCAAATTCGTACCCATGCCAGCCTGGACTATTAACATAGATGTCAGTAGAGATACTCAAAAAGAAAAGGAGTATTTGTGGCACCTTAGAGACTAAGAGATACTGTGGGTTGACATGGGTGTCACTAAGAGCAGAATCTGTCCTGTAGTACTTTGTTCTGCTTCCAGTAACATCAATGACAAAAAAATCCCCGTTGACATTAATTGGAGCAGGAGTGGCCTGACTCTGGCAAATGTGATAAATAACTTTAATGAATAGCAGCCTATTTTCTGAAAATACAGCGAGTGCATAAGTTTGTGAGGAGATTTTGCTACTTTGAAAGTTTGAAGGAGCAGTAAAAGGTCTGGTGTTTGTGAGGTTGGTTTTTGTTTTGTTTTGTTTGTTTTTTAAAGCTAGAGGGTGATAAACAAACTCGAGAGAAAAATCAAAATATGAAACATGGGTATATTTTTAATGACCTGGAATGCAGCAGTGGCTTTATTAATTATCCTTAATCTTTGCTTTTGGAGGAAATTTTGAAAATACGCAAGCCAAACTAAAGATATGGGGATAGAGGCATTTTATAATGGCATCTTAACTATGGACAGACAAATAAACTTTCCATATATATGCATTTACAAACCTAAATTTAATCCCTTCACAGAGAAGGTTTGATCTTGTGCACTCCATACACACCTTAAATACAGATACACATAGATATATTGTAAGGCAACGAGTCACTCCTGTGCTAGGCTCCACAAGTCAGGAACTGGTCTGGTGACTCTCAGGGCAGGTGTATAAGCTCCACATTAGGAACAGCAGCTCAGTCTGCTCAACATCACTCCAGGGCTCGAAACTTTCTCCTGCCTGACTGTGGCTCTCCTGCTCCGGCCTTGATCTTGCTCCTGCCCTCTTCCTAGTCCTGCTCCAGCTTTTTCTCCAACCCCTCTCTGGATTCCTGATTCTGACCCTGACTGCTGGCTCCAACCACTAGACCTGGCTGCCGCAGTTCCAACCAATAGGCATGGCCACCCCCCTCATGGTTTCTGACATATATATTTTTTCCTAAAAGTATTTCCTAAAAAGGGTCTGAATATTTTTTACTTTTTTTAATATGCAGTTTTGTAGAAGCCAAAATATTTCACTGAAGTTTCCCATGGGGTGGTTTTTGAGGTTGAGTGGACACAATCCGGTCGCTTCCAGAGACAGACCCTCAAATTGAAAATCAGACATTTTTGATCCAAAATGGATGTCTCAATGCAGTTTCATTTTGCAAAAAATATTCAGAAGGTTTTGTGTTTGTTCTGTGTGCAATGAAAACAAAATTTCAAAATCTTGCAAGTTGTTGTAAAATGGCATTGTCATTATCCAGCTGGCTCTGTTTGTTATCCCTCCTCATTTCTGTGAAGATTAAGAACAAAGGTTCTTTCACAGATGCAGCAAACTTTTGCATTTAGATGTAACAAGTGTAAACTCAGTGTGTGCAAACTGGAAGCTGTGAATCATCTTATTTGCAGGCAGAGACAACTGGCAAAGAGAATTATAATTAATAACTGTAATTATATTCACACTGTATTTGAGAAACATATTTCTTCTTTCTGTCTCTGTTAAAGGACAATTACTGATTTAGCATCTCATACAAAGGTTTTTCCCAGGTAGCAAAAGGATTCTAAACCGCTCAGCTGCACAAAATATAATATTCAGTGGCCATTTCGTATAGCATTGAAGAAAAATAACTTTAAAACATTTACAAAGTTATCTGAAAGATAAGTAGTAAATAATGCATGTGTCACTTTTAACAGCGTGTGAGGCTATAATTCTCATCAGAGATTGGTAGGACTTCAAAATATGCCACCCATCAATCTTGTTCGCCCTGTGGCTGCCCCTCAGCAGTGGAAGGTTCCCTGTAATGGAACTGGAGGGCAGTGCAGGGGACTCCTGCCTGACACCTTGCAAAGGGCAGAGAAATCGGTGGCACGTGGGGGTGGAGCCTGAGGAGCCGTCCTCAGTATAGATTCTCTTGTCCGCTCCCCATAGTGAAGGGACACAAATGGCTACGTCAGCTTTGTGGGGAAGGAGTCCTCCTCCTGCTCACACATTTGCCCATGCCCAACTCAGCTAACAGGAGTGCGCACTGCCATGAGGCTTTGTTCCTCCATGGTTAAGGATTGATATTATGTGTAAAACAATAATGATATCAGTTACATTTTTGTAACGTTAAACTGATGCATTATTTACCCATAACCAGATTGAGTTTTCATGCAGCTCATAGGTAAGTTGCCAAGAAGGCCAATGGCATTTTGGGATGTATAAGTAGGGGCATAGCGAGCAGATCGAGGGATGTGATCGTTCCCCTCTATTCGACACTGGTGAGGCCTCATCTGGAGTACTGTGTCCAGTTTTGGGCCCCCCCACTACAAGAAGGATGTGGATAAATTGGAGAGAGTCCAGCGAAGGGCAACAAAAATGATTAGGGGTCTAGAGCACATGACTTATGAAGAGAGGCTGAGGGAGCTGGGATTGTTTAGTCTGCAGAAGAGAAGAATGAGGGGGGATTTGATAGCTGCTTTCAACTACCTGAAAGGGGGTTCCAAAGAGGATGGCTCTAGACTGTTCTCAATGGTAGCAGATGACAGAACGAGGAGTAATGGTCTCAAGTTGCAATGGGGGAGGTTTAGATTGGATATTAGGAAAAACTTTTTCACTAAGAGGGTGGTGAAACACTGGAATGTGTTACCTAGGGAGGTGGTAGAATCTCCTTCCTTAGAGGTTTTTAAGGTCAGGCTTGACAAAGCCCTGGCTGGGATGATTTAACTGGGAATTGGTCCTGCTTCGAGCAGGGGGTTGGACTAGATGACCTTCTGGGGTCCCTTCCAACCCTGATATTCTATGATTCTATGATTCTATGAAGTCTGGACCCACCGTTTAGGCAACATTGATCTAATGGTCCCTTTTCGTCTTGAAGGTTATGGAGACTGAAGAAGCTCTGTTGCAGAATGGTAGAAAGATACCAGAAACCCAAGCAGGAAATAGTCCAACTGTCTGCACACCATGGAGCTGTACTTCCCAGGTTTTGAGGGAGGGCAAGCCCAATGTATCCTTGACCGTACAAATGCACCTGTCATTCCCCCTTTCCAATGGGGGAAAAAAGGAGATAAAAGGAAAGAAAAGAGAGAAGTCAGGGGAGGGAGAACAAAGCCAGATAACCAAGATATTTCATTTCCATTCCATTCAGTTCAAAATGCAAATATTTTGCTTCAGTTATTTTTTGCAGAAAAGTTCTGTAAAATATTTGACATTAATTATGTGTTTTCATTTTGTTCTAAATTTTCAGTGGAAAATCATTCCTATTTTTTGACCTATGATGGTGTGTTCATACCACACCTTCCTGAAGTGGTCAAGGTAGTTTGGAAGGGGCTAATTAACCTAGTAGGCCTCACATGGGGGAGAATTAGGCTGACTAGACAAGACCTAATGAAAAAGGAAGCTCAGCTGGGCAGGTATAGGCTGGATTGGGACAAAGCTAGGAAGCTGAGAAGAGAAGGGGCAGCAGGGGAAGGAGGCTGCAGTCATTCCTTGGGAGTAGAAAGCTTGAGTTGGACCCCATGGGTGGGCCAGAACACTGAGGGAGAAGGGAAGTGGGAAGGAGCACAGGGCAGCAGCAGCGGGGTCTGAGAGTGAGCAGACCGAGATTGCTGAATTAGAGGATCCCTGTGCTGGAACCTGGAATAGTGGGCAGGCCTGGGACTCCTAACTCACCACTGCAAAAGTGGCATAGTCATAGATTAGAGGATGGTCTGGAAAGGCGTCTGGACAGTTGGTCCAAAGAGACTTTGATATCCTGGAAGGGGAAACCCATATAGTGACCTAGCTAGAAGGCCAAGTCACAAAGAAGGAGTGGGCTAAGTGCCCGAGGGAATGAGAGGGGCTGCAGTGAAAGCGAATGACTTATGGAAGGGGGCAATGGATCTGGAAGGAGCTAATCCCCAGAGCAGCCAGGAGGAGGTGCCATAGCAGTGAGTGAATCCCATGACACAGCCCCCTAAGTAAGATATTACTGAGGCTGGAGTGGGGGTGTATAGAAAGCTTTATCTGGCTTAGGTTATTGCTGAGCAATATAGAAAAACCATGGGGTAGATGGATAGATAGATAACTCCCACGTAAGACCCCAGATCTGAGCATCCTCCAATCTTTGGCACAGTTTGGATCCAAATCTAAGCTCTGTGGCTCAGGCCCATTTCCGAGGGGCAAATTTTTATACTTTGTACCTTACTGCATATGTGGCCCCCTTGATTTCAGTGAGACTGTTTGCAGGGGAAGTTACTATTTAATGTAAGAGTGACATGATCTATATAATAGGACTATTACTATGCAAACTACCGGATGCAGATTCTGATACAATTACTTCCTAGGGAAGTCAGTTAAATTGCTTATGAAATAAAGCTGTACTCCATGGGAGCAAGGATGCCAGAAGCTAGTCCTTGGTGTTTACAATCAGAGCTGTGTGAAATCTGACTTCAGAGTGAAAAGTGCTTGAAATCAACTTTTATGTTATTCCCCATTTATGTTTCATGCAGCTTCCACTAACACGCAGTGTTTCATTAGAAATCCTTTAGCATCCACACAGGTTTATCAAAGTGGGACATGACCTTTATTTTTTTTGTTTTTGTTTTGGCACTATCTTGATGTCTGTGAAAATTTCTGAGGCAGGTTTTCATGGTGCATTTTGAGTTGAGCTAGCTTGGATTAATGGCAGAAGACATTAGGTATTTATTTGCCTCTCTGCTCTGGCAGTAGGCCGCTTAGACATACTGGATTAAAATTAGAGATGTCTAAGTGACTGAAAACTGCTTTATACCTCATCATGCTTAGTATTTATTTTTGAATGTCCAAAAACCTACTGGGTGTCTCACAGAATGCAGTAAAAAAATGGCCCCTGCTAGAAGGACTTGTAACATGTGAACACCACAAAAAGATAAAAATGGAGAGAGGAAGGACAGGATAACAATAGCAACATCATGCAGTTACTCGGTACAGCATAGACTCATACTCCTATTTCCTTTCAATTGTATCTTATGCTTGATTTTGGTTTTTAATTTTGTAACTTATTTTCTTGGAACAAAAGTCCCTTGTTGTGTGCATTTAGCTCATTCGCTTCTTCTCTCCTTCCCACCACACTGGGCATGGTATGTTGGACTGGGAAGGAGATATCACTGGAAGAGCCATTCCTGTGGAATCACTCCAGCTTTCATAGTTTAGGCATAACTCTAGGCTGCTCTCATTTATGGTGACAGCAGTTTTGTCCCATAGTTGCCCCAGAATCAAGGGAGAAGAAAGGTGGCCTAGAGCCACTTTCTCCTCTTAAACTGTGTCAAACATAAACTCATTGGAGTGTGGATTCTGTTCATGATCTCAATTTGACTACAGCGCTCCACGCTCTTTCCCTCTCTCTCCCCCTGCGCCTCCCCCCCAAAAAGGGTAAAACTCATGGGATTTGGCTTGATTAAGCTGTAAATTCTGGCTAAAGCTAGTCAGGAATTTTTTCACAAAACTTTTTTTGTGTGTGTGTCAAAAAATTCTAGTTCATTGAAACTGAGTTTTTTCACATTGGGTCTCCCACATGCCAAGTGAGTCCCCTGACTGCTGGGCTATTGGCTATTCTGGGGCAGATTTGAGGCTGGGTCACTCCCTCATTTTTCATGAAAATTGTTGAAAGAGTCTGTATTTTGTCCAGATGCTAAAACCTCAGGTTTTTGTGTGAAATGGAATTCTTTTTTTCTGACTAGCCCCACTTCTGGCCTTTGGCCTACTCAGTATGCTTCCTCATGTAGCTTAATGTTCTGTGTGTGAGTAGTAATGTAGTATGCTCTCTGTATTTTTGAAAAAAATATGTTGGTTCTTAGAAAGGGTCTTTTCCTTCATCCTTTATTAACATGTGTAAAGTTTTGTTGTTTTCCTGTCATAGGAAGTTAGCCATAGTTGGCTGCATTCCCAGATGAAACAGAACCAAACAAAACCACCAGATTTAATCTTCATAATCAGTAACATAATAAAAAGAGACTACACCTAGGGTAACCAATTTGTTTTTATTGCTTTTCTTTACAACATCCAGCTTCTATAGTATTCTTGATATTTTCAGATTCCATCTTCACAATTCATCTAACTCGGCTGAGAAATATAATTAATAAAAATCCTCTATTGTATGTTATGAGTAATGCACAAGTTTATAGAAAATGATCTGCAAATGATACATTACTGCTACACTTTACTGTTGCCAAGAATTTTTCTCTCTTTTCTATATACCTAGACAACAATATTTTTATTTAAAATAAAGTATCAAAGAAACCATATATCACCCAAGTCTACCATTTAAAGATGCCTATTGAAAAGATGTGTGTATGCATGCACAGCATGCATATATATAATATACACACAGGCACACACATGAGCATGTGTGTGTGTATAAAGTTTCAAAGAATCCATAAATTTAATCACCCAGGTCTATCATTTAAAGATACCTATTGCAAAAGTGTGTACCTGTATGTTTTGCATGCACACAAACACACCTTTGCAATGTGTGTGTGTTCTTTCCTCAGACATTTTATTCAATATTTGGTGTGCTGCCCACCATTTACTTCTATCACATTGAAATCTCCTTGCGACACTGTCTATATCAGTGGTTTTCAGTGTGTGGTCCACAGTCTCCTGAGGTCTGGAGACTACATCTAAGATTTCCAAAGGGGTATGCACCTCTGTTTGAAAATTTTTAGGGGTCCGCAAATGAAAAAAAGATTGAAAATCACTAGTCTATATATTTCTTATTAATACAGTAGAACCTCAGTGTTATGAGCACCTGGGGAACATAAGTTGTCTGTAACTGAAATGTTCATAACTCTGAACAAAACTTTATGATTGTTCTTTTCAAAGTTTACAACTGAATATTGACTTAATACAGCTTTGAAACTGTAGTTAGCCCTGGAGAAGAAAAATGCTGCTTTTAACCATCTTAATTTAAATGAAATAAGCACATAAAAACAGTTTTCTTACCTTGTCAAAACTTTTTTTTTAATTTTCCCATTTTTTAGTAGTTTACACTTAACACAATACTGTACTGTTTTGGTTTTTTTTTTTCTGTTTTAGCTCTGCTGCTGCCTGATTGCGTACTTCCAGTACCAAATGAGGTGTGTGGTTGACTGCTCAGTTTGTAACTCTGATATTCTTCTGCTGAAGGTAGCTCTTTCCTCGTGTCCATACAGTGCAGTGCTTTCATTGTTCTTTGTTACTCTAGGTTTTCTCAGCTAGATTTTCTTCAAATCACTTCAGATTCCTTCGATTTGATTCAAATCAGGTGCTTCTGATGGCACTGAACACTTGAGCTTTCATTTCTTCAGTATGTTTTGTGCATGTTTTGATGTGTGCTTTGGGTCATTCCCATAGTTTAAAAAATCAATTCCCTTCCAACTTCCCTTCCCAGTGGGACTGGTTTTGGTGTTGACATCCCTTCATTTATTGCACTTGCACTCTCTGTTGTGTCATCAGTGAAATTCAGCTTGGTTACACCTTTAGAAGAGTTACAGTCCACTCCATGACATTAATTCCATCATGCTGTTAGGCTTCTTTTTTCCTCCTCTGTATAATACAACATGTTAATTTTTTTCATCAGACCATGAAACTTTGTTCAAATTTTTTTTACCCTGCTTCTAAAGGTCTTGAGTAAATTCTAATCTAATTGCCTTGTACTTCGGTATCACATATGATTTCTCAAGGGATACTCTTTTGTTCAAACTGTCCCCCTTTATCAGTCTTCTCAAAGTACCTGATCCAACTTTTCCATAAAAATCACTGGGAGTTTTCCACTGGCTTCAGCGGGAACTAGATCAGGCCCAAAGCTTCAGCACTTGTATATGCAATATTAAGTTTCTTTTCCATTTAAGCTCTTTAGTCATGCCTCAAGCGCCACATCTCTCTTACATATGGGTGAGAGGAGAGGAGAGTTTGGTTTTTTTTGCTTAATTGCTTAAATCTGGCTAGGGAGAACTTCTTATGCCCAAATTTGGGTGCAATTCTCATGTCAGCAGTGGTCATGTCAGTGAATATTAAGGTATTCTTGTACACTTTCAACAGTACCAATAGGTGTGGACGAGGCACCAGTGATGAGAAGGCTGCCACTTGTTCAGACATGTATCTTACCTTTGCGAACATGCATATCTTCCCCATTTTTTTCCAGTACAGAACCTGGCCTGAGGTGTGCATATAATATGTCCAAAAAAGTGTGATTTCGTTAATACGTCATTTGCTTCTATGATATAGAGACTCAGTGTGTAATAAGCCCAATCCTGTTAACCCTTAATTATGAAAGTAATCTCATTGAAGTCACGTGAGTAATCATAGGTGTGATTGGGCCCATAGGTCCCGATTCCAAACCCATTAAAGTGAATGGAGATACTTCAGTGAATTTTGGATCAGGCCGACAGTCTCTCACAGCTTGGTCAGATAAGGCAAGGGGCTACATGTCTCTTGAGCAGGAAGGGTCCAGGAAGAGAATTCAATGAGACTCCTCGTGCGTAATGCTGGGCTGGATCCTGGCTCAGTGAAGTCAGCCGGGAGCAGAATGATGCCACAGGTCTATAAAGTGCCATGCACAGCGATGGCAACATACCAATAATAAATTATGTCATTTAATTATTTCAGCGTTTCTTGTAACATTCTATTGCATTTAATTCGAAGTTTTCTTCTTTGGTTTTGCTTTGTTTGGAAATATGTTGCTGCAGTTTTTATCATTCCATTTTTAATGGATTTTTAAAAAAGTGTCACTTCTATGTGCGTCTACAGAAGTGTTAAAGAAATAGAAATAAGATTATTTCGGCATTTCATTGATGATAGCAGCCACGTAAGTCTGTATGAATATTTCATAGCACTATTAAATATGGATTATGATTTATCAACAGTTTTGTTTGAACAGCAATGCAGCATTAAAGCGAAAGGAAAGGAAGCAGACAGCAATGTCTGGCAACTCGTGTGCAAGTAAAAACTTCCTTCATTTTCGTTCCATACTCTGTGATGTCTCACAGTTTTTGTCCTGTTTAATGTCATTAATTGACAGGAATAAGATAAAATAGGGATCTTTCTGAATTTTAAAGGGTTAGATTTATGAAGCCTTTGCAATTACACATAGAAATAACAGTTAATTATAAGTTTATCTGGAATAACTGAAACAAACAAAGAAGTCTGAAATATGACATATAATGTGCACTGTACACATATCTATTTGATATCACTTTGCTTTTATACCAACATGATAAACCTGTGCAACTGGTTCCAGTCCCTGTTAGATCGACCTAGAGATAAGCCTGCATTAGAAATACCTGAGATAAACAGTTGGAAATGATACCGTTTGTTCATTCACTGTGAACTTGATATCCTAATTACCCAGGGTTAGAACTACTAATAGCAATTCTCCCCAATCTGATACTGTAGCACATGCAGGCCTTTGTGTGGTTTTAGAGTACGGTAGCTGGATGGACTTATTAACAATGGACAAACATCAGATGTTTGTAGATATCCAGCCTGGATAAGACAGCAAAATTCTGCAATGTATCAAACATTTTTGTCTTTTAAATTCTTTTATCTGTTTTTCTGACTCCCTTGTTTCTTCTTCTTCTTCTTCCTCCTTCCATAATTTCTTTCACTCCCTTTTTTGGTAATGTTCCTCCTGTGTCTGGGGCATCCCTTCATGCCATGCATCTAATCAGCTTTCTGAGAGCTGCTCTCACATTCTACAGGATATTCCACATTGCAGCCAGCCAGCAGCCCCTATCCCAGCATCACAGTCTCCCTTCTGTTCTGCAGAACAAGGAGTTAGTCCCAAACAATGTGTGCAGTAGGGTCCATCTGAAGCAGGATATTGCCCTATGTGGATCATTGGTCTGTTTTTGCATGCCAATTCTCGTGTTCTTCATACCATAGAGAAAGTTTTAAATGTCATAAAAGTTTGCAGAAATACACATTTTATTACTGTGTTCAATGTATATGCACAAACATGGCATAAAATGTTTATTGTAATTTGTGTATGTCAATTATATCAGTATTTAGAGTCCATATTTATAAATAGTGCTCCACAAATTGTATGCAAATAATGAGTCTCCATTATCTGCATACAATTTGTGGAGCACTGCATCCATTATCCGTGGAAGGAAAAGGCCTGGGTAGGGACCGTCGAATCGTGGAAGTCAATGAATGGCTACGCAGGTGGTGTCGGATTTTTTGGATTTGGATTTTTTGACCATGGGATGGTGTTCCATGAAGGAGGAGTGCTGGGCAGAGATGGGCTCCACCTTACGAAGAGAGGGAAGAGCATCTTTGCGAGCAGGCTGGCTAACCTAGTGAGGAGGGCTTTAAACTAGGTTCACTGGGGGAAGGAGACCAAAGCCCTGAGGTATGTGGGAAAGCGGGATACCGGGAGGAAACACAGGCAGGAACGTCTGTGAGGGGAGGGTTCCTGCCTCATACTGAGAATGAGGGGCGATCAGCAGGTTATCTCAAGTGCTTATATACGAATGCACAAAGCCTTGGAAACAAGCAGGGAGAACTGGAGGTCCTGGTGATGTCAAGGAATTATGACGTGATTGGAATAACAGAGACTTGGTGGGATAACTCACATGACTGGAGTATTGTCATGGATGGTTATAAACTGTTCAGGAAGGACAGGCAGGGCAGAAAAGGTGGGGGGGTAGCACTGTATGTAAGGGAGCAGTATGAATGCTCAGAGCTCCGGTACGAAACTGCAGAAAAACCTGAGTGTCTATGGATTAGGTTTAGAAGTGTGAGCAACAAGAGTGATGTAGTGGTGGGAGTCTGCTATAGACCACCGGACCAGGGGGATGAGATGGATGAGGCTTTCTTCCAGCAACTCGCAGAAGCTACTAGATCGCACGCCCTGATTCTCATGGGTGACTTTAATTTTCCTGATATCTGCTGGGAGAGCAAAACAGCGGTGCATAGACAATCCAGGAAGTTTTTGGAAAGCGTAGGGGACAATTTCCTGGTGCAAGTGCTAGAGGAGCCAACTGGGGGGGAGCTTTTCTTGACCTGCTGCTCACAAACTGGGAAGAATTAGTGGGGGAAGCAAAAGTGGATGGGAATCTGGGGGGCAGTGACCATGAGTTGGTCGAGTTCAGGATCCTGACGCGGGGAAGAAAGGTAAGCACCAGGATACGGACCCTGGACTTCAGGAAAGCAGACTTCGACTCCCTCAGGGAACGGATGGGTAGGATCCCCTGGGGGACTAACATGAAGGGGAAAGGAGTCCAGGAGAGCTGGCTGTATTTCAAGGAATCCCTGTTGAGGTTACAGGGACAAACCATCCCGATGAGTCGAAAGAATAGTAAATATGGCAGGCGACCAGCTTGGCTTAACGGTGAAATCCTAGCAGATCTTAAACATAAAAAAGAAGCTTACAAGAAGTGGAAGGTTGGACATATGACCAGGGATGAGTATAAAAATATTGCTCGGGCATGTAGGAATGAAATCAGGAGGGCCAAATCGCACCTGGAGCTGCAGCTAGCAAGAGATGTCGGGAGTAACAAGAAGGGTTTCTTCAGGTATGTTGGCAACAAGAAGAAAGCCAAGGAAAGCGTGGGCCCCTTACTGAATGAGGGAGGCAACCTAGTGACAGAGGATGTGGAAAAAGCTAATGTACTCAATGCTTTTTTTGCCTCTGTCTTCACGAACAAGGTCAGCTCCCAGACTGCTGCGCTGGGCGTCACGGCATGGGGAGTAGATGGCCAGCCCTCAGTGGAGAAAGAGGTGGTTAGGGACTATTTAGAAAAGCTGGACCTGCACAAGTCCATGGGGCCGGACGAGTTGCATCCGAGAGTGCTAAAGGAATTGGCGGATGTGATTGCAGAGCCATTGGCCATTATCTTTGAAAACTCGTGGCGAACGGGGGAAGTCCCAGATGACTGGAAAAAGGCTAATGTAGTGCCAATCTTAAAAAAGGGAAGAAGGAGGATCCTGGGAACTACAGGCCAGTCAGCCTCTCCTCAGTCCCTGGAAAAATCATGGAGCAGGTCCTCAAGGAATCGATCCTGAAGCACTTACACGAGAGGAAAGTGATCAGGAACAGTCAGCATGGATTCACCCAAGGGTAGGTCATGCCTGACTAATCTAATCGCCTTCTATGATGAGATTACTGATTCTGTGGATGAAGGGAAAGCAGTGGATGTATTGTTTCTTGACTTTAGCAAAGCTTTTGACACGGTCTCCCACAGTATTCTTGTCAGCAAGTTAAAGAAGTATGGGCTGGATGAATGCACTATAAGGTGGGTAGAAAGTTGGCTAGATTGTCGGGCTCAACGGGTAGTGATCAATGGCTCCATGTCTAGTTGGCAGCCGGTGTCAAGTGGAGTGCCCCAGGGGTCGGTCCTGGGGCCGGTTTTGTTCAATATCTTCATAAATGATCTGGAGGATGGTGTGGATTGCACTCTCAGCAAATTTGCGGATGATACTAAACTGGGAGGAGTGCTAGATACACTGGAGGGCAGGGATAGGATACAGAGGGACCTAGACAAATTGGAGGATTGGGCCAAAAGAATCCTGATGAGGTTCAATAAGGATAAGTGCAGGGTCCTGCACTTAGGACGGAAGAACCCAATGCACAGCTACAGACTAGGGACCGAATGGCTAGGCAGCAGTTCTGCGGAAAAGGACCTAGGGGTTACAGTGGACGAGAAGCTGGATATGAGTCAGCAGTGTGCCCTTGTTGCCAAGAAGGCCAATGGCATTTTGGGATGTATAAGTAGGGGCATAGTGAGCAGATCGAGGGACGTGATCGTTCCCGTCTATTCGACATTGGTGAGGCCTCATCTGGAGTACTGTGCCCAGTTTTGGGCCCCACACTACAAGAAGGATGTGGAAAAATTGGAGAGAGTCCAGTGAAGGGCAACAAAAATGATTAGGGGTCTGGAACACTTGACTTATGAGGAGAGGCTGAGGGAACTGGGAATGTTTAGTCTACAGAAGAGAAGAATGAGGGGGGATTTGATAGCTGCTTTCAACTACCTGAGAGGTGGTTCCAGAGAGGATGGTTCTAGACTATTCTCAGTGGTAGAAGAGGACAGGACAAGGAGTAATGGTCTCAAGTTGCAGTGGGGGAGGTTTAGGTTGGATATTAGGAAAAAATTTTTCACTAGGAGGGTGGTGAAACACTGGAATGCGTTACCTAGGGAGGTGGTAGAATCTCCTTCCTTGGAAGTTTTTAAGGTCAGGCTTGACAAAGCCCTGGCTGGGATGATTTGATTGGGGATTGGTCCTGAGCAGGGGGTTGGACTAGATGACCTCCTGAGGTCCCTTCCAACCCTGATATTCTATGATTCTATGGTTCTATGATCTATTCAGACCTTGCAGAAAATGACAGAATAGCTCAATATTCAAAGTATTCCAACATTACTCTATTGAGAATTACTTGTTGGTACCACCTGCCTCCGCTTTCTTAGAGAAAATTCTTCCCCTAAGTATTTGCTATTTCAATTATAGTAAACCACAAATAGCACTAAGTAATACAACTGTACTACTAACAGAAAGTATTTATTATTATATTACCTTTATTATCTCTTAGGTGTATAGCACATCTTTATGTGAGAAGAATGTGCTTCCAAGAGAATCCATAAAAGGCATACTGTGTATATTTTCAGTTCTGTGAGGGCACTGGTATTGAGAGGGTTATCCCAACCTTCAAAACTCAATTAACCTATCTGTTGGCCCCTGGAGGTTGTGTTAAGTAGGTTGAGTGGCAGGACCACCTGGAAAGGATTCAGGTTTCCTTAAAAGATCTGAGACTACTCAGGTAGGGAATGACCCAAGAGAGAGGAAAATCATGCTCTCTGAGAACTGCCTGACAGGAAGATCCCAGAAGGACTAAATTTTAAGTCTGGAAAGGGCAGAAGTGGCTAAAGTTTGTATTTTAGGTTTGGGATTTGTTGCATAACACCAGGGAGGAATCCTCTGAGTTACGGCTCTGAAGGAGGGGGGTGAAGTCTGAAACCTTGGACATCCTGAGCAGAATATAGGTATGGAGTGGGGCCAGGAAGGGGCTGTGGGAAATGCCCTGCTGACAGGTTGAGGGGAAAGGAAGGGGTGGGTCTGAATAGACAGACCTTGTCTGCTCACTATAGAGTCCATGAGCTGGAACCCAGAGGAGAGGGAGGGCCTTGGTTCCTCTTCCAGCCACTGGGGAAAATGGTATGAACACCCTCCTCCTCCCCTCCATGATAAAAAGGGGATAAGGACTCTTGAACGCCTTTGTGACATAAGTGTGCAAGGACTATGGGGCCCAGAGTCAGGGGCTGAAAATCTGATCTCTGGAAGCTGGACTTTCTGTGATCCTGAAAGAGGTGGAAAGAAAACAAGATCTGCCTGAGAGCTGAGTAGTGAGAAGAGAGACCACCACTTCTCCAGGCAACAGTTGGCAGAAGGTGCTATAGAGGACTTAGAGGCTACCCCTCACCCAGACAGAAGGGGCTGTGGTTGCAGAGAGTCAATACAATATTTGCTCTTTCAGTGAAAAAATGTCAGTATGAATGTTGATAATTTTTCCCCTAACGCTGATTTTCACCCACAGTGCAGTTGCAATTGCACAAAATGTGCATGAATGATCAAACAAGGCTACCCAAAGAGTCACACAGTCTTGGTTTCTGATTGCTTTGACCCAATCAAGCTTTCCATGTTCAGAATCAGATCACTCTTTACTGTCCAGAAAGAATCCAGGGAAGTTTCAGCTACCCTCCCCGGGTGCATCCTCTTCCTGCCAAACAGGGATTTTCCACAGACCTGGGGATCTGCAAATGGAAGGAAGGGATTGGGTGGGTGAGCATCCCACCACAATATCTAGCCATTTTCTTGTGTAAAATTTCAATGTCCCTGATGGTAGAGATTCCCCTTTAAGGGGAGTCCCTGATGCAGTCACTGGCTGAGAAAACAAACAGAATGAACTCATCTGCAAAGGACTAGGTGGTGGGGGCTAGTGAGAGCTCAGAGCTGGCAGTGTCATAGGCCTTTCATGTGGATGGCCTTTGTCTGGTCCCAGGAGATCTGCTAGGCCTCATGTGTTGTGTTAGGAGGCAGAAAATGCTGTTCCTCCCCCACCATAGGACAACTGGGGATAAAGGCTTGGAATGTCCTATATATTTATTTAAAGGCTTGGAGCTTTTTGTTTATGCATATCGTAAGTGGCTTTGGGCAAAGCCTGTCATTATGTGTGTATACAGCACATCAAAGCCCAAATCTCAATTTGAGCTCTGGAACACTGGTAATATAAATAATAACTGGGTGGAGACAGTTCATTTCCTGACTTCTCCAGCAGAGGCTTGTTGGGAAATCCCCAGTGATGAAAAGTCTGGCTGGAGCTGGATCTCAGCAAAACTCAGCATCTTAATACCTGTTCCACTGAGGGGCCTGGGTGTAGGTGGAGATGGATGGAAGTGGGGGATGACTAGTCTGGTTAGGAGAAGCATTGATTCAGCACACTTCCCATGCAACCCAACTGGAATAAATCTATTCTCGCCTTTGGAATAGTTAATGTTAAAGGAAATCTACTTAGGATTTAACTTTGCTAACATGCTTAAAAGCCACTTGAGTCTTCATAGTAGATCAAGAGTTTGGGGTTTTTCTCAACCACATAGTGTACTGTGGGCTTCTGAAACTATAAACATTTGTATTGCTTTCTGTTGTCAGTGTAATAAGCAGAGTTACTGCATGCAATTTCTTTTTGATCCATCAATTTGTATGGCATCAAATAGAAACCCTCACACCTTGGTGGACTCATTCCGTTTGGCTCTATACACATGGGGTAAATAAGATGTCCATTAATCTGATTTGTGAATAATGTACAGAGATTAGGTTTTCAATTGTCAGCTTACTTTATAGCTAAGCAAAGTTATGTGGTTTCTGTTTGAGCCATCAATTTGTACAGTGTGAAATAGAAATGGCTTGGTAAATTCATACCCCTTGGCAGTGAATATAGTTCAAAGGGCAGATGTTCTTGTCCATTAGTCTGATTTTTTTAATAATATACAAACCAGCAATATAGATTTTCCTCAGTGTGATTGTGTGGACTGTAGAAAGGAGTTACATGTTGCAATCATTAATTTTATTAAAAGAACCAGACTGAAGGTGCCAATATTTTTATCAGTTGCTTTAAATCATTTTGGAATTCTGCAAAGGGTCCTTAGACATCAATAGTCCTCACTAGATGTGCTGAATAGGTGCCACAAACTGCAGATATCTACAAGCACCAGTTTGTCAGTGAGCCCATTGTTAGATAAGTTGATAGTTATTTTGCAGTATTCTACCTCTAAAACCCATCGGTTCCTGTTGTACCAGATGCTGTAATGCCATCATTCCCAGAATTAAACATCTGCCCATAAAAGCACATCAGGGAGTAACTTGCCAGCACCAGAAGATGGTGACTGTCTGCGTCATCATCATAATTCCCAGAACTATAATTTTCTGAAAGCAGTACTGTGCTTGCAGTAGCAGCAGTATTGCAAGAGCTTGTATTGGAATCCAGAGCCCATCTAGAATCAGAGGGGACTCGAAGTTCTAGTCTATTAGAAATAGATAAGCCCACATTTTATCTCTATTTCTAGATCATCCATTGTTGTTGTATCTCCAGAGAGTTGTCTGTAGTGGATGTCATCTATTCTACTCTCTGGGTCTCTTCAGTTCTTGTGTTTTGCCTTGAAGACTGGTAGCTATATCATCTCAGATAAGTGCAGATGTCTCAGGTGGTCCTGGTATACTTAAGCCCTAATCAGTGAAGATCTTATGTATTTGGCAGTGCAAATGATTGCATTCTGTAATCTTGGACGCCAGTGTGTGAGGGCACGGAGTATATTCTTAAGTGGACTTCATTTCTTGGCTCTGGGATCACAGAAACTTTTGCAGTACAAGTGATGCATTGTTTAGAAACTTAAATCACTTTCAACTCTGCTTTTTTATTGAACTAAATTATAATTTTCATAATATTTCACCCTCACCCCACAGTTCTTTCCATATCTAACAGACCTGAGGAAGCACTCATTTTCCTCTATTTTAATGCCCACTGTCCTTCAGATTGAAAAGACTATGGTAAAAAGTGAAATTGATCAACATCATTCCTTAACTGACCAGAGAGGATGCTGTTTAGCTATGGAAGTAATACTGCAGTATTACTGTCCCCTGACAGCATGGGGATAAGAAATTGAAGATGGTATCTGAACCTGGTTTTCCATGACACTGTGAATTAGCCACTGAGATGGTCTTTCTTTACAGAGCTCAGTCACAAAAATGGATTCATGTTTTTTCCTTTTGATGTATGTTTGTTTTCAGTGAATTAATGGCAGGCTGTACTGTTAATCTTTCCAATGTTCTCCCCTTTGAATGGTATGGTATTTCACTGCGCTATTGTTTATAATAACACAATTAACCTGTAAGAAAAAATAGAATAGCAAATGAAAAGAATAAATTAAAAAAATATTGAAAGGTCAAGGTAATATACCACAGTGCTGTGATTAAAACCAGGCATTAAACTACTGATACATCATCTTTATGTGAAAGTTTGTAATGAGGAGAGAAAATGACACAACATGTATCCTTTCTCATGATGACAAAAACTGTAATGAAAATGGGAAATATTACAAACTGTCCAATCTTGCTTACAACCCACGTGCGTCAATTCAAACCATTACCGTTTTAATTACACCAGTGTATCTTAATCTCTGCTCAGGCAGAAAAGGGTGTTGGGAATATAGCATTTATCCATATGAAATGCAGAAATACACTAGCATGTGGACAGAACATCTACAGAAGCACAGATTTCAAATATTGGCTTAGGGAATTCCCTAACTTTGACCAGGCATGACTTAATGCACACTCTAAACCTTACCCTTTATTTATCAACACAGAAACAATCTCCATCAGTGCATAGTGGAGAGAAACAGATTGGTTTCTTAGCATACCAATAGTGTGGGAGGGCTCAACACAGTCTGGATCTGTTGCTGCCAGTTCTAAATGATTCTGGCAGCCCGCTGAAACCCTAAGGACTGTAGCCTCCATACCTTGTAGAGTTCAGTATCTCAGAGTAGATAAAAAGATAATTTGTATTTTTGTACTGTATGTTAACATGAGGAACCATCGAAATTCCCAGTCCCCACCCCCAAATAAAATAAAAACCCAGAGCTATTTACTTAGCACAGAAGATCAGTACATACTGCCATTCACTCTGTGCTGCAGGAGTACTGTGCCAATTAAAGAACAAAGGCACTGATTTGGTACTTTCTTGCTATTAGAAATGGTTGAAAAGTGGAAAGGTTTTTGTGAAAATCTTTGTGGAAAAAATTGTTTTTTTTGTTGGTATGGAAAAATTTCAAAATTTTTGACCAGCTCTACTTGCTACCCTCTGAGTTTGGGGCCAGACGTGGTTTTAGACTATTCTCATTGTATTTTTGACTACCAGTTTGTTCAGGCTAAGGAAGAGAGAAAGGTTGCATGATATTCCCATGTAACTTACACAAATCAATTTTACAAAAGTATAAACAATTCATGAATATAGCTCTTATAGGAGCTATGTGCAAGTCTAACTTGGATATCGAAGGCAAAATTATCCTGTGATAAATGGAAGTGAATATTGTGCCTTTAAGGAGAAAAAAAAATCACAGAAATGTGTTACCTTGAGGATTTTTCAGAACTATTAGTCCAAAGGCATAATATTGGATAGTAATTGAAGGAGATTGATTGTTATTGTGCTGAAAGCTAAATGCTAAGTTGACACTGTTAATCTTCTTAAAATCCAAGCCTTGCCATGCATCAGGTGGTCCTCTAAGATGCTGTCATGCAAACATTATTTCTTTGCTATGGTCTGCTTCCATCTACTGTATTTTGATTGCACAGTGTGACAATCAATTAGTTTCCCAGATTGTTCCACTGAAGAGCAACAGCAGAGATCTTAAGAGTAACTTTTGAAATAAACAATGTTATATTAAAGAAGGGAAGAAAGAAAGGTAGGTATAGGTATATATTGAGTGAAGAGAGAACAATCTTTTACATGAATGTTATGTAAAGAATGGGAGTGCAATGGCACCTTAAGGGGGTTGGTGAAATGGAAGCCTAAAACAGGCAACCATGAAGGGCCAAGATGCTGATTCTTGTTGGGTAGCAGTCCCATAGATTTCAAATGAACTTTTCGTAGAGGGAAGGTGCTATTCAACATACATAAAGGGATGAGAATTTGACCCAAAATGTTGAATAAAAATGGGCCAGATCTTCAGCTGGTGTAAATTAGCAGAGATCCACAGATGTCAAAGGAGCTGTGCTGATTTTCACCGGCTGATGATCTGGCATTGAGTCACAAAGGTAAATGAATCTTAGATATTTTCAGTGGTGTAACGTAACAGATTTCTTAATTAGGGCTAGACTGTGAACACCTTATCTACATCAATGAATAGTTACTTACATGACATTCGTGTCGATGGAGCTATATCAGTGTTATACCTGGTCATGAATGTAAGCAAGGAGCTCACAATGTGGCCATTAATTACCATGAGCCAGACTTGACACCCATGCTCACTCTGGATGATAGTATCTCACTTTTTGCATAGCCCAACTGAAGTGCAGTGGACTAATTATACAGTAAGGTGTTGCCAGCACGAATGAGGCTTTTGGAGTCTGGCCATTGGGAAAGTCTGCTCTTATTCCCTAACCTTTATTAGCATCAAGGCCCGGATCCTCAAATGCTTTTAGGTGCCTAAATCCCATAAAGAAACTGGGCCCAAGTTCATTCAAATTAAATTCAAAAGGTAAAGAAAGCTGGTGGCTCTCTGGTTTTTGCTATCATCATGGTACTGTGAAGATTTGGTGCTACTTCTAGTTAGCACTCGCTGAACAGTGGGGAAACATGTTAGCAATTTGATTCTTCTGTATCTTTGCACCTTCTGGGTTATTTTTTTTCCCCTCTTGGTGTTTGGATGACTCCTTTTGGTTTATGCAAATGTTTGTGGAAGTGCTGTAACTCATACAAATACCTGTATTTTCACGAGAACAAGGGTATTCATGCATAGACAAAAGTATTCGTTATTTGTTATTTGCTATTCATTGTTCATTAGTCTCTTGTTTAAAAAGATTCAGCCATCCAATCAGGGATGGGAAACAACACTTTGTGACTTAGGAGATGAATCATAGATAGCAAATACTCATAGAACTCAATTTGTGGAAAAAATCCACAGGCTGTAATTTCTTCAGACAAATGGTTTGACAAACAATTATGAATAACAAAGTAATTCAGGGAAATCATGATTGGATTGTGGATAATTCAAGACCAGGGAAAACAGTTACATTTGCTAAATAAATTGTTCATTGCCTAGCTCACCCAGCTCTGTAATTAGGGAGGATTGCTGTTAATCATGAGTTTGTTAATGATCATTTATACATGATGTTTCTTGTGGTGATATGAGTCTAGTGTGCAGAGACCAAATAAGCAGATGACAGTAGACTAAGTAATACTAGATACTTTCACCTTTTTGCTTCCTTATTGGAATATCATAGCACATTACCACAGGATAGAAGGACTTCCTTGAGGTTCTATACACAGTGTATAAGCCTCTCTGGGATATGCATATTGCCTGGTGATGCACCAGGCATCACCAAATGAGGTAATCTCCCAGTAGTTTATAATGGGAGATGGACAACAGAGGGCAGGCATACTAAATCCAGTGTTGGAGGAGGCCAGGAACTCCATCCACCAGAATGAGCCTGGTGGGACAAATGTGAATGGGTTGTATTTTGGTGAGCCAACCCACAAATACTGTTAGAGAAGGGTCTGGAATTGATAGGTTGGACTTGAGGTAGTTCTTGGGGGCAGAGGGAGGAGTGGGGACTCATTTCTGCAGTGTCCTGAGCAAGATCTGGAAAAAGAGAGGATAGTTCATTTTAAGTATTACTTTGCTGGTCAGCACTGGCGAGGAAACAGGCACAGCCAGAGCACCTGAGATGGACTGATTCAGTACATCCCACAAGCTATCCCTGTCTGTGGGAGTTGCAGCTGCTATGCAGCAGCAACAGCTATATTTTGAAGATGGTTCCATCTTCAGGACCTTGTGGGGAATACAGTACTTTACACCCTAACTGTCCTGCAGGGGTGATTTCCCACTGGAGTACAGCTGTCCCCATGTGAATGAGATTTTTAATACAGCAACAGCACCATTACCACCATGCCAGAAGGGAAGTATCAAACCCTGGTTTGTTTGGGATTTTTTTGTGTTGTTTCTTGAGAAGCTATCAAATAAAGTTTATGAAAAAAATGTTAAATATTACCATTATTTAAGTAATATTAAAAACAAGGTATTGTCTTTGGGCCAAAAGCTCAGCTGGTATAAAACTTGTATCGCTCTATGAAAGCTATTAAGCTATGCTGATTTATACCAGCTGACCCTTTGCCTGCCATATTTTCAAATTAAAATGGTTGAAGTGGGCCTATCTATTTTTTTTTAACTTTTTTGGGGCACTGTAGCTGTACAACTGAATAAAAACAAAGGGGACCTTTGAATAAAGACTGTTCATGTATATCTGCACCAGGAAAATGTAGTAAACACAAATATCCTCCGGAGTTTTCCCATATGGAGTGCATGAATGTCCTGCACAAGAACGGAACCAACTCTGACAGTGTGTCAACAAAGGAGGCAGGAGCTCTGTTGTGGATCATTAAATCACTCATAAATAAATTGCAGAGGACAGTTGCCATCTGAAATCTTTCTTTGATGAAGATTTTCTAGTTTCAAGTCAAGAATCAAAACTTGTTTCTCTACTGTCTTATACAAACATAAATATAAGGTCCAAAAGGCCCAATAAAGATTGGGGTTCCCTTAGTCCTGGGGAAGCACAAATAGAGTCACAGAGGGAAACATGATTTGGAAGGAAGACTCGGGGACAAAAGGAAGGATGTGATGAGGCCAGAGACCAGGAGGGGGAAGGTGGATGTATAAGGACAGAATGACATCCTTCACTCTAGAGCAGTGGTGGGCAACCTGTGGCCTGTCAGGGTAATCCACTGGCAGGCTGTGAGACAGTTTGTTTGCATTGACCATCTGCAGGCACGGCTGCCCGCAGCTCCCAGTGGCTGCGGTTCACCGTTCCCGGCCAATGGGAGCTGCGGGAAGTGGCGTGGGCTGCAGGGACTTGTTGGCCACTGCTTCCTGCTGCTCCCATTGGCCAGGAACGGCAAACCACGGCCACTAGGAGCTGCAGGCAGCCTTGCCTGTGGCTGGTCAATGTAAACAAACTGACAGTATTTTTAGAGTGAAATTCTGGCCTCACTGAAGTCAATAGCAAAACTGCCATTGTTTATCACTCAGTGACATGAACTGAAACAAGCCTGTGGTGGAAGTTTCTTGCTGGTAAATTCCTGCGTTGGATGATCCATCTGCAGTGATCAAAGCATTATTAACACTCAAGGTTTTGTATAAACCTGGACTACTGCTTGTTCTGAACACAGAACTCTTTATTTTTCTCTTCAGCAAGACTGGATACTATGGCTCCCTCTATTCCCACTTACGGTAGGGCAAGATCCACTCACTTTGTCCTTCAGGAACTGTGGTCAACTCAGTGAACTCTGCTCCTTTCTCCAATTAACTCCCTTTTGCTTTTGGGTCTGCACAAACATATTCCTTGCTAACAGACCCTTCCTTTCCCTTTTTCACCTGTAATCAGCTTGCTTCATGTAAATGGTTATTTTCCCCCTCCTCTGCTTTGTTTCTGCCTCTGACAAGTGTTTAGAACACTTAGCCCTCTTGGTACTCAGATGGGGAGGGAAAGAGATCCTATTTAGATCAAAAACTCCAGACTTCTGATCTTTTCTGCTGTGCAGAATGACACAGCACATTTGGGCCATTGCCAGTGCCAACTTCTCTCTCCCTAATTAAATATGTAAATATCTTTGGTCACTTAGGAAATCTTCCTTAAGCACAACATAGTGGGCTATTTTCCACCCATCCCCAAGATCGTTTTGAAACTTTAAATATATTAATTGGAAGAAAGATGCTTGCCCAAAGGAAGGGATGATTTTATATTCAATGCTTGGCTAACCTGCATTATGCCTAGTTCCCCTATGGTGGGAGAGGTATCAGAGGGGTAGCCGTGTTAGTCTGTATCAGCAAAAACAACAAGGAGTCCTTGTGGCACACCTTCTTGTCAACTGTTGGTGGATGTGGCCCATTCCCCTGATTGAATTGGCCTTGTTAGCACTAACCCCACCCCACCTTGGTAAGGAAACTCCCACCTTTTCATGTGCTGTATATTTATACCTGCCTACTGTATTTTTCACCCCATGCATCTGATGAAGTGGGTTATAGCCAACAAAAGCTTATGCCCAAATAAATTTGTTAGTCTCTAAGGTACCAGAAGGACTCCTCATTGTTTATGGTGGGAGAGGTGTTGATATAAGGTAATTCTGAGACACCCTTTTCCTGACAATGGCTGTAAAGATGCTTGAAGTCCAGCTGTGAGCCTGCCACCTAACTGGCAACCCCATATACAGATTCACTCAAGCTTTTTTTATTAATTAGAAGTTTAGTCAATGGATTGTACACAGTAGTCCTCAATGATCTAACAAGAATAATTAGAAGACAGTTTTCTTTGAATAGCATACAGAGCTTTAACTTGGTTCCAATTTGGTCTAAATCCACCCTAGGTAATTTATAATCTTCCTGTGCCACTCTCCTTTCACAGTTTGCACCTGCATCTTTCAACTGAGTCAAAACAAATTTCTCTTTGTTGAAATGATCTTGCTGAGTAAGTTGCTTTCATACAAGTATGTAATCCACTTATACTAAATCCCTTCTCCTTTTGGCACCAGATATTGCTCTGCCTTGAAAAACACTCCAGTTAGAAGTAAAATGTAGATATCTTAATATATTTGGAACAGATGTTTATCTTTTGCTGAAAGAAAAATCTAATTTGTCTCCATCTCTTGGATCTACTTTTACAGTTCAGAAACCTTCGGCTTAGAGAAGGGTGTGGTAAAATAGAATGTGCCAGTCATCGTTTTTTGGGTTTTTTTAATGTTCAAGTGCAGGATGTTTTTGCACAGTAAGGCAGAGACACTTTTTTGCTTGGCTGCCTGTAATCTGCTAATAAGTATTTCCATTTCCTATCAACTTAAAAATTTTGCAGTGCTAGGTAGAGATTTAGATACAGACCCATGCAAGGGATTAAGTTAAGAGTATGACACCTCTACGCTTTGTCATAAATTCATAGGTTTTAAAGCCAGATGGGCTAGGCTGACTTCTTGCATAACATTAGACCGTTAGAATTTCACCAAGTGGCTCCTGCATCAAGTCACAACTTTTTGTTGAGCTAGAGCAGATATTTTAGAAAGGTATCTGATTTAAAGTGATGGAGAATCCACCATGTCCCTAGGTAAATTGTTCCAATGACAAATTACTCTGTTTTAAAAAAATCACCTAATTTCTAGTCTCAATTTGTCTAGCTTCAACTTCCCAAGCCCTGGATCTTGTTATGTCTTTAAAATGCCCTCCTCCTGCAATCTCCAATGCAAATGAATAGCCCTTTGTGCTTGTCCCTGGTGACACCTGGCTTGGTTTGCCACTTGGTTTGCCATTGAGCAGAAGAAGTGTTTGCCTTTCCATTTGTTTGGAAAAATCCTGCTTTGCCTTCTTTGTCTGTTTAGCCTCCAAACCGTAATATCAGCGAGTATCACTAATTTCACAACAAATAGCATTGTTACATACATTTCACCATGATACTAATGGCTGGTGTTTTATGAGTGTTCAAATAATATATTACAAGACACCTTTTAAATTCATTTCATGGCAATGGTGTGTGAGGTGTATTAAGCTGGTCAGGCCAGCTGAGTTTCATGATTACATAACCAGGGAGACCTTTGCCGTCTGGCATTAGGGTGCTCTTAAGGTTACAGTGTCTGAAACACAGTGCCTTCTGGGTGGTGCAGCTTGTGCCATTATCCCTGGCTCAGCCCTATACTATCTGATACTAAAACTTAGCCCTAAATATTACAATTTAATATAGAATGACTGTGTTATAATTTCCCTACTGATAGGGGTAATTTATATGTGTGGTGTGATTAGATTTATAAGAAGAGTTTGAGGGGTGCTTCCCTGAGATCTTAGCTGAAATTCTGTAAGTGATGGGGGAAAAATATTCCATGTGAGTACTTTGTTTTAACTTTTGGCATATTGGGTTTTTCTATTAGAAGTAATTGTTTTTTGTGTTTGTTTTTTTTTCCCTCACTTGCAAGCTAATTAGTTACTTTGAATCCTTCCAAAGGCTTCTTTAGATCACCTTATTGATATATCCTCAAATGACCGCCCTGCACCTTTAAGTGGTGATAGAGTATGTTTGGCTGGCTAGCTGAATGAAGGGAACAGTGCTTTATGGCTGTTGCAAAAGGGGACAGCGTGGTCACTGGCTCATCCCCTAGGAATGCAGGGTTTAAAAGGGGCAGCCTTGTGCCTGAATCTTCCTTTTACATGGAGCAGGCTGACCCAGGACCCACTCTCTCCCCCATCTATGTGGTAAAATACCAGGTTTGGTCAAGACCTGCGGTGGCCATTATGCTAGCCTCCCCTTTTTTAGGGGGGCTGGAAAGGAATTTTCCCCTTGCCAATATATTGGCTGGGCATTTTTTTGCCTTCCCCAGAGCGAGTTCAGGAAGGGCTCTGTTAATGCATGGCAAGTCATGCCTGACTAATCTAATTGCCTTCTATGACAAGATAACTGGCTCTGTGGATGAGGGGAAAGCAGTGGATGTGTTATTCCTTTACTTAAGCAAAGCTTTTGAGAGGGTCTCCCACAGTATTTTTGCCAGCAAGTTAAAGTAGTGTGGGCTGGATGAATGCACTATAAGGTGGGTAGAAAGCTGGCTCAATGGTAGTGATCAATGTTTCCATGTCTAATGGCAGCCGGTATCAAGCGGAGTGCCCCAGGGGTCGGTCCTGGGGCTGGTTTTTGTTCAATATCTTCATTAATGATCTGGAGGATGGCGTGGACTGCACCCTCAGCAAGTTTGCAGATGACACTAAACTGGGAGGAGTGGTAGATACATTGGAGGGTATGGATAGGATACAGAGGGACCTACACAAATTGGAGGATTGGGCCAAAAGAAATCTGATGGGGTTCAACAAAGACAAGTGCAGAGTTCTGCACTTAGGAGGGAAGAATCCAGAGGTGAAAGTAAGCCGGTACGCCCCGGTACAGCATATCAGCAAGAGCCAGTGCACCGTACTGGGGCAGCCCGGCTTCCCCAAGGGGCTGTTTAAAGGGCCTGGGGCTCCCAGCAGTGGCTGGAGTCCCAGGCCCTTTAAATTGCCTTCAGAGTCCCGCTGCTGGAGCCCTGGGGTAGCGGCTGCAGGGCTCCGGCAGCTATTTAAAGGGCCCGGGGCTCCCCTGCTTCTACCGCCCGGGCCCTTTAAATAGCCACTGGAGCCCCATGGCTGCTATTCCAGGGTTCCAGTGGCTATTTAAAGGACTGGGGCAGTAGAAGCAGGGGAGCGCGGGCCCTCTAAATAGCCCCCGGAGCCCTGGGGTAGCGGGGGCTCCAGGGGCTATTTAAAGGGCTGGGGCTCCAGCTGCCTCTGCCGCCCCAATAGCCGCTGGAACCCCGGGCTGCTGCTGCTACCCCGGTGGGGGGGGCACTTACCTTACAGGGTGGGCTGGGA
Source organism: Natator depressus (assembly GCF_965152275.1). Lineage (NCBI taxonomy): Eukaryota > Metazoa > Chordata > Testudines > Cheloniidae > Natator > Natator depressus. The sequence continues at coordinate 48,367,760 of NC_134244.1, read as the reverse complement.
CTGGCTCTGACCCCCTCAACCCCGCCCCTTCCACCCTAGGCCCCGCCCCTTCTGGGGGCCAGAGCTGGCCCCAGAGTACCGGTAAGTCACTCGACTTACTTTCACCCCTGGAAGAATCCCATGCACCGCTACAGCCTAGGGACTGAATGGCTAGGCAGCAATTCGGCAGAAAAGGACCTAGGGGTTACAGTGGATGAGAAACTGGATATGAGTCAACAGTGTGCCCTTGTTGTCAAGAAGGCTAATGGCATTTTGGGCTATATAAGTAGGGGCATTGCCAGCAGATCGAAGGACGTCATCATTCCCCTCTATTCAGCATTGGTGAGGCCTCTTCTGGAGTACTGTGTCAGTTTTGGGCCCCACACTACAAGAAGGATGTGGAAAAATTGGAAAACGTCCAGCGGAGGGCAACAAAAATGATTAGGGGACTGGAACACATGACTTATGAGGAGAGGCTGAGGGAACTGGGATTGTTTAATCTGCGGAAGAGAAGAATGAGGGGGGATTTGATAGCTGCTTTCAACTACCTGAAAGGGGGTTCCAAAGAGGATGGATCTAGACCGTTCTCAGTGGTAGCAGATGACAGAACAAGGAGAAATAGTCTCAAGTTGCAGTGGGGGAGGTTTAGGTTGGATATTAGGAAAAACTTTTTCACTAGGAGGGTGGTGAAACACTGGAATGCGTTACTTAGGGAGGTGGTGGAATCTCCTTCCTGAGAAGTTTTTAAGGTCAGGCTTGACAAAGCCCTGGCTGGGATGATTTAGTTGGGGATTGGTCCTGCTTTGAGCAGGGGGTTGGACTAGATGACCACCTGAAGTCCCTTCCAACCCTGATATTCGATGATTCTATGAAGGGCGGTAGGCTATACATCGCAACTCATTATTTAAGTGTGGGGTGGATGTCCAGTGCAGGTACTCCATAGGAAAGGTATACAGTGACCGGATGAATGGTTTGGAAAAGGACTTAAAAAGAGATGTTCATTAAATGAATGAACGGGGGGCACTTGGGGACTCCTATGACTGGTACGGCAGGGAGCCAACCCCCCATTCTTATAGCCCACCTTAACCCTCCTATGAGGTGCGGGGGGGTAAGGTCCCAGCAATGGATTTGCTGGAGGGACCTGAATGGAAAAAAAAGGGGAGCTGGGGGGAGGGTCTACCACCTCCTCTCTACCCCCCCACCCCAGGTATGGTAAGGTCCCAAAAATAAATTTGCAGGAGGGACTTGGGTGGAAAAAGATGGGGAGCTGGTAAAAGCACCCCGGGTAATTACAGAATAAACATGGGGTTAGCTGCACTGTACACTTTTATCTGCCAGGTAGTCCCGAACATCTAATAATAAAGTTGCAGCCTAATTAAACCCATGTCAAATGTCTCCTGTCCGCCTTTCGGTATAGCCAGACAATGTTATGGTTGCCTCAATTTCTGACCCTTCTTCACAGTGTCATTCCACCCAAGTCACGTTTTCTACCCCAGACTCCTCCTATTTGTCACTGTTGAAACTTTAATATTGCTCACCACAAAAACTAATTCCTTTTTATGCAAATATCTGAATTAAGAATCAATTCCAACCATGCAAACTTAAGCCACTCACATAAAATGGAATACAAGTCTTGGTCTGAAATTTGGCTAAATCTGTTTTTCAAGATCAAAACAAGGTTTTCTCATATTTTAATCCCTGAAGCTCAGAAGATGAGATAGATGTGTTTGTAGGTGTCTGGGAAGAGGTCGGTCAGCAGTAGGCAATAAGAGCACTGCCTTGTATAATTGCTGGTTGGTTATTGAGAAATAACTGCATTGTTGCTCTTATAAATCAGATTCTCTCAGTCAATCAAAGTACAGAAACTGTAGAATGAAAAATGAGTGTAGATTTATGGTTCAGGGACAGTTCAGCTTGCCCATTTTGTTTCAATATAACGCTAATTAAATCTGTATTATTGTATTATTCCATAGCATTTAGAAAGTTTAACTCTTAATTCACCAAATAGTTGTATTCTTATTTCCAATGTGGAATTAGAAAGCACAATGTTTTATGCTTTTGTGAAAATACTTCCATTGTCTGAAATGTTAAGATCCTAACTCTGCTCTCTGGTTTAATGTGGGGCTCAAAATTTGGCCTTAAATCACATCATTAATGTTTAAACTAAAGATTCACCTAGTGAAATTTCATATTCTATGTCCAGTAGATTTTTCACTCTAACAGACGTAGAAAGCACATTCTCTCAATGGAACAAAACTCCCTAAGCTGTTTTCAAAAACTAGCCAGTTATTTCCCATTTCTCTTTATAGCAAGTTCATTTGAAGGTTATTCAGGAATGCCAGCCACACCTCTGCTGTATTTTCTCTGGCATACAGTGCTGTCAATTTCAAAGTGGGCATTTCTAAGATGAAGAGAGGGAGTGTTCTCATGAAAACTGCATGGAGCCAGCAGTCCAAATGGCAATAGTTTATTTTATGGTATTCTCATTGCCCTTTAAAAACTCCCTACTTTGCTAATATAAAAAACAGTTTGAAAAATATGCACGCTCACAAGTAATTACATTCAAACTGTTGGGAATTCCTATCAGATTAAGAAGTGACATTAAAAGGTATGTCCTATCAGCGTCTAAACAACAGATGTCACTGGAAAAATCAGTAGATTTGGGGAAAATCAATGGTTTGTACAGTGCCTAGAACATTAGAGACCTGACCCCTGATTGGAGCTTCTAGGTGCTAACTATAAATAATAAGGTGTAAATGTGGGCATTATTTCATTTTTACTTTTGGTTCTAGCACTTATGCAGACTTTCAAAACACAACCTGAAACCTGTTTGGGGCTGTTCATATCTGAGATGTTAGTTCAGCCAACTGTAAAAATGGAGGCCATTTACAAATTCAGATTCAGGTCTACAAAAATACTTCATAAAAATTTATACCATGCTGGACTCCAGCTAAAGGGCCACCCATTTGTCTGCTGTCAAGGAGTCAAAATGATCATCGATGTCACTAATATTTGACAGCCCTCAGTTATTTAAAAAAAACGTAGTGCAGAACACTATATTTAGTCACAGATATCTTTATCACCCTAGGGAAGGGTGAGCGGATTAAAACAAATATCCTCCCTAGGATATTGTTCCAATTTCAATTTATTTCAGCTGTCTCCCACATACAGTGAAGCTAACAAACGGCATTTATTTAAAATTTTATTTGGACACTTTTCTTTGTTCAAATTTTATTTGAACAGCCTATGCTAAATATAATGTTCCTCCCTTGAGCTAATGGTACCACTATTTATGTAGCAAATATGCACTATTTTATGTTATTAACTAAGCATATAAGTCAAGTTACACTGAATGACTTGTAGTGGCATTGACTTAGTAAGTTCATTAAGAAGTTTCAAGTACAATTTCTTGTTACTTTGGGGCAAGATTTTTTTTCTTTTTTTCCTTACAGCCATCCTGAGGTGAATCATATTAATTAGATTTAATCAAACAACAGTGAGGTTTCAAAAGTTTACATTTCAAAGATTCCCTTTTAATGGAATCCTCTTCATTTTAGTATAAATATTCTATGCAGAGCAATACAATAAAGGAATGAAGGCACCAGGAGACCCTGTACCCTCTGCTTTGTCTCACTGTTACCTTGTGCTCCCACCATCTGTTGACTGCATTCACCTATTGTTTCTTGACTTAGCTTGTAAGATCACTGGGGCTGGGACTGTCTTTTTTATTATGTATTTATACACACTCTGGCACAACAGTGCCTTGGCCCTTGACTGCAGCTCATTATTGCTCCTGCAATACAAATACTTATTAATTAACTGTATTTTGGAGGATGGCATCTTCAGGTAAGATGTAAAACCAAAATCCTGACAACTTATGTACTCAATGCACTCTATACGCTTTTGCAACTGTGAAGATAAAGGTTTCTCCTCAAGCTGCAACCCAGATTCCATTTTGAATAATTACAGTCCATTTACACTGAATTTTATTTGTGGTGGTCCTGTTAAACCTTTGTGCATTGTTGCTGTGCAGCTGAACAAGGGCTTATGACATTTGGTGGTATTCTGTATCTGAAGCTAAACTAGCCCAGGTGTAAATATGTGCAACCCTACTGAAGCCAATGGAGATAAACCAAGACTGAGCCAGCCAGGGGATGAGGGACACAAAAATAACTGTAAGCCACTTTTGACTCCAGCGGTATTGGGCTAAACAGAGCCCAACAACACTGGATAATCTGACTGCAAAGTTGTATGCATAATGCATACAAACAAGGCAACATTAATGTTGGGGTTGCCATCCTTTTGAATGCTTCACTTTGCTATCTTAATGTTCTTCTGTCCATTTGCCAGACAGCAGTAGAATGCTCTGTTCTATGCCTCATATGCACACAGTGAGGCAAGGGCTCTAAAGAAGGTCTTACATACACAACTTCCCATATCACACGGCATAAACACTCCCCAAGCATTACTCATCTGCATAAATGTTTGCAGGATCAGGGCAAAATATTTATACATAGACATAAAAATATAATTACAAGTATTGACTGGCTCTGAGAGCAATGGTAGTAAATTATTGCCAAAGCAGATCCCCCTCCCCAAGACTGAGATATATCATCTGAAACTAAAACCCTGATTGTTTAGATGGAAGCTAAGTCTACAAATCCAGAAATGGACTATTTCCCAGACAATATTGTATATACTGGGAAATAGTCCATATTTCTTTGGTCATCTGACAAAAACAAAGTGATGGTATTGGACTAAACACCACCACTTCCAGAATCGTGGCTTTATTTCAAGCGTTGTTTACTAGCTATTTTTAAAAATAATATATTCTTTAAACAGGAAAATATGTAAGAAAAATACCTTGAAATTGCAATCTACTATGCAAAGTTTAAAATATGTGTATTATAAAACATTATAAATAGGGTAGTTCATGAGGAAAATACTGGTAGTTCATGAGGGAAATACTGTGAGAAAGAAAGAGAGCCTTAATTTTAACCTTCCCAGTAGGTGCTGATATACTATATGAATCATCCCTTACATGAGCCATTTAAAGAATTATTCCTCCTTCACAATAAATAGCAATTCCCAGTGGTAACAAAGCACACACATTACAGTTCTGCAGATAGCCAGTTGAATTATTCTGTTTAAATCATATTGTCTAATGAGACTTGCCACTCTAAGTTTCAAGAGGGAAAAGATGCTAAATACTTATATATTGTAGGATGTGGTACTGTGAATACAAACATGCATGCGCCTGTCCATTCCATAATAGACACAACGGCATTTAATCACAGGAGGTTGTTTTTTTCTTTACTTTGAGAATTCAAAATAGCAGTAAAACAGGAAAAATTAGTACAAGCTAAAATGCTAAGCTTTTTATCTCACTCTTCCAAGGAATCATGGTCATGCAAATAATAATGCACCAGTTATAATGTTGTCATTTTTATTTCTCATAACATTTGATGAGGTCTTCCTTAATTGCATTCACAATATTAACATGCTACATGAGTATAAAATGGTTTCTGTCAATCCCTGTTTGTTGTTGTTGTTGTTGGTACTATTGTGTTCCAAGCATTAACTCACAAGCATCTCTATTATAAAGTCCAGGGGCTGAGCAATTTGAGATGCTTGAGCTTCCTGATGTGAAATCATTATTCCCTCCGAAGCTCTTATTGTCATCATCACACCATAAATCCCACACAAGTTAAGTATAGTTTATTATTTGCACTGTGGCAAACATTTTAGATACAACTTCGAACGAGTAATGGGCAAGATTTTTATCACTAAATTCTTAGCACTTTCAGAATGTCAACTATGTGGTGTACGTGAGAAGTTGGAAAATGTCAGTGTTCAGTGAGAAACAACCAGGAAAGATGGGGGTGGGAGGGAAGTGGGGGGAGGAGAAGGGGAGATTTTGAGCTTAATTCCAGGATGCTCTTGAAAGTCAAGGACAGATAAGATGAATGTTTGCAGTACAATACAGGCAGCATATCATACCTGAGGTTTTTATATTATATTAGTGACTTTCATTTTGTGTTAGTAGCTGTCATATTATAGGGGCACTTGATGTATCATATTAGCAGCTCCCTCTGGTTTCTTTTATTTGTTTCTTCAGATGGTATAAAGTTCCATAATATAGAAATGTACAGGACTCTGAAAGGAATCAAACATTAGGAAACATAATAAGATGGATATAATTGTGCAAACAGTGGGCTCATTTTTATTAACATTTTGATATTCCTCTAGGTGATTCATTCGTGTGAGCTAGGGTTTGCAGGAGTAGGTTCAGAATTTGCCCTGCCGTAGCGTTTTGTATCTGAGGCTTTACAAGTGATTTTATTGACATGGCCCAGAGAGCAGCATAGTGGCCTGAGACTCAGGAGAACTGTATTCTAGTCCTGGCTCTGCTATTAGCTTGCTGTGAGACCTTTGGGGCAAGTCATTTTCCCTATCAGTGCTTCAGTTTCCCCATCTGTAATATGGGGATAAGGATACATGTCTGCTTGGTAAAGGTATTTTGCGGTCTGTGGGTGAAAAACACTATATTAGAGATGAAATGTTATGAACAAATATTAATTCATCTTCAGCCACGCAGCCTTGATAGGGTAAGTTAGTGATAAATATGGGGATTGATTTATCACCACTAGGGCTGTTTTGAAAATATCAGCAGAATGTTTATTCTATTTTCTGACTAGTTGGAAAGTTTTCACCAACATGTAAATTTTGACAAAGAGCAGAAAAAATTATGGATGGAACCATTTCACCAAAAATCTGAAGTTGGAGCACTGATAGTTGGAGCACTATCTTCTGACTTGGAGAATAGAGTGTCACCTACTGAATTACCAGCATTACTTCCTCTCATTGGGTGTATTTTTCACAGTAACCCATTCTCAGCTGTACACTTTCTCCATTCTATTGGTGATTGTGTTTTAAACATTTCTTGCTTCTAACTCTCTACCCTTCCCTGTACAATTATAAGAAACAAATAAAAACCAGTGTTTAGACCAGATAACATGACTAATTCTAAATACCCAGGCAGTGTCAGGTCCTGATTCTTTATACTGATCTAATGGGAAAATAGTTCCTTCAAAATAAATGGAGTTAGTACAGATTTAAGACAGTGTAAGTGAATAAAAAAATCTGTCTCTGTATGGTGTAACCACAATGTGCAACCACTCATATTATGTGTGTACGTGTACACAGAGATCAGACTTTGTCCCACAATCAATCACAGCTGGAATGTGTTATGCTTGAGTTTGTCACACATTCCAAGTAATGAGTGGTGGGTTATAGGCTCTTCAAGAAGAGCAAAAACACTCCTAGCATTGCAATCACGTCTAACGTAAAACTGTGCCATTTATTTACGATGCTCCTGTGGGATGAGAACAACTCAGACAAGACAATAGGTACATGAATAATATAGATGTTAAGGGAGAGGAAAAAATACAAGCACAAACATGTAGTTGTGTCAGTACCGTCTTTCACAGGAGCAATTTTCTTCCCAGCTCTCTTCACGAGCCTGTCAGGTGAGTGGAAAGATCTTGCCTTAAGAAATTTCTGTTTCCAGCCTAAAACTGAGTCAAATAGAAAGCCCTATGACATTTCCTTTGAAATCAGAGTTGCTAGGATTAAAAGAAATATCTTGCCGTCTGTAGCCCAGCCCCTGATAAAAGGTAGGAGTCATACTTCACCCAAAAATGGATTGAATTTTATATAAAATTCTTCTAGGGAAGGTGCTGGTTCCTACATGATTATCATTGTTTTCACTTATTGAACTTAGTGCCAAAAGAAGTTTCCTAATACTTAATGTAGGCCAAATTCACCACTGGTGTAATGCCATTGCAGCTAAGGGAATCTCACTTTTCCGCTATTCTTTTTTAGCCTTTTTAATATATTTCATTATTATTACAGCCAGTTGGGGGATTGTTTTTGTCTGTTTCTTAATGGAAAATTTAGACTTTTTTTTTGTCATCAGAAACCTCCAAAACCTCTTCTAAGTTTGGATTTTCAGTTTTCCAACAAAAAGTCGAAATTTTTTGAGGAAAGCAGACAGTTTAAGTGAAGACTTTCTTTCAGTCAAAACCCCCATTTTCTGCCTCTTCTCCCTCTTCAAAAAAGTTTACAGAAAACTTTCAGTCAGATCTAATTAACTAATTATGAGTTAGAATTGTAGTGCAGCAGCAATCAAAGGTCCCAGGATTGGAATAGTGTTACTCACTGTGCAAACACATAGTAGAGAGCATTCCCTGACCTGAGGAGTTTAGTCTTGGTGTCTGGGTATTTTGCTTCCAACATGTTTTCCTTCCAACATTTAGAATGTTTTCCTGCCCTCAAAATCAAAGTGTGTTGTTACGGATGAAGAGTAGATTAGTAGAACAGTATGTCTATATTCATAGCTCAGTGGTTTGAGCATTGGCCTGCTAAACCCAGGGTTGTGAGTTCAATCCTTGAGGGGGCCATTTAGGGATCTGGGGCAAAAATTGGGGATTGGTCCTGCTTTGAGCAGAGGGTTGGACTAGATGACCTCCTGAGGTCCCTTCCAACCCTGATATTCTATGATTTGTATAGCTGTGCTGATTTCACATGGGGTAACACTCTAACACTGGATTCATTTAAATATATTCCCTTAGTGTGCAAGATTTGGTGTGTTTAATTTACATCAGAGGACTGTCCTGGCCTGTAAAGCAAGGGACATAAAGGTGACTTAAAGCTGCCTTTGTCTTTTCACAGTATTAAGTCTCACAATGTTACTGTGAGTCTAACGATCTTTGGTATTTTTTTCTTAAATCCCCAGTTCCTGAAGGCAATGGGTTACATGAGAATCTTAACTTTTCTTTCCAAACAAACAAACAAACAAAAACAAACAAACAAAGCTACCGAACTTCATGATTGCAGAGAAAAGCCTGAAAATGTGAACAGAGTGTACACCAAAGCCTCAATATCCAGAAGGCAAATGAAAAGAACCCCCAATGCATTTTAAAAAATGTTACAATTTTTAAGGCAATCTCATGATTTTTAGGGGGCCAGACTCCTGATTTTTGAAGGCTTGGGGTTGGCAATGCTGCTTCTGCCCACTCTCGTCTTTCACTGAGTGCATTTCAGTCTCACTAAGGGAACTGGGCCTTTATCTGTGTAGGCTTTGTTCTATGAACCTTGCTCACAGTGGTGCATAATGCCCCTAAATAGTCACATTGAATTCAATGGAACTACTAGTTCAAGTAAATGCTCACAAAATGGGAGTAAGGGATTCATGATATGTCCCTGAGGGGAAGAGTTAAAAAGAAATAGGCATTCACTCTAAATTTTCTCAAATCGAGCATCCTCCTCCTATGTACATAACAAAGCAAAATTGCACAACCATGTCATTAAATGCAAAACACAGCTAGTGCAATGGATTGGAGCAGTCTGGAGATTTTTCTTGGATTCTGTCAGCAGGCATATGTCAGCATGCAACAAGGAATACCTGTTTCTGTATGCTTTCCGACAGCCCATCTAACAAAAGCAGCCTTTGTGCTTCCTGCAAATAAGAGAGAGTGTGAGCCACATAGTCATCTGCCCCCCTCTCCACTCTGATTCATTGATAGAAAGTGTAATGTATCTAAAGAAAAATATCAAGCCTCATCCTGATTGTGAGATGTTTAACTACCTCAACTGAGAGCTGTTTCAGAAACAAATGCCTTTTTTTTTTTTTGGCTTCTTGGTCCAGTCAAAATGTATTTTAAAATCCTTCGGGCTCGACTATGACTTGGCCTCCCCTTACACAGCTTGTCTGAGTCTGGGCATGCAGCAGTACACAGGTGCTGCACGCTCCCAGCATCAGAGCAGCCTCGACTCCCTCTCTATCACCCAACAAGGCGGCCCCCTGAACCAGCAAGGTTGGGAGCAAGACAGGGAGGGTGTCATAATTTGCTGCTGCCTCCTTAGAGTAAGGGGGAAACAAGGAAGAAACTGACAGGTTTCAGAGTAACAGCCGTGTTAGTCTGTATTCGCAAAAAGAAAAGGAGTACTTGTGGCACCTTAGAGACTAACCAATTTATTTGAGCATAAGCTTTCGTGAGCTACAGCTCACTTCATTGGATGCATACTGTGGAAAGTACAGAAGATCTTTTTATGCACACAAACCATGAAAAAATGGCTGTTTACCACTACAAAAGGTTTTCTCTCCCCCCACCCCACTCTCCTGCTGGTTATAGCTTATCTAAAGTGATCACTCTCCTTACAATGTGTATGATAATCAAGTTGGACCATTTCCAGCACAAATCCAGGTTTTCTCCCCACCCCCCGCCACAAACCCACTCTCCTGTTGGTAATAGCTTATCTAAAGTGATCACTCTCCTTACAATGTGTATGACTTTGTAGGTGACTTCTGGGGCCTCTCCTTCTGCCCCTCCACCCCCACGAACATGATACAGTTCTGTGGTGACCTTAAATCCTATTTTCAACGTCTCCGACTCAAGGAATATTTCCAACACACCTCTGAACAACATACTAATCCACAGAGACCTCCCTACCAACACTACAAAAAGAAGGATTCTAGGTGGACTCCTCCTGAAGGTCGAGACAGCAGACTGGACTTCTACATAGAGTGCTTCCGCCGACGTGCACGGGCTGAAATTGTGGAAAAGCAGCATCACTTGCCCCACAACCTCAGCCGTGCAGAACACAATGCCAACCACAGCCTCAGAAACAACTCTGACATCATAATCAAAAAGGCTGACAAAGGAGGTGCTGTTGTCATCATGAATAGGTCGGAATATGAACAAGAGGTTGCTCGGCAGCTCTCCAACACCACTTTCTACAAGAAACTTCCTGAAAAAGCACAAGATCAAATCCGCACAGACACACCCCTGGAACCCCGACCTGGGATATTCTATCTACTACCCAAGATCCATAAACCTGGAAATCCTGGGCACCCCATCATCTCAGGCATTGGCACCCTGACAGCAGGATTGTCTGGCTATGTAGACTCTCTCCTCAGGCCCTACGCTACCAGCACTCCCACCTATCTTCGAGACACCACTGACTTCCTGAGGAAACTACAATCCATCAGTGATCATCCTGATAACACCATCCTGGCCACTATGGATGTAGAAGCCCTCTACACCAACATTCCACACAAAGATGGACTACAAGCCATCAAGAACACTATCCCCGATAATGTCACGGCTAACCTGGTGGTTGAACTTTGTGACTTTGTCCTTACCCATAACTATTTTACATTTGGGGACAATGTATACCTTCAAATCAGCGGCACTGCTATGGGTACCCGCATGGCCCCACAGTATGCCAACATTTTTATGGCTGATTTAGAACAACGCTTCCTCAGCCCTCGTCCCGTAACGCCCCTACTCTACTTGCGCTATATTGATGACATCTTCATCATCTGGACCCATGGAAAAGAAGCCCTTGAGGAATTCCACCCTGATTTCAACAATTTCCATCCCACCATCAACCTCAGCCTGGTCCAGTCCACACAAGAGATCCACTTCCTGGACACTACAGTGCTAATAAATGATGGTCACATAAACACCACCCTTTACCGGAAACCTACTGACCGCTATTCCTACCTACATGCCTCCAGCTTTCACCCTGACCACACCACACGATCCATTGTCTACAGCCAAGCTCTGCGATACAACCGCATTTGCTCCAACCCCTCAGACAGAGACAAACACCTACAAGATCTCTATCAAGCATTCTTACAACTACAATACCCACCTGTGGAAGTGAAGAAACAGATTGATAGAGCCAGAAGAGTTCCCAGAAGTCACCTACTACAGGACAGGCCTAACAAAGAAAATAACAGAACGCCACTAGCCGTCACCTTCAGCCCCCAACTAAAACCCCTCCAACGCATTATTAAGGATCTACAACCTATCCGGAAGGATGACCCAACACTCTCACAAATCTTGGGAGACAGGCCAGTCCTTGCCTACAGACAGCCCCCCAACCTGAAGCAAATACTCACCAGCAACCACATACCACACAACAGAACCACTAACCCAGGAACCTATCCTTGCAACAAAGCCCGTTGCCAACTGTGCCCACATATCTATTCAGGGGACACCATCACAGGGCCTAATAACATCAGCCACACTATCAGAGGCTCGTTCACCTGCACATCCACCAATGTGATATATGCCATCATGTGCCAGCAATGCCCCTCTGCCATGTACATTGGTCAAACTGGACAGTCTCTACGTAAAAGAATAAATGGACACAAATCAGATGTCAAGAATTATAACATTCATAAACCAGTCGGAGAACACTTCAATCTCTCTGGTCATGCGATTACAGACATGAAAGTTGCGATATTACAACAGAAAAACTTCAAATCCAGACTCCAGCGAGAGACTGTTGAATTGGAATTCATTTGCAAATTGGATACAATTAACTTAGGCTTGAATAGAGACTGGGAGTGGCTAAGTCATTATGCAAGGTAACCTATTTCCCCTTGTTTTTTCCTACCCCCTTCCCCCCCCAGACGTTCTTGTTAAACCCTGGATTTGTGCTGGAAATGGCCCACCTTGATTATCATACACATTGTAAGGAGAGTGATCACTTTAGATAAGCTATTACCAGCAGGAGAGTGGGGTGGGGGGAGAGAAAACCTTTTGTAGTGGTAAACACCCATTTTTTCGTGGTTTGTGTGCATAAAAAGATCTTCTGTACTTTCCACAGTATGCATCCAATGAAGTGAGCTGTAGCTCACGAAAGCTTATGCTCAAATAAATTGGTTAGTCTCTAAGGTGCCACAAGTACTCCTTTTCTTTTTAGGGAAGAAACTGTGCCTCAAAGGGGTCAAAATGCTTCCTGGTGGTAATCCAGCTTGCCCAGGGCTGGGCTTAAAGGCACAGCCTAACCCTTAGAAAAACCCATTGACCATCCAAGTCTATAATGAGATGTTCCTGTACAACAACAAAATCCTCTACCATATTTACCTTTGCAAGCCTTAGCTTTTTATACTATAATTGAGGGGAATGGGAAAGTTAGACCTTATTAAGTATATAAGTTCTCTGCCTCTATTCCTTGTTTGTCCATGGTTCAGAGCTTCTGACTCTGAAAGGGGAAGGCAATGCTACATATGGCAAACTTTACCCGCATCCAGCAAGGCCACCCAGGATTCCTAACTGAAGGTTTTCCAATCTGAGTACTGTGATTCAGACTGAGGAAAGATAAGACACGTCTTGACTCTGTAGTTCTAAACATGCTGTAATCATGCTGCTTCTGGATCAGATGTGATACCTTCTAATAAGGAGAAACTTGGATCCTGAAACTATTCCCTGTCTCTCACAGTCTTGCTGCCTGGTGGCCATAGTAATGGATCGCCAACACTTTTTCATCTCAATAAAAGGGAATATTGTGTGTTTTTTCAAAATTCTGTCTCTTTAAAACCTATTTCTGAAAGGCTTTTTTTCAATTTTTCATTTCAAAGGGGGAAAGGAAACCAGGAAATGTATCAAGCCAGCAGTTTGCCACTCATACTTTCTTCTCCTTTTTTCCGGAAACTTTCCCAGGCTATTTTTGTTTTCCTTATGGACCATCGTCGGGGATGAAGCATGGCTTATAGAATGGCAAGCATTTCCCCAAAGCACCTCTGGTTCCAGATTCTTCTAACCACATATTAACCACATCTTGGGCCAGATTCAGAATGGATTTCTGCTGTTTTCCCTCAGTTGAAAGCCAGGTGAAGAACCTGCAGAGTAAAAAGTTCACCCAAAAAGTGAATGGTGCTGGCCTGGGAGGATTATGGCTGTGTTGATCGGGGGTATGTGATTAGTGTTCAACAGGCTCCATGGGTAGGACTTCAGTGGGAATTCAAATTGCCCTCACTCAGCAGAAATCTTCTGGGCGGAGAGGAGAGGGTATTGCCAGCTGCCTGGGGTTAGGATGAATCCCATTATTGATGGAGGGAGATGGAATGTTCACCTCTCTGCGCCAGTTTGGGTTAACATGTCCCCTGTTTCTTTCACTGACTTAGAAAAGATTAATGCTTTTTTATCATTGATATTCTAGGAGATAGAAGATGTTTCATTCTATTCTGATATGGCAATGTATGCTCATTTATAAGAAGTTTTCTAGAAAAGCAAGTCTGGATAGAAATACGTAATACACTCCCTTGGAGCCATTGAATTCTAAAACCACAGAATGTTTATTGTTGATCCATTGTACATAACTAACATCTTTAATATAATCTTATTCCTCTCCAGATATGAGCATTTAGATATTGAGCTTTCAAATGCACATTTTCAAGGGATATTTTTTCATCGACAATTTTTCAGCAATTCCAGTATTCTTCACTAATAACAGCAATGAAGCAGGAGACTCTATAGGTCACATTTTTAAAGGAACCACCTTCTAATACACTTATTAAAACTTGTGTACTCAAAAAATCCACGGTTGCTTGTGAAAACCGTTGCTGATGTGCACATATGCAAAAAACCATGTTTGTGCAAATTTTTCCAGAATAATTACAGAAAACTTGACTTTGTTTTATTTAGACGGAATGTGTGCATGGTTTTGTGACAAATTTTGTGAAGATTTTAATTACTACAACATATGGTAATAAGGTTTAATCCAAAACCCAGGGCAGTCAGTGAGAACCTTGCTGTTCAATTCAATGGGTTGTGAAACAGGCCCATAGTTTGGACTAGGGATGGTATTACCAAACCGTGACCTCCCTCCTTTGCTCTTAGCTATCAGGAAGAGGCAGTAGGCTTGATTGTCTTTACCTTACCTCACGGAAAAACTGATAGAAATGAGAATCCAGTTATGCTCAAATACTACAAGAGGGGACCATCTCCAAATGTAAAGCTGATATTCATAGGCTTCAACAAGGTGTTTTTTTTTTCTTCAGGAAATCAGTTTAAATAGAAAAACTGTTTTCAGATCCATCTATATGTTGACAGGATTTCTAATACAAACCTTCCAAACCTCAAATACCTCAAGTTACATTTACTTTTATCCCCAATAAAGGATTAAATAGAGTATCAAACCACCTAAAAATTGAAATAAAAATATTATAAAGGGTTCTAAATACTTTCTAAATGTTTTAAATATGTTTACAGACTCTTAAAAATGTGGAATGCCAGAATAATCTGTTTATTACTGCAATTTCCCACCCCCTCATGCATACAAGGGCATATACAGACAGACAGGCAAATACCTAGCCTGCCCTCAGGCAGAAGTAGGGTACCACTAGGTTTACAGCTCATGCTCAAAGTGCCATTGACTTGTTTGGCACATCTCTGTTGCCTCTTGTATTTACCTTCACACAGATATTGTTTGGGCCCTGATCTACAGCTGAATAGATTTAGGAGATCTTTTGATTAAAATGCTCCTGGGCACCACACAGTAACCCATCTGTGCAAATCAGTTTCAAGTCAGTAGTCAGGGCTCTAACAAAATTGAAATATAGCCAAACTGATGGGCACACTGAGGGAATTTTATTTTGCTTTGATACTTGTGTGTTTCAACTGGATAGTGTAATCTTTCTTAGTGAAAATTAATCTTCTGTTTAAATTTAGATTGCTGTACTTTGGTAAAATTGTGTTCTGCTTGGATTACTAATTGGAGCGCTTGTAATGCATTTTTCTTCACTTTCAGTTGTATATAATGTTATAAAAGGCTGGAGGGATTAATCTATGAAAGAGCTAAATATGTATAGTTTAGCCAAATGTTTGTGAAGGGAGAATATAACAATCTCTAAATATTTGGAGGACTTAAACACCAAGGACAGTAAAATATTGTTTAAGGTGGTCTATTGGACTATAACTGGGGTTAATGAAAGAAAACCAAGCAAGGGAAGTGTAGGCTGAATATAGAGGAAAAGTGCTTTATGGTATGGTCAATAAGACTATGGGGCAGGTGGTAGTTTCATCTCTACAGTCATTTCAAAGTATTTTAGGAATATCATGTAGAAGACAACACTGCATTGGGTAATGGGTTAGACTAAATGTCTTAATGCGTCTTTTATATCTGCCTTGTAGACTGAGTACCTTAGGATAGAGACCATGCCTTTCTCTCTATTATGTAGCTCTGACAGTGTTTAACAAATAGTGAAGAATAGTAATTTCTATTATAGCCTTTATTTGTAATAGATTTATTTCAGTCAGTAAGGGCTATATACTACTCCATCTACAGATGCAACTTCCACAGATGCTCCAAAGTGTTTGTTTCATCAAAATATGGGTTTGTGGCTGACAATGTATAGAAGTTTCTCAGCTATCCCCAGTGAGGCAGAATTGGAGTTTCCACTTGATTTGACAGTCATAAATGCTTTCTCTGTCAAGAAAGTGGGTTGTGGCCTTCTACAATCCTCCTGCCCTCACTTCCCTAGTGTAAATCTGTGGGGTCTGCCTATCTCAGAACAACCGAATATCTTTACTTATCATGGAAGATTTTATTAGCAAGAGTGTGTGATGATGTAACTGTATATACACTATTGCCCCTTTTGGAAACTAGCTCTGTTCAAATATTCATATATTTATGAACCAACTGAGCTGATGCATCTACTTTACTTCATCAGGCAGAAAGATTTTTCAGATCATATGGGTTTTTTTTCCATATGCTACTGTAGATATAGGCAATGAAGAGTGCCACGTGGGAGTGTGCATTTCTATGCATGTACAGCAGAGTATTACAAATAGAACTGGGCAGATACCAGATGTCCTCTTTTGGGGAAATTCCATGAGGTTAAATATTTTTTTCCCATTCCAGAGCAGAATGAAAACAAACATTTCAAAATTTTCTACAAAACAGGAGGGTTTTTTTGTTTTTTGTTGTTGTTTGGGGGTTTTTTTTGGTTTGGGGTTGTTTTTAAACATTTAATTTCAATAAAATCAAAATGTAGAGTCACAGGGAGAACCACAACAAGGGAGGGCTTGGCAACTTCTTTGAGGACAGATTAAGGGACATAGCAAAAAACAAGGTTGTTTGCAGCTGCTGCGTGAACAGTGCTGAGTGTGGAGTGCTTATGCTGGGCCCGAGAAATGAGCACTGACTGGTGGGATCACATCGTAATGCAGGCAGGGACTATGAGCAGTGGCTGCAGAACTTTCATATGCAAAAGGCCACATTCCCGGATCTGTGTGCCGAGCTCACTTCAGCCCTCTGGCACACCGGAATGAGAGTGACACTGATAGTTGAGAAACAAGGGACAATTGCACTGTGGAATCTTGCAACACCAGATTACAAGTGGTCAATGGGAAATCAGCTTGCAGCTGGGAAATCCACGGTGGGAACCATTGTCATGCAAGTGTGCAGGGCCATTAGTCATCTCCTGCTGTGACTCTTGGCAATGTGCAGGACATAATGGATAGATTTTCAGCAATGGCATTCCCAAACTGTGGTGGGGTGATAGGCCACAATAATACCTATTTTATCACCAGCCTACTTTGTCACAGAGTACATCAACAGAAAAGGACTACTTTATTATGGTAATGCAAGCATGATGGATCACCAGGGATGCCTGCTGTTATCAATATTGGCTGGTCAGTGAAAGTGCATGACTCTCACATCTTTGAGAACACAGGGATGTTCAGAAAGCTACAAGCAGAGACTGGCTAGACTGGGGTGGTGTCTTGAAAAGATCCTGGCTTAATGCGTAGTTGGATCCCCCTGCTGTGTGTCCCCACCCCTCCTCTTTCTCCTCATTTTTTATTGCAGGGGTCTGTGTCTTTGGCTCCTCAGAGGTATCCATGGTGCCGGTGGGGTCTCTGCCGCAAATGGCATACAGCTAAAAGTGGCAGGTCTGTGGCTCAGCACCAGATCATGCAGCACTGCTGCTGATCACTGTCCTGATCATCACTGTCAATCTTTTTGTATGTGTCTGTGTGTCTACAATTGGTCCGTTGATGTGTCTGCACAGCCTCTTCTCCCCACGGGCCCAGCAAATTCATTGCCTCCTGTCTACTCCAGGCAGGAGCACATCTAATGTGTGGAGCCAATATGGTCAGTTGGGCAGTTGCACACAATGAGTGAGAGACACTAGGTGTGCTCGCCAAGCTGGGCATTCAGGAAAAGGCATTTTAAAGGGGGGAGTTGTGGGGAGCAGCTTCTGGTCTCTGTGTCCCTTGGGCCTCTGTGACATTCACAATTGGGAGCTGAGAGGTCATTGTGGGGCATTGTGAGACAGCTGTGGACAACTGTTAGGATTGACATAAGTAATGCAGTATCAACACAAGCACTGCATCCACCTCTGTAGGTTGACCATAGCACCATCTTGTTCAGGGAGGCAATTTTCCTGTATCACTGTAACAGGGCACTTATGTTGGCCAGAGACAAATTTGTGTGTAGACGCAAACCTTTGTTGATCAAATATTTTAGTGTAGACTAAGCCTTAGAATGTATTAAAAGTGGGTTTCCCCCACTGTTTTACTGTTGCCTAACATTTTCAATTTGTTTGATAGGGTTTTTGGAAAGGAATGAGAGGTATGGTTTGGGAATGTGGCATTTTTTTGGAGTCTTTCCATTTTTGTCTGCTTGCTGAAGTAAGTTATTACCTCTCCTTGTTTACTGAAGGCTGCTCGCTGAAGGAGTTAATTTGTATGTGTGTATTCTACTTCATGATTGTAAGTTTAATTATTGTTATGACACTCAGAGCTTTGTGTGGCAATCTTTTGTAAATGTCAAATCTTGAAAAGCGGGGCAGGGAGGAGGTGAGTAATTTTATGGAGCTACTGCAAGAGCCTGACTTAATATTAACTGACCAGTTAAACCACTTATCAAGAAGCTAAAAGGGTACACATATTTAAAGTAATAAATAATAAGGTCTGAAACACTCATTTAACACTTCTGTTCCACTGTTTTCTTTTTTAGTATAGACTTTAATTCTGCCTGGCTTTTATCTTCTCTTTCACCTTTTCTTCCCTTTGAAAATGATATGGATTCTCTTTCAGCTAAGCCTGTTTTTATATCTTTTCCACTTTCTGGCAAATAAATTGAGAAACCTGTACAAGAATTATACATTACAGGTAACTTAAAATGTGATATTTGGGAAAATTGTGAAAGGTTTAAACACTTCTCATATTAAATCACATTCTTTTGTACTTTGAGGTCAAGGGGGAATGGTAAGCCCAGTTTAAAACTAATTCAGACTAAATATAATTTGACTGACCAGTGTCAGTGAGGTTAAACCATGTATTGATAGCATAAACACACGTAAGTTACAATACAGTTCAAGAAAATCTTTCCTAACTCACTATAGACATATCCTGAAAATCCTTTTTCTTATTGCTCTTCATTTGTCCATATAAAATACTATATTAATTAAAACAACCTACCATCAATATTGCCAACCCAATATGAGCTTTGAATTCCTATTTTTATTCTTCAAATCATGATTTTATTTATCCTGCACTTTTTCTCAATGAATCAAAATTCATCCAATCTTCAATTTTGTCTTTGGTTCATCTGCTACTTTGACCTTATCTATTGTATTTTCACATTCTAATGAATTTCCATGTAATTTATTTTATTAAATAAAATAAAACAATTAGTTCAGATAAGGAAATTGGATAATCACCCTCAGGAGTAGGCTTGACCTATCAAAGCTAAATTCAGCAAGATTAAAAGATGAACATTTATTAAAATAATCTTGGTATTTACATATCCATCTTCCTTTAGCTGCTCTTTAATCTTTTGCTCCTGAGAAATAAGTTTCAGTGCTTTTGAGGAATAGCAAAGTTAATGAAACTTTTCTCTGTCTGTGAAATTTATTTCTGACTTGTGTACAGTAATAAAGATAATTTTTCTGAGCTGATGACACTTGGGGTATGTCTACACTACGAAATTAGGTCGATTTTATAGAACTTGACCTTTAGAAATTGATTTTATACAGTCGATTGTGTATGTCCCCACTAAGCGCATTAAGTCGGCGGAGTGCGTCCTCAATACCATGGCTAGCATCGACTCACGGAGCGGTGCACTGCGGGTAGCTATCCCACAGTTCCCGCAGTCTCCGCTGCCCATTGGAATTCTGGGTTAAGCTCCCAATGCCTGATAGGGGAAAAAACATTGTCGCGGGTGGTTTTGGGTACATGTCATCAGTCTCCCCTCCCTCCCTCTATGAAAGCAACGACAGACAATTGTTTCGTGCCTTTTTTCCTGGGTTACCCATGCAGATGCCATAGCACAGCAAGCATGGAGCCCACTCAGCTCACCGCTGCTGTTGTGAGCATTGTAAACACCTTGCACATTATCCTGCAGTATGTGCAGAACCTGGCTAAGAGACGCCAGCACAAGGACGATTGTGAGGAGACATGGACACAGATGTTCCTGAAAGCATGGGCTGTGGCAATTGGGACATCATGGCGGCAGTGGGGCTGGCTGATACAGTGGAACACTAATTCTGGGCCCAGCAAAGAAGCACGACTGGTGGGACTGCATAGTGTTGCAGGTATGGGATGATTCACAGTGGCTGCGAAACTTTCGCATGCGTAAGGCCACTTTCCTTGAACTTTGTGAGTTGCTTTCCCCTGCCCTGAAGTGCAGGAATACCAAGATGAGAGCTGCCCTTACAGTTGAGAAGCGAGTGGCGATAGCCCTGTGGAAGCTTGCAACACCTGACTGCTACCAGTCAGTCAGGAATCAATTTGGAGTGGGAAAATCTACTGTGGGAACTGCTGTGATCCAAGTAGGCAATGCAATCACTGACGTTCTGTTATCAAGGGTAGTGACTCTGGGAAATGTGCAGGTCATACTGGATGGCTTTGCTGCAATGGGTTTGCCTAACTGTGGTGGGGCGATAGACGGAATGCATATCCCTATCTTGGCACCGGACCACCTTGCCAACCAGTACATAAACCACAAGAGGTTATTCTCAAAGGTGCTGCAAGCACTGGTGGATCATAAGGGACGTTTCACCAACATCAACGTGGGATGGCTGGGAAAGGTGCATGACGCTCTCATCTTTAGGAACTCCAGGCTGTTCAAGCAGCTGCAAGAAGAGACTTACTTCCCAGACCAGAAAATTACCACTGGGGATGTTGAAATGCCAATAGTTATCCTTGGGGACCCAGCCTACCCCTTGCTCCCATGGCTCATGAAGCCGTACACAGGCAGCCTGGACAGTAGTAAGGAGCAGTTCAACTATAGGGTGAGCAAGTGCAGAATGGTGGTAGAATGTGCCTTTGGACGTTTAAAAGCACGCTGGTGCTGTTTGCTGATTAGGTTAGACCTCGGCACAACCAATATTCCCATTGTTATTGCTGCTTGCTGTATGCTCCATAATATCTGCGAAAGTAAGGCGGAGACATTTATGGTGGGATGGGAGGTTGAGGCAAATTGCCTGGCGGCCGATTTTGAGCAGCCAGACACCAGGGCAATTAGAAGAGCACAGCTAGATGTGCTGCGCATCAGAGAGGCTTTAAAAACCAATTTCATGACTGGCCAGGCTACGGTGTGACAGTTGTGTGTGTTTCTCCTTGCTGCAAACCCCCCCCCCCTTTGTTCATTTTAATTCCATGTAAGCCAACCACCCTCCCCTCTTCAATCACAGCTGGCAAAGGAAATAAAGTAACTATTGTTTTGAAACCATGCATTCTTTCTTTATTAATTAAAAAAACTGAGATAACTGACAAGGTAGTCCAGGTGGGGTGGGGTGGGAGAGGAGGGAAGGACAAAACCACATTGCTTATTGTAGCCCCACTACAAATCAAAACTGTTTGAATGACAGCCTTCTGTTGCTTGGGCCATCCTCTGGAGTGGAGAGGCTGGGTGCCCGGAGCCTCAACCCCCCCCTCCCCCCGTGTTCTTGGGCGTCCGGGTGAGGAAGATATGGAACTTGGGGAGAAGGGCAGGCAGTTATACAGTGCATGCAGCGGGGGTCTGTGCTCTTGTTGGCTTTCCTGCAGCTTCACCAGATGCCTCATCATGTCCGTTTGCTCCCCCATTAGCCTCAGCATCGCCTCCTGCATCTTCTGATCATGCTCACCAAATGCTTTCCTTGCCTCTGTTACTGAATGCCTCCATGCATTCAGCTGTGCCCTATCAGTGCAGGAGGATTGCATGAGCTCAGAAAACATGTCTTCGCATGTGGTTTTTTTGCCTTCTAATCTGCGATAACCTCAGGGACGGAGATGATAAGGGGAGCATAGAAACATTTGCACCTGCGGGGGAATAAAAAGGGAGAGTAAAATTGAAGATGATACATTTCTGAGAACAAAAGGGACACTCTTTCACAGTGAATCAGGCAATTCACAGAAGACAGCACATGTGGTTTAGGTGCAAGGTCACATTTTGCCTTTTATATTGAGCGCCTGCCGGTATGGTGACACATCACACACGGCTGGGCAACAGAATTTGGTTTCCAGTCAGCCATGGTAAGCCAAAGGGTACGCGGGGTTGGCTTCTTACGCCTTCAAACTGCAGCGCCCTCCTTTCCCATAGCAAGCAATGCCGGTTGGGTTTCACATTTAAAAGGAGGGGTTGCAGTTTTTGGGTGGATGTGCAGCACACACCTCCCCC
The DNA here is from genome assembly GCF_965152275.1 of Natator depressus. Classification (NCBI taxonomy): domain Eukaryota; kingdom Metazoa; phylum Chordata; order Testudines; family Cheloniidae; genus Natator; species Natator depressus. The sequence continues at coordinate 48,345,311 of NC_134244.1, read as the reverse complement.
CACCCCACTGCATGGCTATTCTCAGGGATGATCCCTTCACCCCTCCCTACACCGTGTGGCTATTCTCCAGGATGATTCCTTTTAGCCAAGCGCAAACAGCCCAGCGTGAACGGGGTCCTTTTACTGTTCCCTTACAAAAATTCCCCTATTTCAACCAGGTGACCATGAATGATATTACTCTCCTGAGGCTAACACAGAAAGATATAGACCAAATGTTGCTTGAATGCGACCAAAACCCAGGACCACTCGCTGCCATGCTTTGTGCTGCAGTGATTCCAGACTACTTGCTACTGGCTTGGCATGGTAAAGCGTCCTACTGTGGAGGATGAAATAAAGCAGCCCTCCCCAGAAACCTTCTGCAAAGGCTTTCAGAGTACCTCCAGGAGAGCTTCATGGAGATGTCCCTGGAGGATTCCTGCTCCATTCCCAGACACGTTAACACACTTTTCCAGTAGCTGTACTGACCGCGAATGCATCCCAATTCTTCAGGGCAAATCAAACATTAAACACAATTGCTTTTAAACCCTGTACCATAGTTACAAATGTGCATGCACCAGAGGTGCCTTCTCTGGCTTCAGGGTCGGGGATCCCGCCTTGGGACGGTATTGGCTCCAGGGTGATGAAAAGGTCCTGGCTGCCGGAGAGAACAGATTCTCCACTTGCCTGCTGCGCATTCTCCTCCTCCTCCTCCTCTTCTTCATCCACAAAATCCTCCTCCTTGTTGTGTGAGACTCCCCCCTTGCAGGCGTCCATGGACAGTGGTGGGGTAGTGGTAGGGTCCCCCCCTAGAATGCTATGCAGCTGATCATAGAAGCGGCATGTATGGTGCTCTGACCCAGAGCAACCATTTGCCTCCTTTGTCTTTTGGTAGGCTTGCCTGAGCTCCTTAACTTTCACGTGGCAGTGCTGTGTGACCCTGTTGTAGCCTCTCTCCACCATGACCTGAGCGATTTTGGCATATATATTAGCATTTCTTCTCTTTGATCGGAGTTCGGCCTACACAGATTCTTCTCCCCCTACAGCGATCAGATCCAGTGTCTCCCTTTCGGTCCATGCTGGAGCTCATTTGCGATTCTGGGGGGGACTGCATGGTCACCTGTGCTACTGAGTTCGCCACGCTGATCAAACAGGAAATTAAATTCAAAATTTCCCGGGGCTTTTCCTATGTACCTGGCTAGTGCATCGGACTTCAAAGTGCTATCTAGAGCGGTCACATTGGAGCACTCTGGGATAGCTCCCGGAGGCCAATACCGTTGAATTGCGTCCGCACTACCCCAAATTCGACCCAGCAAGGTCGATTTTAGTGCTACTCCCCTCACCGGGGAGGAGTACAGAAGTTGATTTTAAAAGCCCTTTAGGTCAACGGAATGGGGTTGGTTGTGTAGACGCATTAATTTTAAAACCGACCTAATGCAGCTACATTCGGCCTAACCCCATAGTGTAGACCAGGGCTTGGTAGACTTTAGTACCACAGAACTTTAGGATTTTCAATCCCAGGATCCTTGATTGAATTCCAGGGCAATACACCTCTGTTATTTTTATTTATAGTAGAAGTGAAGCTTACATAGCAAAATGTGATGGTAGTTGCCTAAGAACTATGGTAGCTTCCTTCTTGTCAAGAGATAAATGCTTCTCAACTGCTCATTAAATACTGCACAATTTCATGGTGTATAAGACATAGGGAAATATTTGTGAGGAACAAAGAGATGAAGAAAACTTCTCTGTTTCATGCTTCCTGTTAAGAATAGTGTAATATACCAAGGTACCATATAACTGAAGTGAAATCTGATTATAATATAATAAAAATAACAATTATCACAATGCTTTGTATTCATACGATGTTCATCCCAGAATTTCTGAACACACTACAAAAGTTACTTTATTCCCATTTTACAGAAAGGAAATTAAGACTCAGAAGGTGAAATCCTTGTCCTGTTAAAGTTAATGAAAAACTCCCAGTGAAGTCAGGGTTTCACCCAATGAGTTTAAGTGATTTACACAAGTCAGTAACAAAGATGGGGACAGAAGTCAAGTCTCCCAACTTCTGGCTGCCTAGCTCTTACCACTAGAAAATACTTCCTCTGCAGTGAATAGAAAACTTTCAACAGTCTGTCAGATGAAAATATCCCTCTGAGATGTCTTTAGGTCTTATAGCCCTAAAAAGAGAGAGAGGAAAAGATTTATCATTTGGTGCAGCTAAAATATAGGCATCATAAGGTTTGAACGCAGTGTTGTTTATTTAACTGTTGTTAGTTTAAAATGACAGCCCATTTTTAAGTTTTTCCCACATCTGAAAATACTGATCAGCATAGAAAAAAAACATTTCCTTAGGGATGGAACCAGACAAATTAGATTGGAGACCTTTACAGATATTAATACTTAGCTAAGCAGCATAATGGAATTGCTTTAATCATTTCTATGCCACAGGGCCCAGAATGTCACCTTCTGAGTAAAGATGAACAAACCTTGCTCTTTTGGTTCATGGTTTGTTTAAGATCCAGTCAACTAATCCCACCTCTCCTTCCATATTTAGTATAGGCTTTTTCCAATAAACAGTTTTTGGTTCCTCGCTTCTGCTGTCAGTGTCTATACAATCTTTGCTGTCTCAACGTGAACAGCATCATAGGATCCTTTTGTGATCTGCTACTTTCACACCTGGCTTGGTGGGATGCAATAGCACGTGTGAAACCCTTTTCTGGCTGCACACGGTGGAAACACATTTTATTGAGAGTAAGTGCAGAATATAGGCTCAGGTGGTCAGGTGGCCAGTAAGACTGCTGGGACCACTGCCTGGGCTAGCAGGAAATGGAGAGCACTCTAAAAAGGTGAAGAAGGCATGTGTAAAATGTTGAATTTTAAGGCTGCGTAGTAATGATGACAAGCCATGGCTCAGATTGAAGTATCAAACAAAAGTTGTTTCTATTTTAGTTTGGTGGTTGGTTTTGTTGCATCCTGTGGGATAAATTCACTGCTGGCATTGGTTGACTTCAGCGGGAGTTGCAGGTGCTCAGTTATTCTAAAAATCATGCCATGTTGGCTCTGGCACACGTGAGATCAAGCTGTAACTTGGGTTACATGTTGTAGAATGGATTCACTTTTAAACAACACCCACAGCTCCTAGAATGTCTGTCTCTACGCTCTGGAATTAACTCACAGAAAAATAAGGCAAAAACACCACATCATCTGTGGGCACAAAGTGATCACACTATATCTGACCTCAAAGTTCTCATAATGAAATAACTGCTTGATGCTCCAGAGCTTGTCTGTTTGTTGTCCCTACTGCTAGTGCTTACATTAGATCTATTATTTGCTGACAGGACCTGCTGCCATTCCCAAACAGAAATTCCTTGCCTGTTTCGTCAGTCATCACAGCCTGCTGCTGGCCAGATACAGCAGACATTGTCTGTCGCTACTTGACTCTAGCTATGCTTTCCTCTCGATACGGGGATATCATATTAGGAGGATCAGGTGGGCATACCCAGCAGATCAATTTCCTACAATGCCAGGGGTCTAAAAGTTTTGGTGGACCTCAGTCCTTCCTTTTTTTTATGTTTTAGTGCAGTGACAAACAGGGCTTTTCACAGTGCAGGAACAAAGAAGAGTTTCAAGGAGCAGGGTGGGGGTTGGAGGGGAGTTTGCAAGTAAAAAACTAAGCCATCAAATTCTGTCTGCCACAGAAAACCACTTTTAAAGGCCAAAGAGAAGAACAGAGTAATGCCACCAATGAATCTCCTAAGGCCTGGCTCATACTGAGTGCCGAAGCCTGCAGTGCTGAGCACCAGCACTTCCTACTGACATCAACTGGACTCTGAGCACTTCTAAATATGAGGCCCACATTGTATAAAGTTGAGAATCTCAAAAACATGAGCACCCAATATCAGAGGCCACTCCTCAAAATGTTAGCCATGTAACTTGCTTAAGGTTATGCAGAAGATGAGTGACAGAGCTGGGCAAGTGAGTTTCATAGTCAGTAACAGAACCCAAGAGTCTTGAGTCTCCCAGTACACTGATCTTACCACTAGATAACATTGACTCCCCACTATCTGGTAGAAAAATTGGGGACTTAATTTTTCTACCAGAGGCCAGTCTGGCCTCTCAATAACACTACATTCACTGACAAAATTCAAAGTGGAAAAGGGTCATAGAAGTCATGGACAAGATGAATGGCTGGGATCGTTGGCTCCATTAAAAAGACTGTCACCCTCCTTTAGGAGGAATGCACTGAACTTATTGCTCTCCCCTTGAAGTAGCTCTTCTTTAAAGTTCACCTTTAGTTTTTGATAGGAATCGTGGCACTGGGCAGAAAGGAAAGAATAATAAAAGAATATGTGGTTGCTAAAGATAAACATCTTAATGTTTTATGTCTCCTTCAATTTGTGGCCTTCCTTTCCAAGTCAGGTTCCCTGCAGCAGGATAAAACATGAATTAAGAAGTTCAGATTGCAATATCAAAAGGGAAACTACTGCAATAGCATGGTACACTAGTACTTCATGTAAAATTGTAATCACCCTGTAGACTGATACAGGAAGTAAAGTTATAGCAAAAAACTCTATGAGGAAGAAGAATAATGGTCTTCTCAGAAGATTTGTTAAAAGTTACAGTCAGTAAAGTAAAACAACAATTACTAGTGGAAAAATATATTGAAGGGCATAGAATCATAAAGGGAAGGGACCTTAATAGGTCAACTAGTCCAGTCCCTTGCACTGAAGCATGACAAAGTATTATCTAGGTCATCCTTGATAGGTGTTCATCTAACTGTTCTTAAAAACCTCTAATGACAGAGATTCCACAATATTCCAAGGTAATTTGTTCCAGTGTTTAACTACTCTTACAGTTAAGAATCTTTTGCTAATGTGTAACCTAAATCTCCCTTGCTGCAATTGAAGACCATTACTTCTTGTCCTGTCAATGGATAAAGAGAACAGTTTATCACCATCCTCTTTATAACAACCTTTTGCATACTTGAAAACTGTTATCATGTCCCTTCTCAGGCCTGGTCTACCCTAGGAAATTGAGTTGGTATAGCTACATCCACACCTCTGAACAATGCGCTTATCTGACCTAACCCTTGTTGTAGACAGTGCTAGGTTGACAGTGCACCAAAGCCCTCCCATTGGTGTAGGTAGCATATTCACTGAAGTTACAGTCATGTGAAGGCACTGCTGCAGCATTTTACGTGTAGACAAGCCCTCAGTCTTCTCTTCTCCAGACTAAACAACCCCAACAATTTTCCAAACTTCCCTCCTAGGTCAGGTTTCCTGGAATTATTTTTGTTGTTCTCTTCTAGACTTTCTCCAGTTTGTCCACATCTTTCCTGAAATGTGGTGCCCCAAACTGAACACAATATTTCAGCTGAGGCTGAATAGAGCGGAAGAATTACTTCGCATGTCTTGCTTATAACACTCCTGCTAATACATCTCAGAATGATGTTTCCCCTCTCCCACCACCCTTTTTTTTTGCAACAGTGCTATGTTGTTGACTCATTTAGTTTGTGATCCATTATAACCCCCAAATCCTTTCCTGCAGTATTCTTTCCTAAGCAATCATTTCCATTTTATATTTGTGCAATTGATTATTCTTTCCTAAGTATAGCACTTTTTATTGGTCCTTACTGTATTTCATCCCATTTACTTCATCCTATTTCTCCAGTTTGTTAAAATCATTTTGCATTCTAATCCCATCCTCAAGTGCTTGTACCCACTCCCAGCTTGGTATCGTCCACAAACTTTATTGGTGTACTCTCTATGCCATTATCAAAATCATTTATGAAAATATTGAATAGAATTAAACCCAGGACTGATCCCCACTTCATATGCCCTTCCAGTTTGACCGTGAACCACTGATAACAACTATGAGTATGGTTTTCCAACAAGTTGTGCACCCACTTTATAGTAGGCTTGTCTGGGCTATATTTCTCTCGTTTACTTATGAGATGGTAATATGAGACAGTATGAAAGCCTTACTAAAGTTGAGATACATCACATCATCTGCTTCCCTCTATCTACAAGGCTTGTTACCCTGTCAAAGAAGGATAAGTTGGTTTGACATGATTTGTTCTTGACAAATCCATGTTGACTGTTACTTATCCCTTATCATCATCTAGGTACTTGCAAACTGATTGTTTGATTATTTGCTACATTATCTTTTTGAGTACTGAAGTTAAGCTGACTCGTCTATAATCCCCTGGGTTGTCCTTATTCCCCTTTTTATAGATAGGTACTATATTAGCCCTTTTCCAGTCCTCTGGGATCTCTCCTGTTCTCCACACGTTCTCAGAGATAATCGCTAATCTCTTCAGCCAGTTCCTCAAGTATACTAGGATGTACTTCATGACGCCCTGGTGACTTGAAGACATCAAACTTGTCTGAGTAATTCTTAACTTGTTCTTTCCCTATTTTAGCCTCAGATCCTATCCCATTTACACTGATGTTCACTCTGTTAGTTGTCCAATCACTAAACTTTTTGGTGAAAACTCAAACAAAAAGACATTTAACATTTCAGCCATTGTTGTGTTTTCTGTTGTTGTCTTTCCCTCTCATTGAGTAATGGGCCTACCTTGTCCTTGATCTTCCTGTTTCTTCTAATGTATTTCTAAAATGTTTTCTTGTTACCCTTTATGTCCTTAGCTAATTTAATCTTGTTCTGTGCCTTGGCCTTTCTAATTTTGTCCCTGCATTCTTGTGTTGGGTTTTTTATATTCATCCTTCATAATTTGACCTAGTTTCCACTTTTTGAGTTTCAGGTCCCTGAAGAACTCCAGGTTAAGCCAAGGTGGTCTCATACTGTATTTACTATCTTTCCTGTGCGTTGGGATAGTTTGCTCTTGTGCCCTTAATAACATTTCTTTAAAAAACTGCCAGCTCTCTTGAACTCTTTTTTCCCTTAGACTTATTTCCCACAGGATCCTACCTATTAATTCTCTGAGTTTGCTAAAGTTCCCCTTTGTGAAGTCCATTGTCTTTATTCTGCATGATGAAAATATTTTAAGTAAGAAACAGCATCTTAACTCTGACCTACCTGTGTCTCTCAATGTTTCACCTTCCTACAAATAAAATCTGTGCAATCAGTCAAGAGTTAAGATTCTAAGGCTGTAATCCAGTAAAGCACTTAGGGATGGACTGTAGGATTAGAGTCTGCCATGAATAAGGGTCAGTTTGCAGTTGCATTGCCCTGGGAACAAAGTATTAACTGAGTTAGACAGAATTCCTTCTCCACTCCCCTTATGCTCTGAGGAGTGGAGTAAGATCCTTCAGCTCCTTTTGTGGAGCAGTTATTCCCCAGAGTGCACTTGGCAAGTAAGTGGGAGGGTGAAGCCAGATCTCCTCCCATACTTTGCATTTTTCTACTTCCTTCCTGCCCACTTGCTAGCATCTTTGGACTAGTAATCTGAGCAGCACAGAGCTGGATTGTAAGGAAAGTTTTATTTCCCTTATTCCTCTGTTGAGTGAAGGCTGCAACAATCTAGCCTTTAAGCACTTGTGTAAATTAGTCGCATGAGTAGATTGACCAGATGTCCGGTTTTCGACCAGAACACCTGGTCGAAAGGGGATCCTGGCTGATCCGGTCAGCACCGCTGACCAGGCCATTAAAAGTCTGGTTGGCGGTGCTAAGGCATGCTAGTCCCTACCTGTCCTGGCTGGCACCATGCTGCACCCCAGAAGCGGCAGCAGGTCTGGCTCCTAGCCCGGGGGAGGAGGGGCACTGGCTTCGCACTCCCATTGGCCAGTTCCCAGCCAATGGGAGCTGGGGTGGGGGGTGGCTGTGGGTGAGAGCAGCACGTGGAACCTCCTGGCTCCCCTGCCTAGGACCTGGACCTGCTGGCTGCTTCTGGGACATGTGCGGTGCGGTGCCAGGACAGGCAGGCAGCCTGCCTTAGGCCCCCCCCACTGAACCACTGACCAGGAGCCACCTGAGGTCAGCTCACGTCCCAACAGCCTGGCCCAGCCCTGAGCCCCCCCCAAACTCAGACCCCCCTCCTGCACCCCAAACCCCTCATCCCTGTCCCCAGCCCAGAGCCCTCATCCCCTCCTGCACCCCAACCCCATGCCTCAACCGGCAGCCCCCTCACAGCCTCTGAATCCCTCAGCCCCATCCCCCCAGCCTGGAGCCCACTCCTGCACCCCATCCATAGCCCAGAGCCCTCACCCCCTCCCACACCCCAACCCCTTGCCTCAACCCGGAGCCCCCTTCCGCACTCTGAATCCCTTGCCCCCCTAGCCCCCCTGCAGCCTGGAGCCCATCTTTGCCTCAGTAAACAGCATTACCAACTCTTGCTATTTGCTCTTCAATCTTACGATATTTGGTGATTCGGAAGGCAAGTGATTAGGTCGTAATCTTAGCCTTCGTTTTTTGTTATTGTTTTAATTTCCTCGCCCTTGTAATGGTGGAGAAAAGCCTGAAAAAACAACCCAGGTGCACCCTAAAGGCTCGGAAGACAAAGGACAAATACCAAACTTTTTTTTTGACATCTCATGATTTTTAAGCCAATCTTATGATTTGAGACCCCAGCTCATGATTTTGAATGCTTGGGCTTAACAATAATGAATGACTGAATATTTGGGTGTTTCTGTGCAGTGTTGAAGTGAGCAGACAGCAATAACATGGAGAAAACATGGAAGTAAGTGCTCATTTTCAAAGGGCCTGTGATATGTTGTTCATCCCACACTAGCTTACAAGGGGTTAATGAAGCTGAGAAGGGGCCAGTTAAGCAAACAGGCCACAGCAGAGGGCAATTAGGTGGCTTAAGTAGCTCCTGAATGATGATGGAGCTCAGCTGAGAAGGAACAGACAGGGCTAATATAAAACCAGGAAGCTGGCCTCAGAAGAGGTCTGCAGTGAAGGAGCCAGTAGCTACTGTCTGGACATTAGCAAGTGAAGGAGAGAACCATAGAGAAGACGGTGTAGGGAAAGGCTCAGGGAAATGGCGACAAGGTTTAAGATAGTACAGATCTTGGCTTCTGTTAGAGGGTCTCTGAGCGGGAATCTGGAGCACAGGCTGGGCATGGGTTCTCCTGCCATCCACCAGGGAAGTGGCACAGACGCAGCAGTGGAGAAGAATACTGCATAGGAAAGTCGTCTAGTGGGACTTTGGTACCCTGGATTGGGAGGGTTATAGTGATCTGTCCAGAGGGCCAAGCCACAAAAAGAGAGCACCCTGAGTTTCAGAGAGAGAGAGAGAGGAAAGAAGCAGGGCATGTGAACAAGCAGAAGAAGGGGCCTATGGACCTGGAAAGAGCTAATTCCCAGGAGGAGGCCCCCTAGCAGTGGGTGTACCCCATGACAGGGTCCCATCTTGTAAATTGCTGAGTAAATAACAGATGTTGAGAATACTCAACTCCCAGGATGAAGTCTTGATATTCCCAGAGGAATCTAGCATATCTTCTCACTGTTTGTTCTGATAGTCTTAGAGATTTTTGTAGTCACACCACGGTAGTCATTTTTTGATCATTTGATCATAGTCAGCAGTTACTAGTAGGCTATGACTACACTGCACACCACTGATGGCAGTGGGTAGTGTATGTGTCGCTCCATGCTGTAGTGAAAAGCAAGTGGGATCTTTTCATGTCGGTGAAAGTCTCTAGCAGAGGGGATGCAGTAAGAAAGGCTCCAGCAGTGGGATGCTACGCTGCTAACAAAACGTGGTGCAGACGGAGAGCACACCTTGGGCAAGCAGTGCATATATGATATGTACTCTGGTACTTAAGGCATGTCTTTACTCTGTTCATGTAAGCCATGCCTCATGTTCCACTCTGCTATTCATACCTTTGTGGCGGTGTGTGTACACCCCGTCCCGAGAGCAGGTGGACAGTGCCGTTAAGTCTGCTTGTCCGTCTCCAATCTCACCACCCCAGGATCTAAGGACCAGATCAAAGGTAATAGCCCTGGTGCCCAGGATAGCATGGCCTAGTAGCCAGAGCCAATAGCGTGGCCCTTTGGTGCAGAAACAACAAGGAATCTGGTGGCACCTTAAACACTAACAGATTTATTTGGGCATAAAGCTTTCGTGGGTAAAAAATCCACTCCTTCAGATGCATGGAGTGAAAATTACAGATACAGGCATAAATATACTGGCACATGAAGAGAAGGGAGTTAACTTACAGATGGAGAACCAATTTGAAGGCCAATACAGTCAGGCTGGATGTGGTCCACTCCCAATAATTGATGAGGAGGTGTCAATACCAAGAGAGGGAAAATTGCTTTTTTAGTGTCTTTGGTGCAGGGCAGCGTGGCCTGGTGGCCCGAGCCAATAGGGTGGCCCTTTGGCGCAGGGCACTGTGGCCTAATAGCTGGTACCCGAGGGGCCGCCAGCAAAGGGGGGAGCAGGCAGCCCAGGCCGGAGGGGGTGGGGGGACAGGCCCACCCAACTTCTCCGGGCCAGGGCCCTAGCGGTGGCAGAGCAGTCCACCACCGACTCAATGGGGAATCCCACTGAAACACGCTGAGCTTACCCAGGTGGGAGATACCACTCCGGCACCCCCACCCTCCCGGGGTCACTTCCTACTGTTGTCTCAGGTGTGGCAGTCCATGAGGTTTCAGGTTCTTCAGGCTCTGCCGCACAGGTCACTTCCTGGGGCTCAGTTGGTCGCAGGGGTCCAACCCTGCTCTTGGGGCCCGTAGCCAATCCTCAGGGGGAGCTCCCAGTACAGGTTCTTTCTCTCCAGTATCCAGCCCCAAATGATCTGGGCTTCCTCCCTTTATACTGCTGTAGCATATGGAGCAGTCTGCTGTCTATAATGTGGGTTTAACCTGGTCTTGGCTAGTGCAGGATATGCACACCCTGTCACATACCTGCACTAGGGGGGCTACGTGTGTATGCATGCTCTTATCTCCAAAAGAAGCATGCAGTGTAGACACATCCATAGATATGCACAAAGAAGCAACTTCTACTTAAAGGAATGCTAACTTAAAAATCATACTTCTGTTTGAAAAGTTACAGATAACACCTAAGTTAACTAGAAATACTATTGAAAGAGATTAAAAGGGGCAGGGGAATCATTGTTTTCAAGATCATTTACTTAGTGCATTTGGCATAAATTTGTGTGATCAGTTTTACCTTGTGTGTGTGTGTGTGAAAGAGAGAGAGAGAGAGATTTCCCCAAAGCAGAAGAGAGAGAAAAAAATTAATAGGAAAGTGTGGACATAAAGCCACAGAAACTTGCAAGAAGACTAGGAGCAAGTATAGTACCTAAAAGCATATTTAACTTTTTAATCAAAACTAATTAAATTTCAAATTGATGGTGACCTTTAATAAAGAACTAATTGGTTACAGTAGATTGTCTTAACTGAAATCAAGTTGGTGGAGTGTGAACATCTTTTTCACTAAAGGAGACCAAGAGAAGCTTTTGCAAGAGATTTTAGCAATTTGCAAAACCAAGTTTTTGCTTCAGGTTTAATCCTATAATCACACACAATATGCAGACAGAAAATGTTACAGTTTTTAGTTTTAGTGGAATTGACTCAGAAAAATGTTACACTTAGAGAGATGTTGCCTTAGTTGAAGAAAGAGTAAACCTGAATGTGATGAAATCTGCTCCAAAGCGTTTATCAAACATTGTGAAAATCTGCGAGATTAGCAACAACACTTTTGTCTGGTCAAGGGCAAAAGGTTCTTGGAAACTGTATAACAGAGAAGATTCTCTTCAATTAATAATCTCAGAAAAGTTTGAAATGTGCTGGAAAAGAAAGCCACAGAGGTGGACTCCCATTCTGAAAACACTTACATATATGCATAATTTTTACTCCTTCACAAAGCCAAGATGCTGAATGGACACAATGGGAATTATGGACACTCAATACATCACCCTGTAGTTTCACCTTTCTTATGCTGAATATACACATGTACAATACGTGTCTCCTCAGTTATTTTCTCTGTGAAATAGAGGCAATGGCTGAGCTTCGTAGTTTAAGCATTAGAGCTAGAATCCTAAGAACCAAAGCCTCAGACTCTTGTGAGGTCAGGTCATTGGCTGAGACACACACATTGAGTTCAGTATACATGAGTCTTTTGGATGAGATCTTAATACAGTACCATGGTAGTGTTTGTGCACAGACTTGAAATACACAGTGTCCCTTTTTTTCAAAATAGGGTCTTTGTCAAAATGTCTATTATATTAATATTGCACCGTGTGCTATGTACAGGTATCTGCTCTCCACACCAGATGAAGATGCATTTCACTGTTGCAGTCGGTATGTGGATTGCAAAGCACCTTGTGACTTTGGCTTCGAAAAGCTCTATAATGCTGCAGACTATTACTATATATTGTAATTAAGTCAAAAATTAGAATGTTTTCTGTCTGTTTTAGGTACTCATATGACTCCCATTATATTCCTGTACTCTAGAGCACCTCACAATCTTTAATGTAATCATCCTCCTAACCTTTGTGTGGTAGGGAAGTACCATAGAAGTGTAGGGCTGGAAGGTCATCTTGTCCATTCCTGATGCTGAGGCAGGATTAAGTACTATTATCCTTATTTTACAGATGGGGAATTTAGGCATAGATAGGCTAAGTGACTTGCCCAACATTACAGGAAATCTGTGGCACGGCAGGGAAGGATATCCCCCTGCTGGAGGATTTTTTTCTCCAAATAAATGTAAACAAATAGAGAAAAAGTATTAATCACAGAATCAGAGAAATGTAGGGCTGAAAGGGACCTCAAAAGTTCAAGTAGTGCAAACCCCTGCATTGAGGCAGGACCTAGTAAACCTAGATCAACCCTGACAGGTGTTTGTCTAACCTGTTCTTAAAAACTTCCTATGGCTTTCCACAACCTCTCTTGGAATCCCATTTAAATTCTTAACTAACCTTATACTTAAAAGGTTTTCTTAATATCTAATCTAAATCTTTCTTGTTGCAGATTAAGCCAATTATTTCTTGTTCACTGAAGGAAGGACATGGAGAACAATTGATCGCAGTCCTCGTTATAACAACCCTTAACTGTTGAAGACTGTTATTAGTTCCCTCCCTACCAGTTTTCTCCTCTTAAGACTGAATATGCCCAGGTTTTTTAACCTTTCTTCAGAGGTCAGGGTTTCTAAAACTTTTTTTTAATTTTTGTTGCTCTCCTCTGGACTCTCCATTTTGTCCACATATTTCTTAAAGTGTGATACCCAGAATTGGACACAGTACTCCACCTGAGGGATCACTAGTGCTGAGCAGAGAAGGGTAGTTGCCTTCCATGTCACACATGCAACATTCCTATTAATACATGCTAGGCTATTAGCCTTTTTTCCAGCTGCATTACATTCCTGAGTCATATTCAATTTGTGATCCACTCTAACCCCCAAATGGTTTTCAGCAGTACTACTGCATAACCGTTTATTACCCATTCTGTAGTTGTGCATTTGTTTTTTTCCTTCCTAAGTGTAGTAGTTTCCACTATTGAATTTCATCCTGCTGATTTCAGACTAATTTTCCTGTTTGTCAAAAGTCATTTCAATTGCAAGCCTTCTTGATGTCATCTGCAGATTTTATAACTGAACTTTCCACTCCATTATCCAAGTCATTAATGAAAATGTTGAATAGTACTGGATCCTGGACAGACTCATCCCGATGAGTCGAAAGAATAGTAAACATGGCAAGCGACCAGTTTGGCTTAATGGTGAAATCCTAGCGGATCTTAAACATAAAAAAGAAGCTTACAAGAAGTGGAAGGTTGGACATATGACCAGGGAAGAGTATAAAAATATTGCTCGGGCATGTAGGAAAGATATCAGGAGGGCCAAATCGCACCTGGAGCTGCAGCTAGCAAGAGATGTCAAGAGTAACAAGAAGGGTTTCTTCAGGTATGTTGGCAACAAGAAGAAAGCCAAGGAAAGTGTGGGCCCCTTACTGAATGAGGGAGGCAACCTAGTGACAGAGGATGTGGAAAAAGCTAATGTACTCAATGCTTTTTTTGCCTCTGTTTTCACTAACAAGGTCAGCTCCCAGACTGCTGCGCTGGGCATCACAGAATGGGGAAGAGATGGCCAGCCCTCTGTGGAGATAGAGGTGGTTAGGGACTATTTAGAAAAGCTGGACGTGCACAAGTCCATGGGGCCGGACGAGTTACATCCGAGAGTGCTGAAGGAATTGGCGGCTGTGATTGCAGAGCCCTTGGCCATTATCTTTGAAAACTCGTGGCGAACGGGGGAAGTCCCGGATGACTGGAAAAAGGCTAATGTAGTGCCAATCTTTAAAAAAGGGAAGAAGGAGGATCCTGGGAACTACAGGCCAGTCAGCCTCACCTCAGTCCCTGGAAAAATCATGGAGCAGGTCCTCAAAGAATCAATCCTGAAGCACTTACATGAGAGGAAAGTGATCAGGAACAGTCAGCATGGATTCACCAAGGGAAGGTCATGCCTGACTAATCTAATCGCCTTTTATGATGAGATTACTGGTTCTGTGGATGAAGGGAAAGCAGTGGATGTATTGTTTCTTGACTTTAGCAAAGCTTTTGACACTCTCTCCCACAGTATTCTTGTCAGCAAGTTAAGGAAGTATGGGCTAGATGAATGCACTATAAGGTGGGTAGAAAGCTGGCTAGATTGTCGGGCTCAACGGGTAGTGATAAATGGCTCCATGTCTAGTTGGCAGCCGGTGTCAAGTGGAGTGCCCCAGGGGTCGGTCCTGGGGCCGGTTTTGTTCAATATCTTCATAAATGATCTGGAGGATGGTGTGGATTGCACTCTCAGCAAATTTGCAGATGATACTAAACTGGGAGGAGTGGTAGATACGCTGGAGGGGAGGGATAGGATACAGAAGGACCTAGACAAATTGGAGGATTGGGCCAAAAGAAATCTGATGAGGTTCAATAAGGATAAGTGCAGGGTCCTGCACTTAGGATGGAAGAATCCAATGCACCGCTACAGACTAGGGACCGAATGGCTAGGCAGCAGTTCTGCGGAAAAGGACCTAGGGGTGACGGTGGACGAGAAGCTGGATATGAGTCAACAGTGTGCCCTTGTTGCCAAGAAGGCCAATGGCATTTTGGGATGTATAAGTAGGGGCATAGCGAGCAGATCGAGGGACGTGATCGTTCCCCTCTATTCGACACTGGTGAGGCCTCATCTGGAGTACTGTGTCCAGTTTTGGGCCCCACACTACAAGAAGGATGTGGATAAATTGGAGAGAGTCCAGCGAAGGGCAACAAAAATGATTAGGGGTCTAGAGCACATGACTTATGAGGAGAGGCTGAGTGAGCTGGGATTGTTTAGTCTGCAGAAGAGAAGAATGAGGGGGGATTTGATAGCTGCTTTCAACTACCTGAAAGGGGGTTCCAAAGAGGATGGCTCTAGACTGTTCTCAATGGTAGCAGATGACAGAACGAGGAGTAATGGTCTCAAGTTGCAATGGGGGAGGTTTAGATTGGATATTAGGAAAAACTTTTTCACTAAGAGGGTGGTGAAACACTGGAATGCGTTACCTAGGGAGGTGGTAGAATCTCCTTCCTTAGAGGTTTTTAAGGTCAGGCTTGACAAAGCCCTGGCTGGGATGATTTAACTGGGAATTGGTCCTGCTTCGAGCAGGGGGTTGGACTAGATGACCTTCTGGGGTCCCTTCCAACCCTGATATTCTATGATTCTATGATTCTATGATTCTATGACTCCTATGGTAGCCCCTCTAGGTAGGTCCTCCTAGTTTGTGTAAACCATTGATAACTACACTTTGAGTAAAGTCTTTCAACCAATTTTACACCCACCTTGTAGTAATTTTATTGACCCTATTTCCCAAGTTTGCTTATGAGACTGTCGTAAGGGGGGAGGGATAACTCAGTGGTTTGAACGTTGGCCTGCTAAACCCAGGGTTGTGAGTTCAATCCTTAAGGGGGCCATTTAGGGATCTGGGGCCAAAACTGGGGTTTGGTCCTGCTTTGAGCAGGGGGTTGGACTAGATGACCTCCTGAGGTCCCTTTCAACCCTGATATTCTATGATTCTATGAATGTCATGTGAGACTGTGTCAAAAGCCTTACTACAATCAAGATATATCATATCTACTGCTTGTCCCCATTCCCTAGGCCAGTAATCCTGTTGAAGAGGGAAATTAGTTTGGTCTGGCATGATTTGTTCTTGACCAATTCATGTTGGCTATTACTTACAACACTATTATCCTCTAGGTGCTTACAAATTAATGTCATATAGCTTTTATTCTGCCCTTTACAACGTTTAATAAAATGACAATAGACCACTCTATCATTAAAGCATTTTCATTAGGAATGTCAGAAAGGGATATTCAAGTGAGCTTAGTTATGTAGGAGTGAAAAATAACTGGATTTGCCAGAGAAAAGGCCAATTAATGAAATTCCTTTTTAAATGAGGGCAGAGATCTGATTTTAGCCTCTGTGTGACAGGAACATTGTATAAAATATAGAACAGTTCTTTTGTATTATGTTAAAAAACAGGTTATTTTTTAAAAGTCAAACACTGGTATGTGACACTGGACATTTTTTTGTCTGTTTGAGCTACAGTGTACCAAACTCATTGCCTATTAAGAGCATGTGTCTGCTCTACTAAGGCACTAAGTATGTGTCTTCAGCAATCCATGCCGTCAGTCCCTAATCTTTAAAGACCTGTAGGTATCAAATGCTTTATATTTTCATTTACTCCAAATGTTGTGCACTAGTAGAAAAATGAGTATGAAAAATGAAATAAAATTGTCCTTCATAGTATCAGCTTGAGTGGTAACTATTTTATTAAATGGGGACCTCCAGGGCTGTTCAAGGCGCAATCTTGATTTCACTTTTAAAAGACCCTGCCACTCATTATTCTGCTTACTCCAGTAAGAGGATGCACCTTATCCCTCTGCATATTAAGAATCCCCATAAATTGCTGTTTCATGAGAAATGTGTAGTATACTGCATTGGACTGATGTTGAAAGGGACACTGATAGTTGAGCACTTTCATTGTGGCTTATTGCCATGAGATCCAATAATGCATAGCTGAACCTTCTAATTCACCATATGGAACATCCCATTAGCGTTTGTTAGATTTGCAATGTATTGTGCTTTAGAGATCTACACTTGTAAAAGCAGTTTGGGGATTTGTTTTTAATCTACCACACTGCCTAGTTGTCGTCTAATTTAATGACACTCATTAGTACACTAAGTATACAATAATCTATGGTACAGGATGCAAATGGGAGTGGCTGTTTTGGAAGACAAGTTTACAATAGCTAGAAATGCCAAAACTGAGGATCAACCAGTAGTCTTCAGGATACATCCGACAGGATAGTCTACAGGATTCACAATTTTTCTAGACACTAAAAATCACGGACTGAATAGAGACACCAGATTTAAAGTTTATTACAACAATCTATCTCTCACCCCCCCTTGCTTTCCTCCCTGTGACTAGAGAGGTGTTAACGGGCGCTTCACCTTGAATGGTCCCTTGAAATATGTAACGACTTATGCGAAACAATCTGTTCCACCTTGTGCTAGCTAAAACCCTCAGAGGGCTTGTCTACACTTACAGTGCTGCATCAGCACAGCTGTACCAGTGCAGTTCCGCTGTTATGGCACTTAGGAAGATGCTCCTGCACTGACGGGAAAGCTTCTCCTTTTGGCGTAGGTCAGGGTTCAGCAATCTTTGGCACGCGGCCCATCAGGGTAATCCACTGGCGGGCCACGAGACATTTTGTTTACATTGACCATCCACAGGCATGGCCCCCCACAGCTCCCAGTGGCCGAGGTTCGCCATTCCTGGCCAATGGGAGCTGTGGGAAGCGGCTGCAGGAGGCGGCCAATGGGAGCTGTGGGAAGCGGCTGCAGGAAGTGGCCAATGGGAGCTGTGGGAAGCGGCTGCAGGAAGCAGCCAATGGGAGCTGCGGGAACGGTGAACCGCAGCCACTGGGAGCTGTGGGGAGCTGTGCCTGTGGATGATCAATATGAACAAACTGTCAAGTGGCCCTCCAGCGGATAACCCTGACGGGCCGCAGGTTGCCGACCACTGGTATAGAACCTGGTTCTATCATGGGATTTTCTCCATTCAGAATGCTTATGGAATTTGGACTTATTTTACAGATATTTGGACTTTACTGATATTTTAAGGTGTCCATTACAATGTAACTTGGCAGCTATGAGTGCTCCACATGTCTGTTTTACTCGTCTTTACTCCTTTATTTTAACACTTTAGTATCAACAGATGTCATCAAATGCAAGGATGTTTATGGTGCAAATGCTGTCAGACACAATGCGAGCTGGTTCCTATAGAAGATATAGTACTTGTCAAGTTATACAATCTGCTCTTTTAAAGCTCTTGCTATTTGGCACCTATAAGCCCAGGCGAAATACTCCAGTCAAATTTATGAGCAGGAATACTGCCATCCAAACAGATGGCTGTAACCATAGGCAGCCAAGAGACCATGTTTGTTCATGAAGTGTGGGTGCTGACTGGATTTCCAGACATAAAATCCAAATGGCTCTGTCCTGAGCTTATCTTCTTAAGGGGATATGTCACTCTTAATCCACCTCCGAGAGAGATTAAACTTTCAGTACAGAAGATCTTCTGCTTCTTCATAAATTGGTTTACTATGAGCACTACTTAAAGATTTTGCTTTCCTGAACTATTGTGTTGTGTTTCTGGACATTGTTAAGAAGCAGCCATAGGTCACCCCAGAGGTCTCTGTATGTCCGCAGTGGGAGATTAATTCACATATCAATATTTCAGAGATTCTTCAATGGTTTCAATTTATAGGGGTTTTTACAGGTGAGTATACAGACAATTAAGAAGAGATATTTAGTGTTTGGGTGTGGTATGGTTATACTTAAGAATATAGGTACTTGGTGTAGTGTTATACATAAGACTATAGACAGATATTCAATTTGCCATGCTTATGTACAAATACAAATGTACTTGATGTATTATTGTTATACACTGATAGGTCCATAAATAGTTGGTGTAGAATTTTTATACATAAATAGATAATGGGGATGGTTTATATCAACATAGCTCCATTGACATTAGAAATAGCTGTGTTGATTTACACCAGCTGAGCATCTGACCTATGGGGACTTAGTGCTGAACTGTTAAATTAGTTAGGTAAGTATTAAAACATGCACTGGGTTGCATATATTATATAGATTTAGTTGGGGTTGGTCCTGCTTTGAGCAGGAAGTTGGACTAGATGACCTCCTGAGGTCTCTTCTAACCCTAATCTTTTATGATTCAATTAGCCTCTTACTCCACCTTTTCATGTTCTCTGTATATATGTATAAATATATCTTCTTACTATATGTTCCAGTCTATGCATCCAATGAAGTGGGCTGTAGCCCACGAAAGCTTATGCTCTAATAAATTTTTTAAGTCGCTAAAGTGCCACAAGTACTCCTGTTCCTTTTGTGGATACAGACTAACACGGCTGCTATTCTGAAACCTGAAATATGACACAGTCTCTTTCTAATCCATTTGAATTAGGTGGAGTGGTGTAAAGTGAAAAAAGGAATCTAATGAAGTCTTCATCCCCTGTTGTCTCAGATGGGCTGGTATGAAAATTATCAATATGAGTCTCAGAAAGCTACCAAGAATTGTACATTTTAAAACAACAGCGATATTAAAAGCTAAAATCCCATCTTTAATGGGCCCTTCTGAGCCTTGGTAGAGTGCTACACTTAGATTAGTGTGTTTGTAAGGAATCATTTATCAAACTGTTATATTAGCTTTAATTTTAATTTGCATACTTTTATTGGAGCACATTAGCCCCATAACATTACTCTAAAATAAATGTTGGCTTTAACACTTCCTTGTTTGTTTGTTTTTTAAATCTGTGCACTGTTGAGCTTATGTTATTAGTGCTTCACCAAGAGTGAATCTGAATGGAATGCCTGACATGGCATGGTCATTCCAATGAGATAACATTGGTGTATGTGAAAAATCTGATGTCGTCCAACCATCCCATTAAGATAAAATTAGTTTCTTTTGGATCCCAGGCTAATGACAACCCATAAAAAATTCAAATATGCTATAGACATAACCTCTGAACTAAGACTGACTGGAAAAAATATACAGATGAAAATGAGTCTATGGAAGGCCTTCTCCCATTTTTCTTTTAAACAAAAGTGAAACACGAATTTGAAGAGTCCCAAACATGAGTTTTACTGAAGCCATGATGTCTCCCTTCACTCACCTGACAATAATAGTACTTGGTGCTTATGTCGCACATGGCAGGGGACAGAGCCTCCTGAAAACATTGAGTCCAGGGATCTGCAGGAGGAGCTGTTGCCCTGGAATGGAGGGGTGTGTTACCTCAGAATGTGATTAAGCTAACTGCAGCCATATTGTGTGCATTCAACCATCATGAATTAATAAACTAGAACACCACCTAGTTAAGGGTTAATTTAAAAAAACAGGGTTTCTGGGGGCAAGGTAAAATACAAGCTACAGGCTTGCAGTTTTTGCTAATCACAATGGGACAACGGGAGAAAAGAGTAAATAAATTGAGACTGAAAGAAAATACATGGATGAAGACGTTGAATTTGGGTGCCTGTGACATAGAACCTTATTAAGATTAAGGTTGTTAGGAATGCTTTGTTGATAAGTAGTTTATTGAAATTAGGAAGGTGATGACCAAGTAGGGGTCACTATGAGCTGTGTGTTTTGTAAACATTAATTATAAAAAGACTAGGTAATAGAGTCTACTTTGAAGCAGTTCTCTGAAACTATCCTGAGAGACTTTCCTGACACCATACTCCCCAGCAGGGGAGCAACTAGCCATCGCTGACCTGCTGCTAAACTACTCAATACCATCTCAGATTATAGATACTTATTTTGGATTTCTAAACCTATTGCTTCTGTCTGTGTGTGCTTAAATCTAATAAATTTAAGTTTTAGATAAGAGCACACTTACTTGCATCAATCTATCATCACCTGGAAGTGCTGGGTTTCCACTGATTTATTCTTGATGCTGCCTGGACTGAAACAGTTAAGTTACCACTACTTTGGGTTCTGAAAACGCTGTGTAACAGAATAGTGCCATTTCTCATGGTTCTTTGGACATTTGCACTCCTTTCCCTCCTTCCAGAGTCAGCGTAGTTATCCTTGCTGTACTGTCATGTCTTTCTCCCTTTCCACCACTCCTCCCCACTCTGTCTGTGGAACCGGCAGAGGGAGAGTTACTACTATCTGGAGAAGGGAATATCATATGGCTATTTTCCAACTCCTCTCCACAGCAGCAAGGCTGTACACACCTTTTTGTGCTATATGGTGGCTGTGCTGCATAAGTGGCAATAAGGGAACTTACGGTAGCTCCTGAGTGAGGTGAATGTGTATGTTCTTTCCCCTTCCACATGAATATGTGATTACACATATGGTTCCCCCACCTTTGTTTATTCCATTGAGGATTGGTTTTTCTTCACTTGCCATGTTGTGAAGCTTCATATAGCAATAACTTCATCTACTGGAGAAGATGATCATTAACAAAAGGCACCCCTGGCTCTGGTTTCAGCTAACTAGTCACTCAAGAATTCAGCAGATGTTCTCCCTTTCAGAATGACAAGAATTTCATGGGCTGATTTCCTTTGCCCCAGGAAGCTATCCAAGAGCCAGACTTTCCCTACACAGTGACAGGCACAATGTGCTAACCTGCCCTGAAGCCCTACAATTTGAACTACCATATTGTTCTCAGGAGCTTGCAGGGAAGCTCTTGTTTTTCTCTTGTGAATCTTACAAGAAATGCATACAGGCTGTAATTTCAACATGAAGAAAGAGTATCTCTCACATAGATTATCATCAGCAGCGCATAAGAGACTCATTTGAAATTCTCCCATAATTGTAAAGGGCCCCTTGAGAAGAACAAATAAGACCTGCCATGTTTCCTAATCTCACTACACTAGTTGTACAGAGCAACGTTCACTCCTAATGATGACACAAAAGCTGCTGTAAGCTTTTCTTTTGCGATTCCGCTGCTTAAATCAGCTATTATTCAGTTATTCCGTCTTAACGGTGGAGAATCATTTTTGTTCTTTTCATTCTTCCTCCCAGAGGGCAACAGATGTAATAACTTATTCCCTGACTGGCACATTAAAGCTTGAAAAATTAATGCAGTGCTGCTGAGATTTCCACTTTCAATGGAACTTAGACTGCCAAGCTTTGAATTTCAGTGAGAAAATATTAAGTAATAAAAAGCTTATTTTAAATTTGTTAATGTACTTGTCTGTTTTAATGCCTTTCTGAGTTTTCTGCAAAATAAGAATTCCAGTAACTAATCTTCCTTAATTTCTTTTCTTTGTCTGCTTCTCCTCTGCAGTCTGGGTTTGGTTCATACTCCCATATCATCAGGATCTTCTAGTGCCAGAAATCTAAACACCATTATAACTCTATTTTGTTACAATGGGTGTATTGGCATCAGAATGTAATGGCAAATTAATACCAGCATACCAGCAATTTGTCTTAGCACAGATATGTCTGCACAATCACTCCAGTTACCACATCTTTTGGCAAGCAATTTATCCCGCATGGCACTCCGAGAAGTGCAAGTCTGATGTTTGGTACTTAATGCTCAAGTCCATCCCTTAACCCAAAAATATCTCACTCAATATAGTGAGAGATGTACATGGTATCACCCACATTTTGTTGGTTTAGTTCAAATCTGCCCCATTGAAGCCGCTTACAGAACAAACAGTTACTATCGTGCATGTTGTCTGGGGGTAATGGTATCTATGCATGAGGAACAGGAACACAAGGATTGCCACACTGCATCAGAACAGTGGCTCATCGAGTTCAATATTCTGTCTAGGAGAGGAGTTTGCAACAGATACTACAGAGAGTGGCGCAAGAGAACTGAAATAGGCAAGTATAGCATAGGGGAAGTATCTTCCTAAGCTCTCAGTGATTAGCTTATGTCTTGAAACATGCAAACGTATAGCCCTTACAAACATTTTAATCCTATGTATGGTATCTATGCGTGTTCTCATTATTCTTATAAATATCCAATAAACCTTTTATCATGAGATTTATAAATCATGCTGTGCTGTAGGTACTTATATGGTACCCATCTCCATAGTATCTGAGCACGTCACAGTCGTTAATGTATTTTTCCTCAGAACATTCCTGTCAGGTAGGGAAGTCCTATTATTCCCATTTTACAGATGGGGAACTGAGACACAGAGGGTGTGTCTACACTGCAATAAAACACTCATTGCTGGCTGTTGTCAGCTGACTTGGGCTCACTGGGATGTAGACATTCAGGTTCACAGGTCCCAGAGCCCAAGCACCAGACCAAGCCCAAATGTCTATACCCCAATAAAACAGTCCCATAGGCTGAGCCCCATGAGCCTGAGTCAACTGCCACAGGCCAGCTGTGGGCATTTAATTGCAGTATATACATACCCAGGAAGGCTAAGGGCTACAGTCACAAAGGAACTTAGTGGCCTAGAAAATGGCTGGGATTCACAAAGCCTGAATTAGGGACTCACCACAGGCTTTCTGCACAATGAATGGAGGGAGATAGGTGCCTGAGAATTGGATTCACAAAAGCTCCCTGCCTAAGCTAGCCAATGGGAGATGTTGAGGAAGGGAACGTGTGAAGCCCCACCCATCTCAGGAAGTCCAGCACCTGAATCCAGGCTGGAGGGAAGTAGCACCTTTTCCTTGGGATTCCCAGCTGCAAACCCTCTTCTGGAGTTAGATGCCGATGCTGTTTTTTAAGAAGCTGGGAGAGGGGGAGGGGGAATTCCCTCATAACTTTTAGCCTAGTGGGATGTGGGAGACCTGTGGTTGAAGTCCCTCACCCTCCTCAGGAGGAAAAGGGATTTGAATAGGGATCTTATATCTCTCAGGTGAGTGCCCTAACCCCAGGGCTATGGGGTATTCTGATATGGGGCTCCCTCAGTCTCTCCTGTTGAACATGTTGCACTGTGGATAAATAATGTGTCATCGGGGCAAGGAGAGAGCACAAGCAGCATCCAGTCCCCCAGCTCCAATGACTTTCATTAGTTTTCCAAAGAATATCCCAGCATGGCCCAGTGGTTAGGGCACCCTTAGGCAGAGGGGGGACTTGAACAGGGGGAGGGAGGGAGTTCCCACATCTGATGTGAGTGCCCCAACCACTGGACTAAAGGTTAGGAGGGAGTTCCTCCTCCCTCCCCTCCCCTGCTGGCTGTTTTGTGTGAGCTCACCGACAGGGACCCAATCCACTAGCTGAGCTCTGATTCTGATCAGATCCTGCAAATTTGTTGGGTGAAAGAACACTTATTTTCCCCTGGTTTGTGCATTGCTCTGGGGTTTAGGTATCTGGACCCCTGGAGTGATAGGGAACATTCACTCCAAAAACATAGGTGCCAAATGAGTTCAAGCGCTTTACAGGGTTTGGTGGTAACTGAGGAGGGGGTTTTGTGAATAGCAGTTGGCCTTATTCTGGGATTTAGGTGCCTAAAGTGGCAGTTGGGTTCCTATGTCCCTTCGTGAATCTAGCCTGTTCGGGTTAAATTTAGATTACTGGTAAGACTACAGATAACCCAGACTCAGTCAGGTTATTAATCAAATATTATTAGTCAGAGATTAGGGAGAATGCTAGAGAAAGGGAAATACATTAGCAATGCAGGAAAGCAGTCCGACAGTCCAATCCACTCCAACTATCCTTCAGAAACTCACCCCTTTATATACCATACTTGTTTATGAAAAAGAGACAAATAAAATTATTTTCTCGTGACCTATTGACCCATGGAGTTCCTTTTGCAGCATAGAATCATAGAATCATAGAATATCAGGGTTGGAAGGGACCTCAGGAGGTCATCTAGTCCAACCCCCTGCTCAAAGCAGGACCAATCCCCAACTAAATCATCCCAGCCAGGGCTTTGTCAAGCCTGACCTTAAAAACCTCAAAGGAAAGAGATTCAACCACCTCCCTAGGTAACGCATTCCAGTGTTTCACCATCCTCCTAGTGAAAAAGTTTTTCCTAATATCCAACCTAAACCTCCCCCACTGCAACTTGAGACCATTACTCCTTGTCCTGTCCTCTTCTACCACTGAGAATAGTCTAGAACCATCCTCTCTGGAACCACGTCTCAGGTAGTTGAAAGCAGCTATCAAATCCCCCCTCATTCTTCTCTTCTGTAGACTAAACATTCCCAGTTCCCTCAGCCTCTCCTCATAAGTCAAGTGTTCCAGACCCCTAATCATTTTTGTTGCCCTTCACTGGACTCTCTCCAATTTTTCCACATCCTTCTTGTAGTGTGGGGCCCAAAACTGGGCACAGTACTCCAGATGAGGCCTCACCAATGTCGAATAGACGGGAACGATCACGTCCCTCGATCTGCTCACTATGCCCCTACTTATACATCCCAAAATGCCATTGGCCTTCTTGGCAACAAGGGCACACTGCTGACTCATATCCAGCTTCTCGTCCACTGTAACCCCTAGGTCCTTTTCTGCAGAACTGCTGCCTAGCCATTCGGTCCCTAGTCTGTAGCGGTGCATGGGATTCTTCCGTCCTAAATGCAGGACTCTGCACTTATCCTTGTTGAACCTCATCAGATTTCTTTTGGCCCAATCCTCTAATTTGTCTAGAGCCCTCTGTATCCTATTCCTACCCTCCAGCGTATCTACCTCTCCTCCCAGTTTAGTATCATCTGCAAACTTGCTGAGGGTGCAATCCACACCATCCTCCAGATCATTTATGAAGATATTGAACAAAACCGGCCCGAGGACCGACCCTTGCGGCACTCCACTTGATACCGGCTGCCAACTAGACATGGAGCCATTGATCACTACCCGTTGAGCCCGATAATGTAGCCAACTTTCTATCCACCTTATAGTCCATTCATCCAGCCCATACTTCTTTAACTTGCTGGCAAGAATACTGTGGGAGACCGTGTCAAAAGCTTTGCTAAAGTCAAGGAACAACACGTCCATTGCTTTCCCCTCATCCACAGAGCCAGTTATCTCGTTATAGAAGGCAATTAGATTAGTCAGGCATGACTTGCCCTTGGTGAATCCATGCTGACTGTTCCTGATCACTTTCCTCTCCTGTAAGTGCTGCATCTCAATTTATATAACTGATAAGCTAAACACAGCTGTCAAAAAGTCATTATCTCATCAATCACAGAAGACACCTGTAACAAGTATTCCCTTTCTTGGTTTCCTGGACATTTAGACCCATTTTCTAAGGGTCTATGGGTCAGAGAAAGTGGTCACAATCTATTAATCAACACCACATTAAGATTTAGCCTGATAACAAAGGATTATAGATACAGATCATTATGGGACTTTGGTTCATCTGCTAACCAAGTTGCCCACAGGAAGTCTGTGGTGGAGCAGGGAATTGAACCTTGGTCTCCTAAGTCCTAGGCTATTCCCCTAATCGTTGGAGTATCCATCCTCTCTGGGATACCTACGCTCATGTTAACATTCTATTGTAGACTATAAAACTACAAGTACTGCTCCATGGGCAGTATAACAACAAAAAGAATAGTTGAGTAAGGTGGGAGGAATTAGCCCAGTTTTGACCAGGAGCTGGGGTGATAGAGGTGGGGTGAGGGAGGGAACAAGGCCAGAAATATGCACTATTCCTCCTATGAAAATATAGCAATTTCTATCAAATTATAAAGGTAACATGAATCCCTGATGCAAAATTCCTTTGTATATTAATGAGTTTAACTGTCCAATTGCCCCTCCCCGCAAAGGGAAAATAAAATGTATATACATTGGTTCAAAATGTTTTAGAAACTAAAGAAACCTCACCACCCTATTGAACCTAATATTGTGCAACATGGCTGAGTATCTGGTCTTGGTTTATTAGACTGCTGCTCCTTGAGTTCTCCATCTGTGGACCTGGGAACAGTCATTAACCACACATAATGTCAGCTTATCCTCTTACTCCTCCATGTGGCTACTTAGCTCTCTCCTCCTCCTCCAATAAAAATCCTTGAGTAATTTCTCCACTGTCCTGCAGGCAACTTGGCTCTCTCCCAGAGAGTACTGAATGTGGAATGTAGACTTCCCATTTCTAATTCCTGGCCATACCCACTCCTTTATTCCATGGAGAAGGATTTCCATTTCCTTAAAAGCTGATTTTTGCTGTTTCAGCATTGCTCATCTTAAAAGAGTTCAATTCAGAGTTTGAACCAGCAGCATCAAAGACACTCTCCTGTTCAGAACAAGCCTCCGCAATCAGGCAGTAAGAAGCGGGATGGTTTCTAATAAGGATAGCAGTTCCTCTAGACTTGGAACATGATTTAATAAGAGTATCCTTTCACTTGTTAAATAGCTGCAGAGGTGTAGTCAAGTGAGTCTATCGGTGTTAGCCAACCACTGCATAACCATGTGGCATTACCTGTATTATTCATATGAACAGCTTCATTGTAGCTTTGTAAATGGCTTAATGCGGGCATATGTTGATGTAAATTTATATAAAAATGTAGGGGAGAAAATTTTGCCTCAAACTATTTTAAGGACATATTGCATCTTTAACAAAACTGGTAGCAGGAAGCTATTAGTTCTGGATCATATTCTTGGATAATGGAACTAGCTATTGGAAAATATTGTATAAATATTCTAAACTATGTAAAAAGTATGAATTATGAATGGTCCCCCCCTCAAAAAAAAAACCAGATACAAAGAGTTCTGAAGAGCTCATGATATAGCTTCCTTCTTAAAATACTGGGCCACTGTTAGTACAAACTGCCCATCCCTTAAGGAAATTATGCTCCTTAAGATGGCAGAAGGCTGGTATTTTAAAAGAGGCCCTAACATTGAAAGATAATGGGAGCTCACAGCCTAGTTCCCTTTGAAAAGCCCAGCCTGAAACATGAGCTATCGGGTCCATTCCTGTTCCCATTGACGTGGCTGGGTGCATGCGTGAGATCACAGTATAAAAGCTCTGCCAAATGTGATATGGCCTGTATGGAATAATCCGTTGATCACTCCATCAGACACTAAGGCCCAGCTTTTTAAAGGTATTCAGATGCTGCTTTGCTCAGTGTTGCAAGGACCAAGTACAACTTTAAAAACTGAGTTAGGTACTTAGGGCTAGATTCACAAAGGTGATCATTGGCATTCACAAAACCACTAGTCACCTGTCACCTAATCCATAGACACCTATGTTTCCAATAGTAAAGTCCCCTAGATACCTAAATTTTTGCTGGTGGGCACATGCAAAACTGCCTAATCCTTGAGACTGACAATCTACTTGGTTGTCTAGTTCATGCCTAAACCCCAGTGGAATTCACAAACAAAGTGTTCCCGTGCCAATCTTACTCTATTAGCATTCCCCTTAGGCACATTCTAAGCCCATTTAGCCTTCACAAAAGATGGTGAGGGTGCCCTCACCTGGGCTGTGGAAGAGAAAGATTCAAATTCCCACTCTACCTATTTTGGAGCAGGTTATACAATGTCTCCCACATGTCAAGAGTGTGCCTTAACCACTGGGCTACAGGGTATTCTGTCTCTCCTGTTGAAGCTATTGGGCCTACCACCACCACCTCCTGTTTAATTTTTCTTAAGAAAGGGCTAACCTCCTGTAGGCATCTTACTCCAGCAGACAGTTCACAGCTGTGAATCACAGGTGGAGACAGGTGCCTCCCTCCAGCCCAGAGTCAGGTGCCTAACTTCCTCTGAGGGGTAGGGCTTGACATTTCTATTGGGTAGCTTAGGCTGCCCACTCAGTGTACTGGCTTCTCAGAGTCACTTTTTAGGCATCTACCTCTCCCCGTGAATTGCACAGGGAGTCTGGGCATCTAAGTTGGGGTTGTGAATTCTACTAGGCAGGAGGGCACTGCTCAGCATTGCACCACCCACGACCTCCTTGCGAATCTAACCCTTGCAAGCCTAAGTCCTATTGAAAGTCCATAGGACTTGGGCTTTTAAGTCCCCTTTGAAAGGGGACTCGGATGTTTAAATCACTTAGGTCCAGATTTTTAAAGTGATTTAGATATTACTGTCCTGAGTGTTGCAATGCCTACCTGATTGAGGAGACTAAATCTCAAAATACCTTTTGAAAATGAGATTGAGGAGCCTTATTCAGTTAGGCATTGCAGTATTGAGTGCAGCCACACCTAAGTACTTTTACAAATCTGCACCTAAGGGTCCAATCCACCTGCCATTGAAGTCCATGGTAAATCTCAAAAGACCACTGGCTCCTGAATTATGCTGAATTATGCCCCACTGAGAGTTCTGGGAGCATACAGTATAGTAATTCCTGGAGGACATTTATTAAGGAAAGTTTCCCACTGCAAAATCTTACCACATTTGTAGAGATGTGCATTGATAGTCATGTGGATTTATAAACACCAATCAAAAGCTCTAGGCAAATATGAATTAATTAAATCACAATATTATTGATTAACACACTCACACAGTGACCCAAACGCTACCTCTGGAACAGAACCTGGAGCCCCTCCCAACCAACCCATAAAGCAAAAACCTATATAGTCACTTAAAGTTTGGAAAGTGCAATAAAGATTAAAATGTCTTGGCTCTGTAGGACCAGCTTTGGCTGCATTCACCAAACGTTTAAAAAAACAGGTGTGCTCTTCTCCCTGCCCTACCCAACCTGGCACATGCCTCCACAAAAATGAAATAAACTCCACTCCCTTAAGCTATATGGTGTTAAAGGTCGATACAGCTATTTAGATATCCTTTGTGATCCTTTCTCCATCTAGTCCTTCTGTGCCACCCTACACTTTGGGATATGCTGAGCTAAGGGATGATACTCCGGAGTTGAGGGGCTCTCACCAAAAATATCCTGCCACCATCCACATTTATATCTGGAGGTTCTTAGTTCAGCTGGCCTTAACGTAAGGAGAGAGGCAGTCTCTATGAGCAGTGCCCTCCTGCGTTAGTAGGGCTGTTTATAGGAGTGTCCAGGAAATGGTGAGGACAGCCATTCTCAAATTGTGGTATGTGTACCACTGGTCAGACATGGGCAGTAATCAGGTTGTACACAGATTGGTCTGCATAATGATCCATTATAACTGCACTGATTAAAACGATGAAAACAGCAGGGATAGGCTGACTGATTTGTATTGCAGGTGGATGGAGCTGGTAAACTTTTCTCTTTTTGCCATTTAAAAGAGAGAGAGAGAGTGAGCGACTGGACTATCCCCCCATCAGACATTTTATCTTGAGGCCTAATCCAACTCTCACCAAAATACAAAAAAATTCATTGATTTAGGTGGGATTTGGATTTAGCCCTAAAAAGCTTCCCACAATTGTAGGAAATGGAGCTTTTGTTTTGCAAATTACTGAGCTCAGGTCTGTTGTAGAGTAGTCTTATCAGAGATGACTGTTTATCTTCAGTCAACTGTTTTCTTACAAATTGCTGTAATTTGTGATTGTTGATGCTTGTAACAATGTTCATTCTGTCTTGCATTGTTATTTTTATTAAGTCCAACAACAATATAAAAAAGGTTAAAAAGAGCATAAAATTGCTAATATGTTGGGAATCAATTTAAATCCTATTTCCTAAACTAACAACCGGATTAAGATAATTCTGTTTACCACATGCTTCACCTTTTTTGACTGATATAAAACACTATAAGGATATATGCCATTATTTTCTAATTTTCATCCCTAAAATTAGGCACATAATCCATATGTAGGCCCCAAAATAAATGGTCTGATTGTCAGAGATCCTGCAGGGTATAAATCCAGTTTAAGCAGAGGAAATTCATTGGTTCTGATTTTCCACTGTCTACTACCTAAAATGCTGCCATTCTGATCTGGTATCATTTTGCACTTACTTTGTATAAGTGTAAACAACTATTCAAAGTGCAAGGCAGTGGGGTATCGGGCCCTTCTCATTTTAAAAAAAAAAAGACTCTGGCATTACTTTTTTTTCTCCCCCATGTAATGCAACATTTATTAAGTTTGTTCTACTTGTTTATAAATTATCTACTTGGACTCTAATCATTTAACACTTTTTTGACTTGGTTCCAAAATTAACTTGTTCATGCCTTGAATTTAAAATATCTGTTCACAGCCGCAGGAAATCTTTGCATCCCTTGAAGATAGATGGAAATACCATTAAAGGAAAGTGGTTTATTTGTTTATTTAATTTCAGTCTGTGAACTAATTCTAAACTGAGGGACAGAAGGAATATGCACCACAACAGCTTCATTGAGGGGTTAGACTAGATGACCCTTGGGTCCCTTCTAACCTTATGATTCTATGATTGAGAAGCCACTTAATAACCATGGTATAAGAAAAACACCAGGATAAAGAGCCAATAGTAAAGAAGTATGATAGGAGGAAGAGAGAGATCGTAAATTAAATCATTAGTTAGTAACTGGTACACTCTGAAAGGAGTATAAACTCTTGTTGCTGTCCTAGGGACACCTCTACCTAGTGTGCAAAGTTTTATTCCCATGATGCCTTGGGAAAAGAGGGAGCGACTTTGACATCCAGAGAGAGTGGGAGTGGACTCCATTTTGGGAAAAGGAGTGAGACTGCTGCTGTGGAGCTCTGTCCATACCAAGAGCTGCTGCTGAGACCCTGCAGGGTCTTTGATCAAGCAAGGAGCCTCAGAGGCTGTTGGTGGCTTCACTGGAGCCAGGCAGAGACTATTGCTGTGCCTAGAGCTGACTGAGGTGGGCCTGCAGTGAAGGAACTGTGAGTAACCCCACACTGTTGTTTGGGAAAGTACTTGCAAGGGAAGGGGCACCGTAGAGAGTCTGAGTCTGAGGAGAGCCAGAGTGATCTTCTCACCGAACCAGGACCCAGAGCTGCTGGCATTTGGTGGGGCCAGCTCCAATCATCAGAGGGGTTGTGTAGCTTGTTGCCTTGGCTGGACTGAACCAACAGAGTGCTGTCTCCAGCTGCAGATCTTCAGACGCGCCCTCGCGTGCAAGTGTCTAGGACTCTGAAAACCAGAGCAGTGTACACTCCGGGGTGGGGTAAACGGTGGCAGTGTAAAATGCCAGTTAGATAAGTTTCATTTATTATTGTATGCTATATTCGTTAATTGATTTTATTCAACTTCCCCCTGTGGATTTAAATTAGTAGTGACATTTAATCTTAGTCTGTTATACCTTGATTTTTTTAAGTTGTTAAGTAAAGGTGTGTTAACTCTAATTTAAGTATATGGGATGTATATTATTTATAATTGGTATTTTTGAGTTACTCCCATGCCACAGATTATATTATTAATTATTAGAATAGGTTTATTCCTCGAGGTTCCCAAGCCACGCCATTGCATGTGTACAGGGGCCAGCCAGGTGGAAGCACCACCAAATTCAAATTCCTTGAGGAGTAAAGGGTGAATGAGAAATTCCCACTGTTGCCGGCACGGAGTGCCCGAGGCAAGCAACAGTTGGGGTTCATTGCCTGGTATGCGTCGTGCCAGTGACCACAACGGGGTGGAGAAGCAGAGAGTTTATTTGAAGCTTCAAATAGGGACACAGGGAGACTGAGCTGTCTCAAATCCTGCGGCCCCAAATGCAGGTTACATCATACAATTTATACCTTTTTCCTACTTAACTACATAAGCATATACAACCAATTACCTGTTGGCCCGTACAATAGCACAGCCAATCATCTAAAGCAGCCAGTTACATTTTTCCTCATTAGCATTGTTCAAGCCTTGCCTTATTTGGTTATACTTGTTGCTAAATGTATATGTAAATGTAAATGTTGTTAAACATTTCTTCCTTATCTATACGTTTACCCGGCCGAAGCTGGTTTTGGCTAGCGAGCCGTGTGCAAACATGTCTGTTTGTGTGCTAGCTTCCTCATAGTTTTGCAGGGTTACAGAAAGCTCAAGGAACGGAGGGGCTTCAGTTTGCCTGGGCCTAGAGCAGGAGGGCTTCATTGACACTCGTGGTCTTCCACCCTCCCGAGTTACCTAGAGTAGTGCCCAGTGTCACCAACACCACCTATCCAACATCACCACTGGTATACTCAGGATCTTCTTTAATGTCAACAACATCAGGCGCCCAGGCACACAGGTGTGTGTTGCCTGCTCCCAAATAACCCAGGGAGGAAAGGGGGGTTACAATACCCAAATCTATATCACCTTCACTGGTTTGGACCCTTTTGTCTACCTCAACCTTCACAGCCACTGGCTCTTCTATAACTTCCTTCAACTCAGTATATCCAAAGTGTTAGTCATGTCACTCAGAAGAAGAGCATTGCCAACCAGAACGTCTCAGACCAGTGGTGGGCAACCTGCGGCCAGTGGTCCGCATGCGGCCCGTCAGGGTAATCCACTGGCAGGCCACAAGGTAGTTTGTTTACATTGACCATCTGCAGGCATGGCTGCCTGCAGCTCACAGTGGCTGTGGTTCGCCGTTCCCGGCCAATTGGAGCTACAGGAAGTGGTGGCCAGCCTGTCCCTGTGGCCCAGGCCACTTCCTGCAGCTCCCATTGGCCGGGAATGGCGAACTGCGGCCACTGGGATCTGCGGGCGGCCGTGCCTGTGGAAGTCAATGTAAACAAACTGTCTCGCGGCCCGCGAGTGGATTACCCTGATGGGCCACATGCGGCCTGCAGGCCACACGTTGCCCGCCACTGCCTCACACTCTGTCTTCCTGTCTCCCAGATTTAACTGGGAGATTTGTCTGAGTAATGAGTGCAGAAATGGCTTCATTTAAGCTTTTGACCAAAACTGAAAGATGAAGAAATAAGGGTCTCTAAAACATGGGCAAAATGGAATCTCCTAAAATTATTCTTTTTGAAACTGACACAACTTAGAGGGCCAGTTCCTCAGCTGCTATAAATTTATATGGCTTCGGTGAATGGAATGTAAACATCAGCTGTACTTTCTAAAGATAATTTTATTTTCTTCTAAAACTGATAGAGCAAAGTAATTTGCACTTTGAACTGAAGCCCACGGAGTTATGATGATTTACACTAGCTGAGGATCTGACCCTATAGGCTTTTCAATAACAAATTCAAATATTGTTGGCTCTGCTGAAGCCTGGATATTTGTGAAAACCACTCCCACTGCCAGAAGAACCTAGGCTGGGCAGGAAGAATCTTCATAATTTGCTTAGTTTTCATCTAAACCTTAAAATCTCTGGAGAATAGCAAGTAGCGCAGCTCAACAAGCTTGTGTTCTATACCACCCAACTATCAGCAATATTAACGCAGCCACTATAGTTATTACCCAAATCAGAATTACTTTATAAGTCAGCAACTATTGATTGCTTTTTAAATTACATCAGCTTTGTTTTAGGCACTTCTCACAATAAAAATCAAAGGAGATTTAATCTCATTTTAGTTGTAAACTAAAGATGAGAATAGTTTTCTTACCCCCCCTCCCCCCTCCACACACAATACAGAGCAATATAAAATACACAACACATAACTATGTCCTGGTTTTTCAAATGCAAAAACTAGACATTTTAGGAGAATTATTTTGTGAGACATTGTGAGAATTAT
Source organism: Natator depressus (assembly GCF_965152275.1). NCBI lineage: Eukaryota > Metazoa > Chordata > Testudines > Cheloniidae > Natator > Natator depressus. Next base: position 48,311,027 of record NC_134244.1, on the reverse strand, counting down.
TTTGATGTCCATGTTATAAAGAAGAATAAAACAGCCTTTAGAAACTGTGTTTGCATTCCACCAACTTGTTTATGCAAACATTTGCAATGTATAGGGCATTAGGAAATAATTTACCTTTATTAGACTTTCTGTGAGGATGCTATAAATCATTGTTTTCATTTGGAGAGCATTATTACAAGAGTGATTTAACTGAAGAAATTCTTCCTCATGGCCCATAGGAGTGAAAGGTTAATGGCATAATGAATTCCTATAAAACAAATAGTGAACTTTTACCATCCTTCAGCCAGCAGATGGTAAATTAGTAGGTAATAAATTGCATAAGTAATCTGCATTCCCAGGCCAATAAATAATATTCAGAGGCTAGGTTTTTTTGCTCTAGGTGACAGTGCATTAGTGTAACTGTACAGTTCCACAGCACAATAGAAAAGGTACAATAAATAGACTGGAGTTGATATCGCAGGACCCTGACTACATGCCTGATATTACCAGACAGACACATCTAGAATATTATAACAACATTCATAAATTTTACATTGCACTGTGAAAAAGAACAATTTCTACAGGTGGCAACTATGTATTCTTGTGGTCCTTTTAACGTGTGACATTTACTCTACTATCATATTACCACTGTTGGCATTTCACTCCGGTAGTGCAATGACTGGGGAGAAAATGTTAATATGCAGCAGTGCTCCCAAGGGAAAAAAACACCCTAAAATAAGCCTGTCTCTTGCTGAGAAAGTTAAACATATCAAGCTATTTTTATAAGCAGGGTTGTTAATTATCCATTAAATCTGCAAGAGCTACGCAACTGAAAGTGTGTTGATTCTTTCCAGTGATATGAAATCATGTTGCCTTTCAGTGTAATTAAATACAAATACTATTTTTTTAAAAAAACCCACTTTTAAGTAGCATTATTTTCTTAAACACAAAAAGAAATCATCAACTTCCTTCTTGGTTTCTACTCTAAAATATTTATAAGAAAAGGTAAAAATGTTAAATATATTTTCTTTCTACTGGTGAAGTACAGAGAAGATCCTCTGGGAATTCTTTGTTGCTACTGCTGATGCGTGTATAGTGATATATACCAGAATTACTGCAAGTCAATTGAAAGGCTGGTGAAGTGAATGCTGCTGCTGGAAGTATAAGAAACATAGTTGTTAGTTTCTGTTCAGAGGCAATAGGTAGCTGCTGGCAGTTAGTCGGCGCTTTAGGATATGATTTTTATTCACATTCACTTGAATAGGAGAGGCCCAGATTTTTAAAAGTATTTAGATGTTGCTCCGCTCAGTGCTGTAAGGCCTTAAGACCAGATCCTCAGAGGCATCTAAGCCCAGTATTTAGGCACGACTGGCATTCACATAACTCTGTTCAGCTGCCACCAAACCCTACAGGTGCCTAAGGTCCCTAAGTGCCTATGATTCGACTGTTAAAAGCTGGGGTACCTATATTTCAGTGGCTGGGCATGCACACAGTCACCCAAATCCTGATACATCCCAGCAGCCTGGCATTTAGCTCACGCCTAAACCCAGTGGGATTAATAAAGTAGGCATTCCTCATCTTTCTTGCCCTCAAGGGCCGATGCAGTAGGCGTGCTCTGAGAGTGCCTAAACCTGTTCAAGGAGGTGGTGGTAGTGGTACAGCTGTCTCTCCCTCATAACCTTTAGCGTATGCTTAGAACACTCACCCTTTAAGTGGGAGACCTGGGTTCATCGCAGCCTAATGTAGAGAAGGGACTTGAACTTGAGTCTCCCACCTCCTACCAGAGTGCCCTAACCCCTTGCTGTGAGGTATTCTGGGGGCTGGGCTTTCTCAGTCTTTCCTATTGGACTGTTCCAAAGAGGATTAATAATTAAATAGTCACTGGATGAGGGTAAGAGCCTTAACCACATGCTATAGAGCCATTTCTCTCTCTGGCCCAATGGATATTTAACTATTCCTTAGATTCCTCCACCTTGGTTTTTTTCCTTGAAAAATGGCTGACCTGTTTTAGGCCCCTAACTCCAGGAGAGGGTTCATGGCTGTGAATTCCAAGTGGAGAGAGATGCCTCTTAATTCTTTTAAGTGGGGTTTAGGCCACACCCCTCTCTTCATCCATTTCTACTGGCCAGTTTAGGCAGCCCCTCCACCCCCCCCCCCCCCAGCATGATGGCTTTTGTGAATCCCATTCTTAGGTGCTTAACTCTCCCCTTGCATTCTGTACCAAATCTGGGTGCCTAACTCAGAGTTCATGGAGGAAAGGTCAATCAATGGCTGCTAGGCAGGTTGGACAGGGATGGTGTCCCTGACCTCTGTTTGCCAGAAGTTGGAAATGGGGAGAAGGGGATGGATCACTTGATAATTGCTCTGTTCTGTTCATTCCCTCTGAAGCACCTGACACTGGCCACTGTCAGAAGACAGGATACTGGGCTAGATGAACCATTGGTCTGACCCAGAGTGGCCATTCTTATGTTCTTGTGCACTGGCTAGAGATGGACTAGCTGACCAAAGAGTATTTTCCATCTCTAACTCCTATGATTCTATAGTATGATAATATTATTTAGCCTTAAGTAGCATTTTATATCTTCAGCATGCTGTGCCAACAATATGCACAATTAACTGTATATTATAATTTCAGTAAATGGTAATATATATTTGATGAGAACAAGATTCCAGGCTCAATTCTCTTCTCACACTAGTTTTACACTGGTGTAACTCTATTGAGTCCTGTTTTGCCCTGATATAAGTCAGATCAAAATCGGGGACACATGAGTGTTTCCTATTCGCAGCACTGATGGTATAAGAAAGATAAGATAAAAGCCAGGAGTGTTTTCTTATTTCACTTATTAGGGGAAAAATACTTTTCTTTAACTGATTGAAGAACACCAACCTAGAAAACAGTACTCTCTTATGCTGTTGCTGAGAGTAAAGAGTTATTGTAGAGAAGAGACAAAGAATGTCACAGCTCCTTGTTTTTGTTTTTGTGTGTGTGTGTGTGTGTACATGTGTGTATATGTGTTTCTTTGTTGTTTTTTAACTGTGTAATTCATTCTCTGGTTTTTGTCTCATGAGCCAGTTAAGCCCAGGCTTGCTCTGGGTAAATTAACCAGAACTATGACACCATTGCCAGCAACATTCCAAAAACAAAATACTTGCAAGTGGACAGTGTGACGCTCTGTAGCTCAGGGGAACTCCCTACACCCCAAAGTTCATCTCTATAAAATGATTGTGTGGTATCCAATGCAAAGTTTGTCATGTTGGGTGTCTTCGGAAGGCTCATAATGCACTGAGCATGGCTGTTATAGTAATGTTATCATAATTGTTACAATAATGTTTTAGTAAAGTTGTAGGTTATAATTTCATGTATTAGTTATTAGGCTGAAAATGTGTCCTCATGGCTTAAAGCAAGCCCATGCAAAAACTCTCCAAGAACAGAGAGGCAGTTCACACCTCATCAGGGCATGGATGAGACAAACCCAGCCCAGCCTCACAGGAACAGTCGACACTGGCTTAGGCAGCAACAAAAGAATCTTGTTAGACCCTCGAGGGAGTCACCCCCTTCCTTTGGGCAGTTTGGGACTGCGATGAGGTAATGCTCACCTGATTCTGAAGGGGGGGAGGGCAAAGCCAAGAGGAAAGAAAGGACATGATAAAAGGGAGAGACTTTGCCACACTCTCTCTCTTCCGCCTACATCTACAAATGCCACCACCACCAAGCGACTGAACCACTGATCAAAGAGGAGAGCCTGGCTGAAAAGTAACCAGCCAGCCTGTGGTGAGAAGCATCTAAGTTTGTAAGGACATTGAAAGTGTTAAGATCAGCTAAGAATGTGTTTTTCTTTTATTTCATTTGACCAAATCTGACTTGTTATGCTTTGACTTATAAGCACTTAAGATGTATCTATATTTGCTTGCAAATAGCTGGGAGCAGTTTACATGCCAGAGGCTGTGTGTGAACAGCCCAGGAGTGGGGGTTCTCACAGCAGAGCAGGGTAAGGCTGGCTCCCAGAGTCAAGGACTGGAGTGGCCTAGCAGATCACTGGTGCAGACAACACCAGATTGGAACGTCACAGACAGGCCCAGCCATAAAGAGCCATTTTACTGAGCGAAAGTCAGGAGGGAGAATCGTTCGCACATTGCAGTCTGCATGGAGTACGCCATTGCGGCCATGGTGTACAAATTGAACTGATGCCAGGGCAATTCAGGTTAAATACACGGGATAAGCTGAAAGACTTTTGAACGTGCTGTGGTATTGCAGAGAGTTTAAAAGGAGGTGCTGAGGGTGTGATTCAAAAAGCTATAGTTATGAGTGCTAACCTTTCTGTTTCCTAATCATGAACTACAACAGTGCAGTTGTTGGAATGGACAGTGACATTTTAAGAGTACCTGAACTGCCTCTACTCACCTCTTTAGATAGACAACATAGACGCAGGCATAGCACAACGTGTCATAGCTTTTGTTTGCTAACAGAAAAGGGCATTTAGGAGAGTTGCTATTTGTGTACTTAAAATGAAATGATTCATAAAATATGCTATCCCTTCTGCTCTGCTTTGAAAATGTACCCCTTACTATTTTGCCTCATAGGAAGATATCTGATTATACTTCTGGGGTATTGCCTGGCTGTCTGGTTAATTTTTCATTTTGTTGCTGCCGGTTTGTCTGCTTTTCAGAGTGAGTCCCAGGTGTGCATGTGTTTGTGTGTGTTTTGAGGCAGGGGGAGCAAAACCCTTGGCATTAGTTTTTGGTTTAAAGATTCTTTCTCTTTTATCAGCCTAAAGCAAGGGTTCTCACTGTTTTGATCTATGCAGTACAAACATGACATTCTATAGCAGGATTATACAATAATTTCACAAAGGTCTTCCAAGGAGAACAAAGTAGAGATGCAGATTTCATTAGGATCTTCCTAATCCAGAGAAGTTAATTCAGCTCCAAAGTGGCATAAGAAGTGCATGTAATTAACTGTAATTATATTAATATGGTACTATGTTAAGAGTACACTATTTGATTGTTTGCAGCTGTAAAACTCCCATGACCATAGAACCTGGGCTTAAGAGGAACATAACTATTCTCTTTTTCTCTTCAATTACAGCTGACTCCTTAAAGTGGATCACCTATCCCCTTCAATTAGACACAGGAGCTCAGGCCCTAGAACTGTTGTAACACTCTTGTCTTGGAATCTTGCCCTCAGACACACACACTTGATGCTCACACATGGTCTCTTGGATGCCTACGATCAGACCCAGCTGCTAGAGTGGCATTGTGCCTGCTCACACAGGGTGCCAAGCAAAGTGAGTTTAGATGGGCAGTTTGCAAGCAGCATCTCATCTATAGGAAGTCCCTCCTCTGTGACAGCACTGACACGCTGATGCCAAATGCCTCTTTATATTTGATCACATCTGTTGCCACTATTGTGCCAAGAAAGGAATACCTAAACAGAGGGGGAAAGGAAGACAAGAATCCTGGGTAGTTATGGCTGCCAAATGACCGGCTGTGTTCAAACATAAACCCATTAAGCTGACATAGGATATCAAAATCTAAAAAAGAGCACAGCCCCAAAAGAGTCTGTTAAGGCAAATTCACAAGTTGATGACACCAGGAGATAAGGAAAAAGGGTAGTAGAGACAGGACACAGTTTTGCATGCACCCTAAGGAGGGTGAAAGCCCCTGCAGGCATATCACCCCTGCAGGTGCTCTCACTTTAGTTTGTACTGAGTAAAATTGAAGAAGTTCAGGGTTAGCTGAAGCTAACCCAACTCTTCCTCTCTGCATTCAAAAGTGTACATAAAATCTAGGTTTCATAGTGTTGGTCCCAATAAAAATCCCTAAGCCTGCCTGCCTGTCTATGCATATGTTTATACTCTGCTCGTCACTGTGGTGGCTGAGCTCATTATATATTCAAAGAGTAAATATACTAAAGAATTTCCTACTCCAGAACTCATCAGAAATCCTTAATATCCTTTGAAACAGTTGGTCCCTATTTGTCAAAACATTGCAGTCATGTAGAAAAGTCCTTCAAAGGCAATAGACATTGTCTCAGAAAATAACTTTTAATCTGACCCCCTTTTTCTCTGCCCTCTGCTTCTAACATGGTTCTAGCACTCTTTACAGTCACCTGATATTAACCAATATACTCTTCTAAAAAGCATTGGGGTAGATCCTCAGATGATATATATCAGTGTAGCTCCATAGCCTATAATTTGCTCTTGTGATATGTCCACTCTGATCTCAAACCACTGACCAGTATTTTTGAAAGTTATGGAGAATTCCTAGTGTGAGCTATTCTCAAAATCCTCATTGACATCCCATGGTGTTTCAGGAATCAGTACAAAACCCCTCTCTCTTTGTCTTCATGACTATCTATGGATTTACTATCCTCAATTTTTCTGACCTAGGTCCAGATTTGTAAAGGTATTTAGGTGTTGCTGTGTTCTGATTTAAGAGCCTAAATAACATTTTCAAAAGGGATTTAGACACTTGGTAGCCTCAATCCCATCAAAAGTCCTGTGTGCCTAAATTCCTTTGAAAATAATATTTATACTGCTAAATCACTTAGGCATTTTAGCAGCTACAAATTGATAAACTAAACAGTAATAAGTCACCAGGACCAGAAGGTGTTCACCCAAGAGTTCTGACGGAACTCAAATGTGAAATTGCAGTACTTCTTACTGTAGTTTGTAACCTATCATTTAAATCAGCTTCTGTACCAAATGACTGAAGGATAGCTAACATGTCATCAATTTTTAAAAGGGCTCCAGGGGTGATACCAGCAATTACAGTCTGATAAGCCTGACTTCAGTACCGGTCAAACTGGTTGAAAATATAGTAAAGAATAAAATTGTCAGACACATAGATGAACATAATTTGTGGGGGAAGAGTCAACATGTTTTTTGTAAAGGGAAATCATGCCTCACCAACCTACTGGAATTCTTTGACAGGGTCAACAAGCATGTGGACAAGGGGGATCAAGTGGATGTACTTAGAGTTTCAGAAAGCCTTTGACAAGGTCCTTCACCAAAGGCTCTTATGCAAAGTAAGCAGTCAAGGGATAAGAGGGAAGGTCCTCTCATGGATTGGAAACTGGTTAAGAGGTAGGAAACAAAGGGTAGGAATAAATGGTCAGTTTAAAAATGGAGACAGATAAATAGACACCCCCCCCATGGGTCTATACTGGGACCAGTCCTATTCAACATATGCATAACTGATCTGGAAAAAGGGGTGAAGAGCTACAAAAGGATCTCACAAAACTAGGTGACTGGGCAACAAAATGGCAGATGAACACAACACACAGTCAACCTGTGGAACTCCTTGCCAGAGGATGTTGTGAAGGCCAAGACTATAATAGGGCTCAAAAAAGCTCATGGAGGATAGGTCAGTCAATGGCTGCTAGCTAAGTTGGGCAGGGATGGTGTCCCTGACCTCTGTTTGCCAGAAGCTGGAAATGGGCAACAGGGGATGGATCACTTGATGATTACTTGTTCTGTTAATTCCCTCTGGGGCACCTGGCACTGGCCACTGTTGGAAGATAGGATACTGGGCTTGATGGACCTTTGGTCTGACCCAGTATAGCCGCTCTTATGTTCCTATGTCCTTCTCCCCTATTCCTGCCTCTAAATTGTAGCTGTTAGAGCCCACTTCTATGTTTTCTTCATTTCCTCTCCCTGTTTCTCTGGATCTAACCTGGGGCAATTTTCCCCTCAGTTACAGCCACCCAGCCCCCTTTCCCAATTCCATCTGAAGAACCACTTCTGTCTGACCTATGACTCTTAAAAACAATCTATTCCCCCTCCTTGAGTTGCTCAATTTCACTGCTCAGTCTTTTATTTACTTATTTATTTGCAATACCATAGTGTCTGGAGGCCCAAACTAAGATCAAGTCTTCATTATGCTATGCACTGTACACACACATAAGACAGACCCTGTGCTGAGGGGCAAATCTACATTTAGAGCTGAATCTAAATAGATAAGAGAGACAAAGGGTGTGAGCTGAAACAAAAAACAAACAGCTGTGAAGTGGCTTACCCAGGGTACCACAGTTTCCGTCTTCATTCTTCCTGCTCTGCCACATACAGAGATAATGCCTCTAGCTTGTAGTTTATCTGAGTAAAATTGGTTCTGGAGAGCACTGTGCTGTTTTTGTACAAACACAATAAGGTGCTGCAATTTTATTACAATCTGTCTTTGGCTGTAATCCTCTGGATTGGCTAATCTGTATCAGGTTCTTTATTATTCTCACTGTCTTGTCTAAATTATGTCTTTTATCTCCTTGTTCCACTCCAGGGTCCCCCCCTTTCACACATAGTTTTACATCCTGAGGCTGAGATATTTTAAGCCCCCAATTCAAAAGGGCATGGATGCCCAAATCTCCTTAAAGGGAACTGAAGGTCCAAATCCTTTAGAAGTATTTGAAAATCTCAGCTTGAACTTTTTTGAGTTTGACATTTCAATCCAGTTTATCTTTGGTTAAGATGCTACAAACAGCTTTCACGGTAACGTACACATAGGGTATTCCATCGATTATTTGTTAACACTTTTTATTTAAAGAATCCTTGATAAAGTATCTTATTTCACCCTAACGTGGCTGTAATACATTTTAATGTGCTTGCATCTTGTCTGATGGGAGTGTTATCTGATTCACAGATTAGGTGACAGGACCACACTGCATCACATCACTCAGTGTTCTCTCACCTAAATTGCTAACGAAAGAAACGTGCCTAGTGAGGGGAAGGGATCTACAAAAGAATTGCTTTTATTCCATCTTCCTGTCTCCTTTTGTTGTGCTTTCTGCTCAACTGACATGGAGTGTTTCCATCATTTATGAGTCTAAAATTGGGGGCTAATTTTCCTCTCATTTTCTAGATTTTCCTATGGTTTTACAGCCCTTTCTTTGGTAATTCACAGAGCCCAGCCTAACCATTGTATGAATTGCAGGCTGATCCTGAAAACCCTTACTCCTATGAGTAGTCCTTACACATACCAGGAAGGCCCTTTGATTTCAGTGGGACTGTTCACATAAGCAAGGGTCCTCAGGAATGAGCCTGTTGCTAGCACCTTGCTGTCAGTGCCACTGTAGATAATGATACCTCTTCCTTCAAAAAATCATGTATTCCTATAAATGAACCACAACATAGATATTTCAAGCCTAATTCTCTTCTCTTCTCTCCATTGACTCCAAGTATTTCTTAACAAAGCTTTTTAGGGAAAAAAATATCCATTGACCTGATTTTAATATTTCAGGTGTCGGTAGAAGGGTTCAATTCAATTCTCCTTGTGCAAGAGAAGCTCCCATTGAACTCAATGAAAGAGGCCAGTACTCAGCAGCTAAAAAATCAAGCTGCTTATTTAGATAACTAACTGTGGATTTGCTTGGGCCTGTCTTTAGGCACCAAAGTTTCACCTAACTGTGGCAGGGCTAGAAACACTTTCCAAAGCACAGGCCTCTACCACTTGACATTTTATGTAGCAGTAGTAAGCTTTTATCTTCTTATGTGGAACTAGTAAAGGGAAACATGCAACACATGTTGAACCATTGAGTTACATAGGCACAGCAGGAGAATAACCTTTTTACTCCTTACTCTGAATAGCCCAGCTTTATCTATTTAATCTTTTATGTGGGGATTTAATGCATTTTTGTTTATAATGTCATTATTGTAGTATGTAGCTACTGCAAAAAATGAGCTTCAAGGAGTTCAAGGGCAACCTAGATGAGACTCTGAACAAAACATGACTAGAGAGCATTGGGCAATAAATATAACAAACCAAAAAAGAAGGATAGAGAGCTGACTGTTCTTAGGTTGGTTGGTTGGTTTTATTTTTCCTGTCAATGTCCTTATACTAGAGACTAACCAATTTATTTGAGCATAAGCTTTCATGAGCTACAGCTCGCTTCATCGGATGCTGTAGCTCACGAAAGCTTATGCTCAAATAAATTGGTTAGTCTCTAAGGTGCCACAAGTACTCCTTTTCTTTTTGTCTTTACATTGTAATTCTAGTTCATAAAATATGAAATAGGATCTCCAGGTATTTACATCTGGGGATTTTATCTCCCACAAAATTATCGTCCCTTGTCAAGATGTAATTCAGTTTGAATTCAGTCTCGACACCAGCCCACTTGTGTTAATGGTACCTGACATTCTGCAAATAGCTCATGAGTTCAAGTGCAGGGCCTGCTCCCTTGATCACACAAAGCCTTAGCCAACCCTCATTGATGTCAAAAAAGTCATTGGGAGCTAGATCAGGTCTATAGCATCATAACTGTCATAACACTTATCATAAATAGCATAGTCCGCAGTTCAGGAAAGCATTTACGCATGTACTCAAGGCCATCCATATTCAAGAAAGCACTTAACATATGATTAATTTTAAGGATGTGCTGCAGTTCCATTATCTTCAGTGGGACTCCAGCATGTATTTAAAATTAAGAATACAGAAGTATTTTGTCAAATCAAGATAACTGATCATTTTTTTTAGTTAGAATGTTTACAAAACGTATCTTTTATGCAGTAATTTGTATGAAAGATCTGAACTGTCAATTATTGCTAGATTTTTTTTCTTTTCCTTTTATTCGCATTCCACTATTACAGATGTACTGCTGTTTTTATTTGCCAAACAAGTCTGATTTTATGATTCTGTTCATTTCACACCTGGCAACACAGAAAATGCAGAGGTAATAAAGGGGAAACTCTTGCGTGATAAGTAAAACGACTGGAACTACAGTGGCGATGTGTATTATTTTCTCAACCAGCAATAAGCTGTATATGAAGTTTCCTGGGAAGTTTCCAAGTCATTGTTTGTCAGAATGACATACCAGAATATGCTTTACCAAAACATTACAGATAGTACACATCATAACTATTGTGAGGAGAAACTCTAATAAAATATGTACTCTAACATGATGAAGAATATATATAGCACAAGTCTTGGATTGTGATGTCAGCAAATTGAGAAAATTGTTTATGAATTCGTACTTACTTATTACTTTCAGTAGGAAACAAAGACTGGTATGTAATTATAACAGGAATATCAGAGTATGTTTAGATTCGGAAAAGTGACTCCCAAAATGGCATTGTGCAGTTCAATGTGTATTGTTCTTTAGTCACTTCCATCTCAGTTTTGCTTAGTTATAAGTAAATAGTCTTTTCTTCTATTTATTAGCCCTACAGATAACTCTGAGAGCTGCAAAATAAGCTGCATTTGTTCTGGCTCATCAGTAGAGTTGGGCCAAACCAAAATTCCAGACCAGAGCACATGTGAAATATGCATCCAGATATGCATTTGGCTGTGAGCAATGAATCTCAAGCCCATTTTTAACCAGCAGCAAGAAATACTCTAGTGTAGGAGTTTAACTTACTATTCTGTTGAAACTGTGTTAGTCATAGTAGAATCTGGCTCCTTCTTCCATAGCATTGCACAGTCAACACAGCAGTAGCGATGCCGAGGAATCATTAGAGTTGCCCAGGATCTGGCTCATGAAGTTTTGAGGTTTTGCAATGTTAAAGTTAATGTGAAAATAAGATGGAGAAGTTATAGAGAAAGAGACTGAAGTATGGGATGGAAATGGAGAGACAGGTCAGTATAAAGAAGAAAATGTAGGCATCATCAGCATAAAGAGGGTAGTTGAAGCCACATGAGTTGAAAAGATCACCTAGAGAAGGGTTATAGAAAGAGAAGGGGAACCCTATCCCTACAAGGGCCATCCAGACCCCGTGGGAGATAGTGACTCCCAGACTATTTGAACAACTACATTGAAACGTGTTTCTGTCGTTCTCCCTCACGCCTGTGAAATGAAAGGTGCCCCTCAAATTTATTTAGAGTTTTATGCTAATTTTCTTTAAGTTTATTACCTTCTTTGCACCAGTTACTTGCTTTCCACCCGTTCTACTGCTACTATCACATATTAAGATGTCAATGAAATAACAGACATGTCAGTTGAATAAATGTTGTGGCATTAATTTCCAAGTATCCTTTATTTGAGAACTTCTACCTTTAAAAATATTTAAAGAAGAAAGTCAAATATTGACTAAACAATTAGCAGAATTTTATTTTCAGAAGATTAGTTAAACTAATGTGTAAAATTCATAGAACTCTTCACATACCTCCTTGCAATAGTCATACTATGGAGCACTGAGGGGCTAGGGAGTTAGAATTTGAACTGTGTTTTGCAAATAGTAAATATTATAATTATTTTATTGATGACTTTGTTGTTTGAAGAAACCTGCACAATATTTAATCTGAGGAAAAAGTGGAAGTTATTTACAGCCAAAGAAATGTATCCTGGCAATTTTGTACTTCATTTTTGATGGAGGGTTGGGCCCACAGGGGCTAACGAAAAAGTAGGAATAGATGTCATCTTTTCTTTTAATTATGTACCCATGTGCTTTATATAATCAAAATGAATACATCAATTTGTTACATATTTAGCTGGAGGAATACCGGACATATGGAATAAAATCCCCAGGGGCAAACAATCTCACTCACCTGGAAAACAATGTGTGTGTTAACAGAGTAATTTGTTAATTAAAAATTCTAAAATGTCCACCAAAGCTATTTATTTCTGAATTACCACTTCCTAGATTTAAACAAGATTCTGAGTAAAATGTAATTAGAAGCTCCCTTTTTCCTATGTCTCCGTTGTTTTGGAGCACGATCAATTTGACAAGTATCCCAAGAGTTACCACAGCAGCAGATGGTCTATATACTATCCTCATCAGCACAGAGCACCAAGAACACAGAAGATAAAACAATTTCACGCTTGTTGGGAAGGCTCTAAGATACAGTGCTATATTGAATTAGTTTCAAATGAAGCTTCTTACTTGCAATGGAACACAATGCAGGGACCATTGCAAAAGACAAATAAAGATAAGTAAAAATGCTCCTTTATAGAACAGAACAGACAGAAAGTATTTTTAGAAAGCACTGAAAATGTGGGAGGTTTCATTTAAGCAGGCTAGCTTTAATAGGTAAACTTGAACTTGAATATAAAGAGCTATCTAGAGTCAGATTCCCTTGGCACCAAGGAACACTTCCCCTTTTCAGCTATATCACAGTCCATTAGATAACTGATATCTAATTAACTGTGGTAAACACAAAGAAGTTACTACATTTCATTTTGAGGACTCTAATAACCCTATGCTTTTTTTTTAATGTAGTGAAAGGTGCAAAGTCACATGGTTACCTTAGCTCCAGTGTTAACTTCAATAGGCAACGATTAGATAACTAATTCCGAGTATGTGTCAGTGGCACAATGATAGGGAAGAGGAAAGGTTTATGCCACTAGGAAAAGGAACAGGTTCTGACTGGCTCCATCTTGCCACACTGGGAACCCTCCAATTTTCTTGTTATTTGCCTCCACCTGTAAGGAAAATGAGGAGCAAGAGGCTGTTGGCTCTCTTTGGAGGCTGAAGCAGATGACAGTCCTGGTTCATAGCCTGTGGAGGGGAGTGTTCATGAAGGACTATGGAACTAGGGTGGTGTGGAGAATGTGGGAATTTTGGTAATACTTTTATGAATAAGATGTGTGACTCAGTTTGCCCACTGAGTGCTCAGAATAGGAGGACTGAAGCATTGCTGAATGGCACCTCCCCTATGGGAATGTCTGAGATAGATATGCCATCAAGCACCAACCCATGTGAATGAGCAACCCAATGATTGGATCATTAACTCCTAATGACCAGCAGACAAAAAGCATCTGACTTTCTCCATCCTCTCTGCAGGGAGGCAGAGCGAAAAGTCCAGAACAGGAGAAAGTGGTGTGACTAGACTATTTATTTCAGATTGCTGCTGAGAGCACAGAGCCACAAAGAGACAGAGGGGTCATGGAGAGGTTTCAGAGGAGTGGGGTGAAGATAGGTTCAACATGAGTGAAAGTAGTGAGCACTGTAGAAGGTATAGGTACATATTGTGGGGTGGTTAAACAGGTTGGTTGGTTGGTCAGTCTTTTACATTAAGAATTGCTCCCTGTAGATTTGCAGCTTTAAAAGGAGGCAGGCATAGCATTTTCCCAAAGAAAGTTTGCTTTAACAGAAAAAGCTTCATGTCCAAGCTGAATTACTGCTGGGAATATTCATCTCAGATCTGTCATCCTGTGTTTCAAACAAAATAATCATTCTTTTGAATAAGGCAACACACAATACATGGAATGGTGCATGTAGTTACTCTCTGATGAAAAACAGGTGTTCCCTTGTCTACAGCTGAATCTAAGAACAAAAGACATTCTTATCCTATTCACTGCCACATACCTTTAACCTTCCAAATTAAGTCTTCTATTTTTTTATCTGGGATCAGATAAATAATGTATTCTTTGACCTGCGCATAACCTACCTACTGGAAGAATATATATATGATAATCCTCTGATAAATGATTTTGATTGAAAAAAGTAAGCATGCAGAAGAAAGGTAATTGAAGTAGATATATATGCGCAGAATACACTAAGGATATGTCTACACAGCAAAGAACAAACCACAGCTGGCCCATGCCAGCTGAGTTGGGCTTGCTGGGCTCAGGCTGTGGGGCTGTTTCATTTCTTTGTAAACTTCTGGGTTCAGGCTGGAGCCCAGTCTCTAGGACCCTGAAAGGTGGGAGGGTCCCAGAACTCAGGCTCCAGCCTGAGCTGCAGTGTCTACACAGCACTGAAACAGCCCAGCAGCCAGAGGTCCGCAAGCCCAAGTCAGTTGGCACAGGCTAGCCACGGGTTTTTCTTTGCTGTGTAGACATACCCTAAGAAAAGAAACATTATAAACATAACTTGTAAGACACAATGTACTAAGATGACAGATGGTAAATAATGTTCTGTAGTAGATCAGATAATCGCTATCAAAGGAACATTCTGTTCATTACTAGACAAAGACGTCAGCATCACAATACAAAAGTTAACATGCCTGGGCCAAGCATGACCATGTGGGTTCTACAATCAGTTCATATTAGTGTGCCTACCATTCACTGGCATATTTGATCTCTTCTTCTGGTATTGCCCACCCATAACACCTTTTAGTCTTTAGGAGGGAGGTTTCTATACTTCATTTAGTTAATTGTTTGTCATCCTCTCTCTCCATGTGGTACTGAGTTTAAATTTTGGCATCCAACTTGCATTCCACTTTGATGGTAATTGCTTATGTCAGTTCTTTGCTGGGAGTGCAGCAGTGGGCTGTGTGTGTGTAGGGCAGTGGTCCCCAAGCCTTTTACATGGTGCCCTCCCTTACCCTTGTCAGCACTGCCTCCCACATACCCCCAGGAGCTGGGCCATGACTCCAGGACAGGGGGACACAAACAGGGGTAAGGGAGCTGAGGCTGGGTCATAGGTGGGGGCATTTCTCATAGGCATTTTGAATGCTAATCCTGTCCTCCAAAGTGCTTGCAACCCCTCAGAGCTTGGTGTCATCCTCAAATTTTATAAGCATTCAATTTTAAGTTATTAATGAAAATTTTGAATAATTCCAGATCCAGGACAGACCCTATGGGACCCCACTAGATGTCCTCCCCATTTGGCAGTGAACCATTGATGATTACTCTTGGAGTATGTTTTTTCAACCAGTTCCCTAATTTGCTTATGAGAATGTCATGTGGGATTATATCAAAAGACTTAGTAAAATTGAGATATGTAATATCTATAGCGTCTCCCTATCTAGGATGCCAGTCTCCCTCTCAAATAAGATAATTAGATTGGTTTAACATGATTTTTTAAAACAAATTTGTGTTGGCTATTACTTATAACCCCATTATCCTTTAGGTGCATACAAATTGATTGTTTAATAATTTGTTTCAGTATCTTTCCATGTATCAAAGTTACAATAACTGGTTTAGAATTCCTCAGGTCCTCCTTGTTCCTCTTTTAAAAGATAGGTACTTAGTTTGTTCTTCTCCAGTCTTCTGGTACCTCACTCATCCTCCCTGCGTTCTCTAAGGTAATTGCTAATGGTTCCAAGATTGTATCAGCTAGTTTCCTAAGTATGCTAAGATGAAATTCTTCCAGCCCTGCTGATTTGAATGTATGTAACTTATCTAGATATTTGTTAGCCTGTTCTTTTCCTATTCTGTCTTGTATTCCTTCCCCCTTAGTGTTAATATTAATGTCCACTACATGCATCTGACGAAGTGGGTATTCACCCAGGAAAGCTTATGCTCCAATATGTCTGTTAGTCTATAAGGTGCCACATGACTCTTTGCCAATATTAATTGTGTTAAGCATCTGGTCACAATTAACATTTTCACTGAAGACTGAAGTAAAATAGACAGTAAGCACTTCAGCATTCTTGATGTCATCTGTTATTAGTTCTTCTTTGCCACTAAATTCTCCTTTGCCACTTCCCTTCATATTTCTCTTGCTCCTAATGTATTTATAGACCTACTTCTTCTTGTTTTTGTCCTTTTTTAGGTGTAACTCATTCTATATGTATGTGCTATTCTTTTGTACTCATCCTTAGCAATTTGTCCATGTTTCCATTTTTTGGAAGGATTCCTTTTTGATTTTGGGGTTATTAACCTCTCGCTGTTCTTCTCGTCTTTTTTTGCATCAGGATAGTTAGCTGTTGTGCCTTTAATATTGTCTCTTTGAGAAACTGCTAGTTCTCCTGAACTCCTTTTTCGCTTAGATTTTCTTCCCGTGGGATCTTAACTAACAGTACTTTGAGTTTACTGTCAGATAATATATGCAGTGTTGTAATAGCCATGCTGGTCCCTGGATATTAGAGACAAAAAGTGGGGTGGGGTGAGGTGAGGTAATATCATTTATTGGACCAACTTCTGTCAATGAGAGCTTATCTGTCAAATGATATTACAGCTATTTTGTCTGCATTCCTTTCTGTGGCCCACACTGCTTCCCTGCAGTTGCTGGTGAGGGAAGATGTGAAGTGAGGAAAAATGACTTCGAAGCACTCTGCTGAAGCCCCTCTGCAGGTGCTCTGTAGGGTCTAAATTCTGAGCTTTAGGAGAAGATTATCATCTGCCATATTGTGTCCCTTCTCCCCAAAAAAACCCTCATGGGGCAAGTTAATGTTGACAATAATCTGTCTGCATGTTTTCCTCTATTGAAGATTGAAATATGTCCTTTCCCTCCCATCTGCTGGTGAAAAAACATACATAAGCCTGACTTCAGCAGCAGCTGTGCTAACATGGGACAGATTAACCCCAACAAATCTAGACACGAGCCTCCAACAGATCTGGGGGTATTTGTGGCTTTTCTATACCACTTTCTGTCACTTCAGTGTATAAGTACAGGCATCCACCCTTTTCAGCTGATGGAAGAATTAGGAGAAAATTCAGTGAGCACAGTTTAATGGCGTTTCCAGTTGCTGGTGCAGGTTATTTCTTCAGAGAGGAACACAGGGTGCTAGCTTCTGTGCAAGAATCAGTAATCCTGTAACAAAGAAAGCTGCCTTCTTCGCATTTGTGTACTTCCACTTTCACATTTTACTGCTGCAGAAACTTATTTCAAGAAGTAATGTTCATAAGTGCAGACAAAAGGATGAATACATTAGCTCTATAATAAACTCAAAAGGCTGAATATAATTATTTCTTTTGAAAAAGTGATGCATTTGCAAATAAATAAGTAAGAAATTATTGTTCTCTAAGATTAATTGGTTAATTTTAGTGGCACTGTATAAGCTGTTTATCAGTGGGAAAAGCACCTACCTTAAGTGCATTTTTTTTTTATTTCTCTGAAGAAATGATTTTTTTAAAAGAAAACCTGACTTAAAACCGCAGAGCTGGTTAAAGGAGAAAAACCTTGCATATGAAAAGAACTACACTGAAATATATTTTGCGGCTGGAAGACAAAGTCTGTGGTCTTATAGCTGCTGGCAGAGCAGCCTGTAAATCAATGCCAGGCAAATCAATAAGATAATCTAATGGGGCCATGAGAACAACTTGAAACTCTAGATGTTGAATCAAGGTCTGGAACAGATCTGCCAATGTAACTGAACTATATCTTAAATTTGAAGAAACAAAAGAGTTTTGAAAATCTGTGACACATTCTATTTGATAGAGTAGGTGCAATTCAACTGTAAAATAGTCAATACAAGTAATAATTCCCTTAACGTCTACAAGTGAAAAGGTTTTACTTGATGTAGTGCATAAATATTTGGCATAATTGTTGCTGTTAAAAATAAATCTGCAAAGATCAGAAAATGTCAGTTGTCAAAATTATAAACTAAATTGTAGAAACAGACTGTGAATTAAAATTTGGTCCATTCCAAAAGAATGAAGCCATGAAAGATCAAAATTATCTATTTCTCTCTGTGTAAGGAATGGAAACTTTTAAAACAAGTCTTAGGAGTGAAAGTAAACTTCTGCTTCCAAGTCTAAAGTACAGAATATCTAAGTTGGCAGTCTGAGGAACAGACTTGAACTACTTACTTAGGTAAGGCTGCTGAAGGCCGTGACTTGAGCAGGCTATTACACTGAAGTCAATGAGAGTTTTTCCTGGCTAAGATGTTCAGGATTCAGCCCCTAGTGGATAAAATAATATTATACCTTGATCAGAAACGAAAAAGTTATGATACCACAACAATTTTTAAAATTGTTACAAATCGTGGCCCAATAATTCAGCCCCAATGTTGGCGAGTGGCATCTTCATGGAAGTTGGACTGGCACATTTCAGGATTGCATTTCTCCATGTCAATTCTGTATGCATCTCCCATTGGCTTTAAAGGGAGTCAGTCCCATGTAGACTTTAAACTACCAATAACTTTTATGTGAACTGGATTAAGCCTTTTAAGAAAAGTGCTATTAGCTGTATCATGATCTTATAAAAACAAATGACAACATATTAGTCAATCTGCTGTGATTCCTCACTTGGAACTCCTGCAGATGTCAACAGAAGTTCTAGGTGTACATTAATGTACTTTTTAAATCAAGGGTCTGATTTTGCTCCAGTTGAGGGCAATGGAAGTTTTACTATTGACTTCAATGGGAGCAGACTGAAGACTCAAAATATGTTATACAATAAAGACCAAACCCAAACCTCATTGGAGTGAATTAGCATCTCTATGTTGACTTCAGTGGGATTTTGATCAGGCCCTAAAACACCAAGAGGCAGATCCTTGCAGGCAAGGGAGTTTTAACAATTGACACCAGCTACAGATGTGCCTCAAAATGTATATCACAATAAAGATACCAATAGTTGCAAACATGTACCGGAAATTTATGTAGGATCTGGGACCCTCTTTTGACATGTTTTGGGTTCTTCACTTGTCCCTGACACCACAAACTATTTGCCTCTAAACTAAAGGGAACCCTCTTCCCCTTTTCCATTTAACCATTTTAAAAGTCATTTTTGCAAAGAACAGTGAAGATAGTGGAGAAGTGTTTTGAAATGCCATTCTAAAATTTGGGAAGTCATTTATGATTCAAGCAGTGTCACTCTTTTCTTTTGAAAGCTGACTCTTCTCCAAGCTTGAGACTTAGTTGTGCTTTGAAGACATAAGCCTGTGTTTGGTGTGATACAGAGATACATCACTTCAATGGGAGCTCTAGGAGGCATTGTGCCCTAGTAATTCATAATGCTCTCTGAGCTTTGCTGGAATACAGAGAAGAGCACTCATTGATGCTTCCCTTAAGGGGCCAATCCCTTCCACAGCCATGGTCAACCCCCCGCAACCCCTGCCCATTTCAGGTGATTAGCGCTACTAGCATATCAGGACTGCAATAGTGCTGGCTCATTCATAAAATGCTTTGTTTGTTTGTTCTGAAGATGTGGTCAGAAAATCCAGTTTTTCTCCCATGAACATTCTGGGGTGAAAAAAAAAAACACAACCCTTTCCAAACTCTCTTGACCAGAAAATTGCGGATTTTCCATGGGAATTTGCATGTGGAAACAAATTGACTCGTCCCAAGGGAACATAAGTGCGGAAGAGTTAAAAGGGACATGCCTCCCTTACTCCATGCAGCAGGCAAAGTATCATCCAGTCTCCCTACCCTTGAGGTGGCAAATACCAGGTTTGGGTAGGACCAAACCCCTTTTTAGGGGGGCTGGGAAGGAATTTCCCCCTCATCACCAGATTGGCCTAGGTGGAGTGGTTTTTTTCTCATTTTCCCCACAACGGGTTTCAGGGAGGATTTATTATGGTGAGGAGGAAAGGGGTTGGGCTGTATGTCGCAGCTTTATTATGTAATTTGAGGGGTGTGTCTGGTATAGATAGTCTGTAGGAAAGGCATCCAATGGCCAGATAAATGGCTTGGTAAAGGATTTAAAAAGGAGATGCTGGATAAAGGAATGGAAGGAGGGTGGGGGTGGTTCAGGGCTCATATGATTGGTACAGCAGGGAGCCAACCCCCCTTTCTTATAGCTCACTTTAACCCTGCTGTGAAGGGGTGGGATGGGTGGTAAGGTCCAAGCCATGGGTTGGCTGGGGGACCTGGATGGAAAATGAAGGGGGACTGGCAGAAGCCCCCAGGTAGTTATTGAATGAACATGGAGTTGCCTGCCCTGCACACTTTTATCTGCAGGGTAGTTCCACACATTGAATAATAAAGTTGTGGCCTAATTAAATTCATATCAAGTGTCTCCTGTCCTTCATTCGGTATAGCCGGAGAACTATGTTGTTGCATAATGTTGCTGTATCTTGTTCTTGAACAGCAGCTGCATATCATGCCAGATAGGGATGCACTATGGTAGTAATATGTTAACAATTTTCGAAGTGTTTCAGGATCCTTTGGGATGGAAGGCACATACAGGATCATTAATGTTCATTAGTCAACACTTTATTATAATAAAGGATGAGTTATCTACAAAGATTTCTTACATCTTCAGAATTCAGTTGTAACTGTGCTAATCTTATTCTATAAATCATAATCTTATATAGTATAAACTAAAACAGGATTAAATACAGACCATTTAATTATTCTTACATATGAATGTACATATTAATTTCCAATTTTATGATGTAGTTTAATATTGGATAACCGTATTTTACAAAAAGATGTTATCATCTAAAGTCTTAACAGAAAATTAATATATATGTATATATAACATGGTAGGGCATAAGTGTGTCAACTCAGTCTCTCTCCTCCAGTGTAGTATAGTTATTTTTCATAATTCCCAAATGAACAGATGATGTTAAAGTGGACTGCAGATACTGTGTAATAATACTCCAAGAGCTTACTTACAAGAAAATTATATCCACAACTATCTTTCTAGTTTTTTTAATGTTATATATTTTTGAGGCAAATTTATAGAGGCAGAAAATTTAATAGGCTTTTATGATGATCTGTGGAATGAGATTAGGGTTATAATGAGTGCATTGTATACTTATAAAATCATATTGTTCATTTCATTTTATTTCAGTGTTTTATTCCTTCACTGAAGTCAAATAGCATGAGATCATATGAAGCCCAGGCACTTTATCCTTTAGTAGTTCCATAGTTTGACTTACTACATTTTTAGGATAAATTTATTTTAATGCCCCAGTGTTCTATCATCCTAGTTCCGGTTACATGACAACCTTGATTGTCGGTGGAACATGCCAGTTGTGTTATGTCATTATCTGTAATTCTAATAAAGGGCCCGAGTCAGATAACCTTATTCATTGCTGGGTAATACTTAATTCCAAGACAAGTCACATTTAAGTCAGTGGGGCTGTTAATGGAGTAAGTTGCTTCTCCAAGTGAGTGTGGCCCAAAATAACTGTGTCATGCTACATTGAGGATATCCCATACAGCATCTTTCACTCCTATACAGAATAGTATGCACCACTTACGTTCTCTCAGCATAAGAACTTTCATGGAGTTTTAGTGGGGGCTTTGGCCTTGTGCTAGTCTTTTGCCCAGGGTGAATTTCACTCCTATGGGGTATTTCATGTGTAAGATTTCCATCTTTTTTTTTTTTTGCTGATCTTTACTGCATTGCTATGAATTTCACAATGGGTATTTGTAATGGAGAGACAGGTATTGCTGTGTTAGTAGCATTTTTTAATTTAATTGGATTGCTTTGCCTCATAAACTATCATTATCCAGCAACCACTCCTGCCTGGCTGTTTGTTTCATCTGTTGCATCAGCATGATGTAAATGCTAAAGAATTGCATGCTGATGTAAGTGGGGAGATGAGTGGGACAACAGACTAAAGACAGATAGGAAAATATTCAGAAACCGGCATGAGGGCAGGTGGCAATTTACTGTGAAATGCAGTCATGACATAAGACAACTGAGTCCAGACAAGAAGCAGCAAGAAACTTGGAAAGCAGAAGTCAAACTAAGAAAGATTGAGATAAATCAGGACATCTAATCAGTTTATAGGTGGGAATACTGTCTTGTGAAGGTGAGGCTTCCAAGGGTAAACACTATATATCCAGTAGGGTAGCATCTCTAAGCCAAACATTTGGAGGATATCCTGCAGATACCATACCTGGTATTTCTGAGGGCCTCATCTTTTAACAGCAGATATTTGACTAATAGGTAGAATGGATAAATAAAAGGTGTAGAAGTTGCCCCCAGGCACTCCTGGGTCAGGAATATTTCACTCTAGCAGGATATCTATTTACAATTGAAAACCGTTGATTAAAATGTCAACATGGAAATGTTTGCTTGTAGTATAGTCTATGTGCAGATTGGATTTAAATTCATAACATCTGTAACCATGATCACTCTTGCAAGCCCCAAAAACAATTAAGGTAGCTGCAAGGAAAAACATTAATCATGACAGAGAAAAACTGATGAAGAGTGTAATGCAACAGGCATAAAAAAGCCTGTTTGAGTCTCTCATTAGAAATTTCTAATACCGGGTATGCATGAGCATTTCACAGTGGAGCTTTTTGGCAGGAAAACTGAGTATCTGGTACAAACCAGCATAGTGGTGTTACAAGTTATCATAACTGTTAGTTTACCAACTCCATGTCCTTTATTTAGCCATATACTAAGGTTGCCATAACTTTTGTGCATAACCCTTTTTTTCCAGCTACCCGGTTTCAAATACTAGAGGTGAATGTCATTTAATTTGGGGCCCAAAAGTTATTCAGTTAGATACCATCTGTTTGTTGGAATCTACATTGTTTGGATTATTACATGAGTGATATAGGTGTACCATACTGTGGTCCCTACCTATGGTGAACTCAGATATGATGAAACTATGTATAGTAGAGTTGAAAGAAAGTTTCATATTACTTCAGTGTAATGTGCATGTTGCATTTCCATTTCTAGTGATTTTCTACTGATATTGAAGATTTTTAGTCAGAAAATGACTTCCATTTGGCCAGGTTTTACTGTCTGTACAAGCAAAAGGGATTGGTTATCAAGAATGTGTAGGGGGCTTATGTTTGGTTTTGAAAAAGTAAGTTTGATATGTTATTTCACTGTAGATTGAATTGCGTTCGAGAAAAACACCCCCAAAATAAACCAGAGATTTGTTAGAATCAGATCACTCTACATCTCTGCTTTTAAAACTTCATATGCCTGGGGAGATAAAGGCCAAAGTTACAATATTTAGAGCTGGTTGCCAAAGTTGAGATATTCTTGGATTTTGATTCATCCCATTACAGCAGGAGAGGGCAAACTGCCGGATCCAGCCCATCAGGGCTTTCAGTCCTGTGCGCGGGATTGCCAGCCCCGTGGCACAGCGGGGCTAAGGCAGGCTGCCTGGCTGCCCTGGCCCCGCACCGCTCTTGGAAGCGGCCGGCACCACGTCCCTGCAGCCCCTGCGGAGGGGTGTGCAGAGGGCTCTGTGTGCTGCCCTCACCTGTAGGCACTGCCCCCCGCAGATCCCATTGGCCAGGAACGGGGAACTGCGGCCAATGGGAGCTTTGAGGGTGGTACCCACAGGCAAGGGCAGCACACGGCGGAGCCCTCTGCCCCCTCCGCCCGCCAGGAGCCAATGCTGGACCTGCTGGCCACTGCTGGGAGCAGCGTGGGGCCAGGGCAGGCAGGGAGCCTGTCTTAGCCCTGCTGAGCACCGCTGCCACCCCGGAGCTGCTCGAGGTAAGCGGCGCGGGGCTGGAGCCCACACCCTGAACCTCTCCTGCACCCTAACCCCCTGTCCTGAGTCCCCAACCCCCTGCCTTGAGCCCCCTGCCACACCCCTCCTGCACCCCAACCCCCTGCCTTGAGCCCCCTTCTGCACCCCAGCCCCCACCCTGAGCCCCCTCCCACACCCCCTTCTGCACCCTGACCCCCTGACCTAAGCTCCCTGCCACACCTCTCCTGCACCCGGCCCCCTGCCGCACCCCTCCTGCACCCAACCCCGTGCCCTGAGCCTCTTCCTGCACACCGCACCCCCTCCCACATCCCACACTCCCTCCCGCACCTCAAACCCCTGCCCCAGCCCTTCATTCCTGGCCCTGCATACAATTACCCCACCCAGATGTGGCCAAAAAGTCTGCCCACCCCTTGATTACAGAGAGAGAAAAGCTAGCTGCAAAATTAGCATCTGTATCCAAACTTCCCCAAGTTTGAGCTGTTGGAACCAGGGTGTTGGGTCCAAATCTATTTTTCAATTAAACATCAGGGAATATTTGTGGCTTGATTATCAGAAATACTTAGCACAGAACCTCTGAAAATCTCAAGTTGGCACATAAGGTCAAATAATAGGAGTTCATGTCCCTGAGCACTGACTGAACTTTGACCAGTTTTTGAGTTTATTGCTTCTTCTTTTGCTGTTTTGGTGAGAAGTAATTAGACCACTGAGTATCTGTTTCACCACAGCGTAAGGTCCAAGATATTCCGAGTCTCAATGCATTACAGTCCCAAACCAACAGGGAACTTGGTGTGATTTATTGTTTTACTGCTTTGATCCTTCTCCCAAATTTGACTTTCTTAATGTCAGCTGGATACAGTGAGTCATGAACAGCTTTCTGGAATTCTGCTTTGTTACCCTCAGAGGAATTATTGACGTGTAACATCTCTATCCAGCAAAGCAGAGTTCTCTGCTACAGTATACTCTAGTTTGTTTTGTTGTCTTTTTTTTTTAACTAACCAACATTTGAATTGTATTGGACACTTAGCCACATCGTTTAATAGTTACCAAATAAACATGGAGGCAGTGCGGGAAGCAGTTTTTTCACAAATAGGTACACCAAATGCTGTCTGTTGGTGGAAGCTATGGGCAAGCCACATTTATATTTTCAACATATAAACCAGAAATCCCTAACACTAAAGTGCAAGATTCTCTATCTACACAAAAAAAAATTCAGAAAGGCAAGGCTTATGTATTTTTTAGGTAGTGAATATAGCTCATTTGGTGCCCCTCGTGTGTTTTCTTCATAGTCTCTCTACTACCTAAACTTGGATAGTCAGAAAATATGATGAATTATAGAGGGCAAAATTTGCTTTAAAAATATAATGTATCTGAACAGCCACGTTAGAGAATAAGAAGTTTGGCTACATAAAGATGTGGCATCTACAATTAAACAGCTAAAGTAGAAAAGAGATTGAGCCTTCTAAATGCACCTATTAAACTCAAAGAGTTACACTGCAACCCTTATCCCTCTGACACCCTTGTCTAAAACCCGGTGATGTCAATGGAAAGATCCCTATTGACTTCATAAAGCTTCAGATGAAGTTCCCGCGTATAGGGTTCTGAACTATTGCAAGTTTATTATTCACAGTAATCTGTTATTTAAGGTTATTATTTTCCATATATTTCCCCCAGACAATTCATTTTCTTCCACTTATAAAAATACAGGGCCCACTTGAAACAATGGAAATTCATCCATACAATAAAAAACTGCACAGATTTTTAATGAAAATCACAATCCAATTCAGCAGCAGTCAAAATCAAGCTCCTCCAAGGATGATTAGCTTTTCATTACAAACAGCAAAAACCCAACAACTCATTGAAACCTCCCTCTTTTCATGTGGGGGGGGGCAAATTTTAAATAATCGAGTGAGACTTCAGCTGTCAAACTCCTACAACTCTTATTTTTATAATGCAGTGCATATTATATGTTATACACAAAATTTGGCACAATGACTGACAAAATGACTGGGAAAATAGTTTATTTGCTGGAATTTCCAATACAATTCCTAATGTAGAAATGCACAGTATTCTTAGTATGCTACTCTCAATAAATTTATAGGTTCATGCAACTGGTAGGAAAATTAACAGTTTCATCAGACAAGTAAACTACTATCGATTTTTTTAAAATAGTTAAAATCCTTCTCACATTGACACAATACATTAAATTCAGAATCTATTATTGGATTCAGGAATTTGTAATTAGATGCATGAAGTTGACAGAAATAGACCCACACGCTGGGATTTGAATATGAATTTCCCCAGAGTTCAAAATACAGGGCTTTGGTTCAGATTAATTATTCATTATCAGATTCATGATCTTGACATTTTGTAACAGAATCATGAAATCATTACCACGTGGCATCAGATTCAT
Source organism: Natator depressus (assembly GCF_965152275.1). Lineage (NCBI taxonomy): Eukaryota > Metazoa > Chordata > Testudines > Cheloniidae > Natator > Natator depressus. The sequence continues at coordinate 48,284,746 of NC_134244.1, read as the reverse complement.
AAACAACAGTTTCTTCTCAGATTCAGAATAAATTCATATTCACATGTTTATTGGATTTTTGAAATCAATAATCTCTTACTGCCAGCGTTTGGGGGTATTTGGATCCAAGATTTCAGATCAGGAGTATCTCTAGTCACCATGAATTTATCAACAGTCAGTTTCAGAATCATAAATTTATTTTCACAGCCATGAGTACATAAAACTTGTAGTTTTCTGTTGAAGAAAATGGATTAATCATTTCATGAATAATGCAGACATAATCCTGAACTTTACTATCATGTAGTGAATACAAATATTTGGTAACTATTTCATGGTGGAAAATAATTACAGATTTATAAAAATGTTCAACACAACAATGAACTGAAGTGTTCCATGTTTATTGTGGAAATATGAATGACTATAGGAAAGATGGAAAACATGTATAACAGTGTTTCATTCATCTGTCATTTTGACATGTCCTTTTGTAAGGACACAGAGATGCATTGCACTAGAACACCCCCAAGCTGAACCCCTGAGGTCAGTTGAATTAGTGCTCATCATTAGGAGGAAGAGTTCTGCAGCTGGGTCCTTGTAATGTATGTGATGTAATTGTGCATGTTCCATGTCTATCCACTAGAGGGCATCTGTATGTGTCAAAATCCCTAGTAGTGGAGCAGTAGAATGGGCAGAACAAGAAACAACTCAGCAGCATGTTACTTAGCGCTCTGTGATAAGTGGTGAATTCCTGGGTCCAGATGTACCAGATCTAACAGTCCTACGCAGCAAAATTTCAGTCACATACTACAGGGAACATTATTCTTCCACCATTGCACCATCCATGAATAAATCCCACCTTTCCCTGCCTGCCCCTAGTGGATGCCACCCCATTCCTCAAAACAAAAAGAAACAGGGTAAGGCAGTATCTGAACTTCATGGTCAGGAGTTGAAGACGTAATGACTCAGGTGGTATGACGTTGAAACCACAGGTGACAACTGACAAGATAGGTGTAGGGAGGGGAAGCTCACTGACCTTTGTGTTGTGAGGCTATACTGAGCGCTACAGTAGGAAGTGTGCAGTTGGCCTAAGATGCTCAGGAAAGTTTACTCTCTTCAGGACCTCAGTGTAATTTACTGAGAATAAGTGTACTCAGCCTTAAATTACTCCCTTATTTTAACACTTTTTTTGCATGTTTAATAAACTGGTGTGTGTGTGTGTGAGAGAGAGAGAGAGAGAGAGAGAGTGCATGTACACACCACTGCCCTCTATTGGATAAAATCAGAACTGTCCAAGGTGACCAGAGATAAGTAAGCTTGGCATCATTTTTATCTTTTTATAATTTTAACATATAATATCAATGTCTATTTGTGAGATTTTTTTTTAGATTTTTATTAATTTAATTTTTCACAGTTTCAGGAAATTATGGGGGGTGAGACAATTATTTAATGATAGTAGACATTGAGATGCAAAAAGTTAAAGCTTTATAAACCATTTAAACAAAAATTGTCAATATCACATATCAAACTATGCAAAGTAAATATCCTTAAATCAACAAATCATACCTGGGTTTTTTTTTAACGATTCATTTGCTATTCCAGTTGTAACGACTAATTCAGAAGTCTTTATCTCTGGATTTTGACTCTAAGAAGTTCTCAAGCAGCATTTTTCTTGCTTTGTTGCTCTTTAAATTTTTATTATTATGGATAGAAATATATTTTTGCCTGCTTGTGTGTGCATGGTGAAATTGATTTTTACTGACATTTACCGATAAAAATCTAATCCTTCCAATCCTATAGATAACTTATTGGTTCTACTGCTAGAATTATACAAAAGTGTGTCTCAGAAATTCTTATCTTGGTCTGTGGTAATATCTGCTTAATCCTCCCTGTTCCTCCCTGTTCCTCCCTTCTGATTATGCAGGTGATTGCATATGACAGCTGGTAACTCATCAGAAGACCAAAGAAGCTGGTAATCAAATATAAATCAATTTTTATTTAAAAATATCTTGTAAGACATTTTTTATTGTCACTGCAGTTTTTGCAAAAATGTGTAGTTTTTAGGTGTTCCTGCTGACACATCTGCTTGTGAGATATCAAATCAAATCTATCAGCCATCTTAAGCATCATAATGCTGCATGATAATGAAAAACAGATGGAAAGAATTTAGTTTTGATACAGTACATCACACTATAACATAGACGCACAGAGATTTTAAAACATTTAAATAGCAAATAAAACCCCTCAGCCCTGCAGCTGCAGAAAGGCTGCATTCATGTTTTAACACACCTCTGCTCTCCGCAAAAAAATTCTACTAGGTGTTTGCTACTGAAATCTTTTCAGGTAATTAGTCCCTTTGGTGCCTAAAGATCCAGCGGTCCTGTTATTTATGCTAATACCACGTTTCATTGTGTCAGGAAATCCCATCCCTTCAGCATCCAGGAGTTAAAAAGTAAAAGAAATAATAAATGGATAAAAGGACGTAGTGGGTTTCCGGAGATTAACTATTATTACTTTTTATAGGACCCAGTACAGTTTAGTCAAGCTTCTTGTCCTCATCTTTAAAGACCTTCATAACTCCATCCCTCCATTCTTATCTTTTCTTCTCGCTCATTAAATTGCCCTCTTAGCTCTGTGAACGATAACAGCCTCAACACTTATTTGTCCACTTTATCCACAAGCATCATCATGCTTTTGTCCATGGTGTCTTTTACAGAGCAAATGCCCTCAACAAACTAGTTTGTATAACCACCACCCTGTCTTCCTTCAAGATACAAGTCTGGGTAGCAATTATTATTCCTTTAAAATCAGGAATCTGATTTCAACGGAACACAATATTTACAAATTATCATATCTGTCCATGTCTTACCCGACTTCTGTCTCACCTCCACTGCACTTCCATGACAGTACTTGCAACTCTGTACATTAGTTAATCTCTATACAGTATTCTGAATAAGTAAAATGCCAGGTAAAGTCTTGTTACAATTTGTTATTATTGCTGAGTAGTCATAAGGCTCAAACCATCCAAATGGCTACTATTTAGTTTGCATTTCCTCCCTTCCTACCTGCAGACTCCAAACTAGGCCTAATGCTAACATGGAAAACAGATTCCAATTAACCCTGGTCAGAGTCAGACTGGAGCAGTGGACCTCAATGCCTAAGTGATCTGGTTCAAGAACATCTTACTGCCAATTGGACATCATCCTGACTTCATAGAATTCCTCTACCTACATAAGTCAAACATTTGGTAGAAATGCTGCAACAATCATGAATCTCTAATGCACATATTTGGACTGTTCATTTGTATGATCTCATTTTGATGTAACCGTACTCAGCCACAGCATATTAGTCCCTGTATTTCCATATATCATCTGGGTTTCCAGCAACAGATCAACATCAAGATTAAACTTCTGCAAACTGCTCCACCAAAGTATCTCAGCTAATGTGCATGAGATACAAACTCCTCTCAAAGTGAGAGTGTAATTCATCTCCATGCCCATCCAGTTACTTAACCCTTTTTTTAAAAAAAATGTTTCCAACATGGAAAACCTTTTTACATAGAAAACTCTGCATGCCAGGCACTGTGTCTAATAAGATGGTAAAGCATCTGACTAAAACAAATAATTGTTTTAAAATCATAACCATACAGTAACTTACCAATGAAATGTCCTATTCAACTACCTAATGCCATTTTTTCATGTTACTTTTACTCATATGCTACTTTTAAAGTGGCTGTACTTTCTTCTTACGTAGATAAGAATACAGAAATGTGCAGTGATAGTGAGATTGCTTCCACCTATCAATAACACCTTTGTGAAAAATACAGTTAATTATTTGAGAATTTCCTTTGCACCGAGGCCCCAGAACAGATGTATACTGTTGGTGCCAGATGAAAAGGCTGTTTTTTCTTTTCTTTTTTTGTTCTGCTTGTAGAGAATAACAACTTACGGAATAGAAAGATGACAGAGAAGTTGTACACTGAAATCTAGTTCTATTGAATTATTTCTCCGGAGATAAAACTGAAGCAAACTGTATGCAGGTCTTCTCTCATTAACCTATCTCTTCTTGACAAGAATTGGTTGGAGGACATTTTAGCAGAAAGCACAGCTGGTGAACGAAATAGCACTGTTAATGTGAAAGAGAAAAATGTACAAAATACAGAAAAGCACCAAAAGCTATCTGAAACTATCTCCCCTCAGCCCACTGAGATAGAGATATATATCACACAATATTGTCACCTCCCTTTCGTTATTCCGACCACGTCAACACCCTTCACATACTTGAAGACAGGCAGCCAACGAAGGGTTTCAACCACATCACTTGCAAGTGATGCCGCGATAATCTATCCCTATGTGCATGTGAGAATATATATTTAAAACCCACCTTGCTAGTCACAGTGATATTTCCACCGGAAGCAAATACATTTGGGGATGTGGATTTTTCTGGTCTTTTCCTTTCAGAGCCACACATCCTGTATGTCTCTTATGGTTTCATTTCTTCTACCAACATTCCCTTCCGTCACCACCATTAATGCCCTTTATGAAAAAGGAATAAAGGTTGACATATAGTACTATTCTTGCCAGAGCTGAAATGACCTAATAATCACAGATTCTAAGAATCCATTATATGTAGGATTTTTGGGGTCACATTCCCTCATGTTGCTGGGTTTTTTTATTTTTTCAAGTGAAACTACCTATCTGATTCAGTTTTCATTGACACCAATTTCACACCAGTGTAACCCCATTAACTTAAACTGAGTTACTCCTCTGATGTATTCCAGCTTGAGAGGGTGATCAGGCCCATTTAGAACAGAACTTTCTTCTTCTAGGTTTTATTCTCGAACCTTCCTCATATGACTGCTTTGGAACTGCAAGGAATGTGTGTGTAAAATATAACGGATGATTAGAAGGTCCAAAACTTTGCCTGCTTCAGTGATCTTTCCATGAAGGGGTGCTTATTATTTCAAAATAGAAAAGCATTTCTGAAAATTGATTTTTTTCTATCCATTCTGTATTCTTTTTTAAAAATTGAAACCAGTGTCCTCCCCTTTTAAAGCTATCAGACATGCAGTGCAGCAACAACCATTTTAATTTAAAATTGATCTTCTAATTCACACAAGTAATGGAAGATCTATTGCACATTACTAAAATTTGCAACTTAGTGAGTATGCTCTTCTTTCTGGATTTGGGCTCCAGGCCCCTGACCCGACACCAATGAAACATTTAAATACTGTGATCGTGTCACTGTAAAGTGCCCTCTGTCTCACACCACCTTAATACTGTATGAATCTTGTCATGCTGAGTAACATGTGGGATGGAGAGAAAGCCATTTATTAACTGCACGAGCACTTAACTCTTTGTGACTCAGGATAGACAGTGTTTGAAACTGCAATGATGTATAACACAGACAAATTAAAAGGGTTTTGACAGTTAACTCCAGACCCATTCTTTGCACCAACAGAGGTAAAATAATAATGTAGAAATGTATCTAACCATTTTACTGATTTGTGCTCTTATTTATTTCATATCAAATTGGAATTAAATTGAAAACTGAATATGTTAGTGGAGTTTTAGTAAATAAAGACCCCTCTTTAAGCACCAAGCTGAAATTTCATCCCCATTGAAGCCAATGGTGCCACTCCATTGTAGAAGTCAATAGTAAAACTCCATCTGGGATATGAGCACATGGGACATCTATAAACTTAAAAGCTTGAAACTAAAATGAGAAGTCTTTGAATTGTTACAGCGGGTATATTTATTTTTTCAATTAAATGTGGGGGGGCGGAGGCTGAGATTTTATTTGCAAATATAATTTCTAAGAAACTTTGATGTCACTAAATGACAAAGAAAGGAAATGAACAAACCTTTATAAAATATTCAAAGTAAGGAGGAGAAGGAATAGTGTAAATAAAATAATATTTAAGTATATAGTTACTGTAAACATTAAACCCAAATGATCTACAAAATTTCTGTGTACATAGTATATAATAAGTCATGGTAATTTATGCAATTAGTGACATTTGTACAGTACTGTATATTCTATTTTATAAAACAAAATCTAATTTCAATAGAAAAAGAGTTAAAACAACATGGTACAATTTTACAATAAGACAACATATTGCATATACATGTGAAGTGGTACAGTTTGCATATGTAAAATTACTTGGCAGTATACAACAATGCAAATCAGTATATTCTGTACAGCTCATGAACTTTAGAACAAAATAACTGACAGGTTAAAGTTTATAAGCCCTCATTACAAACAAGCAGCTTCTAGAAATGTATATTTTACAGATTTACTGCTTAGATTCAGTTTTTATTTGGGATGTTTTAGGAGATTTGTAAAACGCAGTGATCCAAATCCTCAGCTCAAGCAAATCAGTGTGGCTCCACTGAAGTCAACAGAGCTGCACTGATCTACGCCAGCTGAGGAGCTGGCCCAATATGTTTAAAGCAATACGTTAAATACAGTGAGCTCTCAGATACATATTACTAGATTGCTAAAATATGTACATTGGGGAAAGACACTGTAGAAAATATACTGAAGACAAAGTGTAGCAGTTTGGGAAGTTATGCACTTTTATAAAAGCAAGCACAATATAGTAAACTGAAATATATATGGGAAATAGATGCTGGGACCAGCACTCTGTATGAGAAACTCTCCCAAGAAGAGAAAACATAATTTTAAAAAGTCTAGTTTTGATACAGGAATTAACAGAATATTCATATTTCAACAGAAACCACTTTTTAGTATCATGATTCCAGCCCTATACCAAGAGCTAAAAAGAAGAATGATAAATGATGCTTTGTTGCACACTGTTAGAGTATGAGAGCTCCTTTGAGAGAAATCTCCCATGGTTGTGGGACTACCAGTATTATGAATCCCTAAAAGAGTCTCAAAATTAGGACTGTTGGAGTCAAAAATGAGGGCTGCAGAAAAAAAAGGTAAATTGTTCCAAGCAACATTATCTAACATTTTGCAGTAAAGTCAAAGATGTCCACTGATTTGGACCAGGGCAATTTGTTTAACTTCTCTTTACAGTACTGACAATGGAGAAGTTAAACTGAGCAGTAGAATGAGCATATTTAAAACCCTAAAATGTAATCGTTCTGATGTTCAGTTATATTTGAGTTAAATTGAGTTAAATGTGAATGCAAAGAGAAACAAGACGGTGCTGGAGATGCTGGATTTTAATAGCTGAAGATAAACTTGCTTTCTCCATTGCACGTACAAAGGAAAAGAAATGTACTTTGGCATTTCTCATAGATGCTAATTTGTAGATCTCTCCTGTAGGCCCCAGTTCAGCACAGTAATTAAGTATGTGCCAACCTTAAAGCACACGAGTACTTCTATTGAAATCAATGTGACTATTAATGTGCTCCAAGTTAGGCATGTATTTAAGAAATTTGGTGAACCAGAGCCTTAAGAATGAAGATGAGTGAAGAAAGTTTGGAATAAAGTTAGTCTATGTTCAGAATGCTGGGGCAGCATCAATAGTTGAGGCCTTGTATAATTTTATATTTTAAGCATTTGCCTTTTATCTCTGAAATGCCAATATAATGAGGTGAACCTAAATTTTATGCTTTCTAAACTGAAGAGCTTTTAAGCATGCACACAGTACATTCATCTTCCTCTAATACACTAGGCACACAAGACTGTGCGGTGATGTGTCCACAACTCCCAGTGACTTCAGTTTGCGTTTGTGGGTGCTCAGCAGCTTACAGTTGTTCAGCATTGTGCAGGATCAGGCTCTAAAATGTGTGCTTTTTACAACTGTCTGGGGATCAGATGTCTCAATCTGTAAATCATTTTGCTCATTCCTGCAGAAATCCCATGTGAGTTTATTCCTTTCAGGCAGAGTTAAAATTTAGGATAATCTGTGGTTAAATTCAGTAAAATGAACAATCGGATTCTTCTGCTTTCTGTATGTATTATAGCATTTTAACTGTTCTGTGTACTTACAGATTAGAAAGGAAAGTGTACAATTAGTCCAAACTGCCTATAACAATGCAAGATGATTATGATTCTTAATGCTTGAAAAATCCTATTTAGAACATTATTTTATGGTACATATTACCTGAGAAATGGTATGCCTCCAGGAAGGTCATGGTCTGGACAAATTGCTGCTTTCCAAGGACAGGAAAAAAACACATTTCTCATCTCAGTGGAACATATTAACTTTTCAATCATTTCTTTGTGTAGCTGTTCTGGGAATGGGAAGCCATTTAACAAAATCTATAACCTAATTTAGGTTTATCATTGCAATCTGAAGATAAATTAATTCCAACAACTCTGGTGATTTAAAGGAACAGTAACTTATTTTTATTTCTTTACCTTGGAATCAGATTCCAAACATTATATAAATTGACAATATGAGTTGGAACTGCAAAACATTAAAAGGCAACATTTCTGATTAGATTTGTTTCAGAGTAACAGCCGTGTTAGTCTGTATTCGCAAAAAGAAAAGGAGGACTTGTGGCACCTTAGAGACTAACCAATTTATTTGAGCATGAGCTTTCGTGAGCTACAGCTCACTTCATTGGATGCATACTGTGGAAATTGCAGAAGACATTATATACACAGACACCATGAAACAATACCTCCTCCCACCCTACTCTCCTGCTGGTAATAGCTTATCTAAAGTGATCATCAAGTTGGGCCATTTCCAGCACAAATCCAGGTTTTCTCACCCTCCGCCCCCCCACAGACAAACTCACTCTCTTGTTGGTAATAGCCCATCAAAAGTGACCACTGTCTTCACAATGTGTACGATAATCAAGGTGGGCCATTTCCTGCAGAAATCCAGGTTCTCTCACCCCCTCACCCCCCTCCAAAAACCACACACACAAACTCACTCTCCTGCTGGTAATAGCCTATCCAAAGTGACCACTCTCCTTACAACCTGCATGAAAATCAAAGTGGGCCATTTCCAGCACAAATCCAGGTTTTCTCACTCCCCCACCCCCATACACACACAAACTCACTCTCCTGCTGGCAATAGCTCATCCAAACTGACCACTCTCCCCACGCTGTGCATGACAATCAAGGTGGGCCACTTCCAGCATAAATCCAAGTTTAACCAGAATGTCTGGGGGGGGGGAGGAAATAGGCTACCTTGCATAATGACTTAGCCACTCCCAGTCTCTATTTAAGCCTAAATTAATAGTATCCAATTTGCAAATGAATTCCAATTCAGCAGTTTCTCGCTGGACTCTGGATTTGAAGTTTTTTTGTTGTAAGATAGCGACCTTCATGTCTCTGATTGCGTGACCAGAGAGATTGAAGTGTTCTCCGACTGGTTTATGAATGTTATAATTCTTGACATCTGATTTGTGTCCATTTATTCTTAAACCTGGATTTGTGCTGGAAATGGCCCAACTTGATGATCACTTTAGATAAGCTATTACCAGCAGGAGAGTGGGGTGGGAGGAGGTATTGTTTCATGGTGTCTGTGTATATAATGTCTTCTGCAATTTCCACAGTATGCATCCGATGAAGTGAGCTGTAGCTCACGAAAGCTCATGCTCAAATAAATTGGTTAGTCCCTAAGGTGCCACAAGTCCTCCTTTTCTTTTTGATTAGATTTGAACATTCTAAAGAAATTAATTAGATTTAAGAAACTTGGCAGGTTGTGTATCTAGGAATCGTAGTGTCTTCAGTTATTCAGCACTTGCAAAGATTTCCAAACTTATGAATGAGATTGTAAAATCAGAAAATACAAGTATACAGAACTACACTTAGATTATGTATCCAGTAAGATTATTTAGTAATACAAGAGCAACTCAGATGAAATATTTATTAAATCATTTAATTTCGCTTGTTCAATTTGAAATTCAGTCTTTGTTATTAGAAAACGTTTCTGTATGTCTATATTTGAAGTCACATATAAAAAACAGTGCTAGTGCTTAAGGTATTAATGTTTAAAGACTACTTACACCTTCTCGTTATTGGTATTTTACTTATATCCATTAACTTTATACATGATGGTAATGCAGTTACGCTACATAATATATCATTTTGCAATATCTTAAAACTGTTAAATTCCTTAATAGACAATACATTTAAGCTAAATTCCAGTGGAAGTGTAAAATCCAAAGTATAAAATAGAACTAGTAGAAAAATTTCTTACAAATTTTGGGGATTTTTTAAAACAAAAAATGATTTTTGGATGAAAATGTTTGTTGAAAATTTGAAATTGGGGAAATTTTGACTAGCTGCAGCATAAAACTTGTTAATATGATAAACTGTGCATAATTGTTTCCCACAGTATCTTCTTATTTTCTAATTGTAATGTTATAAAATTCCTATTTTGCCCCAACCTTCCCGAAAGAATGTGTTAAATATAAATTGTTACTTAAATCAGAAATTAGTCTAAAACTGTTAAAGCATGAAAAATGCATTTCACACACACAAAATAAAAAGACAGAAATAGCCGTTAAGCTACATTTTCCATATACCAGATTAAACAAAATTAGGCATGAAACCACAAACTGGAGGGATGAAAACAAAAAAAAACCCAAAAAATCTTTTAGTCAGATTTTCAAAGTTGCTCAGTACCTGCAGCACCCGTTACCACCAACCCATTAGTGACCTCTCAGCATCTTGGAAAACCAGGCCATCAAAGTGCTCCTATGTACTAGCCTTTAGCACAGCAATGTAATTTTCCTCTTTACAATGGTACTGTACCTGCAAGATGTTGCACCAAGTAAAATATGTGGACCCCAGAGCTTTAAAATTGTATTTGAAAGTGATTGAGATAGCTTTTGAGTGTAATATAAAATTAAAATTTGCTTTATTGACAGAGGTAAGTTTTAGTATTATAGATGGCAAATATAACAATATATTTATGCCATTTTACTCTCGTTTAAGAGTGAAGTTGGTATTAATTATTTAATATATTCTTCAAAAATTATCTTTCCTTGAGCTTCTCTTATACTTAATTTTATCATAATCATATAAATGAAGAAAGGAAACCACCAAAATTTCTAAATTATCCCTTATATTTTATTACAAGAGGGTATGCTACTGCCACTATAGGTCATTTTGCAAACCCTCCTCTTTATCCATGTGACTAGTCCCCTTTAAAGTGAATGGGACTGGTAATATGAAAAAACTGTTGCCGGGCTAGGGCTATATACATTTAAGGCTGTGTCATCATTATGGACGTAACCCAACTCCAGTAAAGCCAACAGAAAGATTCCCATTGTCTTATATGAGAGCTGGATTAGATCAGACCTAAATAAGGGGGTTGGGGTAGTAGAAAGGAATGTCTGAAGGACTAAATATATATGTGTGTGTGTGTGTGTGTACGTATGTATGTGTATATATATTTGACAAAACGCTCTAGAACCATACAATATGAAAATAGACAAAATTGTTAATTTGATAGTAAGAGTTTGATTCAACCCCTTAAAAGACTGGAAATTTCCAGTCAGGGTTGTGACTTTCCTCAGTTCAAATATGCCCAAATATCCTTGCCATTTCCACCTATCACATGAAATGATACACAGGTGGAAACATTCTCCCTTCTGATATGCTTGTTCGTCTCCCAATGAGGTAAACATGAGCTATGTGTCCACCAAGGGAACAATGTAATTATTTGGCTGAAGTTTCTGAACTGATCATCATTTCAGTGTGCCTATTTTTAGACATAAAATGAATTGCACTCACAAAAGGGGCACCCCCACAGACACACAAATGGTTTGTGTGCACACACTGCCGGTTGCATGACCAGCTATTCCATTTCCATGTGGAAATGGGGGTTTTGCAGAAGCAAAATGGCAAAACAACTCTGGTCGTTTCAGTCACGCATATGTGCAGACGTGGATGACATCTGGCAGGAAATGTAGTGCTATTAATGCTGAAGAAGCTAAATGCAGATATGGTTTACAGTTTACTCCAAATGTCCTTGCTTTTTTTTCCCCTGTGCCATTTATGTTACTTTAAAAGAGCTGGTTTTCGTTTAATAGAAAAGAGAGTGGCTCAAACAGTCAGCAGTTTGTCCGCATACTACAAGTAGACAAAATTTGTCTCAGTGACATCAAACTGCTAACACAAATAGATCTATTACCCTTTGTCCCTTGCTCGGTAAGACAGTTACCCTTAAGGCATTAGCCTCTGAGCTTGGTGATAAATCATTGAAGGATAGGAAACCTGATTATCCAAACACAGCAGGAATAGACTATGTTATTCATCCGTGAGGCTTGTAATGAATGATTTTTGATATACTTAAATAGTTAACAAAAATTTATTGCAAGAGATAGTTTGTCACTAGATTTACAGTTTCAAGAAACATAGTACAAAACAGTGCATCAGCTTTGTCTAAACATTAAATAGGTGCAGGTTCACAAAGATAAAAAAACAAAAGGAGCATACTTTACAACATAGATTGCAATACTATAAATATATTTTATGTACATTATACATATTCTAAGACATGATTTTCATACATATATATATATATAGTTCATATTAGATCAGACTATTCAGTGCTTTAGTTATATTATGGAGCTGAACTTTACATACATATTTGCATTGTTACACTTATAGTAAATGATTCCAAATTAATGAGGCATTTTAACCAGTTTATTCCAGTCACTTAAAGAACCATTTGTCAAAACTGACGAGTGCTTACATATAGCAGTATGTTAATTTAGAGACAGCTCTTTCCATTTTGATTGTTGAAAACTTGACCTAGAAGAGGGGCTGCAATGGAATGACAGCTGGGTGCGGTGAAAGCAGCGAAGGAAACAATGCATGAGGTAATGGGGGGAAAGCCAGGTGACTCGGATGAAGGACAGAAGTTGGAATTAGTGGCAGTTGTGGCGGAGCAACAAAAGTTGTGTGGGTTCCTGGGCAAAGTCTAGGTCCTACTGCGAGATGAGGTAAAGGTGTTCTTGAAAGGGTTGGGACCTGTGAAAGAAACGGTTGGTGAGGCTGGAGAACCTTAAATGTACTTGCAGCGGCAGCAGCGGCAGCATGCTGCTGTAAAACCGTGTGATGGATTGTGGTTACAGAGGTAGAACATAAGGGCTGCTGCAAGGGCAAAGGCTGTAGAGGAGGATTAGGTTGGATTGCAGTGGGCGGAAAGGCAAACTTCACCTTGTTAGCCAGCATGTTTTGCTGCATGAGCTGCTGATAGGCCTCACATTGCAAGTCTTTGAATTTTCCATGGTTTTCTGGGGGAAATATCAATGTCTGATCAGGCAATGTAAATGGGGCAAGTATCTGTTCAGTGGTTAAAAAGGCATGACTATTTATATGTGCTTCTTTGAATGACAAAGGTGGAGGGCTGTTAATTATGCCTGAATTATACCGCAGCCATTCACTGGTTGCCTCATTTATTTTTTCTTGTGGTATGGTCTCTGCTACTTCATGTTGGCATAGATATGGTTTTCGAGTAGTTTGTTCCACATTTCTATCAATACTGGGCACTTTATAGGGAGCTTGACTTTCACGAGCCCTTACACTTTCATGTTTCTTTTCTTCTTCTAGCTTGTTCTCTGGTGTTGCAGTTGTCAGAACACTCTGTTCAATAACAGAAGCAGAGGAATGCGTGAAGTGCTCCAAAAATATACTTGGAGAGCTCTGCATTGTTGAACACTCTGTTGACTTGTTATTTTCTGATAAAAGTAAACCATCAGATTGTAGAGTCAACTTGTTTTCTACCAGCTGTGTTGTTTCCGCCATATTTTTTGTATAATCTTTTATGGGTTGAGTTTTTGTTTGTTGTATATTTTCTTGTGTTAACAATTCCCCCAAAATATTTAATGTAGAATTTCCTTTGGAAGGTCTATGATTTTCATTTCTTCTTAGTTCTTTGTTGACAAATATGTGATGGGTTCTAGATCTTTTTCTCCTCCTTTTCCTTTTAGGCTTACAATGTGCAGCTAAATTACTTGTTTGCCTGAGATACGCTTCTGATAAAAATGCCTGTCTACATGAACTTTCATCTGATGAACAAGAATATGTATGTTGTCTTCGCTTTCGATGGGATCTTTCAGGTTCATCAGTCAGAAAGTTGTAAGCTCTCTTGATGGACTGGCTTTGACTTGTACATTTTTCCAAACATTTATGATCTGGGCTACAGCTAGATCTTCTGACTTTACAGCTACATAATGTTCTAGAATACATTAAGTTATGTCTTCCAGAATTCAAAGTCAGTTGTTTTGACTGCCTATGAGAGCTTGCTTTGTACTTTCTGTGCAGAGGTTCAGAGTCAGTGCAGTGGTCATAGCTATTTTTTGTGTTCCAGGTCCCACATTGGCCTTTGTCACCATGTATGTTTGTTGATGTGGACATGGTTCTTTTGTGATCACTGTTTTCAATGCCAAGTTTTTGACATGACTGTTGTAACTGCTCTGTAGCTAACCATATGCTTCCAATTTCATCTCTGCACTTCCCTGAAGTATTTTGAAGGTGCTGATGTTTATCTTCATTGACATAATTAATTTTCTGTTCAGCTGTTGACGAAATTTCAGTGTCTGCTTTTGCTATTTCCTCATAATGGTGATGACATAATTTTCTCCTTTTCCTTTTCCTATTTTTGTGAAACCATCTTTTGTGAGTTTCTTTGTTCCAGACTTTGCTGTGTTTATCATCTATCCTGGTGTCCTGTTGTAAATGGCTTTTGGAAATGTGGTATTTTTCTGTTTTTCCAGTCCTGAAAGAGGCATCCAAGCACATTTTATCTTGATTTGTTGCAGGTTCACAGCTTTTAGCTAACAAAACATCTGTTATAAGTGATGTTGCTTGGTCGCACACATTTTTATTAATTTCTGTTTTGTAATCAGCACATTCTGAAATAGATTTATCTGTGTCATCTAAAACAAGACTCTGGTTGGACTCAGTTTTGTGATGAGAATGATGTACATTTGACTGATGTTTAGTTTTCTCCATGCAGTCACTTGCTCGTGATGACCTGAAGTCAAAACATAAAGGATTACAGCTATATGAAATGGATGGTTCTGTATTTGTGTAAATTAACATTTCGGATGGCCACTGAAGAACAGACAATCCATGTTTGCTCAGAACAGGAACAAATGGTTCACAAGGTCTTTTATGTGTCTCTTGTTTGTTTTGTAAGGCTGTACTCTCCCCTTCAGGATTTGATGACATATGTAGGTCAGAGCCAAGTTTTTTAATTTCTGCTTCAGTTGTGGATGAATCACTATTAATGTATTTATTGTTTTCCTCTGTGATGTCTTGCAAAGGTAAGCAATCATCAGTGATATCACGAGCTGGGGATTTTTTCCCCAACCTCTCAGAACTGTGACTTTCTACAGGTAGTGCCTGATTACTAATGGCAACTGTGGACAGTGATTGATCTTGTAATGCTGGTGAATTGACATCAACACAATAGTCATCCAAATCGCAAGACACAGGTTGTTTCAAATGAGAATCGGCTGGAACTAATACTGTATTCTCTAGTATTATATTTTTCTCCTTACTGGATAGTTGTTTTGACTCCTGAACTTCAGAAGCTTCTGCTGTGTCAGTACATTTTTCCATCAGTGGGTGACTGTAGTTTTGTTTCTCCTCAGAGCATAAAACTATTTCTGTTGCTGATGGAAACTGAAGATTACAAGCTCCTGGAACAAATCTACTTTTTCTGCTAATTCCATGTTCACTGGATGTTTCATCATTGTATTCATAGAATACAGCAGCTGAGGACTCCAACTTCACTGATGCTTTCTTAGGAAAAGCAAAAGAGAATCCTATTTTATGTCCATGGACTCCTTGTACTTGATCCCCAAGTTTGAGAGTGTCAGATTTGTTATTACTTGCGCTTTCCGAAGCAGAAAAAGCACTAGAAGTAACATCTTTCGCATTCTGTGCATTGTGCATTAAAGTACAATTGACATTTTGTTGTTTGTTAGAAGCATCTATGATAGTACTTTGTGGGATTTCATGGAAATTATCTCTCACAGTAACTGTAGTGGACTTGAACATGGGACCACTCCCAGGAGCACTAAAAAACAAAACAAAACCTTCCATGAGTACACTTCAAAGAAATTAGATGTTCAGAGTTACTGCCTTCCCACTGTACTATTATTTCCATAACATTGTGTTACATTTGTTTCCCCAAAGATTTCTAGGGGGACAGGTTAACTATTCTAAATCAATAGCTCCAAAACAAGACTACATTCCAGCAGGGGCTTTCAAACTTCTTCCTACTGCAAAATATAGTAGGACAGAGGATGTCTCATAAATCGCCTCCCTCTCACAGAGACTGCCTCCCCATCCATATGTGACCACGCAGTCAACCTCTCCTCCTATTTGCGACCACAAACATAATAGTGAAAACCTTATCAAATTCTTACATGCAAAAAAATAAGATTAGGTAAGTATTTATGTATTTTCAGCTGACCTAGTACAATAAGTGATTTATCCTTCATGAACAAAAATTAATCACACTGTCTACTATTGTTCTTGATTTCATCTCCTCATCCCAGCTGTTCTGTATGACTCAACAAGAAGGAAGGAGAAGAGCCAACAGAGCACCAGTAGTCTACAGACCACAATTTGGGAATTTCTGCATTACCATAAGTCATGTTACTTTTGAAACTCAGCCAGTAAACGTCTATCTTTCACAATGCAGTACAACACTTGTTTTTTTTTAACTGAATAATCAAACTGACATATTTGAAGTAATGATGGAAAAACCTGAAAACCTAAGATATTTGAAGTAATGATGGAAAAACCTGAAAATTCAGTACAGGTAATCATCCAGAAGCATGTATGCCTATCTGTGTTTAATCTATTTTGGCTGGAAATTGGGGTGGGTATCTCACAAAAAAAAGGGTTTCACCTGAGAGAGTTCCTGTGTTAACTAACTCCAGATAGGCTGAAAATACCTTTAGACTAGCTCTTTCAGAGAACTAAGTTTTGACTTCTTTTACCAGCCTAATCTAGCTAATATTATCAAAAATGTTTTTGTCTCTGTTTATTTACTGCCTTGCATAGCTCCTATAAGAACAATAATACAATAATTATTAAATACAGCCAGAACACAACATTCAGATGCAGTCTTACCCTTCATATAAACATCATCCCCTCAAAACCAAAAAAGCATTTGACAAAAAACAGAATGGAAAGAAAGCCAAAAATATGTTTGTTACCAATCTAACTGAAAAAAGTGGCTTTACAATATGATCTAACTTCAGTGGCAACAGTTAGGGAGGTAAGGGAAGGAGGCAAACACCCTTCCTCAAAGAGTTTTGCACTTGCTCAAAGGTCCATAGGCTGCAAAGCCCAGGGGTGGAGCGGCCATGAGTCAACCACTTTTAAGCAGCGGTTCTGTGCTAAATCAGACAGAAAAGCAACTTGACCACCTTTCAGTGAGTGGTGTTTGCAACCTGGTGCATGGGATTGGACAACTCAAATTTGGCCTGGCCACTCCTCTGCCTAGATGGAGGGGCAAGCAGGCCAAATTATGTTGTGATGTGGAGCGTGGAGAGTCTGTTCTTCTACAGTGGAGCACAGGGGAGTCAGCAAAGAACTTGACTCCTGGCGGCAACTGGCTGAGGGAGGCCTGGGTCCCTGTGGGAGAGCCGGCAATAAGCAGGGGCCTTGCAGCGGGGAGGGGTGGCAGGGACCAGAATTTCTCCTCCCTCCAAAAAAATCTGAATTGGTGCTACTGCCTGAAGTTTGCCAAATTCAGCATTTGATGAACATTTCAGGGGAACAGTTTCAAGAGATGGGAGCACTCATCTGAGAATGGCTGGCTAGCTGCCAAATTAAGACTAACAACTAAGACATCACAGCAGACTAACTGTATCCCAAACCATATATGGCTTTACAGATTGTCACTAATATCTGAACTACAAGCAGAAATCAATAGGGTGTGCCATTGCAGAACACGGAACTCAGGGATTACATGTTCATGTCAATCTACCCTCCTGGGAAGGATTGACCTGGCTTCTGCACTAGCTGAATATTTTGAAAATTCCTCAAAGCCCACCTGAAGTAGAACACATTAGAGCAGTTAGGGCTGTTTGAAAGTGTTCTGTTTTAGACACAAAATTGGGTTTTCCACATTTTTTTTTAAATGAAAAGTGTTTGCTATAGTTTTGGATACTAATTTAAAAACAGATAATTGGCAGCTCACTGCTCTATTCCTGACACACAGGATCACCCCCATCATGATCCAGTTGTATTAATCCATAAGGCTAGATCAGATTCTTGACTCTCCTAGTCCTAAAATGTACATTGCATTCTATTTTGTCAATTAAATATTTTAATAAGGTTTTCATTTAGTTGAAATTATACTAATGTTAATGCTGCTTTTGAACCTATTCTCAGTTATTTAGAACAATATATGGGAATCAACAGATCTATCTATCTATCTATCTATCTATCTATCTATCTATCTATCTATCTATCAGAAAAGTAACTGCAAAAATGACATCAACCTCTTCACTATATTTTTTTCTTTTCATCTACATTTTCAATGAGCTTCTTTAATTCTGTCAGTAAAGTTTGTACTTACATACATTTTACACACATGCCAATTTTCCTAGCAAACATGTTTTGTGTGCTCACAACATGTATACACTTCCAAATATTTTAGGCACAATTAAGGAGTTTGGACCTACATATCTTTATTCCAACACACGTATATTAGCTTACTGACAAAATGAGGTACTTACTATGTTAGCATTGAAGAGTCAACACAGTATGGGAGTGCAAGCTGGACTTACGTACCATAAATAAAAACATAAAAAGCTAATTTCTGATTGCAAAATTCATATTACTGGACATGAATTGTAGAGGATTTTCAGATCACACGAGTTTATAAAGCTACTAATTAGATTTTTTGCTTGTAAACAAATCAAGTTCAATATGCAAGTCATTGAGATAGAATAAATATGGAATCTCAGTGTCATTTTAAACAGTCACTTTTCACAGTATAGTTAGACTTTAACAGATACGTTTGCCTTTTTTCTGAAGTAGCAAGTAACGCTCCTGAATTGTGCTTCTTAAGCACTTATAGCCATATCTAGATGCATACACTATCCCAGGAGTCCAGCTAGCAATTTCAACTCAGTATATAAATCACTAAATGTTCCATTGTCTTTCATCCTATCTGCTGCATACCATTAATAGCTATGCCATTCTGTATTATCACTAACACAGCATGGGGAGTTAGAGAGAAGGATTTAGCTGTGTGTTGTTTGACGGTTGCAAAGCCTCGATACAGTACAGTAGTGAAAAACCTGCCACTTCTCGTTAATATATATATGTTGCCGCAAAGAAATGACAAACTGTGTGACTGTACTGTTCATTCCATACACACCTACCTGCATCCAGGACATGCCCACTTGTTTAGATGGACTTTGTTTCAATATGTCGTACAACACACAGATGTTACCAATTTTCAGCAGAACACTATAGACCTCACGTTCGACTGAACAATGTGGCAGTTCACCGCGTGAGATGCAGGTCCCACCATAGACAACATCTGAATAAGCATTCCGTTTACACAGTAACCACTGCCAATTTTTTCCTGTGATTGTTAGATCTATGTTGGAGCAAACTGAAAGTGGTTCAAATTCTCTTACACTGAGTTGTCTGTTTCGTAAGTACGTACTTTTTTGGTAAAAAGGCCATCACTTCAAACTAAGAAATATCAGTATCAACTAGGAATATATTTCCAGATTCAATAGAGAATATACATCTCGTGAGACGTGATTGTTATGGTTCGACTATCTACCCTGATGTGTTCAGGAAAAGGAACATTTTCTTTTAAGGTATTCCCATATATAGTTTCTCTAGCTATTTAAATTTAAAACTAGATTTCCTGATGCATTCCCAGGTGAGCAGTTCAAACTCTAAGTCACACAGATTTGTTACATCCAGGAAAGATAGAGTGTATCCTTTCCTCATCAATAAAATAATGCCAAGCTTCAAATGCTTGACCTAGTTCACTAATGCTTTCAACACTGTGCCTGGCTTTATGAAATATATATGGAACATATTTTTAACTAAAAATACATGTCATTTTAGCTCCACTAAAAAAATAACGTTAAACATTTATTTCTTCACAAAGCGCCAGATCAAATTACTGCATACATACAGCTTAGAGCTTGCCATAAAAATATGTGCACCCTGTTCTGGGCTCAGGATCTTAACAGTCATGTGTCCCACAACCCCAACTAATAGTTTGGGGATTATTTTTCCAGTGCTTTTTCCATTTTAGTAGTTATTCTCTCACCATGCTGCCTCTTTCCTCAGTTCAGCTAACTTGTGCAAACGTTGGAGGGCCTTTTCCTGTTTCCTTTCATCTTTTCTTGACTTGGAAGCTACATTTCGAGCAAACTCCCTCTGTTTCAGTTCCTTGAGTCTCTGTTAAAAATAATAATAAAAATATTTAATATAAAGAGAACCCCTGACAGCCCTGGGAAACAACTAAAAAAGTTCAGTTGCACTTTTGTTGGTTTCATGTTCGAAATCACACATTTAGGTAGTTCAGCAATATTCAAAATATTACATCAGATTACTGCATGGACCTTTCCTGAAATCTATTTACTGAGTAATGGTATGTTGCTCTATCTTTTTACTTAAACAATTTAGACCAAGTTCATCCCTGGTGTAATTCCATGGAGTACAATGGAGTTACATCAGGTATTAATTTTGTCTGCTATGTTGAAAGGAAAAACAACAGCTCTGTGTGAAAAACATTTTTGATGCACTGGCCAAAACAATCCAGAAATGTACTGTATCTGACTTGGTGAATAGCTAAACTTTCCCTTACGTACAGACTTAGAGCACCTATGCCTTAATTTGCCTCCGCTCAGAATCATAACTGCTGCCTCCACATTTTCTTTGTGAAAGCAGGTTTCACCCACACCCGTTATCTTCTGTGTTACTAGCCTGAGAAAAGGAAAGTTTAGAATGTTGTTTCCTTCAAATGATAAGTCTCTTTTTCTTGGTTACTGTCAGCTTCCAGATCATGGCAAAATTTGTGCTCCAGTTGAGTTCAAAACCATACCTCTCACAGAAATTTTGCTGATTTCTACTACAGATCATTGACGTGGTCATCTTACACTTCTGTTCCCAACAATGAGGTAATCACTTATTCCATGTATGCAATGGGATCAGGAGCTTTCCTCTCCAGTTGGAAGTGGATGCCAACTCACCAGATATTTTTGTTTCTGACCTGATTCTCCAACACCATCTCAATTCATCCATCTGAGATTGCCTTGTAATTAACACAGCTTTGTCTCACTGCCATTCATCAAGTAAATCTATTTGTTTGGGTGTGCCTCTCTTCACCCTACACAAACTTTGCTCCAGATGAATCATGCAAACAAGCAATTTGTTTCAGATTAAAGTTTAATCAGGTCTTCCAGTGAAACCATTTTTGTCTCAGATCTACCAGTTTTTTTTTAATTTGAAGAACATGGCTGCAGTAAAGGACTTTGAGCAACCAGAGATTTTGATTTCAAAGGATCTTTTAGATCTTCTTCCAGGGGTCACCCAATGAAATTAATAGGCAGTGGGTTTAAATCAAACTAAAGGAAGTATTTCTTCACACAACGCACAGTCCACCTGTGGAACTTGTTGCCAGGGGATGTTATGAAGGCCAAAACTATAACTGGGTTTAAAAAATAATTAAATAAGTTCATGGAGGATAAGTCCATCAATGGCTATTAGCCAAGATCATCAAGGACACAACCCCATACTCTACGTGTCCCTAAGCCTCTGACAGCCAGATGCTGGGACTGGATGACAGGGCATGGATTACTTGATAATTGTGTTGTACTTTTCATTCTATTTGAAGCATCTGATATTGGTCATTGTCAAAAGATAGGATAGTGGGCTAGATGAACCATTGGTCTGATCTAGTATAGCCATTCTTATGTTCTTTGCTTTTAGCAAATTTCCCAGTATCTGACCTAGATGACTGTCTCTATAATCCCTTCAAATTTTCAATATTAATATAAACCAGCCTCACTACATCTTATACCCTATCCATCCAGGAGTCTGTTATAAAAATATCTTCCATCATGACTGCTAGTGTCCATTCCTTCCTTCCCATAACATTTTAAATTCTCCACACAACCCACTTTCCTTTTGCTGTAGTAATAAATAATGAGACTAGCCGTTAATGCAAATGAGTTTCATATATGCATATAACAATCAAGAGCCATGACTTTGTTTATAAGTGAGGTGTAAGTTGTAGGAAACCTTTTACCCAAAAACATTTGTGCAGGTCTGATAAATCTGCTATACTCCACTTTCTGATAAATGTTTTTTTCCCCCTTTTTCATTGTTTTTTCTGTATTATAAAATTGCACAAAGATCCACAGTCACACACTGACCTTTTGTACTATAATGTACCTTGCAGCTGCACGTAATGTGAGCCAAAACCATACCTGCTAAATTTGGCTCTGTACATAGCCAGTTTAATACTTTTTATAGTTCATGAGAGGCTTCTTCCTTATTAAATTGTTCTCCTTTCTTCCAGCTCATACACCACACACTATCTCATTTCAGCTATTTGCCTTAATGCACTCTTATTCTTTCAGTGATACAGATTTTGTTCTAACATGAACTCCACATCCAAGGTCCTGCTTTTCAGTGTGTTTGTCATGAAAAATAGAAGTTCAAGGATATGCAACACCAAAAAATTTCAAAATATTGAATAGTATTTTAGCTGTGCGCTCCCATTAAAATCAATGGGAATCCTGCAACTAAAAATCCCATATAACACTTGAAAATGTAGCCCATCATATTGCCCACACATCTCCAGCTGTCTTTTTGCCTTGAATCTTCAGTCACAACTGCCACAGTGTTCTAAACTGTACTAGATAGCGAAAGAAATAAAGATATTGTACAGAGTGTATGCCGGAGGCCAAACAAAATCAGCAATTTTCCCTCAGATATGGAATAAAAGTACCAGGTGGATAAATGAATAGACAAGGGCAAAAAACCCAACAACACACACACACGCAACGGCAGCAAGAATGGGAGGAGAAAAGTTGCACTATAGGCCCAGTGAAAACCTACATTCACAGACATACCCACACACCCTCATGTACCCACACACAGCACTTGAAATGTAAATGGAACAGACTTTCAAATCTAACTGTACTTTAAGCAAACTGCAAACAGTCAAACCAATTACACTTTTAATCCCGAAAGACAAACACATGCTGCCACTGCAACTCAAACAAATACATGAGCTAACCAAACACAATGCTACCTTATTTAAATTAAACATTAAAACAAACATTTACAGTGTGGCTCACAACAGTAACCAGATTTCCCTCCTGTCTCCTCAGAAAGCCTATCCTGCCTCATTGGGGCTTCAGCTAGCCTGAAAGGGAGGTTTTCAGTCAATGTCCCATCACCCTCTTCCAGTAGGCCAGCTCCTCCTTGCCTTCTGAATCTCCCTCTCCCTTTGCCACATAGTGGGTGACGGTCATCATATCCTGGCTGGAGGGAAGAAGTCATTCTGTTCCTGCCCTCCGGTGCAGGATGCCTTGCTACGCTTCAGTGGGTAGACATGGTCGTGCTGACTTGGACCAAATCCCAAGGAATTCCCTTGGATCTCCTCAGCCAGCCAGCCAGTTCAGGCCCTAGGTCTGTCAGTGCTTCCCTAATGGAGGCCCTGAGGAAGGTGGCCTCAGAAGTGGAAGCCACAGTAATTCTAGGAGCTTCCCAATGGGACAGGTTGCAGCCACCCTAGCACAGTCCTGGAGGTATCCACCAGTCTCAGGTACTTTGTGCTCCAGATCCTGCAGCCATGACCCTCTTGTAGGGAATGAAATAGGGGCAGCTGCAATAGTTCTGAATCCAGCAGGATGAGTGGAATCTGTCTCTGGCCCTATTTCACTGCCTGGTGGGTATCTGCTGGATGGGGGAACGTAAAATGGGAAAGCAACCCTTGTTCCTCACATGTGGGGATGAGACTGAGTCTAGAGTGAGTCAGCTCTAGCCTCATAAGTGAGCCCCATAAGTGTGTGTTGCTGTTGTGATCACCTGGAGAGCTGTTATTTCCTCTGGACCTAGTGTCTCCCTTCTCTACTTCTGGATAACAACTATTTCTGATATAGGAAGCCACTTTTCCTCTTCCCTGCTTTCTTCATCCTTCTGCAGGGCCTGGCTGGGATGGCCAGCTGGCAACTTGGGCTTTGACACCCTGGCTTACACTAGACTTTGGAAGTCACTGAGTGAAAAGAAGACTGTCTTGCTTACCTTGAGAATTAATTGGGTATGGCAGACAATGTATTACTTTAAGGTCTTGTCTTCACTACATTGCTGCTTGAGCTATAACTCAAGGTTTGCCCCATAGTCCAACTCCCATCCATGCACAAAAATCTCTAGCTTGAATTAAGTGGTGCTTTATGCTTGGGCCAGCTAGCCTGTCTGGTGCTAGGGCTGATGCACCCTAGAAATGCAATGGGCATGCAGCAGCTGGAGTTACAATTTTTCAGCTTTAATCCTACCACTTTGTGTAGCAAGAATGTTGTTTCACAATGTGGTCACTCTCACTCTGTTCTCACTTAAACTAGGCTAGCTCAAGTGGAGTAACTCAAGTGTACTAACTTCAGCTACCTGTTGCAGTGAAGAACAGCCCTTAAAACAAAAAACCTTTGGTGCTTAATGATGAGTGTCTTGGGCTCCTGAAACAGCTAGTTTTTAAATGGATGTTTGAATGGTATGTGTTGTGTCATTGACCCAGGATGTATCTTCTGTTCTCACTTGGCAGCAGCCACACCTGGTATCAGATGGCCACACTATTCTATTTGATTGACAAGGAGGCTGCAGGATTATCTACTGGGCAAGCAGCAATTCTTGGCTTCTGCTTTCAGTGGCATTTCATTCTGGCAGACAGAATAGATTTTGAAGGCAGATATTAAGGTTCGCTCAGATATCTCTGCTGGCTCAGTTCAGTGTTTTCAGTGGGGGATTGATGTGTATTTCAGTGGGGGATTTTCACTGCGAGTTCTGTTGGTCAATAAAGGGATATTATTTTCTTAGAATTTCTGCTAATTTTGGTGGTAATTATGTGTCGAAAGATTCAGGAATAAATGGGTTCTTTCTTGGTCAGATAACCTAACTGCAGTCCATATTATCAACAGGTGTTGGGCAGGTTGCTTTAAATCAAGCAGCTTATATACATGTTTATGCTACTGCTTGGTCACCTTTGGAATCGATAACAACACTGCCAATATTTTCTCTTGTTTCAAGGTAAATAGACTATGAAGCAATGCCTCAGGCCAGTTTTGAGCCAGTTGTTATGCCATCGTTTTTGTGGATCTTGGCACATGAGGGCACTGCCAAAGATCACTAGCCATTTGGACATAGAGAAGTGACAGTGCCAGGTTTTCTGACTTCATGTCATTCAAGGTGCATTCAGGTCTTTCCTTACATGACTGGCCCATACCAGAAGTGCATTTAATGAAGTTTGCGGAAGTGCCCAATAAAATGTGTGTTATATTTCTTTTGCTATTTCCTCTCTCTAATATTTTGCTCTTTTTCACTGAGTTGTAAAAAAATGCAACTTATTTAGCTATGCTCTGTGCCTGTCTTTGCCATAGTGGGTGATGCTGCTGCTATTCCATCTGTCTATTCAGATGTTTTCAGATACCAAAAAACATGTTGAGAAACAGATAAGTGAAATATGCTCACAGATGGATGGGTCCTACTTTTTTTCTACAAGTTCCATATTATATTTCTGGTAGCTGTGTATGCCTTTGAGAGAAACCATGATGAGTCCAATGAAGTTATTTGAAAGGTAAATAATCATATATTACTCCATTGTGTGCTCCCCTAGATAGTCAACAAAAAAGTGAGTGTCTGTTACTCTGCTAAAAAAGTGCAAGGTTAAACAATTCAAGCAAGACTTTTGGGTGTATGATAGCTGTACTCCAAAGCAAAAGACCAAACATTTGAGACCTCTTTTCATAAGATTTCTTAACTCTGTGTATTCTTGTCTTCCAATAGATAATATGATGCTAATATGATGAGTGCCCACTTTGCACTCATGTCTCTCTTTTCAAACTTATAGTAGTTCATTTCATAGATTCATTCTGCGCACTTAGCATGGTGATGGATGTTAAAAATGTATAAAAGGGAGAAAAAACACATTGGCATTACAAACGTGGGGACTTCACTGCATATTGCAGAGCTCAGTAATTTTTGACTGTAAATGTTTGTTTTTCCTCCAGTGAGAAATTTATGCAGTGAATAAGAAAAGACGCATGCAATAGGACAAGAGAAGATACAGTATTGTTGAAGATAAAAGGTTTGTTTGTTTGTTAACTTTCACAAGGAAGCTGAGCCAAAGCTATACAGAAATTAGAAAACATCCTTTAATAGCACTTCATTTCAATTATTGTAATGACTAAAATATTGTGATTTGGTTTCCATTGAAATTAATGGGGCTACTTCTTTGAGAGACTGCTCGCCAATGTGAGTAGAGGGTTCAAAATCTGCCCTAAATTGTCAATGTTGTATGTTTGTATTTACTGCACAATGTGATATCTTGATCCTTGCATGGTGCAGGATCAGGAACATAATGAGCACGAAAAAGGATGTTAAACGTTTCCTTGGACAGCTGTATTCAGAGCTGGATAAAGGGCAGATGCACACAGCTGCATATCTGGCTCTTGTATGCAAATGAGTCCTTACTACTCAGTATTTCTTTCAGGCAGCACAGAACTGCAAAGCAAATATCATGATGCCCATCTGAGCCTCTTATCAGCTTAATCAGGTACTATTTGTTCAGTACATGTAAGTTTAAGCAGAGATGAAACATTAAATGTTGGTAAGTAATCAAATTATTCTGTTTGATTGTTGCATGTAAGTAGGTGCCAGTTGTGTCAGGTGCCTGGAGGCAGCTTTAATTTTCATAGCTAACTTTTCAGGGAATGTTTGTTTTTCCTCCATCGAACTTTTTGTTTCAGACTTGCTCTCCTCTCCTCTAGTCCTGGATGGTCCTTCGTATGATAAGCAATGGTGATGGATATAATCATTATAAGTGTTATATTAACAACTTACACTATGTGATTTGTATTTTATAACTGACATGCCAACTCCCTGTACAGGAAGTGTAAGTGGTTAAAAAAGGGTCCCTTACTATCTAATCTTCACTGTGTATTTGATACATTTTCTACATGATGTTGCAAGGCTTAATTCAGCAAACACATATTAGTATGCATAGTCAATGGAACTGTGGTCATAGTAATGGTCATAACAAATATACTTTGCAGTAGGTGTTAGCAGGTCTAAGTCCTGAGTTACCTTTATGTAGTCTCCAAATGTATGTTTTCCCTCTCTTTTTGAAAGCCAGAGCAAAAGATGTGGCATCCTAGCAAGTAGAGAGCTCAGCAAATAGTGATAATTTAAGTAAGAAATTTCACTGAGAGAACTAAAGGACTGTTTCTCCATTGCTCTGTGCCTTGTGTAGTCATTTACAATGATGAAAAGTGAGGGTAAAATACTACCATTATGACTAGGTGTTCTTCTACATCCATTTTGAATTCACTTGGTGAATGACATCACATGGTGCAGAGCAATGGGAAAGCTGACTCTGAGACTCCAGTACTGCCATTGGATCCATGAAAAGACTCTTATATTCATGTTGAACCCCGTTAATTTTACTGAGACTCCAACCACGTGAATCCAGCTGAAAGATCAAGACATAACATAGCAATGTTTTACTACTTATATAGACCTCAATTGATTGTCCTTCTGTACACCCACACAGGGTAGAAAGGAGGCATAAGGAGCCCTTTATCCCATGCCTGGGTTACCTACATCACCAGAGCCTGTGCACTGGGGGAGAGCATCTGGCCCCAGACTTCTATTCCTTCTTTGGCTCAGGAGGTTGGGAAGGTGGTAGAGCCCTGGCCATGTACATACACCTCAGCTTCCGCAGGGGAGGAAAGTAAAAACCTGGACCATCAGAAGGGTTAGTATGGACTGCTTTCCTCTGAAGCAAAAGGAAAGCTGCAACACCATTGGGAATATCAGCATCCCAATCTGGTTCTTGCCCTGTTCCTGGGGAACTCACTGGGGCTGTAGAGTTACAATCCATCTCTTAGTATTTACTGTGTATTTGCCAATACAGTCATAACTAGCAGTTTAAAAGCTGGGACTTGTAGTGCATAGCAAATATTTGCATACACATGAAAGAACTTAAGAACAGCCATACTGGGTCAGACCAAAAGTCCATCTAGCCCGGTATCCTGTCTTTCGACAGTGGCCAATGCCTGGTGCCCCAGAGGGAATGAACAGAACAGGTAATCACCAAATGATCCATCCCCTGTCGCCCATTCCCAGCTTCTGGCAATATAGGCTAGGAACACCATCCCTGTCCATCCTGGCTAATAGCCATTATTGGACCTATCCTTCCTTAACTTATCTAGTTCTTTTTTTAACCCAGTTATAGTCTTGGCCTTCACAACATCCTCTGGCAAGGAGTTCCACAGGTTGACCATGTGTTGTGTGAAAAAATACTTCCTTTTGTTTGTTTTAAACCTGCTGTTTATTAATTTCATTTGGTGACCCCTAGTTACTATGTTATGAGAAGGAGTAAATAACGCTTCCTTATTTACTTTCTCCACACCAGTCATGATTTTATAGACCTCTATCATATCCTCCCTTAGTCATCTCTTTTCCAAGGTGAAAAGTCCCAGTCTTATTAATCTCTCCTCATATGGCACCCATTCCATATCCCTAATCATTTTTGTTGCCCCTCATATGGCACCCATTCCATACCCCTAATCATTTTTGTTGCCCTTTTTTGAACCTTTTCCAATTCCAATATATCTTTTTTGAGATGGGATGACCACATCTGCATGCAGTATTCAAGGTGTGGGCATACCATGGATTTATATAGAGGCAATATGATATTTTCTGTCTTATTATCTATCCCTTTCTTAATGATTCCCAACATTCTGTTTGCTTTTTTGACTGCCGCTGCACATTGAGTGGATGTTTTCAGAGAACTATCCACAATGACTCCAAGATCTCTTTCTTGAGTGGTAACAGTTAATTTAGACCCCATCATTTTATATGTATAGTTGGGATTATGTTTTCCAATGTGCATTTCTTTGCATTTATCAACGCTGAATTTCATCTGCCATTTTGTTGTCCAGTCCAGTTGTTGCCCAGTTTTGAGAGATCCTTTTGTAGCTCTTCGCAGTCTGCCTGGGACTTAACTATCTTGAGCAAATTTTTATCATCTGCAAAATTTGCCACCTCACTTTTTACCCCCTTTTCCATTTCATTTATGAATATGACTGGGCCCAGTACAGACCTCTGGGGGACACCACTATTTACGTCTCTCCATTCTGAAAACTGACCATTTATTCCTACCCTTTGTTTCCTATCTTTTAACTAGTTACCAATCCATGAGAGGATCTTCCCTCATATCCCATGACAGCTTACTTTGCTTAAGAGGGGCCTTCTCAAAGGCTTTCTGAAAATCTAAGTATACTATATACACTGGATCTCCCTTGTCCACATGCTTGTTGACCCCCTCAAAGAATTGTAGTAGATTTTCTAGTAGACATACTATTTTTCTACTGCTGGAAAGTCTAATTTAATCCAAGTAGTAGGTTCCTACTGAAACAAAAGCACATAACTGCATTAAGAGCATTTCTTACATCACCTCTACAAGCCTTCTACTAACTTGCAAAGTGATACTTTTTTAAAAAATTCAAGATATAAGCACTTGTAACAATAGCACTTCAGACTAATAGGCTTAAAAACATGGAGAAGCCATAAATTAATAAACACACTCAAGCTAGCAACAACACTTAAAGACTGAAACGTGGAACACAATGCATTTGAATACTGTGATAACAGTAGTAACAGAAGGAGAAATGAGCAAAGGTATCCCAAAAACTTTAAAATGTTTGATACTTTAAAAACTATAATAAATCCAATGTTAAGAGAGTTGACTGTGTTTAACAAAAGGAAATTCAGATAAGTTCATTGGAAAATAGTGAAACTTACATGAAGTGTATGAACGTGGGGGAAAACTGTTGTACGTGCCAGGTATAGCGGGGGCTCTCTGCTCTACTAAGCGTGCTCTCCTGGTTTATAACACCCCTGCTATTATAATCCTTTTTTCTCTTGAGCATAGACTAACAATTGTACCAAATTATGTGGAATTTTTCTGACTTTGACAAATATCCAGGCCACTGAACTAATTTTCAGGTCAATAGAGGCATAAAGCTACCATAGTAAACTACTGTGACACCAAAATTTGCTTCTTGCTTGACCTTTAGAGTAATATTAGGAGTAGAGTCAATACCACCCTCTGCTCAATGATACATCTCTCTGGGATTTATACTATTGTTGCCCCTTTTTAACCCAAGCTGCTAGTCAAATTTCAGAGTCCTGGGGATGGATTTTTCCAGTTGGAAGTAGAAATTGATGGAGTCTTATATTTTTATTGATGCAATCTTGTTTATTTACAAGGAACTTACAGAGTCCTGTTTCTCCAAATGCAGGAGCAAGCAAGAACAAAAGGAGCAGTTTCTTAGCTTACAGCCCCAAGTCCCTAGCCAATGCATCTACAGGACAAGTGCTCTCTCCAGCTTTTTCCAGGGTCACACTGTGATCACTAGTTCCTACTTGGTTTTCTTGCTTTTTGTCTCAGCCATTCTCTGTGTTTTGCTTTCCCTCCTTCCCTCACACACCAGGTCACAATATCCAGTGGAATTTACCACCCACATAGTGATAGTTTCTGGGCAAATTCTATTAGGCCTTGTTTTAGATGTGGTAACATAAATGTTTCTTCCAAATGTCTTACTGTGAAGGGTGCTTTCAAACATAAGTTTGAATGAGGTTTGAACTCAACCCACAACTAGGTTTCACCCAATTAATACACTACGAAGTAGCTTCAGACAGTTGTCATTTTATTTTAAAATCAACCCATCAGTGAAATATTTCCTCCTCCTTCCCCCAAATGTGGAATTTACCCACTCTAGATTACACCTGCTTTAGGCCCTCCATAGACTAGATTCAAGCTCAGAGCAGTAAAACAGCATTTCCATAAAAAAGGTGCATCATAAAGGTTTTAGGAGCAAGTCATTTGGGATGGCCTCTATAACTCGTGATACATTTTCTGACCTAGTTCCCTAACTTGGCAACCAAGGAAGTCGGATTGAGGACATTAATCAGCATAAAAATGTTCTGACTTGAAAAGAGGATAGCCAACCAAGTGGAGAGACTGGCAACACCCTGGAAAGTATTAAAGGAGAAGCAGTCACAGAAGGGGTACAGAACAGGTGTCACACAACCGAGGTGATCAAAGTGAGCATTAGACCTTTAAAAAGCATTAACTTGTAACAGTTCATTCCTGAATGAACATTAGTAAAACTGAAGATCAGAATAGTCGAAAATAATTTAATGTTCAGTGCTTCAAGTCTATCAGTATATTCCTATTTGTGTGCTTACCAATGCTTCTCTCTGCATCTGTTTAGTTCTTAAATGGTTCCCATCTCTGTAGTATCTAAGCACCATTGATCATTTTATTAACACCCATGTGGGTTAAAATTATCCCCATTGTACAGATGGGAATTAAAAACATTGAGAGATTGCGTCATGGCCAAGATCACTTGGGAAGTCTGGCAAAGCCAAGAATTGAACTCTCACCTCCAGAATCCCAATTCTGTGCCTTTGCTGCAACATCATTCTTCATCTCATCTTGAACTAGTAAAGGTTTGGGGAAGAGAAGTCCAGTTTCTCAATTTGTTATAGCACATTCATGACTTGAATGCTCATTTTAGTTTAAAGAATGAGGAGTACTTGTGGCACCTTAGAGACTAACAAATTTATTTGAGCATAAGCTTTCATGGGCTAAAGCCCACTTCATCAGATGCATGCAATGGAAAATACAGTAGGAAGATTATATATATACAGAGAACATGAAAAATGCAGGTTGCCATACCAACTCTAATGAGACTTATCAATTAAAGTGGGCTATTATCAACAGGAGAAAAAAAACTTGTAGTGATAATCAGGATGGCCCATTTCAAACAGTTGACAAGAAGGTGTGAGTAACAGGAAAATTAGCATGGGGAAATAGCTTTTAGTTAGTGTAATGACTCATCCACTCCCAGTCTTTATTCAAGCCTAATTTAATGGTGTCCAGTTTGCAAATTAATTCCAGTCCTGCAGTTTCTTCTTGGAGTCTGTTTTTGAAGTTTTTTGGTTGAATAATTGCGACTTTTAGGTCTGTAATTGAATGTCCAGGGAGGTTGAATTGTTCTCCGACTGGTTTTTGAATGTTATAATTCTTGACGTCTGATTTGTGTCCATTTATTCTTTTGCATAGAGACTGTCCAGTTTGGCCAATGTACATGGCAGAGGGGCATTGCTGGCACATGATGACGTATATCACATTGGTAGATGTGCAGGTAAATGAGCCTCTGACAGTGTGGCTGATGTGATTAGGTCCTATGAGGGTGTCCCTTGAATAGATCTGTGGACACAGTTGGCAATGGTAATTTTTTTTTCCTGCTGATAATAGCCCACCTTAATTGATGAGTCTTGTTAGAGTTGGTATGGCAACCCCCATTTTTTCATGTTCTCTGTATGTATATATATATATATCTTCCTACTGTATTTTCCACTGCATGCATCTCATGAAGTGGGCTTTAGCTCATGAAAGTTTATGCTCAAATAAATGTGTTAGTCTCTAATGTGCCACAAGTACTCCTCGTTCTTTCTGCTGATACAGACTAACTCGGCTACCACTCTGAAATCTGTCATCATTTTAGTTTAGGGGCCCAAACTCCTCCACGCTTTCAGAGGGATCAAACTCTCCTCCCAATAGCGGAACAAAGAAGACACTTCACATAGCATATTGTTATTTGTTAATTTACACTCAGCACATCATTATTTGTGCTCACTCAGCCGTGGGTGAGAAGCTAAATGAAGACAATCCCTGCCACAGGAAGCTTACAGTTATAGGAAACAAGATGCACCAGGAAGCTGAGAGAAGGAATAATATTATGGTACTTTATAAATATTTGAAATAACATAATCTGGTTAAATGTAGATGCTGCAACTTTATTAAAATCCCTAAAACCAATAGGCCCATTCCCCACCCCCAACTACCTGGCATGGATGTTCCAATGCGGATTTGAACTGGTCACCAATAGCCCTGGGTTCTACTAACCTGAGGATGGGGATGAGGGTGATGGACGCTTGCTAGGATCCTGGCTGGAAGCTAAAGTCCTGTCCCACTCCACTCCTCCACAGACGAGGTAGGAGAGATTATACTAGGAGAGCCACATGCTGCACGAGACATCTCTCCCTACTGTGGACTGTTGTGCTCTGGGCCCATGCCCAAGCAGCCCACTGAGTTACAGGGACCTCACATAGGACCCCTTTTCCCCACCAACCATCCTGCAACCCACTAAAGTTGTGACAATGTCATTTAGCCCCCCAAAACTGGATCTCTGAGATACCAGATGGAATGTGAAAACCCCACAAAGAAGTTTGTCAGTTTCACTAGATGCTACACCCCAAACAAAATTTGGTGATTAGCCTAGCCCCCAGCATCGTAGGAGATCCAGTAATTAGCCATGCACGGGGAAAGGTGGACTGGAACAGAGCTCAAAATAACTACTTGCTAGCAACAAGCAAGCAGAGTCAAAAATGGCTATTCCCACAAGTAGGAGCAAGGAAAAGCCACCCCTCTCCCCTTGCCCTGTCAGACAAGACCCAATCAGCTGACCTCTCTGGGTCAGGGTCAGGGTCCTTTACTTGGATGCCATGTGAGTTGACCTACCTACTGACCTGGGAAGGGAGGGAATGAGAAAGAAGAGTGTCCTCCCCTTTCCCCCATATATACATGTTTCAGGAAGAAGGAGAGGGAACAGGGAAGATCATGGCCCAGACTCTTCTGCTTTGGGTCTACCCCTGTCCTCCCCCATCCATAGTATGGAGGTGTGTCCATTGCCTCCACATCATCAAAGTCACACCCTAGCTAGTGAGGTGAACATTCATTGGGTTTACCTCTTGTGGACATTGCTGAAGAAGCAATCCTTTAAGGGGAATTTTAATGTAGGGAATTTCCAGTCTCCCATGTGGGATGAGCCCGTATTGGGGCGCTCTACTACTCCCCTCACATTCTGCCAGCAACTTTACATAAATTCTTCATATACTGTGTAATAAAGAACAAGGTATATCCATTACTGCTTGAAACTCCCACTGTAGCTGTTTGTAGAATTGTTTGTTTCTAAATGATCAAGTATAGTAGTGGCATATTTATAATGCTCTTTGCACTAGGGCTAGCTGGAAACCAAGAATTCTATTTCATGAAAAATTTAGAGGTTTAAGTGTTTGGATTCATTCCACTTCGGGACAAAAACTGAGACCTTTTGAAACTTTTTTTTTGGTGATAAAAACAGAGAGACACCAACCCCCCAATGAATATTGAATTTTTTATACGAAATGGAACAGCTCCAACAGGAGAGATTTGAGACAGACCTGTACCAGAACAGCCAATAAGCCATTGGGGTGCAGGAGACCCTGATCTGCCTGAATTGCAGCAAGGACTTGAATCTGGGATTCCTGCAGCCCAAGGAGTTACCTAACCACTCAACAACTTTGTATTCTGTGGGTGAAATGGATACATTTCCACAAAAAAAAATGTTTTTGTCAAATCATCACATTCAGATGGGAAAAGTGTTTTAGTGAACTATTTCCAACCTTCTCTATGTTGAACTGCTAGTTGTAAAGCATTGAGCAAGCAGGTGAGTGGTAAGGGAGAAGTTCATAACTTTTTTAGTCCTAGCTATTTTATGGTAAATTAATTAAACTAATATGTTGTCATGGTTGCACCTACATACAGGCACAAAAAAACAAGCACTGTCTAAGCAGCACTGAGATTTGTGAAATTGTAAACAGAGGTTTCCTCCATGTGGACTAAGCTACACACTGACTAAATAATGAGGAGTTTAATTGCTAAATTGCCAATAGTTGAAAGGATGCAGAAGAGCTGAGAGAGGGACTGCGAACTGCAGTGTGGAAGCTGGGGAAGCCAAATGGGCTTAGTGCAAAATCTGCAAGACGTTAGGGACTGCAAGATGCTGAGTTGTCCCTGGTGACTTATAGCATTTGATGGGGAGGGATGGCACTGGGGGGACAGTCAGATGAGACAGCCGGGTGATGGGCTACTGTTATTCTATGTCCTTTATTTTATTTTACTAATCTGACCTAGAATCAATTTAAGAATAGTGTCTTTTTAACTACATTTTAAAATGGTTTAAATTTCTGGTTAAAATGGTTAAACTTTCAGGTTTTTGTATTGCAGTAATTTCACAGTAAAACAAGATTATTTTCACTAGATCTGGTTAAATAGATTTTGTGTTCGAATATTTAGACACATTTACTTGATCTGTGTCTCATTTCTGCCCTGTGTGAATATTCTAGCAAAACAATGTTACTAGGAGGAGTGGTGCCCAAGTCAGTGAATGTTAGGGAACTTTTGTAGGAAGTCCATTGAGTGAGTGGAGGACTTATTGAATGGTTTAGAGGATTAGCAATGAGATACAATTTCATCTATAATGTAGGTTGTTAAAGTAACTAGAAACAAAGGCTATGAATGACATGATTTAAGCTTTTCTTTAATTCTGTCCTAACTGGAAGCATAAAGTATTGGAAATTTTGGGAGACACATGAGAATTCCGTCCCCAAATTTCAGATTCAAAAGATTCTATTTAGGTAATTATATGGCTGTCATCACCTTAGCATTTGAACACCTTTTGCTTCCCCTGTTCTTGGACTGCAGTGTGTCTGTGCAGTCCCTCACCCAAGCTAGAGCAGCCCCAAGAATTGCCAGGACACAGGTCTGCCCTGACTCCGCTTTCTTCATGGGGCTTGTACCTGCTTCCACCCTGGAATAGGCTCTGTACCTGGGGTTGTTGTGGAAGTGACAGAGAGGTAGCAATCAGACATATTCCCTGGGAGGGATTTTTGCCTGCCGTAAGTCCCCTTTGCACCAAGCTATCTGGTGATACAAGCCATAGCACATCTGACCTCATGCTTTGCCCAAGGCTCAGGAAGTCTGTGGCTGATCTGGGTATGAATCATGAGTCTGTCTAGTGCCTAAACCAAAAGTCCATCTTGCGAGGAAAGAAGGGTTCAGATATGATTTAGATTAGTGGTCTGAACATATGACCAGGAGCCAAGAATATCTGATTTTTAATCTTTGCTCTTGTAGAATATGGTACTCGGACTTTTTTTGTCCCAGTTCTCCTACCTGTAAAATTCTACGTACTTGACCCTAGTTTCCTCTATTTCAATAAATTTAAATTCAATCTAATATTAATTTTACTATGTATATAAATGTTTAAATATTTCTTTCTACATTAGATATTCTTTGTTGTAGGACTTCATTAATGTTTTCCTGAAAATCCAGATATGCCATGGAAGTGGTATGCTGAAAAAATTACAATTTAGTCATCATATCTATTGCCTGACCCACTTTTAGCTTTGTTGGTATAGTCTGTTTGTTGTCTGAGTGTTAACTAAGTTGATCCTTTAAAGTAGGTTCTGCAATGTTTCCCACAGCTGGTAATCAGTTTTGCTGTGTATAATTTCCTCGTAGATTGTGTTTAGGTCTTATTTAATTATTGGTATTATGATTGTTACTTTCTATTTCTTGGGCGTCTCTCTCCAGCTGAGTGAACTTCAGGAAGTCTATTTCCTATTGCCTTTCCTTCTCTGACATGGATGTGTATTGTCTGGACTTTTCACTCTGGCAAATTTGAAACCATATCACCCCGGAAAAGCTATTGCTGATATGAACGGCACACTTTCTAAATTCATGTATTTCATCCTTTAAGCTGTGCCACTATAAGGTCCATAGTATAGACATAGCCCTAGTTAACCCTGCTCACACATTCTAGGAAGTGAGATGGAAACATTTCAGTTGTATAAAATCTCCATCTCCTGCATATTATCTTCTAAATCTTAAAGTGGTGAACCAAAAAGCTCAGCTGGTGTGCAGTGACTGCCACTTGTCACAAACATCACAACTTTCTCATCTTTGCCTTGTGATTCCCACCCCTTCGCCCCCTGGCTGCTTGCTGTATCCAACTGTTCTCCCTCCTCTTGTACTTAGACTGTAAGCAATTTGAGGCAGGGACTGGCTATTGCAGCACCAAGCACTGGCTATTGCAGTTAGGACTGCTAGATGCTAAGTCAATACGAACAAGAATCTTTACTTTCCATGTCTACCTACCTGTGCAGGGCCAGCCCTAGGCTTTTTGCCACCCCAAGCAAAAAATTTGCCACTGCGAGAGCGCAACTGCCCAAGCCAAAAAAAAAAAGGGGGGGGGGGCGGAATGCCGCCCTTGGAATTGTGCTGCCCCAAGCATGTGCTTGCTTTGCTGGTGCCTAGAGCCAGTCCTGTACCTTTGTCCTATCCAGTATAGAATGTGCAAGCCTACTTCTGTCAGCTGAACAGTTCTGCTCGACAGGAACTCCTCACTTAAAGTAGTCCCGGTTAAAGTTGTTTCGTTGTTACGTTGCTGATCAATTAGGGAAGATGCTCGTTTAAAGTTGCGCAATGGTCCCTTATAAGTTGTTTGGCAGCCGTCTGCTTTGTCCACTGCTTGCAGGAAGAGCAGCCCGTGGCAGCTAGCTGGTGGGGGCTTGGAACCAGGGTGGACCAGCAGCCCCTCTATCAGCTTTCCTAAACTCCCTGTGCAGCAGCCGCCCAGCAGGCTGTCAATTGCCGGGCAGTTCAGCTGTCCCTCCCACCACTGCCTTGTGCTGCTCCTGCCCTCGGCCTTGGAGCTGCTCCCAGGAGCCTCCTGCTTGCTGTGCAGGGGAGGGGGGAAGTTGGGGGCTAATGTCAGGGTGTCCCCCTCCCCCCTATTCCTGCCTCCCGCTTACCCCTTCTCCATATAGAGCAGGATGGGGACAGGACAGGGCTCAGGATGGAGAGAGCTCGCTGGCTGCAGCTGCTGTCTCAACTTCCTGATCTTTTTTAAAGGCAATGTACTTAGCGTACTTAAAGGGGCAATAAGAAAAGGAGTACTTGTGGCACCTTAGAGACTAACCAATTTATTTGAGCATGAGCTTTCGTGAGCTACAGCTCACTTCATCGGATGCACACTGAATGCATCCGATGAAGTGAGCTGTAGCTCACGAAAGCTTATGCTCAAATAAATTGGTTAGTCTCTAAGGTGCCACAAGTACTCCTTTTCTTTTTGCGAATACAGACTAACAGGGCGGCTACTCTGAAACCTGTCATTATTAAAGGGGCAATGTTCATCTCTATCTCTCTCCCACACACAGGGTGTGTGTGTCTGTCTGTGCCTGCCATGCTGTCTCCCCTCCCTCCATTCCTGCTGCCTTGTAGAGTGTGAGGCTACATTAACAACATGTTAACCCTTGAGGGTCAGTCAAATGCTAGTTCATTATTTAGCAGTAAGGCATTCCCCAGGAAATATCCCACCCTCTAACTTCACCACCTCAACCAAGCTTCACAATCATCATTGCTGTGTACAGTATTAAATTGTTTGTTTAAAACTTACACTCTACGTGTGTGTGTGTGTGTGTGTATATATATATATATATAGTTTTTTGTTTGGCAAAAAAAATTTTCCCTGGAACCTAACCCCCCCATTTACATTAATTCTTATGGGGAAACTGGATTCGCTTAACATGGTTTTGCTTAAAGTCGCATTTTTCAGGAACAGAACTACAACGTTAAGTGAGGAGTTATTGTATTTGCAACTCATTTGGATTTTTTTTCTCTCTCAATGTTTTGCTGAAGCCATGTTTCATATCCCTGCATTGCACAAATGTGTAGATACTGCATTTAGTGGAAATAAGGGATTTACACATTGCACAATAGTTATTTGAACTGGTTAGCATAATTTAAATTTTGTGCTGAACTGCATACTGTGATGTTACTTAATGCACAGCGTGAAGGTGTTCACATACCATGGTGATGAGCATGATAAGAAGAGAACAGAAACTGAAGGGAGCACAAAAATTAATATGCTATATTAATATTGCATCTGACAGTAATTTTGCATATACAGTATCCTCCTAGAGAAGCAAGAACTTTACTTAATGTTTTTGAAAAACATGAGATCTAAAATAATCAGAAAACATTATGTTAATAATTTATAATCCTGATGAATGACCATGATACTCAAGTAACACACCTGCTCTACCTTTAAGTTTCCTTTAGGAAATGGATGTATACTGAGCTATAGAAAAGCAATGCAGACATAGAACAAATTAAATATAATACAATTTACTTGTAATCTTGTATATTTTATAAATCATTGTTACGATTTTCTTGCTGATTTTTTGTGTGCTTTGATTCAGCATTTCAAAAATATGTTTCTCAGTTACTCATAAATATGGGGCCTAGTCAATAATTACTGAATTAATTAATATGGGGCCTATGGAGCTATTCAAATTCATTATTAACTGGGATGCCTTATTGGTTTTTATTTATTAATAACGGGAAATAGAATGACAAACCACTTGTTACATACACACTTGTGATATAAAGCTTGATTAGTATCCTTTCTCAAACAGGGTCTGATTTAATCACTTACAAATAATAATTGAATAGCTCAGGATTTTCATGGCACCTGTAACCACTTAAACTGAGAATAACATGTGCCTTTTAAAATAAAAATCATTGCTTCCTAAGATGTTTAGTAAAGTATGCCCTTGGTTTACATGTATATATGTTTCAGTTCATCGTGCAGCTGGAGACCTAGCCCTACTTTGGTGAGTATAATATGGCAGTGTCATCACTTTGTAGTATGACCTGCAGTTCTAAACATTTTGTAAATGTAGCTTTCATATTATATAAAGTAGAGAAGATAGCTCTTTCTGTAAGCACTATATTAAAACAAAAACCAAAAAAAAAAACTTTACATAAGTAATCTTGATTATTGTTGGACTTAATGATTCCACATGAAGACTAAACTAGAAATTGCTTTGGAAAATTTTGAGAGAAAAAGAGCACTATCTCCAGTGAAGCAAGAATGATTTAGTCACAGAAATAGGAATTAGAGTGGGGGGCTGTGGGAAACTATTAGGTCATCTAATTTATCATGCTGCCAATATGGAATTGTTTCCTACAATATATTCTACAATGACTTACTCAACCTATTCAAGTGATGGTGCTTTTGCTCTTCCCTTTAGGAGACTATTCCACAGCCTTATAGATTTCATCATAGAAACATAAGGCATAGACCTGTAAAGGACCTCCTGGGTCACTGAGTCCGGTCCCCTGCTACCACTGGCAACCTTGTCAAAAAATCTTATCAAGCCCCAACTTAAAATTGGATAAGTTGTTTGCTCCCTAGTCCTAATGGACGGCTATTCTAGAACCCTCTGATGGCTAGAAAACATCTAATTTCCAGCCTAAATGTATTCATAGTCCATTTATACCCATTTGTTCTTATACTGATGTTGTTCTCCCCTTCTCTTCCCTCCCTCATGTTTGCCCTCGGATGCAGTCATAAGCAGCCATAAGTAGGAAATATTTCCTGGCTTTCAGTCTAACTGTTCCTTTGCTCAGTTTGATGTCATTACTCCTAGTAATACCTCCTAAGATCACCTTATACAAATCTTCTCCCTCTTTGAGGTAAAATCCTGGCCCCAGTGAAGAAAATGCCAAAATTCCCACCAAATTCCACAGGGTCAGAATTTCACCCTTGGGGATTGTTAGGATTGGAGGAGCTATTCTTAACAACTTGTTTCATTTCCTTGATTCTGTTTATGAACAATTTTGATATTTACGATTCATTTTGCTTTTTAAAGTACTTGCCCAAAACCTTTAATGAAACCTGCTAGGTTATGGTTTGTTTTGTGAACCATTTTCAATGTGCTTCATGTTTGCTATTTCTAATTGCCACTGTTTATTTTATGATTGATCCCTTGGCATTACAGGACATTTCAGGTCACTTGATGTCACATGATACTTCTCCTTCTGCCCCCAAACAAATTTCATTACTTCCTGGCACAAATTTTATTTAATCAGAAAACAAACACTGTTTGGTCACAAAACAAATTTTGGATTTTTGTTCCAACTCATTTTGTTTGGGAATAAAATTCAGCTTGTACAAATTGTTGTAAGCAAAACAAATAATACATTCATAAACATGGTCAAGAAAAACTCAATACTTTAATTTGCTCTATAATTTGTGAAAAAAAGAATTCACCCAGAATTTCTGTTTTCATCTTACATATTCCTATCAATAGCACCTTTTGTTACTTGTGATGCCCCTGAATATTCAGCTCAGAATTCACTTTTTAGTCATAGCACATCTATTGTTTACGGGGGCCGGGGGTGGGGGCAATTACTGACTTTGCACTGGTAGGGCAGGTATACAAAATACCACACTGATCCCAAGCATATTTTATGACTAGATATATTTAATGTTTGTTTCCTCATATGGAATGTCTGTTTTCCTCATAAGTACCTCTCTTGTTAAATTATCTGGATGATCGTACGTAAATTCAATGAAAACAAATGAAATTTGAGTTAAATGGAAAAAAAGACTGTTTCCAAAACCCTGAACAAAATCAGGCATCACTGTTAAATGTCTGAATAATGTTTAATTATCACAAAAGAATGATACTTATTGTTAAGTTATATGAATTTGTACTAAATAGGTCATACAATAATACACATGTGTATTTAACAAAAGAAAAAGAAATGATTCCTTACTCTACTTTCTCTCCTTTTTCATGCTTTTCCCAAGGTAACTTGTTTCTGAGAAACAAAAGCAAACTTTAAACATTTAAAGATCCATGCATTTTCCAACATCATGAGGCTTATGTCAATCTAATTCATATCACTCTTCTACCCAATTCTCCTCTTCTCCCCTACCCTATGTGTCATCCTCAGGGTACAAGTAACATCATATCCTGCATCAGAGTAGGGTCCCTGTACTTTTACAAATAATAATTTCTGGTGCATTAATGAAGGATTTTTTTATAACATATGTTATATAAGATTGACTAAATGACCATAACATTCAACTTTTAAAAGGTGCAAAATTGCTGAGTATTGCATACTGAATATTTCATCATGATAGCTGGTAAGTAACCATGTGTATAAAAGCAGTCTGGTCAAACCGCAAGCTTTAGGATATTTTTTTTGTTAGCTTCAGCAAAACTCTGCAGAGCACTTCATAAATATAAAGGCTGGAACCAAAGAAAACAGTATAAAAATGGAAGTAGCATCTTGCCTATCAAATTAATTTTACTAGATAATGAAAAGATTATAAAGCTGAGACACATTTGTACATCTGGAAAGTGGTTGCATATGCTAGATCTCTTGGTTTAAAGGTATTTATTTTAACAACTTTGAGCCCCCATCTTGCTCCTATTAAGCCAATGGCACAACTCCTATTGAGTTCAGTGGGAGCAGGAGCAGGCTCTTTAATTATCAAATGAAAATTTTGAATAACATTGAAAGATGTTCTTCAATAAAGAAGATTAAAGCTAATTTGGGTATGGTGTCCTCTGTTCCCTGTAAACATCACTACCTACCTAAGAGCTCGTTCTAGGCACAATCAGGAACTAGGCACTGTGGCCATTCTGAAAAAGAGGGGCTTGGTTTAGGGGATAGACGTCCAAAGGCTATTTTCAGAATTGCTCTTGTGCTCCCCATGTGTGGAGGTCTGTACAAGGCAATCGAGGCTAAGGCAGGTGTAAGCTAGATGGTGCAAAAAGTGTTGCTGGGATGCACTTCAGAGAGCAGCAGCTGGGTCACATAGATGCAAAATTGTTTACTTACTTGTGTCTAATTAATAGCAAGCTCAGTTCACCAATCCCATGGATCATTTCATGTGTGATGGTTTGGGTTATCCTGGAATGCCATTGAATTATCCCCTCTTCTACTTCACCTTGGCTTAATAGCCCTTCACTAGTTATTTGTAGGTTACCTGAATATTTTCCACACGTTGATCTTCTCCACAGTCTTGCTGTGACTCCACATAAAAACAGAAGAACAGCCATACTGGGTCAGATCAATG
Organism: Natator depressus; assembly: GCF_965152275.1. Lineage (NCBI taxonomy): Eukaryota > Metazoa > Chordata > Testudines > Cheloniidae > Natator > Natator depressus. The sequence continues at coordinate 48,241,766 of NC_134244.1, read as the reverse complement.
GTCCATCTAGCCCAGTATTCTGTCTTCCGACAGTGGCCAATTCCAGATGTTTCAAAGGGAATGAAAAGAACAGGGAGGTTATCAAGTGATCCATGCCCTATCATCCAATCCCAGCATCTGGCAGTCAGAGGCTCAGGGGCACCCAGAGCATGGGATTGCATCCCTGACCATATTGGCTAATAGCCGTTGATGGATGTATCCTCCATGAACTTATCTAATTATTTTTTGAACCCAGTTATAGTTTTGGCCTTCACAGCATTCCCCAGCAACAAGTTCCACAAGTTGACTGTGCATTGTGTGAAGAAGTACTGTACTTTCTTTTGTTTGTTTGTTTTAAACCTGCTGCCTATTAAATTATTTGGGTGACCCCTGGTTTTTGAGTTATATGAAGGGGTAAATAACACTTCCTTATTCACTTTCTCCTTACCCTTCATGAGTTTATAGATCTCTATCATATCCACCCTTAGTCATATCTTTTTTTGAAGCTAGTCTTTTTAACCTCTCCTCATATGGAAGCCGTTCCATACCCTTAACAATTTTTGTTGCCCTTCTCTGTACCTTTTCCATTTATAATAGATCGTTTTTTATATGGGATGGCCAGAACTGCACACAGCATTGGACTGGCAGCTATTTCTTCTCACCAGCCTCTCCTTCTGAGCAGCGTTCATCTTGTAGGAATGGTCCCACAGAATCTAGAGCAAATGCAATTCCGTGATGAGAAATGTCACCACTTCACAGGGGAGAGAGAGAGCTGGGCTTTCTTTTGAGATTGCTTCCTATCTAGGTGCTTGCAATAGCACCAAAAGCACATTCAGCCATGGAATAGCATGTTGCTGTAGGTTGTCAGTCTTTCTAATGGGCAATTTCCCATTTATAGGGCCAATATGTATATTTGAATGTATGATTGTAATATTATAATGTGTGATCTGGGTCCTGCTTTACTGGCACCCAAGTTTTTCAAATTTCTGTTATGCAAATTCACAGATTCCCAAGCCAGAAGGGGCCATTATGATAATCTAATCTGGCCTCCTGCATGTCACAGGCCACAGAACTTCCTCAACTCAACTCATTAGAGCAGATCTTTTAGGGAAAAAAAAACTATAAAATCTTGATTGAAAAGTTGTCAGTGATGGAGAATCCACCATGACCCTTGGTAAATTATTGCAGTGGCTAATTACTCTCACTTTTATAAATGTATGTCTTATCTCCAGTCTGAATTTGTCTAACTTCACGTTCCAGCACTTGGATCATGTTATACCTTTCTCTGATGGACTGAAAAGCCTATTATTAAATATTTGTTCCCGATGTAGGAACTTACAGGTTGCAATCAACTCTCCCCTTAATCTTATCTTTGTTAAGCTTGAGCTCCTTGAGTCGATCACTATAAGGGCATGTTTTTTATTCCTTTAGCCATTCTTGTAGCTCTTCTCTGAATCTTCTCCAATTTATCAACATCCTTCTTGAATTGTGAGCACCAGAGCAGGACACAGCATTCCAGCAACGGTCACACCAGTTTCAAATACAGAGGTAAAATAACCTTTCTACACCAACTCGAGGTTCCCCTGTTTATGCATCCAAAATTCTCATTATTCCTTTTGGCCATAGCGCAGCAGTAGGAGCTCATGTTCAGCTGATTATCCATTATAACACCCACATCTTTTTCAAAGTCATTGCTTCCCAGGATACAGAGCCCTCCATCATGTAAGTATGGCCTACAGTCTTTGTTCCTAGATGTATACATTTTCGTTGAGCCATATAAAACACACCGTTTGTTTGTACCAGTTTATCAAGTGATCCACATTGCTTTGTGTCAGTAAGTGTCTTCTTCATTATTTACCACTCTCCCAATTTTTGCGTCATCTGTAAACCGTATCAGTGATGATTTTATGTTTTATTCCAGGTTGTTAATCAAAATGTTAAATAGCGTAAGGTCAAGAACCAATACTTGCAGGACTCCACTCGAAACACACCAGTTAAATGGTGACTTGACTTCCTGTTTACATTTTGAGATCTATCAGTTAGCCAGCTTTTAATCCACTTAATGTGTGCCATGTTAATTTTATATCTTTCTACTTTTTTAACGATGATATTGTGCGGTACTAAGTCAAATGTCTTGTAGAAGTCTAAACATATTACATAAGCTCTATTATCTTTATCAGCCAAACTGGTAATTTCAGCAGAAAAAAGATACCCAATTATTTAGACAGCATCTACTTTCCATAAACCTGTGTTGATTGACATTAATTATATTACCCTCTTTTAATTCTTTATTAATTGAGTCCCATATCACCCATTCCCAGGACTGATGTCAGACTGAGGGTGTCTACACTGCACACTAAGTCAAGGACAGTGATTTCAAGCCTGTGCTTGGGCATCCAGACTGCATTATAAACCTGTGATTACTGGTCCCAGGTCTCACAGCTGTGCTGATGCTTCCATACTGCATTACACAGACTTTCTCCCAAGTCTTGGTGGCATTCAGGCTCTGAGAGCTGCCTTCACTTCCCCTCTAAACCAGGTTGGCTTTTTAGCCAACACAGCCTTCTAACTTGATTGTGGGATTGTGACTTTTGGGGCATGTAGCAAAGTGTTCTTAAATAATTCCCAATTATCATCACATTTTTTTATTTAAAATCTTCCTCCCAGCTGATTTGCTTAATTGCTTTCTGAAACTGGCCCTTTAAAACAGTCAACTATATATATCTTTGGTTTAGGCTTTATTCTGTTTGCACATTATAAATGTGATCTAGTCATGATCACCTGTTTCTAAGTTACCATTAATTTTAGCTCTGTGATCAGTTCCTCTTTATCTGTCAATATGAGGGCTAATATAGAATTCCCCCCATAATAGATGCAACTCAATTTATGAGTTATGAAATTGCCATCTATATTATTTAGAAATTCCAGGGATGTTTTAGTACTGGCAGCATGAGAATTCCCACATAAGTCACTCAAATTGAAGTCCCCCATGATCGCCTTTTTTCCCTACACATTATAGATAGGTTCATAAAGAAAAGGTCCTCCTGTTCCCTAGTGTGATTTGGTGGTCTGCAGCAGACACCTAATACTAATACTCCATCTTGTGCTTTATGTGTTAGGACATGATTCATAAGTATTCGTGATCATTTTCTTCTGAGTCATCAGTGACTCAGAAACAGGTCACGTCATTCTGACAGAGTGCCATTCCCCTCACCATTTACCCCCCTCGATATTTCCTAAAATCAATGGTGTTAACATTCCAATCATGGGAATCATCCCACCAGATTTCAGTAATACCAACTAGATATAATCTATGCTCATTAATGAGTGATTCCAATTCCTCTTGTTTGGTACCAATATTCTAGCATTGGTGTATAGACAATTAAAGAATTTCTTCTTTTCACGTTTGGTTCCTTGATTAAGTTTGTTTCTCAACATCTCAGTTTTGTGCTGAGGGTTCAGATATTCCCTCTTTTTCCCTCTCCCTTTTGCTACTCGTTTAACATGCTCCTGCCTACACTGTGTGGCTGAGGGTGTGTGCATGTCTTTGACATCTACATAGCATGTCAGGGACTGCAGAGGTAAAACAGGCTGGAGTTTCTCATATGGGTAAATGCTCACCAGCATGAAAGCAAAAGTAGCCCTAGGGTGTCAGGATGGCCATACGACTTTCCCTTATAGTTCTGATTTAAGGAGTGATTTACTAACAAACATTTTAGAATAATTAATTTAATATCTGACCCCAGTTATAACAGACCAAAGTTTTCCTCTAGTATTTATTTTTAAATACATTTTTTTTAATTTAACCTCGCTGGGTCATTAACTCTTTCTAAATTTTGCTGCCATGAGCATTAGTCTGCAAATGTGAATTGACTGTATACATAGTAATTTGATTCTTTCTCCATTTTCCATTTCCTAGTACAGGTTCTTTATACTCAGCATTTTGACCAAGCCCCTTTAAAAACATAGTGGTTGTTGCTTCTGTGCATCTCTTTTTCAAAACAAATTGCAATTTCCTGTATTTAACTATGGCCCCAGTAAAGTCAACCTGTGGAACTCCTTGCCTGAGGAGGCTCTGTGATCAGTGAAGGCTAGGACCACAACAGGGTTTAAAAGGGAACTGGATAAATTCATGGAGGTTAAGTCCATTAATGGCTATTAGCCAGGATGGGTAGGGAATGGTGTCCCTAGCCTCTGTTTGTCAGAGGGTGGAGACGGATGGCAGGAAAGAGACCACTTGATCATTACCTGTTAGGTTCACTCCCTCTGGGGCATCTGGCATTGGCCACTGTCAGTAGACAGGATACTGGGCTAGATGGACCTTTGGTCTGACCCAGCATGTCCATTCTTATGTTCTTATGTTCTAAAATTAATAGATAACTTCTACATTCTTCACACAGTGCTATTTTATGTTTACTATACTTCACTAAAGAATTTCCCAAGGAAATTAGATATTGGTTATTTTCTTTTGTTTTACCATATATTATCTTCAATAATCAAATCCAAATAATCCATTGCATAACTGTTGTTATATAAAAAAAAAACCCACCTATGATTTAAAAAAATGGAAAAAAGTAAGACTAATAATTAAGACCATATCTTATAAGATGAATTGTATGAACCAGAACTATATTTTAATTCAGAACTTGTTTTTCGCTATATGACTGAGTGGTAGCAATGTCAATTAATATATCAGGACAGACTTTCCTCTTTAATGCACCCCAGAAGAACTAAGGACTGAATATGACTCTGTAAGCCCAGGGTAAATGTGCCCTTAACTACAGATCACTAGGATATGTTATGAAAAAAATATTGAGTTCTTCATTCAATTAAAAGGTCACCCTAACCTCATTTCATTCTTAAATGCAGAGGACAGTTTCTAAGATACATAATGTAATTTCCCTGCCCACAAAAGCTATGTTGCTTATATAAGAAACTAATTTCCTGTTCTAAATACAAATTTCTCCAATAAAAAGGTGAGGTTCACATTTAAAAAAACCCCATAAAGCAACATCTAGCACATTATGCTCCTAAATCTAAGCTGTTCATATGTCCAAATCTTTGAAAATAGACAGAGAAGCACATAAAAAGCTATCCACATGACACATAAATAAGTGCTGAAATTAACCAGGTGGACTTACTCTGTAATTCAACCATACAGAAGATGGATTTAAAATGTCTACACTCAACACGATAGCCTGAAGACAGCCATGGTTAAAATACTACACTGTAAAGCAGAAAATAAGAACAACAACAAATATCTCACCATTTTATTAATCAAAATTGTTACTTCTTTGGGGGGGGGAAGTGCTTTAAGCCCCTCTCCCGACTATTCTATAGGACACATATGGAAACAAAGAAAAATATTAGCTAGCCCTGAAATAATGTCTTAAAACCATGACAGCAAAAACCTTGTTCAAGCTTTTCAAACACCACAAAAATATTCCATCTCCCAACAACCACCCTGTGCAAATGCAACTCTTGGCATTTTCAGACACTTAAACAAGCCTTACCTCAGGACTCTGTCATTAATATATTTTTGCAAAACAGGCATGTGGTTCCTCACACACGTGGTTTACACTATTAAACTGAAGCAGCTACCACTGTTGAATATAATTTGGCAGAAGAGCTCTTCAGCTCATCCTTCAATCATATGAGCTGTGTTCTTTTGACACTCCCGCTCTTCCGTTCTCAGCTATGCAATTTTTTGATAGTCTTATGGTGAAAACATCCATAAGGGAGAAAAGAATAAAACAATTTAGTTATTATGCAGTTTATTCTCATGTGGCGCCGTACAAACTCCACAAGAACCAATCCATGAAGTTTCCTCTATTGTAGGTGTGTGTTGTTCCTCTATTCTCCCCGTGCCCTATCACTTGGAAGCCTTTAGATTTCAAAGAGCTGTTCCGAGGCACCCTGCCTTCACACAGCCACCCATGATGTAGTCTGTGAATACAATTCCTGAAGAAGCCCAGGGTGTTGGGGGATCATTCATCTGCTGCTTCAGGACTTCTGGTGCACTTAATATTTGAGGGTACAGTGAATTATATTGTTGTGCTCTGCAAGTGGGGGTGGGAGGAGAATCCATCAGAGACCTGCCACCTCTAGCCCCATGCCTATCTCTAGAATTCCAGCATCAGAGAACTACTATTGGGAATCCATAGGGTTCGGCAAAAGGAGGAAGCATGCAACACAAGTGACAATTTTCTTCTTCTGCAGCTCCTGGCCAGGTTCTTGGGCTTGAGCTTTCCCTGTTTGTGGAAGCAGAGAAAAGTGTGTAGTCCTTTGCTGAAATTTCTCACCATTTCATTTTTTTCATCATAACTCTTACTCATTGCACTCTTTCCTCGGCATGGGGCATAGTGATCCTTCCACTCTGGCTGTTCAGAAAGTTTCTGGACTTAACAGAGAGAAATGTGTACTACAAGAAAGACTCGTTTGAAATGCGTCAATTGTTCCACAAATTCCCCCTTTCCTCCCCACCCCCCCCCCACCCCCCAGTCCTCCTAGAAGGATATGCCACTTATGGTACAAAACACATACAGTGACAAAGAGCCATATGTTCCCCTTTGTAGGAAACATACAGAAAGAGCTAAAACCCATAAAAATCTACTACAAAAGTAGGCAGCACAAACCAGTGAATGCGTGTCACACAACCTGTAGCAGGTAGTTACTGTGATAGGGCATCTGTAACTATGGCTGTGTCTACACTGCACACCACTGGTGGTGGCATGTAGGTTGTGTGTAGCTACATGCTGCAGTGAGAAGCAGGCTGCATGCCCACACTGCAGTTTGTATCTCCCTGCTGCTTGCCCCCTTCCGGAGCCTTTCTCCACTGCCAGAGTATTTCCTGGCAGCAGGGAAAGACTCCAGCAGCAGGGAGGCAGCTAAACATTCCTTACAGTGTGTAAAGTACACACACTTCACACACCCCTGCCACAGATATAAGTAGCAGCGTAGATGGGAGAGGCACCGCTTGAGCATGCAGAGAGCCATGTAGGGTACATACCCTAAAGATTTGGGTGTGTCTTTACTTGCCTAAGCAGTGCCTCACCATCTGCACTGCTATTTATATCTGTGGCAGGGGTGTGTGAAGTGTGTGTACTTTACACACTGTAAGGAATGTGCAGTGTACACATACCCTAAGTGAAAGCATGCTGTAGTGGGCATAATAGAGGATGGAGAATCAGGACATCCATGTTCCTTTGCTGGTTCTGCCACAGACTTAATCTGTGACCTTGGGCGTTTAACAATCTCTCTATGCTTCAGATTCTTTACCTGTAAAATGGAGTTAATTCACCACTAATATTAAATAACATTGATTTTTAGTCTGCTTTTTGTACCTTTGGGAGAAGGTCCATGCTCCCAGTTTGTGGGTGATCATTCATGTTTAAATTTCAGCTTTATGTAGTTAAGAGTAGCTGCATAAATATACAGACATCACAGTTGTCAGCAGGGATTGAACACACAATCTTCAGCCTCAAAGCCATAGGCCTCTACCACTTGAACTAAGGGAGAATTATTCATAACTTGATTATTCAATCAACTTTTCAAACTTAGTTATAGACAAACACTCCAATGATTATAACTTATATAGCAAGTTCTATGTTTCAATCTTCAGCCAGGATACGTTCTGCTTAGGATGTGATTCTCCACTTGATTCCATGCAGGGAGATGCATGCACTTATGCAGAGTCCCACTGACTTTAATGGGGTTCTATATTTGTACACTAGTACTCTGATATGCAACATAGTGAAGGATTACGGGCTTAAATACTATGTTTCGCTAACAGTTGACACTGGTGTTATTGAGTGTCTTAAAGTAGCTGAATTAAAAGCCATCTTTTGATGTAATGTCACTGGGCAATAACTTATATAGAACCTACTGTACTTAGTTCTACTGAATTGCAGGAATTTGTGTTTTCTATGGTCTTTCCAATCTGTACTGACTTCCAGTCCTTTGCTGTTCAATAATGTATTATAATGGATAGAATCCTATCCTGTACCAATATTTTAAATAGGTGGAAGAGGGCTGGGAACTTATTTGTTATTTTTCTACGCTAAAAGTTGAAGGTGTTATTGATAGCTTTGGGCAAATGCTTAAAATGGAGTTGAAGAAAAATTACTTTCTGTACTTGTACTCTTCACGTTAAAAAACCTCATATCCTATACCATTCAGAAAACAGCACATGTGCAGAACAGCCTTCCTTCACTGTTTTCAAAATGCACTCTACCTCTGATTTTCAGTGCTTTTTGAGAAAGCTACCAATACTTTATTGTTTTAGCTTGTCTAGCAAATACAAACATTTGCTTAACAATTTCAAGTGCCATTTAATAGCTGAAAAGAAAGAAAGCTGATATAAAAATCTAGGTTTAGATGCATCACTGTTCCCCTGCTGCACTGAATGACTTATTGACTAAAATTCAATGCCTGATGCATTATATGTAGTTAAGTGTGTGTAACACAGATATGAGGTAGGTTTATTGTTCATAACTCTGCCCAGTTAAGGATTGCAAGTCCCAGCATTTTTCACTATCGAAAATAGAAGCTGCATAATTATGATTTCATCTAATATTTTCCATAAGAGCAATATTTCAGGTGAGATTGTGCATAGCAGTTTTATGTCCTTTAAATAACTGTTGAAGTGTCAGCTTTTCTGGTTAGACAATCTTTGCAGTTTGAGGATGATCTGTTCTGTGGAATGCCTAGGTGTTACATAGCTGGTAACACTGTCAATCAACTCACAGGAAGAAATAGTTCTGCAAAGCTAGAGTAGTTGTAATGACAAAAGAGAAATGTGATGATAAAGGTGGAGTAAACTTCAGAAATGCATCCTTTTGCCGTGCTGATGAACATTTTAGCCATATAATTTGGCATTTCAGAGACAGTGTTGTATGACAGATTAAGTGATATAAAAGTATTGATGTTCCTAAACAAGCAGACACATTAGAACAGTGAATAGTTCCGTAAAAAAACCCAGATGTTACAGAACAAATCAGGTCTCCTTACCCAGAAACACATCACAATGATGATTTGAACTCTATCTTCTGCCTGTGGCAATATCACTAAATATATGTAACGTTCTCTGAGATTCCTGCTGACTCTTAATATACCAGCTGGTGTCCTACATTGAGAACATCTGCAACTTGCATCCAGATCTCTCAGTCTAGTACCAGTGATGGCACTGCGGTTTTTACTTCCACTATAAACAAATTACACAGTGTAGGACACATGGTAATAGACGGTTTCTCCTGGATGGTTCCTCTCCTGTTCACAATCTCCTCTCCCATCCTACAATCACTTAATTGACATCACTGTAGCAACCCTTGCTTCCATGAAAAGTAATATTAGGCAAATATTTAATGTATTCAGTTTCTATTACTTTGATTTAATGGCTGGAAACAAAGGGGAGTCCATAGACTACCAGAAAATAAATGACCAATGCTTCTCAGGGGACCCAGACACCATGGTGTGAGAAAAGCTACTATAAATAAAGTATAGTATAAATAATATAGGTTTGTATTCATTTAAACAACTTGATACTGCATTTGTACAATTTAACTATGTTTTGCTCTTTAACAATGACTCTCTGAATGTGATTGCAGGGGAAGTGACTTCAGCTACCTCAGTCTTAACGTCATGCTCAAGCACATTAAGAGCTTTCAGCCATTCTTTTAGTACTAGCAACATTTTGATTTGTAGAAGAGGCTTGAGTTGTACAGTACAAGAAGAATATAATACTCAAAGCCCCTTGTACTGTGCAATACAGTAGATCTAAATTATATGACAAGGCCACTGGAATTATATGACCAGGCCTATCATGGCGAGGAACGCTACACCATCAGCCGCCTGCTGCCACAACTCCCTCCCTTTCAGAGATGGCCTACAACAGCCTTGCCTGCAGTCCTAAATTAACCCCGAGACAGCTGTTACAATTTAGCTCTAGCTCCCTTCCCTCCCTGAAGGGCTTACTGCATCTTCTGGAAGGGAGCGAGGACTCTTCAGAGCCAAGTCTGGGGAGTTGTGGGAGAAATGGATTGTGGCTAGGGAGCTGCTGGAGTTAAAAATGGGCAGGGGGAAGGGCTATATACACTTGTCCTTCAGAATTCCTAAACTGAGCGGACATTTTGGAATACTGCAGGGCAGGGACATCCCAATCTGCAGAACTTCCAAGGTGCACAGCAGGGGCAGTCATGGCAGGTGCCCCTACTATCTTATAGTGGAACTCTCAAGGCATGCAGGAGGGAGTCTCTCTTCTGCCCACCATAGGAAGGTAGCAGCTGAAGAAAGCACCTGTCTAGCAGTGCTCTCAAAGTTGGTCAGAAAAAGAAAAGAGAAGGTCAGGCACCTTCTCCAAAAGCCTCCCCCCTGCTGCCTGCATTTTCTTTGGCTTCGTTAACCATTGTGTGGTCCTCTCTCCACCATCCCACAAGGTCTCTGGGTCTGTCATTTCTGCAGCACAGATAGGGACAGTTATTCACACAACCACATTATTTTGTATTATACACCAGGGACCATACTGGAAAAAATAGCATTACTGTCCTAAATTCCATCTACAAAGCAACCTCCACCTTCTTGAAACACGAAAACGAGTCACGGTAGATTTTTATGTTCATCCCTCCATATTCTTACATGCTTTTATCAGCATGAAATAGTCAATAATATTGACACAAACTTCTGCTCTTATATTTCAGAAGTATCAACCCCTTGAAATGGAGAGGTAATTCAGATGTCTCTAATGGATGTTGTTTCAAACTCACTGCGGACTCAGGAAGAAAGAACTGAATTGGATACACTTGTGTTACATTTTAAGGTTATCTTTGCCATTATATCTTCTAAAGATTTTTTTTTTAAATGAAAGGTTAGATTCTGGAGCAGAAGATCACAGCCTCCAGAAAAAGAACCACTTTACCAACCCACTGCAAGCTGTCCTAAATATTCTCCTGCTAGATTAGTTTTTAACATTGTAAAACATGAAATTAAGACAATCCATTATTTTGCATTCTACTCATCTAAGGCTGATTAGTGCAAATTTATTTTCACACAATTCAGTCTTAGACATAACCACAATCCAGAAATAAGTGATTTTGTATGACAGTGAAAATAATACTGCTTTTTAGTGCAAAAATAAAACTTTGCACTTACACACATCAAAGAATTTTATGTAACTTTTGGGTGATACAGCATTTGCTTCACCACTTCTCTCCTAGTGCAACACATCTCCTACGGAAAAGCACATGGAGACCCAGATTTCAGTCACTGAGGATTTTCAGCAAGGATTGCAGAGGGTAAACCTCCCCAAAATCAAGTAAAAAAAAACCCCAAAGAATGAACTTAATTCTGAAGTACAAACTTTATAAAACCTTATAATGATACAAAAACATAATAATAGCTTAATTTCTACTACATAGCAAGGGTATTTCATAATCCATATACAGTTATACATAAATAAAAAGAAAAGAAAAAAATAGTCCCTAAACAAGTTAGTCCCTACAGAAACACAGTGAAAAGTAACTCTGAGTTCCAAAAGCTTAGGTTGAGTTCCCCTGGGTCTCAGTTAGAGTCTTTGTTCATCAGTTCTACACAGTCTGCTGAGTCAAAAGCTCTGCAATATCTTCCTTCTTCTTGCTTGCGGAAATCTCCAACTGGAACCCAGCTAGACTCAGTCCCCTCCTCTGCTGGAATAGTTCAGTTAGCTAGTCAGTTAATAAATTAACCAACCAATCAGTATTAAGTATATAAATTACTAACCCTGTTACAAGAAAAATACAAAACTAAGAAAATATAGATGACTTTTTCTCCATCATCACATTTAAATAACAGTTGATAAACACTACAGGTTAAGGCAATTTGACCAAAATCAAATAACATTCAAGGTATACGATTAAAATGAAAGAAATTAGTTTTCCCTCCCAATTTCTCATTTCTGTAGCTAGAACTGCCAGGGCCTCTCTGCTGGAAAGTTAACAATATCACTAATCTGAAAAATGCTTCAGAGGGAAACCAGCCTGCTTCTGCTCCTGTGGCTGAGCTTCTCCTAACCCACACAGGTCACATATTTTCTTGTAAAGCAGCTGTCCCAACTACTTGCCCTCAGTGGATTCCATTAGTTCAGCTACAGGGAGCCTATTGAGCATGTCCAAGACGACCACATCTAGTTCCAGAAACTTCTGGGCATGGAATGCTAATTGCGTATCTGCCTACCAACAATGACCCAGACACAACTCATTCCTCTCCCCGTTCTCCTCTCAACATATCTTAAAGAGATAGCTCCCTATTAGGCATTAGGTTACCCTTACAGAAATCAGTAGAAGGTACTGGAAATAAGTGATACATCAGGGTCACTCCTTTCACCAATTAAATGTAACCACTGTTGGAGTAGAAGATGGCAGCTGTTTAAGAGTGCACACCAGTTCTATACAACTGTTTAGAACAGGAAGTGAAGAAGAACATTGTAACTAGTGAAGCTGCAGGGGAGATTAATGTAACAGAATCTAATTACCTGACTTGGAATTTGGCCTATACACCAGAGTTAACACCCTTGTACTTAAGAAAAGTGGTATAGAACTTTAATTAGCACAACGGTTAACGTCTTGGTTTTATGCTGCAAAGACAGCAACTCCAGCAGCACAATGCAGGGGAAAGTGCCATCTATTGAAGAATCAGCTCTTCTTGTAGACAACAGATGCTAATTGGATGTCTCTTATCAGAGTTCTGAGCTGCCCCAACCCTGCTCAGCTGGTGAGAGCTGATGAGAGCAGAACACGGGGTGGTACAGCTAATAGCTTTACTGTAGAGTCCCATTTCTTTAATGAACGGCAAATACACAGGTCTTAATAAATAAGAGCCTTATGCTTATGCTTGGAAACTGAAACGCATTATTTAATTTTTGCTCTCTCTCTGCAACAGCGAGTATTGAGCTACCATTATTAATAGAAAACATACTTGTGACAGAGGATAAAATTGTAACCTTTGATGTAAGAATTAAACTGACAAAGCCATTATGGAAGAACAACCAGTCAAAGCACGACAGTCACAAATGCACAACTTTTAAAAGCTGAAAAGAGCTGCCAAGGTGTCAAGACAGGAGAAAAGCCAGCATAATTAACATAATCTATTGGGAGGGAAAAAAGCAGAATTTGTTTTTGGACAATTACAGATTAATAAATGGAAGTGTCAGTTTCTGTATAGTTATTTCTAAAGCACCCATTAAAATGTACTAAAGGCCAAAACCTCTGAAAGTCTCTGGCATATTAGGGCGCACACTATCATTATTTCATATTTCAAGTAATTTTATTGTCAATGATAGCAGTTGTAAACGTGCAAGAAAATGTTTTCCTCAGCAGTACCAAACCGTTTGCTCCACCGAGATTATTTGTGCTGCATTCTGACAATAACCCACAGGCGACCATTATTTTAATTTTGCACTATTGCCAGTGTACACTTTTTTCCAGAAGATAGACAGACACACACAGAACAATATCACAGAATACCTATTTAATTCTTCACCAACAATGAAGTTCACGGCTGTGCAGTGGATCAGCAAAAGGCATATGCACCACCTAAGTTCAGCTGAAGCCCTATTTTTATACTGGCCTCTGCACATGGGTGAGTTTTATCCCAAGGTCCAAATCCTGCTAACTCTCACTTCTTCACGTGATCATTAGATTTAAGTCAATAGGACCCTCTCAAGAGCCCAAACCTTCGAAGGAAACTGAACTTTTGATAGTCACATGAAATCCCACTGAAGTTCCTTTGTGAGCAGTATTTGATCCCACGTTACTATAAGCTATGTCTACACTAGATGCTCGGAGTGTTTGATTCTACAGCTCATGTATACGTACTCATACAGGGGCTCATCGAGCTAGCACATGTATAAGTCGTTGTGTAGCCGTGGTGGCACTTGTAGCAGCACAGGGGCATGGCTGAGCTGTACTGAGTACAAACCTGCCAGAAACTGGTGGGTATGTACTTGGTACAGCTCAGTCATGCCTCTGCGACCACTGTCCGTGCTAGCCTGGCTCCACTGCTATTTATACGTGCTAGCTTGATGAGCTTGATCTAGACCAACGGTTCTCAACAAGGGGTCTGGAGCCTCCTGGGGGGTCGAAAACAGGTTTCAGAGTGTCCACCAAGAAGGGCCAGTGTTAGACTCGCTGGAGCCCAGGGCAGAAAGCCAAAGCCCTGCCACCTGGGGCTGAAGCCAAAGCCTGAGCGACTCACGGTGTGGGACCCTGGGCAACTGTCCTGCTTGCTACTCCCTAACACTGGTCCTGGCTTTTTATATACAGAAAAACAGCTGTTATGGCACTGGTGGGCCATGGAGTTTGTATATCATGTTGGGGTGGGGGGCGGGAGGCTCAAAAAGAAAAGGTAGAGAACCCCTGATCTACACGATCAGAGGAAATCACATCCCAAGTTGGCAATGTAGACATAGCCTTACTGTACTCAAAGTAACCCTTTCCTAGGAGTTTTACAAGAGGTCTTATACTTTTCTCATGCTGTTATTTATGGTGTTCTTCTCAAAACCTGAACATTCTATTTCATTCAACACTGGTCCTTTTCTTTTTCTGTTTGGCCACTCTTTGGCTCTTCCCTTCTTGCCATCTCTTTCTTATGGAAGATAATTTGACATGACTTTGCTTTGCTTACTTTCTTGTTAATCAGGTCAGGTTTGTCAGCAGATTCATCTTTCTTCTGCTGTTAGCTGTCTAGTTATGCAGAACCAAAGCAAAGGGTACTTCATAATAAGAAGTGGCTACTTTAAAAGCAAATACCTTAGCAACAGAGTTGTGGATGTAAATGTGTCAGATAATTAGAATTTTCAGAGTAATGCCAATCAAATTATAATTGCTGCCTGTTACTAAAAGTAAAAAATATTTGGAACCATCATGTTATTATCGGAGGGTTTGGTACCACTGCCTATTATTGGTTGCCTGACACGTCTCTTTATCAGATCTTGCTTTCAGTAGCTTATAACTTTGCTAAACTTCAACTCTTTGACTGAGATTTTACATGCTGGGTGTCTACCTCAGGCTGAACTGTTTTAGAAAATTTCAGCAAAACCAAATCAGTAATTTCTGAGAATGAGGTGAGGGTGGAAAACTGCATCGTTGTGCCCATAATAAACCGTTTTGGTGATCTTTCCTTTGAAAAGTTCTAGTGCCCTTGTGTTTTGGACCAGGTCTGAAATTTGGATGTGTGGTTGCCTTGTTGCCAAATTTGCCCATGTTATAATCCTTTGAAAAACGGCAATTTGCACATGCTCAATAGAGATTTCTTAGATTTGAGCAGCTAAATTCACTGAAGATTCTGTCTGTACTGAGCCTTCTTCAGCCTGTGGACGAGCAGGACTTCCCTGCAATTGCAGCTCTGGGTTTCTCTGGGCTGTGCCAGGTCCAATCACCTGAACTGGGAGCAGAGAGCCTGTCTTTTCTGGGCTCAGGAAGTGTGAAGGATGAAGGTTCCTGATTCAAATGCAGAGGGGACAAGAACCTGACCTCCAGCGATCTTGGGGGAATAGACTGGGCCGAGGGAGACTGGGCCCAGAGGCTGACAGGAAGGCAAGGAAAACTGGGACGGGGAGTTGCACTGCAGAGGGAGAAGGGGGAGGGGAGGGAGGAAGGCTGGGAGCCTGAGAGACACTGGGAATGAGAACCAGTGGGGTGAGGAAATGAAGTGAAGGGGGAGGGAAGACAGATCTGACAAGAAGCCAGGGTGTGAGGGGAGAACTGGGACAGGCTGAGCAAAGAGACAGCCCTCTGAGGGGGTGACACTGAGAGTCTGGATGAGAAGCCTAGGGAGGGAAATTGGGGTCTGGGAGCAGGAGGAGAGAGACAGATCAGATGAGGAGCCAGGAAGGGGTGGAGTTCTGACTTTCGGAACAAGGATCAAGAGGCTGGGAGAACTGGGAATGGCCGGGCAAGAAGACTGGCAGTGGGAAAGGAAACAGACTAGGAGTGCAGAGGGGGAGAGAGGACTTGGGGCAAGGAGCCTGGGAGGAGGAGCCTGAGAAGTGGAGACTGTGACTGCCGAGGGTGAGAAGATTGGCACAAGGAGCCAGGGATGAGAAAGAGACAGGACATGGATGGCAACAGATTGGAGGGGATGGGGCACAAGAGGGTCATACTTGGGGGGAATGGGCAGAAGACTCCGTGCGCACTGTAACACCCCCTTTCAGAGGATAGTATGGAACTGAAGTATGGAACTTGAACCTCACCATTCCTCTGCTGTCACCCCCCCTCTGTGAACCCCACTGGCAAAGTGTTCTATTCCCTTCTAGTGCTGGCCCACACAGAGGATAACATGGTACTCTATTAGCTCACGAGGTGGAGGTCCATGCAGTGGATCCAAAGGTTCCAACCCTGCTGATAATGTATGTGGGTGTCAACATGATCCCACATGATGGGAATTTCTGTTAATTATTTTAAAATCTAGGAAATCACACTCTCATGAAATGTACAGGATGAACCTGCTCTGGAGGACTGGGTAATGACAGAGACTGTTGACAGTAGGACCCCTGCTTCATTTGTTGCAGAAGTTGGAAGGGATGTCCTAGGCACAGAAAGGTGAAGTAACTGGCACCAGATCACAAAGCAGGACTAGGATGCAGGTCAGCTGACACCCAATCTACTAGACCACCCTGTGCAGTTAATGAGGTAGAGGCTTTCACAAGGAGAAAGGATGATGTCATGGTAGAGTCACTTAAATGCTGCCCGGGGGAACTGCATTCTCTTCCTGCCTTTGCCACAGAGTTCCTGTGTGATGCTAGTCAAGTCAGGTAAACCAAACTTTTCATAGGTGGACACTAATTGTGTACACTGACTCTTCTGGGTGACACACTTGAAATCCTGTGGTCTGCTCTGCAAAAGTGCCGACCACCCTCAGTTGCAACTGAAGTCAATGTGAACTATGCTTTGAACATATAAAGTGTTATGTAATGCTGACTACCCTGAAAAATCAAGTCTTAGGTTTCCCAAATTGGGCACCCACAATTAGCGTATACTTTTGGCCTTATGCTCTCAGTTCCTTATTTGGGTGGCGTGAAAATACATGAATATTTGTGAATCACTCAACACCCCAGAAAAGCCCAGGAGGAACTTAATAATTCTGACTTCAGAGCAGGGGTTGAGCAGTCTGTAGTAAACAAGGCATGGGGTACACGCTGAAAACAAAATACTGACTAGCTGCTCATTAAGTGAACACTGGCCATCCTGCGCACTGTAGAAAAAATAGTATGTGATTATGTAATTAAAGGCTGTAGCATAATGCATATGCACAAGGTAGCACAGGAAACCTAAATTTAGAGTGCTTGACTTTCGAATCTTAATGATGCTTGTAATGTGTTTTTGTATGTGTTACACCCTGTACAGACAAAGCAAACATTTACCATTTGCTATGGCTTGTCTTCAGTACTGTGCTAAATCAGCGCTGCTGCAATTGATGCAGTGATGTCAGTTTAGCGCATCTGGTGAAGATGCGCTAAAATCAACGGGAGCACGCTCTCCCATCTATGTAATTAATCCGGCTGCGTCAGTGGAAGAGCATTTCCCATAGACATAGCATGGTGTATATACCACATTAAGTCGATGTAAGTTATGTCATTTGGGGGGGAGGTTTGTTCGTATCTAGAGTTACCAGATAGCAACTGTGAAAAAACGGGATGGGGGTGGGTGATAATAGGCACCTACATAAGAAAAAGTCCCAAAAAACGGGACTGTCCTTTAAAAACGGGACATCTGGTCACCCTATTCATATCCCTGAGCAACGTAACTTGCATCAACTTAAGCGGCAGTGTAGACAAGCCCTATCTTATCCTTCTCTCCTTTTGCCTGTGACATTTTGCCTGTCCTTAACTTTAATTTTAAGCAATTTGGGAGTAGGCACTGTATCTACCCATATGTTTGTATGCAATATAGCATAAGGAGTCACTGATCTAGACTGGGACCTCTGGGTGCTACTGCAATACAAATAGTTATTGATAATAGCAACAAACAAAAAGGAATTAGGGAAAAATCTGCATCTAAGAAGAAAGTCTTCTCTTCATTTCATGTCATAGAAGGGTTATAAGGTTTTCAGCAGTTGGAAGAGGAAGGTTGGCTAAGTTTATAATATCAGCTTTTAATGTTAATGTTTGGTAGTGTTAGCATATCATGATGACAAGACGAAGCTATACCAGAGCAGCTGGGCATTTAAAAGTAGCTGCATTAATCATTAATGAATTTGAATTAATATTATTTATTATTTATATTACAGTAACGCCCAGAGGACTCAGTCAGATCTAATTTATGACAAGATGCAGCAAGGTGGTATAACACACAAGCAGAGGAAAGAGAAGGGTAACAGTGAGCAGAAGGCATGCTGGCACAGTTAGATTCAGGTTCTCTCTTTTTAAGAAATATATATAAACAAACAGGAGACATTAATTATCTTAGCTGTTCTATACCTAACTATTATTCATTGTCAGTTTACCCTATGTGATACAGTGGAAGTGAATTTGGAGGAAGCATTTGAAGGGTTTCTGCTTTACAGATTAGTTTAGGGAGACTGCTTGTCAAATGTGCACCATGGAAGAAAGCACAGTGGTGATCATGGGAGAAATTGACAATTGGGTAATAAAATATTGCATTATTGGCAGAGAGGAATCAGAGAGACAATAAAATATGAGTAAACAATTCAGGAAGGGCTAAGTTATGAAAGGCTTTGAAGTAAGGTCAATAACTTGTATTTGATACTGTAACAAAGGGTGTGGGGACTGGCATGATTATAGTAATGGAAGTAAAATATGATAGCAGAAGTGATTTGAATGGACCCAAGACATGTGAATGTCAGGAAGGGCTGCAAAGAAAAGATTGCTGTACATAAGACAGGAAATGCTAATAGCCAGGGTGGAAGTATGAGGTTGAAACTTTCATATTAAAGAAGATTTGTAAGTAAACAGACTATTTCTACCTCTTCAGAAAATTACAGGCTGCTGAGTGAAAGTGGAAACGTTGGTATACAGGTTTAATATTCTATTTGCATTCACCTTGATTCCAATAGAACTAAATATTCTATATACTTTTCCAGTATGTCCACGTTTATTCTAAACACACCTCATTACAGCCAATAATCCAGTTAGAAAAACAGTATATATTAGACAAGAACAAACCTTCATTGGCTAGGAAATTGATAAGAAATTATATACAATATCTTTCCAGTAATCTATAATTACTAAAAAATGCATTTTTATGGCTTCTTTGGTAATGAGAAAATAAAAGTGGCTAGAATTGCAAGAAAATTGCATGTGTAGTATTATATTTTACTCAATAATATCCCAACCTAAACTGACAAATTGAAGTCCTGAATTTAAGGAGTCTAAATTCCCTGGGACAGCTCCTACCAAATAGCAAATCATTGCTTGGCATGTACCTTATGAGTAATATGAGTACTAAAAGGAAACTAAATTACAACTCTTGCCATTTCAGAAAACATTGCATGATTTCTCCCCCTAATTGTTAGTCTCTAAGGTGCCACAAGTACTCCTTTTCTTTTTGTGAATACAGACTAACACGGCTGCTACTCTGAAACTGGAAAATAAAGTATGTTAATAACTAATACAAATTGATTCACTTCATTTTACAAGTTTCAGAGTAGCAGCTGTGTTAGTCTGTATCTACAAAAAAGAAAAGGAGTACTTGTGGCACCTTAGATACTAATAAATTTGTTAGTCTTTAGGGTGCCACAAGTATTCCTTTTCTTTTTTCATTTTATTTCTAATAAAGCAGTGCAACATCAGTCATTTACAAATGTTCAATGCCGGCATGTTATTAAAGGAGAACCAGCAGAACAAAACATTTTTTTTATAATTGGTTTTGTGCTTTTTTGCCTGTGTGATATATAAAGAAGACCTGAAATAAATGTTGTGTATCTAGATTGATCAATCAATATTAGTCCATTCTATGGGTGGATGCTAATAATTACAAAGAGGGAAAATATTACCATCACTTTTTACAGTCCTTTTAGAGTTGATACAATTTAGAATTTTGGCTGTAAAGCAGAAGAGTCAATTGCTAAATGTAATGATATTTCCTTTCTTTTTCATGTGATTTGAAAAAATGACAGACCAAATTCAATCCTGGTGTAAATCCATTGGACCCCTTCTCTCTCCCCCCTGCAGCACTCCGGGTCTCATATTTGCACTTAGATTTCAGCAGCACTTCAGAGGGGGCATGTCAGGATGCTGGTGTTACTATGTCTCCACCCCTGCACAGGGGCAGATTAGCGCAGAGCAGTAGTGCTGTGGAGAGCGCTGCCTGTATCATTTATTTTAAATGTAAGAAGTGTATTTCCTTCTGCACCCAGGAAGCATTATGTCCTATAGAGCATTAAAAGTGCAACCTGCTGCATTACCTTGTCTTTCAAAAGACATAATTTAGACTTTAATTTTATTTATAGAGCAACTCCTATGCACCAGGGAGGCAAGGCCAATTTCCAAAAAAAGCCATGTCTGTTAGCCTAGTATCTCTAAAATAAACTCATACTTGGAATTCTCTTTCTGCCTTTGTGCTCTGGTCACATCCTTACATTTTAGCAGAGTGGTAATCTTGATTTCTGTGCCTCACCTTCGTCATGGTTCAGTGCTGTGCTGTCGTTTGGCAATCTTGCTTTTCTTCCGGGAACAGCAATGTCAGCATTTTTTTAAATGGAGTGGAAGGAAGAAATAACAGAGTTCTACTGAAACATTTCTATCCCTTTCAGGTTTCAGAGTAGCAGCCGTGTTAGTCTGTATTCGCAAAAAGAAAAGGAGGACTTGTGGCACCTTAGAGACTAACCAATTTATTTGAGCATAAGTTTTCATGAGCGTCGAATGCATCCGATGAAGTGAGGTGTAGCTCACGAAAGCTTAAGCTCAAATAAATTGGTTAGTCTCTAAGGTGCCACAAGTCCTCCTTTTCTTTATCCCTTTCAAACACTACAAATCAGACATTGTGTGGTGGAAGTACATAATGAACATGCTCAAACTTGATAATACTCCTTATAATTGTAACTACTGATGTTAATATATCAAAAGCTATATTTAAAAAATCATAAAGACTTATAAATCATAATATATATATATATAATAGAATCACAGAATATCAGGGTTGGAAGGGACCTCAGGAGGTCATCTAGTCCAACCCCCTGCTCAAAGCAGGACCAATCCCCAACTAAATCATCCCAGCCAGGCTTTGTCAAGCCTGACCTTAAAAACCTCAAAGGAAGGAGATTCCACCACCTCCCTAGATAACCCATTCCAGGGCAACAAAGCCCATTGCCAACTGTGTCCACATATCTATTCAGGGGACGCCATCATAGGGCCTAATCACATCAGCCACACTATCAGAGGCTCGTTCACCTGCACATCTACCAATGTGATATATGCCGTCATGCCATCATGTGCCAGCAATGCCCCTTTGCCATGTACATTGGCCAAACCGGACAGTCTCTACATAAAAGAATAAATGGACACAAATCAGATGTCAAGAATTATAACATTCAAAAACCAGTCGGAGAGCACTTCAAACTCTCTGGTCACTCGATTACAGACCTAAGAGTCACAATATTACAACAAAGAAACTTCAAAAACAGACTCCAATGAGAGACTGCTGAATTGGAATTAATTTGCAAACTGGACACCATTAAATTAGGCTTGAATAAAGACTGGGAGTGGATGGGTCATTACACAAAGTAAAACTATTTCCCCATGTTTATTTTTCCCCACTACTGTTCCTCACATGTTCTTGTCAACTGCTGGAAATGGCCCACCTTGATTATCACTACAAAAGGTTTTTTTTTCTCTCCTGCTGGTAATAGCTCACCTTACCTGATCACTCTCATTACAGTGTGTATGGTAACATCCATTGTTTCATGTTCTCTGTGTACATAAAATCCCCCTACTGTATTTTCCACTGCATGAATCCGATGAAGTGAGCTGTAGCTCACGAAAGCTTATGCTCAAATAAATTTGTTAGTCTCTAAGGTGCCCCAAATACTCCTTTTCTTTTTGCGGATACAGACTAACATGGCTGCTACTCTGAAACCTGGCATTCCAGTGCTTCACCACCCTCCTAGTGAAAAAGTTTTTCCTAATATCCAACCTAAACATCCCCCACTGAAACTTGAGACCATTACCCCTTGTTCTGTCATCTGCTATCACTGACAACAGTCTAGATCCATCCTCTTTGGAACCCCCTTTCAGGTAGGTTGACTCATATCCAGCTTCTCGTCCACTGTAACCCCTAGGTCCTTTTCTGCAGAACTGCTGCCTAGCCATTTGGTCCCTAGTCTGTAGCGGTGCATGGGATTCTTCCATCCTAAGTGCAGGACTCTGCACTTGTCTTTGTTGAACCTCATCAGATTTCTTTTGGCCCAATCCTCTAATTTGTCTAGGGCCCTCTGTATCCTATCCCTACCCTCCAGTGTATCCTCCACTCCTCCCAGTTTAGTGTCATCTGCAAACTTGCTGAGGGTGCAATCCACGCCATCCTCCAGATCATTAATGAAGATATTGAACAAAACCTGCCCCAGGACCGACCCTTGGGGCACTCCACTTAATACCGGCTGCCAACTAGACATGGAGCCATGAATCACTACCCGTTGAGCCCAACAATCTAGCCAGCTTTCTATCCACCTTATAGTCCATTCATCCAGCCCATACTTCTTTTACTTGCTGGCAAGAATACTGTGGGAGACTGTATCAAAAGCTTTGCTAAAGTCAAGGAATAACACATCCACTGCTTTCCCCTCATCTACAGAGCCAGTTATCTCATCATAGAAGGCAATTAGGTTAGTCAGGCATGAGTTGCCCTTGGTGATTCCATACTGACTGTTCCTGATCACTTTCCTCTCCTCTAAGTGCTTCAGAATTGATTCCTTGAGAACCTGCTCCATGATTTTTCCAGGGACTGAGGTGAGGCTGACTGGCCTGTAGTTCCCCGGATCCTCCTTCTTCCCTTTTTAAAGATGGGCACTACATTAGCCTTTTTCCAGTCGTCCGGGACCTCCCCCGATCGCCATGAGTTTTCAAAGATAATGGCCAATGGCTCTGCAATCACATCCACCAACTCCTTTAGCGCTCTCAGATGCAGCGTATCTGGCCCCATGGACTTGTGCTCGTCCAGCTTTTCAAAATAGTCCGGAACCACTTCTTTCTCCACAGAGGGCTCGTCACCTCCTCCCCATGCTGTGCTGCCCTATATATATATATATATATATATATATAGTGGCTGCCATTTGAATTTAACATTACCATGGGCAATAAAGAAAAACAGCTCCTTCTGTGGAAAAAATATATAGGAAAAACTGCCAAAGTGATTTTCAACAGTGAGAGAGAGCTACCTATGGTTCAATTTAAATAAAAGCTTTTAAATCCCAGTCCATGTTTAATTAACATTCAAGAGAGTCAAGATTGCTTGCACATCAGGAGACACAGAAATGAGAAATATCTCTGTGCTCTAATGTGATTAGCAAACTGAAAGGAGCAATATAAATTTGCTCCCTATCTGAAAACTAGTTTTCTGCTTGTTTGATTGCAGGAACTCAAGGGAAGTAGTGGAAGCCCCATCACTTAAGTAATTTAAAACTAGAGGAGACTTAAGTAATTTAAAACCAGAATAAGCTGCAGAGAAGTATTTTGCATTGGCAGGAAATGGACGGGACGGGATGATGCCAAAGATATTTTCCATCCCTGATTTCTGTAAGCCAAATCTACCAAGAGACAGGAGTTATGTTATTTCCATGTAGGAGAATGGAAAAATCGGTGTTTCCACTCCATTTGTGTGGTTTCTGCCTGATAATTCCACTGGGAGATAGGGTTTTTCCCCACCTGCTGCAGAAGGGGCAGGGACTTTGGCACTGAAATTCTCATTTCTTAGAGAACCTACTGGGCCAAAAGCCATCCGTGCAGAAGCTATGTGCCACTGATCTGCTTCATGGCCCACAGAGTCTTCAACAGCAGCCCAACTCTTGCCATATCCTCTGTGTCTTCTGATTCCACTCCTCCTTTTTAAGCAGATTTCAGAGTTCAGTAGTGGCCCAGCAAAAGCTAATGATGAATAAGTCAGAATTCAAGTGCATTGGGATTGTCTGTGTCTTTAAGAGAATGATGCTGCAGACAATAGCCATCCTTGGGCTCTGCCTCCAGCCTGCTCCCTCACCGAGTTATAGGAGACCTGGATCTCCACAGGGTGAAGGTAAGGCAGGATGTATGTAACAGAACCAGGAGGAGCAAGATATAAAAGTGAAGTGAAAGAAGTTCAACATCCTCACTTTATAAAAAAGGTGGCCAAATGGAACCCCACCTTTATGGGGTTGCTGAACTCTGGTCTGCTATCTTGTGTCTACAGCCTTGGATTTGTTTTGTATGTGGAAGAGATCTTGGGAGTCTTCTGAAGCTTTTAAGTTTTCACTTTGAACAGGGCCCAGTTCCAGTATGCTGCTATAATACAGGACAACATTTTAAAAGCCAAGTGTTCCAAGGTGTTGTGAGTAATAGCTAGTCAGTATTTTGTGGCAGTGACAACACTCTCAAGACAGTTTGCTGCCTATGCCTTCGACTGATCCTATGACAGTAATGTGAATGTGACATATCTTGAATAGACAGACATGAAAAAAGTAATATAAAATATTGTTAGTCTTCGGACAAGAAGTGGTTGATTTTAGGGCTTTGCAGCAGGTCAGTTTCTATTGTTAGACATTTATGCTATGGAAGCTAGTCTGGTATGTTTATTTACACTACATACATGTTTTTACCTATACGATGTACATAAATCCCATTATTCTTAATCCAAGATTAACTCAACTGTACACTGCCCCAGAGACCCAGCCCCATCACCTGGAGCAACCATCAGGTACAGCTGCCTTTGTCACTGTCCCGCTAGATCTCAAATTTCCCTCCCCATTGACATAGGATCTTTGTCCATGTCTGTCATCTAGGGTGACCAGATAGCAAATGTGAAAGATCAGGATGGGGGTGAGGGGCAATAGGCGCCTATATAAGAAAAAGCCCTGAATATCAGTTCTGTCCCTATAAAATCGAGACATCGGGTCACCCTACTATCATCCTCCAGTCAGGACCCAGAAGAACAGCAGCAAATTCACGGTCAGCAGATTGATTGCAATGCCCTATTCATGCTCAGTAGATTCATTACAATACATTTTATGGAGGTTTGTTTTATCACCCCTAAATATACTGTGAGGTTGTTTGGTTTTTAATCTTTTACAGCAAAGGTAACAGAAAAAAAATATTGTCAAATTCAAAGCAAAATTCCTATTTCTGATATGTTGCCTCTGTCTTTTTGAGGTTACAGGGATTAAAAAGCAGAGAGGTATCATAACAGAAAGATCAGATTCCAACACACCACTGCTTATGGCTGTTTTGCCCCAAATGCTGTCTCTGCTGACAACCACACATCCATTTGCATTTTCTGATATATAATAGATATAGTCTGAGCGCCAAGTCATTCTCTTGCATAGATCTTGATGGGGAATTTCCCTTCGGAAAGCCTGCAAGGTCACAATAGCTCTGGTTAACTTACGTAGAACAGGGGAATACCTTTAATCTCATATGTATCCTTAATGGGTATGCATCCTGTGACGGACATTTTGTTCATCACCCTCTTTGTTGAAAAGTGTTCTTTCTTTTTTTTTAAAGAAACCTTTGGTTATGGAAAAGTGGAGACACACAGCATGTTTTGTTTCAAGTGAAGAGTTAATTTGGGCTGTGCTGTTCGTTATCCCTTTCAAACAGCATAGTTTCTTCTCAGAACAATGATATTTGGATGTTGTGAATGGAAGTTGGCAGAGGAAAGAATCCACTATGATGGATGAGGATATTTATTTATTTTCAGAAAGAGACAAAATATCCACACATTGTGATTTTTTTTTAAAAGAAGCTTAAAAGATGACTGCAAGGTTTGGTGTTTTTTGTTTTTACATTGTCTAAGGAATTAGACAATTGACCGCATAGATGCTAACAGTGGTCACCATGTTAACCTTCACCACTGTATTATATGCTGCCCTACATTTGTTTCCTATGTCGGTGCACATAACCTTAAGTTTAAAATGTGTTGGGGGGTCATCTCAAACCTTAGTAAAATTGTGGTTTTGTAAAACTGATCTCATTTTCATCCTTCTTCTTCACTTACTTGTTATGTGTTAGTTCAGAAGAAGTTTGTGGTGTTATAAACACCCAAATATGAGCAAAGACTGCTTTCTGATTGGCTATATTACAGGTATTCTCTATAATCAGAAAGCAGTATCTCAGAAGGCCAGTGCAGAGAAGATAATGTTGAGAGGAAGAGAGAAGCCAGAGGATCCATGGTTATGAAGAGCTAATGGCCACAAATCTTCACACATGTGGAGTGGGGTGCAACACCTGCTACTGCAGCCCACAGGCATTTCTCGCCCTATAATTCCTGCTTAGGTCCTTGCGCACAAGTAGTTTAATTATATAAGGAGGGGTGATCTTCATTCAGTGAGCCATATGTTGAGGAATGGCCTCTGACTTTAATGGGACCATTTTGTGCCTGAGTTGCTCTCACATGACTGTAGTTGAATGTCTCTAGCTGCATGATTAAACTCTCTTTGGCATTAGCTCTGTTATTTTACTTTTCATCCACATCTTGGTGTGGTTCTTTTTTATTTGTTTTGTGTTGTCCTGATACTGAAAGAGCATTTCTGGAGGCAGAGGAAAACTAAGATCAGATAAGCTTCTGTGGTGTCAGGTGGTTAGTCAGAGGTTCCAGGACAGAGCTGCAGGCTTTCAAATTCAGATATAAAATCACTTTGTTCTTGTAGAAACAAAAGTCCCTCAAGGAACAACTGATGCAGGAGACCTTGTGTGATCTGGCTTTCCTCATCAACAAAACAAAACACTGCACTGTGCTGACTCTCACGGGCTGTTAGATGAAGGTCATTTATTGCCATATACTGTATATTCATCTGCTGCTCCCAACACTGAAGTGTTCTGAGGAACCGACAGGAATTCCCATTTTTTCCTCATGTCAGAAAGTTATAGGTAACATTGTTGACAGTTGCCCAGACAGAAATACCTCCAGAGTCTCCACAATCCACTAAATGAATGTAATCACTGTTTTCTATGTCAGAAGAGATAAGGCAGATATCCCTATACTTGAAGCAAGTATTTTTTTTAATATGTGTAAATCGAGGATCACCTTTACTGTAGTTTTAATTGATGTGACCAAAAAAGAAAAGATTCAGTGACAAACACTGTATTCATCCTATGCTTCTTTATCAACAGAAAGATTCATTGACAAACACTGTATTCATCCTATGCTTCTTTATCAACAGATGAGAGACAGAGGGATCCTATGGTTTGAGTAGTAGACCAGGAGTTTGAAGAGTGACATGGACCTTGGGCAAGCTATTTAGGCCCACACTGTCAAACAGTGAGCTAAATGATAATGCTTAGCGTCCTTAGCTCTGATTTTGTCATCTCTGAATGGGAATCTGATGCTGTTCCCTTGTGCTTGGAACTGCTCGGTGGTTTTTTTTTTTTCTTTTTCAAGTTCCTGAGGCAGGGTCTTTGTTTCCCCGGCCACACTTCTTGTAAGCACCCTTTACAGATGCACTGGTGAACTGTACTGATGTTACTCCCCAGGTCTTGTGGTCAAAGCTAAGAATAAGAAAACACTAAAATAAATTAGATCTTGAGGCAACAGCCTGAACCTCAAGAAAAAAAGGTGTGAAATAAAGTAAGCTCTGATGTCTCTCTCACCTGAAGAGAAAGATCCCTTACCATGATCATGAAGCCAGATATTCAGACTTGTCACACACAAGAAATCAGGGCAGGTCTTGACAAAGCAGTAAGGCTCGCATTCAAAGAGGACAAAATTACAGATAAGGAAATAGTTTTATTATTCTCTATCATGCTGCTCCATCCGGCTATAAACTGCTGGAAAGTAGCAAGTCTTAAAGAACATCCTCCTTCAGTAACGTCCGACTGTAACAGTTCCTGAGATGGGATAAGGGCAATCTTCTCATGGTTCACCATGAGACCACCATACCCTAGGAATTTGATGGTTTGGGAAGCTATCACTTTGTAGCATCGTGCTATCACCAGTAGATCATCCAGATAGCATTCGATCTTGATGGCACTGGGGTTATAGATAGTTGCTCTGCAGTCTGTGGTATATTGGAAACTGGTTAAAAAAAATGACAAGCTACCACTTTACATGTGCGAGATTTCCTGGTCCAGCTTGCAGGACAGGGGTCTCTGAAGGAATTCATGTGATCTGGGTCAGCTGAGTCAGTTCTGCAGCCAGTTTAGAATAGGGTGGGGTGAGTTGGGCCTCTCTGTTTTTAGGGAACAGCCTGCTTTATGTCTGTTTTGGGGTTCTTGTGGGTTATCATTCTGGACTGAGAAATAAAGTAGTGTTATGTAGCAACCAGGAGTATTTATGTTTTTATCTAACTTCTCCATATGGATGACGAACATAATAAAGTCCAGAAACTTTGTCTTGTGGGAGAGGCAATGAGAGAATAGTTAGACAAGTGGTTCCCAGGCTGTTGGAGCAGAAAGAGAAGAGAGGGAGCAAGAACTGGCCTGGTGAAATGACTGTTAGGTGCCTGCTGAGTGGAATCCACAAAAAATGACTTCATGGAAGCTGAGGGAGGAAAGACCTGCCTGCCAGAACACAGGCATGGGAGTTCTTTGATTTTCCAGTTAGGCTTAATTCACCTGCTGAAGCACTGGCACAGCTAAGGCTCTATTGTTAGAGAAGGAGAATTCCCAGGCTGTATCAACCTTCTCCCCAGAATGTTCTGTCCTTGACAGATAGAAAGGAAGGTAGAGGGGAGAGGGTTGGAAAAAAAATCCAGGGGCAAAAAATATCTCTGACTCTTAGCATGAAGATGGAAGATTGTGGGGGGCAAAGTCAGTGCAGTTCACTAGGTATGTCTGAAGAGGGCACTGACAGGCAGAATGTACTAAAAAATGCAAAAAGAATCTTGTCTCTTTCAAAAACTTGGGAAGAAATCAGAAAACTCACCATATTCCGAGATTCCCAAGTTAGCGATGCTATAGTTAGGCATGTGTATAAGTGGTCTGAATTTCAGCGGTGCTGAGCACAGACAACTTCTGACTTCAAGGGGATTGTGATGCTTACCCAACTTTGTAAGACAATTTGACATCAACAGATGAAAATCATGATATAAGGGGTGAATATTATTTATTACTATTATTTCAGGAACAATATCCTAATTTGCCAGTGTTAGTACAGAGAATTATCACTTTGTTTGGACGCACTTTGTTCTACAGATGGACTCAGACTGCAAATATGCATCTGAATCCCTACGAGTAGGGTATTGTATTCACAGTTGATCCAAAATGTGAGGGGGACTAGTTTCTGGTTGTTATTTGGATGCAGACAGAAATCTCATATAATCAGCTGGCCTTACAAAATATCCCCCGTTTTGGGCTGAAATTTCATGAGGACTATGCCTTCCCATATATAGGTATAGTGCCTAGCACATTTTGAACACTACTGCAAAACAAATAAATACATATAAATATTAACCACTGAACACTTGTCTTTATTCAGCTTCACTCCTGACCTCTGGGATCTAAAACACTGTCTTTTCATCCCATCTTCAACTAATAGAGAAAAGACCAAATGCTGCAGTCTTTGCTGAGTCCTCTTTGCTTTAAAAATTTGGCAGAGACTGAGAGTGCTGTGAATTGGCTTGTTCTGTCCCTGCTGGGGACAGAGAACTTGCTTTGGTGTCAGTGACAGTTCCTACTGAGTCTCAGTCTTGCTTTTTCCCTGAAGTTAGGATCAGCTTATTTTATGAAAACTGTTTTAAAAAACCCGACGAGTTAAATTTAGGATCATAGGAACATAAACACTACCATAAAGTTTGGCTCAATGCTCTGTCCACCTTAGAACCCTGTCTGGCAGAGGCCAATGAAGATGTAAATCCTATGAAGGAGAGACTTAGAAAATCCTGCCGTAAGAGGAAGATCTATATTCATTATTTTTGTGTCTTATCTAAAGTTCACAGGAGATTTAACCCATTGTCTTTTAATACATTTTCTTTTTATTTTAAAAAAATCACACATGTATAGATTACTTTTAATACTATATATTGTTCTACTGGAATGGCTTGATTCATGTTGCTCATAATGAAAGAATATACATGGGATTTAAGTAGGCGACGCTAAATTCCAAAAGGGAAATTCATTGCACATAGCCAAAGCTTTTACAGTTATTTTCGTGTGCCCACCATCATTCTTATGAGTTTCCAGGTATTCTGCACATCTGAGTTGCCCAAATAAAAATGCAGAACAGTTAGTTGAAACCCAATTTTTGAAACTCTGCCAACAAATGACTACAGGATGGTGTTACAAAAAACAAAATTAGTTCTCATTTAAAGAAATGTCTCCTGCCTTTAACAGGAGGGTTTTGTGAATAAGATGCTGGATCTCTGTAGGCTTCTATATAAACTCTAATTATAAACCATTTAAGGGCTGATAGAGTAATTTGTGTACTACCTAATTAAAAATGTAGTGTTTATGCCTGCTAGTGATGAGAAAGAGAGAAATGATGTGTCCTAGGAAGATGCTTTGGAGGGAAAAAAAGGCAGGGCAACTATCATTCTGGAGACTGTGGTGGTGTTAGATGTTGGTGCAAGTGGCACAGAGAGGTCCATGAGAATACAATACAGACAAATGTTTTGTAAACTTGCAAGCAACATAGGAGACTCAGCACTACATTTGGTGTAGTGATACCTACACTTCACTCTTTATGTACTTTCTAGCTCAAGGAATCAAAGTCATCAAATAAAACTATCCAACTGAAACTACGAATAAGGAAATAATATCTAAAATATTGTTTTACACCTTACTCTGAAGCATACAGTTCTGATCACTGTCAGAGACAGGATACTTGATTTGATAGACTAATGGTCCTATCCTGTAACACAGTTCCTGTGGTCCGGTGACACCACTGCCTTGCTTCTCACTATGATTTCAGTATTCTCTGTAGCAACATAAATAATCAAAGTGGCATGCAGTATTTTAGAGAAGGTTAGTATTGAAAACACAAATATGTGCATTTCAGAGTTCACACTTAGCTCATAGTTAGCTGTGAGTCAAAACCTGTGTATTCTTCTTATTTATATTTTTATCACTGATCCATTAAAAAAAACATGTTATAATTCATTTGAGAAATGTAACTGGGGTAAAAGAAAACTTAGCAATAAATTACCCAATCCTGCAGAATCCACTCTTATGAGAATTTCCTATCTGCATCTTTGGGAAGAACTGTTTCCCAGAGCACATTTAACTAATAGACTACAATATTTATTTATATGCCAAACTACTGAGAAACTGAGAACCACTCATGTTTTTCCTGGGTACGTTTCATAATTCCATGCTTCCATTCCCTTTTAGAATGCACACAGTTCCCATAGACCTGGGTATTTTCTCTCACAGTCAGGTCATCTTGGAGGTTCTCTCATCAAAACATCTTTTAAGATTTATTTCTGAGCAAACTGCACATTTCATTTCTCAGTTCTAGGGATTACTAACTATGGACATAGTTGAAGCCTGCGATTTTCAATCACCTCAGGGATTTGTACACCCAGTTCCTCATTAATTTTTATGAAAATTAGTGGTGAAATCCTGCCTACTGAAGTAAATGGTAAAACTCCCATTGACTTCTGCAGGGCCAGGGAATCATCCTCGTGTCCAAATCCTGTAGGTGGCTTTGAAAATGCCACCTGGACTGACTACATATCTACCAGATTCCTCTTACCTGTTTGTGAGCATGGTCATATGAGTTGATGTGATTGTCAAACTCCTGGTGTTTGTAGTACTGTTTGTCACAGAGTTCACAGTAGAAGTTGGCCTTGAGGTCTTCCAGGGCTTTTGCTATTGTGTTCTCCTTTTCAGCATAATCCTGAAAAAAAAACCCCAAAAACAGCAGAACTTTAGTTGTCCCTCTGATGCTAGAAACTGGATTTGTGCTCTTCATTTTAATCCTATTTGTCAACACTGATACTGCCATAACTAAAAGCTTGCACATATTTACCAGTTCACACTGCACATATTTTTCTATATCAGGTGAGAGGCACACAGTTGTGCACATTCCAATTTGCTGCACAAATGAAGGCTACTCTTGGGTATCTGACACATACAAGTCTAGAGAAGCAATTTGTTTAAAGTTCTGCCCCAAAAGGCCAAATATTTATCATGCCTAAGATCACGTTAATGTTAATTTCTGTCAAATAACCAATGCTTAAAATGTTCAGCGTATAGTGTACCTAACCAGAATAAGCATGAAGACCAAAAAAAACCACTAATCTACTCTGGTTACAGGACAGTTCCAAAGAATTATGATGATACAAAATGGAAAATAATAAAAACACCCTTAGAATGACCTATCTGAAAATATACACAGATAGATAAATTAAAGGATCATTTCTGTGTTAGAGGTTTAATGATTTTTTCCCCTCAATTTGTTATTTGTCATTTGTAAAAAAAGAAATACAGCTCTTGCTTGTCATTCATATATTAATCTCGTGCAAAGAATCAGGGTTAAAAATAATCTTGTTTATTATTGGAGAATAAATTCTATAAATCCCTACTTGATGTTTTCTTTCCTAGATACATTGACAATAGTATGGCTTTTTCTTGAAGACCATAGTCAGTGTCTGATTCTGATCTCAGATCAGTTTGACATCAGGGTAACTCCATTGACTTCAGTGGTATTACTCCCAATTTGTAGCACTGTGTGTGAGATCAGAATCGGGCCCTAACATTCCAATTGGTATAAACATTAATTACTCCAAGTGCGTACACTGAGGAAAGAATACATTTGTCTGGTTAAATATTTGGAAATTTCCATCAATATGAGGCTTCTTAAACCAACTTTAGTTTCTATCAGTCTGTTTCTCCCAACAACCTGCTTTTTCAAGGAGTAAAATAAGAAAAAATATACTATGAATATTTATTTTATAATTCTTGACCTTACCTCTGAAAAATGAACTAAAAAGTTCCCTATTATAATTATTTATAAACAACTGTAAAAGCATGTCATACAAAGTCTGTTTTTAAAACAGCTTGTATAAATTTGCAACACTTTCCGGAGTTCAGCAGAGGTGTTTTTTTAAAATAAATAATGGGAGTAACAATCATAGTGACTTCAGTTTTAGAGTTGCATCTTAAAATGGTACTTATTTCAATATAATTCAAAGTGGCAGAGCAGCTGGCAAATGTTGATTCATTCACAAGTAGCATAATCATAGCTATTTTATCATCTACTTTCATTTCTTACAATAAAATCAGATTGAGTATTTGCTGTTAGGATACAGTAGATAGCACTAGGGGGTTAGAGTCATGAAAAGAATAACAAAATCAGCTCAGAATTTTGTCTTGAATGGAAGCTAAATGGCGCCATGTTTCTAATGAGGGAAGGGGAAATCACACATTTTTTACATTTTATAAAAAACTAAGTTTCATATAAAAACCAAGTGAGCTATCAGTTCCAGGAAAGAAAGGTGCTACTTTATACTTAGAAATATATTTATAGTGTATGGGGGCCTAGCCTGGAAGTCCTGCAGTTACTAGCATGTCTGAAACTCTCTATTTCAAATCACTTCTATAGTTGCTTAGGTTGGATGAGCTTGGGGTAGAAGTGGGGGCAGCACAGTCAATCCCCGAGGGGATGGAATGTCTTGCAACACTCTGCAGAAACTGGTCTGGAGCTGCGGTGGTGGTCTCCAAAGGGATTCACATCCGGTTTTGCTTGATTAGGAGGGGAGGTGCAAAATTAAGGGGTGGAGAGATTTGTGAAATCAGAGCATTATTACAGCTCTAGAATGTTGTATAAGACCATTTAGAGGGAAACGTGCAAGTACAAGAATATGCAAGATAGGAACAGTGACACACCATGACAATGATATTTTTCATTTCTGTAACACTCCATTTGAGGATCGCAAAGCCCTTTACAAATCAAACAGTGAGCCAGATTCTGTTACTTTTACTCACATGGAATAGCACCTAATTTCTGCTTCTGGAATAAAGTACTACTTATCATAAGAGTGAGACAATTGGGGCTACTATAACTGAAATGAAGTTTACTTGGCAATTTACACTTGGCAGAGCCAATGCATCATAACAGAAATAGCAGTTCCTTGGGCCATGGTAACCATGCCACCACAACTCTAACACAGCCTTAGTGTTTAGACTCACACCAGTCATTATACAGGGATCACTACCATTGAAATATGCTATGGAATTTTTAAAAATACACAGCAATTCTAAACAACAATATATTGCAAAAGTAAAGATGCAGCTACATCTCATTGAGACTGCAAGTGGAACCAAGGTGGCAGAATGTAATAACCAGAGATGAAACCTGTCCAGAACACTAGGGAAACATCACTACTTTTAAAGAAAAGCTTCAGAAGTCTGGAAAGACCTCAAATGGTCAAAACCCTTGGTTTTATGTCTCAGTGCAAATACTATTGCAAACCTTTCCCATTTTTCATGAAGAACAGACTCGATCAGCCGGCATACTAACTGTAACTAACCTGGGCATGGAATTGCTTTGCTGGTATTCTGCCTGGATTTTCTGGTTTCATGGTACATTTGGGGATTTCTCTTGGCCTTAGTATGAGATAAACACTAGCACTGCAGTGTGTCTAGTAGCCAAGTTTGGAGACCTATTGCTGTTGATTTGGAGGTGGTCAGTTGATGGGAAAAGGCAAGGAGCTTGGTATTTTTCTGTGCATTAAAGGAGTGGGGAATTGACTCACTTTGTTAGCATCCCCAAAGAAACAAGATAAGTGAGAGAGCAAGTAGGCCACCAGCTTGTGGGGGGGGGGTGGAAGCTAACTGCCCCAAAGTTATCACAGATTGGAAGCGTACATGGTGAGGGTGTACATTTTAGGTTACTTTGTCCCCTGGCCCAGCTCCAAAGATGGCAAAAAGGTAAAGGAATGTGGTTTCAGCACCTTTCAAGAACAGGCCTTCAGTGTCCTTTATGTGCCTACACCTAAAATGTACTTTGTGCACTTGGTACGTAGATCCTAGAAAGTGCCGAGCACCTCTTGCAAGGTGTCGGGTGCCCTGTTCTCAGCATCTTGCAGAATAAAGGCCTACAGTAGGCAAAGGCTAATTCTTAACATTTCTTAATATTTCTTAATTAGCCATATAAGATTGTTAGTAGAGAGCTGAGTGATGTGATGTTCCATATTCTTTATAGAAATATGCTTATGATATGAATATGGCATAACTAAGACATATTTTATGCAGGATGGCTCGTGTAAGATATAATTGGAAAGCTTATGATTTACTGAATGTGATTATCCAATTTGTATGCATGTATCATTTCTGTATCTGGAGTTAGGAATATTGACTATGTAACCATTACGACTGTGGTTATACTTGGAAACGTCCACCAGACAGTAAGCAATCAGCCTTAATTGGCCATTAGGAAAAAGACAATGAGTCTTCCAAGATGTGGAGCCCCCATCTTCCAGGAGTTCCTTCCTGTGGTCATTGCAAATAAACCTGGTTTCATGGTTGCTTTGACACTGCAAGTTCAGGTGATAATGTCACCTGGTTAAAAAGTACCACCTTGGACACTGCTGGTACTTTTCTACTGTAACCAAAGGCTTCCTGCCTTATGTAAATTCTATTTAAGGCTGGGGAGTAAGGCAAACAGGACTCTTCTCCATTGTCTTCCTGCCCAAGAAGAAAGACTGCTGAAATTACCTGAAGAGACAAAGGAACTGAGCGGTGGGAAAGGCAAGGGCTGAGTCCAGACTAAGACAGGAGTCTAGTCTGTAAAGAGAAATAACTGGAACTCTAAGCTACAGAAACTCTGCAACTTGCCCAAAACAACATTTAGGGTGAGAATTACTTCTTGTTACCAGTCTCCTTACGATTTTAAGCTTAGTATGTGTGTTTTGTTTTATTTGCTTGGTAATCTGCTTTGTTCTGTTTGCTAGCCCTTATAATCACTTACAATCTGCCTTTTATAATTAATAAACTTGTTTTTGTTTATTATAAAACCCAGTTTGTGCAATTTGTAACTCCAGGGAGGGGGCAAGAAGTTGTGCATATCTTTCTCCACACTGAGGGAGGGGGTGAATTTATGAGCGTACGTTGTATAGATATCTCTACAGTGCAAGATAATATTATTTTCGGTGTACTTTCCAGAGGGGAGCTACACTTGAGTGCTGGGCAATTTCCTAGCTGAGTCTTCTCCTAGAGAGCTGTTTGCAGACTCTGTGTGTGTGCTGCCAGAGGCCGGAGAGCCTAATTCAGCAAAACAGGAAGAGGGAGCCCATGCAAGTGGAGCAGGCAGGCTCAGTGAAATCCCAGTACATCAGGTGGCCCAACCCGTCACAAGCTGATTGGAACATTTTCAACTAAATGTAAGATATGCTGTTTTTTCAAAGCCAAAATGTATTGTGTAGACATACCAATTTCAATTAAGTTTTCAAAAGAGAAGGTTTCTGAAGTCCAGGATGGAATCTCTTGTCACCTGAATCAAAGGCCTGACATTTTTGATCTGATAATGGACATTTTGACACAATTCTGTTTTGCAAAAGCATTAGAAATGTTTTGTTTTCATTCCAATGTAGAATAAAACAAATTTTGAAACCTCAAAAGTTGTCACAAAATGGAATTGTCATTCGCCAGCCATCTCTGTTATATTTAGAAAAGTGTGTGTTCTTTACAATATGTATGTTGACATGAGGGAATGTTATACTGCTTAAAATATTCTTTTGCAAAGGAAAATGGAGAGAGGAAAAAATTGTAGACTTTTGTCTAAAGTCAATTAACTGGAATACCTGTGGGCACAATTAATACAGTAATTCTTTCATTTCTGTTAGATTCATTTAGGTACTTTATGAAGAAAGAGTGTAGAAGCAGCTTTCACTGCAT
Organism: Natator depressus; assembly: GCF_965152275.1. Classification (NCBI taxonomy): domain Eukaryota; kingdom Metazoa; phylum Chordata; order Testudines; family Cheloniidae; genus Natator; species Natator depressus. Next base: position 48,204,847 of record NC_134244.1, on the reverse strand, counting down.
AAAAAGTACAATTTAGTAATGCAATTCTTACTGTCTGTATTGATATCTATGTGTGAATTTAATGTTTTTGTCTAAATATCTGCACATATCATTCTGACTGATGGATCTGAAAGTAAGCAATGTGTCATCTATATGATGGACTTAAAGGAATAAAGTAAGAAGTAGAACTAACACAATCCAAATTAATTATAATAAGATTAATTATTTTTAAAGCTCCCCCCTCTCTATCAGGCAATGAGCAATGCAAAGTAATTTCACAATTAAATATATTAATTACATTATTCATTGATTTTAACATGGTCAGCTCCACATCTTAAGGAGATCACTGACCATGGTCATTACTTAGTTTCAGTGTCATACCCAAGTTTAACCAGACTGACCAGGATCAAGGAAACCTGAAGACTGCAGATATTGCCATAGCTGCTTGGCTATCATACTCTTGATTTTGCCCATAAAATGGAGGATGTAATTATAGTCATGTGATATTTTCTTGAATGGAGCCTCACCCTGACTTTTTCACACTATCTGGCATCCTACTCTTAGACAAAGCGGCACTGATAATCTCAAACAGCAAGGGACCCACTATCTCATGACTTTATTATCCAACAGGGACATGGGACCAGTGAGGAGGCATTGTCCTGAAAAGCATCACTAGCTGAAATCTAAGCAGAAAAGTCTGTTTGTCTGTTTCCTCAAGATTTTGTCCTGTACCTTCCATCCAAATCAGAACAATTTTATATGAAAGCAGCAATTTCCAAATGGTGGAGGCTCAAATTAACCAACCTATCCACCACCTAGAACTGTTCTGCTGTGTTCAGACACTATGGAGGAGGCAAAAGATCATTTCTTTATTTCCCACATACCCATGGCAAATGTTCTTGAAATTCTGGTGTTGTAACTGGTCAGACTAGAATTGACATCTGCCACTTTTAACAAAGCACCAAGAGTCAGTCTGTGTGACAGTGCATTTTTCATATAGCATTCTGAAGGGAAATTCCATTGGCCTTCTCTGGAAGACCATTAAAACAAATAGAGAACAGTAAACAGGAAGAGATAATGATCAGTCCATGACAATACTATAGTTATATAATTATAGCCTCTTCAGCATCAGACCCATTCCAAACACTAGATCCGGAGTGTGACTCACTTTAAATGTAAAACCAAAAACTACCTGGGATAGACCATATTTGTCAAGTCAGTTATGAGTCAGAAGAATCATGGACAAATCATGGACATTGAAATTTCTGATCATTCTGAGCCTGGGGACCTCCAATGTCATCATAAAGAGGAACCTACAAAACTCATCCAGGATTTCCACAGTGCAGCAGACCTACACAGTGTGCCATCCTAGGACTCTTATATCACACAGGCACATCATTTGCTCCAGTTTATGAGTAACCTTCTGCTTTTGAGATTTGATACACAAAGCAAAACCATTCCATAATCTCCTCTTGATTCATGCTGGACTGTATACCCAGTCAGATTTGTTGGGCTAATAGTGATCCTACTGGCTTATCCAACCAGATCTTGATTATGCAATATGTAAGTAATTGGAATTGTTCTTACTTAAGCCATCGGGAATTGAACCTACTGAACCTTACTGTGTTTTGTAAAACTTTGTGTACATTTATATAGGCTACTGTAATTAAAATAATGGGCCTGATACTGAGAGCTGTTGAGCACTCAGCTCCTATTAAAATCTTTTCCCTCTGCTAAGATATTAATATACAGTATAAAAGCTCCAAATAGACATTTATATAGGGGTTCATCTGCAGGTGGAAAGAAAAGCTATGGGAGTGAAATTAGAAGCAGTTTTTAAAACATTCTATTAATGAGCCATGTACCAGTGCCATGCTGTCATTCTGGAAGACCAAATTCCCGAGTGATGGAAAATTAAAAACGTAGGGCCAACTTCCACACCCCATTCTATCTCATTGAAGTCAATGGAGCTCAATCTGGGGCCAGAATTAGTCTCAATAACATGTGAATCAATGCAGAATTTGGTCCACAATATTAAAGCTAAACTAAATTTCTGGCAGGCTTGTGATGCGACAGCAATTTGTTACCAGTCTTGCCTGTCTCATTAACAGTACTTTCATCTGCAAAACCTTATAATGGATCTTCTTATAAAATAACCTGATTAACATTTCACCACTACAGCTAACAGTTGTACATATAGCTCAGCCGTAGTTATTATTTATGAAGTTCTGGTCCTTTAAAATCTTTTTTTTAAGTCAGGAACTGTATCAAAAAATATAACATTACTTGTCACAATTTTTTTTAAATAGTTACTATTAGCGAAATTGGGGCTGTCGTGGGGGTGATGGACAGGATAGTGAAGTGGGAGCGCATATCTGCTGTTCTACTTTGCTTGCACTAGCTTCATACGGTCCATGCAGAACAGGGCTGGGAAAGGTTCTAAGCAGATGCTCTGAAGTAAAACAGAAAGAGTGAGATTAACTCTATGGGCTTAATAGCAGTTTCCTTATTCTAAAAAAGTTCTTGGCTCAGTGTCAGGAGAAAGTACCTCTTTCTGTGATTCTTTACCATTGTTGCTTGACACTCTGCACAGATGCAGAGGAGAGGAAAGTTTTTTTTCTATGTCTTCCCCATCTTTTTTTCAGCCACTGAGACCAAGGCAGCATCTAATGCCAGATATACAAAGATATTCAGGTGCCTAATGAGGATGATAGGCACCTAGTGGTATTTCAATAAGAGTCAGGCACATAACCCGCTTTGGCTCTGCTGAAAATCCCACAAAGCACCTATCAACATACTAGGTGCCTAAATAACTTTGAACCTAGTCCCTAATAAAATGTCCTAACTTTGTCCAAATGAGGATGGGATTGAACGGTAATACTGAGCACAAAGGGTGAATCTAGTTTGCCTAAAATGAAGCAGATTACAATTTTTGTCATCTTCATTACAGGCTGGAGACCAAAGAGAGTAGGTCTATGCAAGCTTTTTTACCTCAAGTAAACTGATTGCCAATTAATTGGAGGTGGTTAAGTTGTTTGTAAAAATTAATCTGGACACTCTCCAAACATTTGTTCCAAGCTAAAAAAAAACTGTGGGAACAGTCTAGGTAAACTGCAAATGGTTTTAGCCCTGAAAAATACATTTTGGGAGTGTCCAGACTAGTCTTTAAAAATGATTAACTACCCCCCAGTTAACTGGCAGTCAATTAACTTGAGGGGAAAACACCCTAGTGAAGACAAACCCTCTGAGACCACTGGTTCCTGCAACCAGTACTCCATCTTGTTCCAAGTAATAGGCCACATCTTTACTAAATAGCTGCCCCACCAGAGTCCACTTCATTAAAGAGGATGACAGCTCCGATGTACACTTTAAAATTCCATAAGTTACAATTGGCCCCTTAAACTCAGGCCATTTCTGCTGAATGTTGAGCTACCTCCTTGTTAAATAGACATTATCAGGTAGTATTCAGGGAGACATCACACACCAGCATATGAAATTTTAGGGGGGGAAAGGTGCATATTCCATAAAACCAATGTTTTTATTAGTCACAGATTGAATCTAAATAACAAGAACAAGACAAGACACAAGAGACAGAAAAGGGAAAAGAAAAGGAAAAGGATGGGCACAAAACAAAAAAACGGGCCCTGATAATGCAGACAAATATGCATGCCCTTCACTTTATGCACATGACTGGTCAATGGGACTATTCCTGTGTAAAACTTAGCAGGTATGAAATTGTTTGCAGGATCAGGGTCCATTCTTCTTATCAATCAAACTCACACCTTCCTGTGGCGACTGTGCAATGTTTTAATCATATTTTTCTGGGGCCATAGATTTTTATCTCAGTGTTCCATATTCCTCTCTTTTTCTAGGATTTGGGAAAAAAATCATTTTTAATTTTACTCTTGACTATTCCTGTTTCCACCTTTAAAAGATTTTTCTAAAATAAAAGAAAAATGGCAATATAGTAGTCTCTTTAATTAAAAATCAGACATAGTTCATATGTTCCTCTTAACCCCCTTTTTAAATTTATCTTTGATTGGTTACAATTTACAAACCATTTTCCTTTCAAATAAATAACCCTAAGCCTTTTGTTATTTAAACACAAATCAATGACTTCAAAGTGTGAATATTATACATTTGACCTACTGAGGAATTGTATTTTGAATTAAAGTAAATATGTCCACTGAGTTTTCACAATCCATTTGTTTGTTATGCAGAGAGCACTTCAGAATTTAAAATGATGCCTATTCAAGTAAATGCTGGATGAAATCCCAACAGAAGGCTCAGTGATTTTTCTTTAGACCTTTTTTCCGATTCCGTTTTACAATGGCTTTCTAGACCATTAAACCTTTTCATGGAAATTTACCATCTTTCTTCTATCTGTTTATAGCTTCAGGGACCCATCAGTACTAGCCTTACTTTATGTGTTATGAAGTTATGTGCCACAAGTACTTCAATATCAAGTCATTGAAAGGATACCTTAGCACTGGGCAGGTCTAAAACAATCATATGCAGGCTTGCATGTGTCTGCCTTCAATTCTACTTGAAGTAGATAGGAAAAAGCTCCAGCCTGAACATTAATCAAGAGAGAGATTCTAGTTTACAGTCCTGGAGCTTTCCACTTATCCTGCAGGGAAGGAGAATCTTTCTTCCAACAGAACCCAGTATTATTCAATAAAATTCATCCTGAAAGGCCAGATAGGAGGAGTGTTAAGTTCAGGAACTGTATCTGATGTTAAAAACTAAAATTCCAATACTCAGCCAAAACCAACTAGCTCCAAAACCCAACTGAAAAATCAAGTAATTATGAACGTGTGCGATGGCTCAACCAGAAGGTATAGGCTTGATGCTTAAATTATTGAGTTAGGTTCTTTGGCTTGTGTGATGCAGGAGGTCAGACTAGATGATGATCCATGACTAAGACTCCAAGGTCCTATGGTAGTACAAATATTAATAAAATAAAATAATTAATAAAAAATAATGGTCCATTCTGGCCTCAAAATCTATGATTTTATTAACCTGGATCCTGTGCCTACATTCCAACAATAGTGATTTAAACCTGATAGCTCTAGAGTACCTACTGTATTTACCACCCTAATCTTCTCCTTCAGTTTTCCATTGCTACCAGAAGTGAGGTAAAAGAAAATATCTGGAGGAACAAAGATGACAGCTTAAATTAGTTATTCTGATATTTGAAAATGACAAATGCAGCAGTGTGATCCCAGATAGAGGGCCCCGGAGCCAAAGTTAGGATGCTTGCTGGCAAAGAGGTGTGCAGTATCTCTAACAGTTGTGTGATTTTTCTTACACTACCTCCATGGGTTTTTCTAGTGCTTCTTCCATCCTGTGAAACAGTTATTGAATGGTCTCAGTCATTGGGAGGAGAGGGTGGAACTGTGACCACCACTTCATTCAGCAATGATGAAGAGATGGCACTGGATATACTGGTGTTGCTCTTCATCAGAAACCTGTATCTGTATCAGTTCCACATAAGACAACTGGAAGGAATTTTTTTTGTTTCTTTCTTTCTTTCTTTGTCCCTCAGACAGTGATCTACATTTATACTCTTTAGAAAAGTGGGGCAGCATCCTATCCCCTTCATTCATGAATGAAGACTTGTGAGCAGGAGCAGCTGAAGAATGCTTTGAGGAAGAAGGGAATTAAGCGCAATGTAGATCTCACTGGGGCACTTTTGGAGGAAGACTGCTCAGATCCAGGATCGTCTTGTTTGTCTAGCTCCAAAGCAGGTCTCATGGATATGTACAAAAGAAAAGGTTTTAAGCAAACTCCTCTTGCATTTAGAGTTTTTTTGAGAATGAATGGCAATCTGAGCATTTCTTGGTGATATGTCTCTCACCAAGGCAAAAGAAATATTTTGAATGTCTGTCACTGCATGTGTAGAACTACGTAAGACAGCTTTAATCTAGCTAGCATGAGTAACAACAGCAGTGAAGCAATGCCAGCACGGTCTTCAGTATGGGCTAGATAAATACCCAGGGTCCTAGGCGGGCTTGTACAACCTGTGCTGAAGCCCATGCTGCCATGGCTTCACTGCTCTTGATACTCACAGTAGCTAAATTAAAGCTCTGGTATGTCTACACCTCCGACTGCAGTGCAGACATATCCTGTGGGGTACAGCCACCTCACATGAAGGGCAATACTGAAAACTGGGAGATGCTTGGTCAGCCCTAAAGCCAAGTACTGAGTAACTTTAGAAGAGACAAAGAGAGAGAAAGAATTTACTCATACAGAAACTTAATAAAAAAGCTATTCTAACCTAACTAACTGTTAACCTACACTAAATGGGTGACTATGAACAAAAGGATCATAACTGTGCAAAAGACACGGACACTGCTCTCAGGTTTTACTACAAGCTGAAGTTCCTCACACATCACACCAGGAACATTGCTGGAAAACAGCTATAAATTGCTGGTTACTGTATAATGATAGATTTTTCAGGGAGGCTCTTAAAAAGGGAGGCAGAAATGTGGCAATATTTTATTTTGTTTTACTGCCTTGGGTATTATCCGAGGGACAGCGCCAAACATGCAACAAGGCAGAATTTGCTTTGCATTGTCCATAGATGTTAGTTGTGTCTAAAAGATGACATGGAAAGCAAGACCTGTCTCTCTCTTGTACTCCAAGAGGAAAAATATATATATACTCAATATTCATCCAAGAGTTCATTCAGACTTTAATCCACATTTTTTAGGAGATAATACATGTAGAATGGTTCCCTTGGGCCAGCTTCTCCATATTTTCTACTTTTTGCACCCCTTTCTGAAAATGTGGATCTGTCAAAAACCTGCAAGATTTCAGGGAAATTCCAAGAGGGAGTGTCAAATTGTCACTGAAACTAAAGGTGGGTGAAAATGAGGGAGGGAGTGAGGCTGCATTAACAATGTGCAATAAATCCATGACATGACAGAAAATAAGATCAGATTGGAGTTCTAAGTTTTTCCACCGAAGAACCACACATCTGCAGTTCCAGAATAATAGCCGTGTTATACTGAAACACAAAACTATGGTGAGCAACACTCATGCCAGCTGGCCATAGTTCTCTTAGTAACACCCAAACACCAAGAACAAGTTCCAGTTTGAAATTTCATTATAAAAATATTTCATAGATATTCATAGTAATTTATTATTTAGCATTTCTAGAGGCCTGAGATTTGGATCCCATTTGCTAGGCACTATATGTACAGATTGAAGAGACAGTACCACTCCCAAATGCTTACCATTTAAGTAAGAAAGACAGAAAAGAGTGAAGGAGGAGTCAGAAATAATGTGACTTGCCAAAGGTCAAAAAGCAGATAAGTGACAGAGCCAGGAATAGAAGCCAGGTACAATGCAGTTTCAGTCCAGTGCCCTATCAGCATGAACGTCTGCTTCATGATTTCGGACAGACTCCTGAGGTCTGTACTCAATCCTTATAAAGGCAAAACTCCCATGGATGTGGCCCACAAAAAAGAATAAAATAAGGCATGATCCCTGGGATTTGGATTTAGCAATCTGAGGGGCCCAAAGAATCAGCGACATACCTAGAAAAAGAAGTGCCTGTCCTGGGGAGTTGGGGGGGGGGGGGAGAAAACAGAAGCCCAAACAGCAGAAATGATAAAGAGAGTAAAAGTCAAGATAAGTCCGTTGGGAGGGCAGGGCTAATGGCAGGAGATCAATGTGTGGAGTGAGGGAGGCATATCCTCCACAGGAGTTGATATTCCTGAGGGCCCCACATTTTTGGTTTATCCAGTCCCTGTTTCGCCTTAAGCCATCTCTGCACAGGAAAAAGATTTCTTCATCTTCAAGCTGAAAGAACTACAGCAGCACTGAAGAAATAAGCCCAGCACAGCACCAAACAATTGTTGAAAAAAAAAAAGGCAGCATGCTCAGCACTATGGAAACTAATCGTGCACAAAGAAACTCTCCTTCTCAGCATGAGCCAACCATGAAATGTTTGTGAAATTAGCATTTCCAAACCCACTACTTACAGCAGCCATTTTGTTAAAAAGGAAGCCAAATTCTTGATTCTGGCTGTGCAGGAGCCATGAGTAAGGTTTGCAGGACTGCAATGTATTACAGTTTAATCATCAGAAGTTAAGCTCTAATAATTAATTTAAAAGGCCTACTTTTAAAACAAAGCTTATTTAAGCAGACTGGATGGTTCAGAGAATTGGTAAGAGGTTATGGAGCCCAGCACCTGTACTTTATCAGTTCAAATCTATCCCACAGCAGCAGTGACTGCAGACAGGCATGGTCTACACTATAGAGTTAAGTCGACATAAGGCAGTCTTACATTGACCCAATTCTGTAAGCGTCTACACTAAAATGTCACTCCCACCGATGTAACTTGCCCACTACACCTACTTAATAACTCCACATCTACGAGAGGTGTAGCACTTAAGTCAATTTAGTTAGGTCAACACAGTGTCAGTGTGGACACTGTGTTGCTTACATCAACTGTTGCTGCCTTTCAGAAGCTGTCCCACAGTGCCCCACGCTGACAGTTAAATCAGTGCAAGTGCTTCTGGTGCAGACACACACCAACAACACAAGGAGCATAGGGTGGACATGCAAAAGCGATTTAATTACTGTGGTGGCTGTATATCGACTGAGTTTTGTAGTGTAGGGTCAAACTGCAAAGTTTACATCTCGCTTTCCTGAAACTTGAAGGTCTTTTGGATTCAGGGCTTTGGTTTGGTGACCAAAACATTAGTGACCAAAACATCTGGTGACTGTGAAATGATCTGGGGTCCTAATCAAGTTCCTAGTGGCCAGGTGTCTTGTGTTAGAAAAACATGTCAGTGCAGCCAGCTGACTCAGACTGTAGGCTAAAATCCATAGAGTTTTATTTCTGACTGCCAATTAGCACACATTCAAAAGAAGGACTTTATAAAAACAGCATACTTAGCCACTGTGCATGTGATTACGTCTCTTGAGTGTGGGAGGAACCTCCCCATTGCCTACTTGCTGTGGAAGGAGGGCATGTCTGTGATCAAGTATAAGGTTTCTTAGGCGGGAATACTGGGCAGTAATATAACAAGCATTCCCTCTCCCATCCTCAGTTTTTATTCCTTCAGTGCCTCTTAAAAGTTCAGATGTTGATTGCTGGTTTGTGTCAGTATTTCTTAGTGGTTATAAAATATGCTACTTTTTCAAAATTTATTACTATACTGAATAACTGTATATTTCTACTTCTTTGTATCTGATACAAACTGAATTAACACAAGGAATTTAAATTTTACTATGGTAGATGTGTCTGTGCAGGGCTTCCAGTGAAAAAATTATAGCATTTGTCTACCCAAACTGGATTCCATCATGTGGTAAAATGCGTCACGCTGATGGAAGGCTTTTCACTGCTTCACACAGCGAATTTACTTCTTTAAAAGGTGGAAGGTTACTCAATAGTGAATAGAAAAGGAGGACTTGTGGCACCTTAGAGACCAACAAATTTATTTGAGCATAAGCTTTCGTGAGCTACAGCTCACTTCATCGGATGCATTCAGTGGAAAATACAGATTTATATATCTCCCCACTGTATTTTCCACTGAATGCATCCGATGAAGTGAGCTGTAGCTCACGAAAGCTTATGCTCAAATAAATTTGTTGGTCTCTAAGGTGCCACAAGTCCTCCTTTTCTTTTTGCGGATACAGACTAACCTGGCTGCTACTCTGGAACCTGTCAATAGTGAATGTTGATATTAAAGTTGCCAGGAGGTGCTAACTAATGCACACATATTTTTCCCTATTTAATCCACAACAGAGGTAGTGAACTTCTAAAGGTTTTAGAGGTATTTTAGTAATTGGCTTTGCCAGCACTGATTTATCTAGTATCTTGATGTATTTTGTTTCTGCTTTCAGTTGTGAACTGCACCAAAGCAATTCCCAAATGGTGTAAAATGTAAATTAAAATTAATGAGTTTACTTCTGTCTTTATCAAATAAATGGCTTCCTTTTCATGGCCAGCTTTTCGATTAAGTTTATCAATAAAATGGGTATTTTTGTCCATCTATGGACAATATTTCTGAACACTTTTAAGTCTGTATTATTATGAAGCACAAGTTCATCAATCAGTTCTTGTGTTAGGATTCTGAGTCAGCAGTTGTCCTGTGGCATCTTTAATTCGTTACAAACTAAATCCTTTAAAGATGAGCAACTAGAATTCAAAAGGTCAGACATAAAAGTGGCAGAAAAATCAATGCTGACACGTCCTGTCGTCCTACAGAGCCATGTTGTTCTTGTATATTCATAATTCTTATCCTCTCAAAACCAGTCTCACATATGATTGGTTGAGTCCACTGTGTATATAAAATACAGTATTAAAAATATTTGTACGAACATGCTGCATGAGAAAGTTGTTACTTTTAGCATCAGATTTACTACATAGAAAAGAAAAAAGTAAAACAGTGATATTGCCATTTGAATAGATTCTCCAGAACCAAAGTCACAGGTTTTTTTGGAAGGACATCAATAGCGACTGCGAAGTAACTGATTCTATTCATATTGTTGACCCTTTTTTCACTCAAGCAGCTAGTCAAAGTTTGAGGGCCTGAGGATGTTTCAGTTGGGAGAGCAGAAGGAATCCAGTAGCAGGAAACCATTTCTTTTGCTCACAGTCACCAAGAACACTCTTTTCAGCCTGCAACCCTGACACAAAAAAAACCTCTTCCCAGGTTTCTTCTAAGGTCAGACTGTGTGTTTTCAGCTTCTCCTTCCAGCTGTCTCTCCAGTTTTATCTGGTCTGTTGTCTCTCACATGCACACACACGCACCTGATCACAATACCCAGTCGAACCCTCTGTCCATGGAATGCTTGTTTCTGGGCAGACCCTATTAGGTCTTGTTTTAGGTGTGATTGTTTTGTAAAAATATTTTCAAATTAACCTATTTTTTCCATCAACTATCCAAATACTTTGTTTATTATTTCAGCAGGCTATACAATTACTTATTTATACATTCCAATTCATATAGTACCTATTCATAGAGAGAGGTAGGTACCCTCAAATAATTAAAATAATTATAGTAAACAATCATAATAATACCAACAACTAAGCAAACACAAATACACTGCCCAGCCAAAGGACTGATAATATTTGCAGATAATCTTAGTCCACCAACAGCCATTAATCACTGGCCTGCAGCCCACGCTTAATCTATAAATTAATGTTCAAGATAAAAATGATAACTTTTCAATATGCATGGAAAGTTAACAAATCTAGACTCTGGATGAGGCAAGGAGTGAGTTTTAGATGCACTGTAGCCAGTCTTATGTCACTTAAATTAAGGACACTTCAGTGCCTCTGCTGATCCAAGTTTGCTAGTGTCACATAGGGAGGGGAAGAGAGATTTCTCGAGTATCCAACACATAGGTGCTGAGGGAAAATGAGGATGAGGGAGCATCCCCATTTTCCTCCAGACTGTTAACAGTTCTGTTAATGTCCACTCCCATGCAGCTGGGAAGCAGTGACCATGAGATGGTTGAGTTCAGGATCCTGACACAAGGAAGAAAGGAGAGCAGCAGAATACAGACCCTGTACTTCAGAAAAGCAGACTTTGACTCCCTCAGGGAACTTATGGGCAGGATCCCTTGGGAGAATAACATGAGGGGGAAAGGAGTCCAGGAGAGCTGGCTGTATTTTAAAGAATCCTTACTGAGGTTGCAGGAACAAACCATCCTGGTGTGTAGAAAGATTAGTAAATATGGCAGGCGACCAGCTTGACTTAACAGTGAAATCCTTGCTGATCTTAAACACAAAAAAGAAGCTTACAAGAAGTGGAAGATTGGACAAATGATGAGGGAGGAGTATAAAAATATTGCTCAGGCATGCAGGAGTGAAATTAGGAAGGCCAAATCACACCTGGAGTTGCAGCTAGCAAGGGATGTTAAGAGTAACAAGAAGGATTTCTACAGGTACGTTAGCAACAAGAAGAAGGTCAAGGAAAGTGTGGGCCCCTTACTGAATGGGGGAGGCAACCTAGTGACAGAGGATGTGGAAAAAGCTAATGTACTCAATGCTTTTTTTGCCTCTGTCTTCACAGACAAGGTCAGCTCCCAGACTACTGCACTGGGCAGCACAGTATGGGGAGGAGGTGACCAGCCCTCTGTGGAGAAAGAAGTGGTTCCGGACTATTTTGAAAAGCTGGACAAGCATAAGTCCATGGGGCCAGATGCGCTGCATCCGAGAGTGCTAAAGGAGTTGGCGGATGTGATTGCAGAGCCATTGGCCATTATCTTTGAAAACTCATGGCAATTGGGGGAGGTCCCAGATGACTCAAAAAAGGCTAATGTATCGCCCATCTTTTAAAAAGGGAAGGAGGAGGATCCGGGGAACTACAGGCCAGTCAGCCTCACCTCAGTCCCTGGAAAAATCATGGAGCAGGTCCTCAAGGAATCAATTCTGAAGCACTTAGAGGAGAAGAAAGTGATCAAGACAGTCAGTGTGGATTTGCCAAGGGCAAGTCATGCCTGACTAACCTAATTGCCTTCTGTGATGAGATAACTGGCTGTGTGGATGAGGGGAAAGCAGTGGACATGTTATTCCTTGACTTTAGCAAAGCTTTTGATACGGTCTCCCACAGTGTTCTTGCCAGCAAGTTAAAGAAGTATGGGCTGGATGAATGGACTATAAGGTGGATAGAAAGTTGGCTAGATTGTCGGGCTCAACGGGTAGTGATCAATGGCTCCATGTCTAGTTGGCAGCCGGTATCAAGCAGAGTGCCCCAAGGGTTGTTCCTGGGGCCGGTTTTGTTCAATATCTTCATTAATGATCTGAAGGATGGCGTGGATTGCACCCTCAGCAAGTTTGCAGTTGACACTAAACTGGGAGGAGAGGTAGATACGCTGGGGGGTAGGGATAGGATAACAGAGGTACCTAGACAAATTAGAGGATTGGGCCAAAAGAAATCTGATGAGTTTCAACAAGGACAAGTGCAGAGTCCTGCACTTAGAATGGAAGAATCCTATGCATTGCTATAGACTAGGAACCGAGTGGCTAGGCAGCAGTTCTGCAGAAAAGGACCTAGGGGTTTCAGTGGATGAGAAGCTGGATATGAGTCAAGAGTATGCCCTTGTTGCCAAGAAGGCTAACAGCATTTTCGGCTGTATAAGTAGGAGCATTGCCAGCAGATCAAGGGACATGATCATTCCCCTCTATTCGGCATTAGTGAGACCTCATCTAGAGTACTGTGTTCAGTTTTGGGCCCAACACTACAAGAAGGATGTGGAAAAATTGGAAAGAGTCCAGTGGAGGGCAACAAAAATGATTAGGGGGCTGGAGCACATGACATGAGGAGAGGCTGAGGGAACTTGGATTATTTAGTCTGCAGAAGAGAAGCATGAGGGGGAATTTGATAGCTGCTCTCAACTACCTGAAAGGGCATTCCAAAGAGGATGGATCTAGACTGTTCTCAGTGGTTGCAGATGACAGAACAAGGAGTAATGGTCTCAAGTTGCAGGTTTAGGTTGGATACTAGGGGGAAAAATCACTAGAAGGGTGGTGAAGCACTGGAATGGGTTACCTAGGGAGGTGGTGGAATCTCCTTCCTTAGAGGTTTTTAAGGTCAGGCTTGACAAAGCCGTGGCTGGGATGATTTAGTTGGGGATTGGTCCTGCTTTGAGCAGGGGGTTGGACTAGATGACCTCCTAAGGTCCCTTCCAACCCTGATATTCTATGATTCTATGACTAATGTAATCTCTCTCCTGATCCTCCTTTCCCAGTGTTGATTAGGACCTATTTAGAGCTTCACAGGCCAAAAACAGCATCTTGAACTCTACCTTAAAGTCAGTTATGAGGCACCACAGTTCTGTGCTCTCTATGTAAAACTCCACGTATTCACTTCAGTGGGATTACTCACTTGCCGAAAGAGAGGCACACCGTGCCAAATTAGCACCTCAATAAACAGGTAGCAGCATTTTGTGCTCGATTCAGCATCTGAACAGCCAAGGTGTAGTCCCATGGAGAGTATTCCAGGAGTCCCCTTTGTCAACATTTGCAAAAAACATATTCTAGTTTTGAGTGTCCAATTTGAGGTACTTTGGGCACCCAGAAATTCGAAGTATACTAAATCAGTGGTCATGGTGGATAATTTTGTCCTGAATATGTATGGCTGAGCAGTGTATGTGATGCTGCTGAACGAAAGAGGGCTGCAACTCTTAACTGATACACAATTTACTATAATGAAAAACAAAGACATCAGCTTGTCACTGCAGGCTTATTAAATTTCTCTTTGTTGGCCTAGTCTCTTTGCATAGAAAACTGCCACTGAAATCAGCAGAATAACCTGCATGAGATTTTTCAGGACCTGACCCTATAATTATTCACATACCCTGTTTATGATTCGGTTTCCATTTTTAAAGAAGCAGTGACTTGCTTCCAGAAGCGTGCTTAGATGTTGTATGATAATTGCCTTCTCTATGAATGGAATATTTCCTTTTTGGAATTCTTTTAAAAACATTTGAATTAAAGATTAACACTTATAGCAGCAGCATTGCAGAGGAGATATGAGTATTTCAAAGTTTGTAGTTCTTTCTATTTATTAGAGATTGTGTTAACTTTAAAATCTGTGTTAACTTTAAATTGCATTCCACAGCCTGAAAATCAGAAAATACAATGTTTTTATTGCTGGCCTTTCATGCTCAGTCTTAAAGATAATGAGACCAGAACAGTTGAATGGAAATTCATTACCTTTCAGGAAGCTCTCCTGCAGTATTTCCTCTCACAAATTAGTTAAATATTTGCACGTAGGAACAACAGTCTTCTTCTCCTGCCTATTCAATCCTAGTCATAATCTCATTGTTTATGACATCATAATCGCATAATTATGACATAAAAATGTGAAACATTTCCCTTTCAAAATAATGAAATGAGAGAGAGGAGGAGTCTGGAGTAGAAGTGTGAGGCAATTTAAAAAATATCCCCGAGAGAGATAGTACACATGAAGATGTAAATTGTTTTAATATATGTTTAAATACTTATTTGAAGCTAAAAAGCATCTCCCTCAAAACAAGCAGAGTAATATAAGGCATGCTATGAAAACTAGGGCTGTCAACTAATCGCAGTTAACTCACAATTTTAACTCAAAAATCAATCGTGATTAAAAAAATTAATTGCAATTAATCGCAGTTTTAATCGCACTGTTAAACAATAGAATACCAATTTAAATTTATTAAATATTTAGGATTTTTTCTACATTTTCAAATATATTGATTTCAATTACAACACAGAATACAAAGTGTACAGTGCTCACTTTATATTGTTATTTTATTACAAATATTTGCACTGTAAAAATGATAAAAGAAATCGTATTTTCCAATTCACCTCATACAGTACTGTAGTGCAATCTCTTTATCATGAAAGTGCAGCTTACAAATGTAGATTTTTTTGTTACGTAAGTGCACTCAAAAACAAAACAGTGTAAAACTGTAGAGACTACAAGTTCACTCAATCCTACTTCTTGTTCAGCCAATCACTAAAAAAAACAAGTTTGTTTACATTTATGGGAGATAATGCTGCCTGCTTCTTATTTACAAAGTCACCTGAAAGTGAGAACAGGTGTTCACATGGCACTTTTGTAGCTGGCATTGCAAGATATTTATGTGCCAGATATGCTAAACATCCGTATGCCCCTTCATGCTTCGGCCGCCATTCCAGAGGACATGCTTCCATGCTGATGACGCTTGTTAAAAAAATAATTTATTAATTAAATTTGTGACTGAACTCCTTGCAGGAGAATTGTATGTCTCCTGCTGTTTTACCCACATTCTCCCATATATTTCATGTTACAGCAGTCTTGGATGATGACCCAGCACATGTTGTTCATTTTAAGAACACTTTCATTTCCAATTTGACAAAACACAAAGAAGGTACCAATGTGAGATTGCTAAAGATAGCTACATCACTCGAACCAAGGTTTAAGAATCTGAAGTGCCTTCCAAAATCTGAGAGTGATGAGGCATAGAGCATGCTTTCAGAAGGTTTAAAAAAGCAACATTCCAGTGCAGAACTACAGAACCCGAATCACCAAAAAAGAAAATCAACCTTCTGCTGGTGGCATCTCACTCAGATGATGAAAATGAACATGCATCGGTCCACACTGCTTTGGATCATTATCGAGCAGAACCATCATCAACATGGACACATGTCCTCTGGAATGGTGGTTGAAGCATGAAGGGACATATGAATCGTTAGCGCATATAACGTAAATATCTTGCGATGCCAGCTACAACCGTGCCATGAGAACGCCTGTTCTCACTTTCAGGTGACATTGTAAATGAGAGGCAGGCATCATTATCTCCTGCAAATGTAAACAAACTTGTTTGTCTGAGTGATTGGCTGAACATGAAGTAGGACTGAGTGGACCTGTAGGCTCTAAAGTTTTACACTGTTTTATTTTTAAATGCTGCTGTTTTTTGTACATCAATTCTACATTTGTAAGTTCAGCTTTCATGATAAAGAGATTGCACAACAGTACTTGTATGAGGTGAATTAAAAAATACTATTTTCTTTTGTTTTTTACAGTGAAAATATTTGTAATAAAATAAATATAAAGTGAACACTGTGCACCCTGTATTCTGTGTTGTATTTGAAAATGTAGAAAACATCCAAAAATATTTAAATAAATGGTATTCTCTTATCGTTTAACAGCACGATTAATCGCACAATTAATTGCAATTAATTATTTTAATCACACAATTAATTGTGATTCTTTTTTTAAATTGCTTTACAGCCCTAAAACCATTATCTGAAATATGGAAGCATTCTCTAAAAATGAAACATAATCTCGCATTTCTACAAAATTAATTTGAAAAGAAGATAGGAACACAGGAAAGTAGGATTTTAAATTAATCCTCCTATAGATGAATGTTTCTATTTAAACAAACATATACTGAATTTACTTTACAAATTCAACTTGAAACCTGTTATATAACAATGTTCTATGTAGCTCAAGCCTACTCCTGAGTGGTGTTGAATGCTCTCTATTCCCACTGAACTGACTTCGCCCCAATTCTTGTAGAGTTGCACAAGGACTATTCACAACAGCAGTCTCTACGGGCTGGTCTGCACTACATTACACAGTTAGGTCGGCTTCACTGCATCACTCAAGGCTGTGTGATATAATTAAAATTGCAGGCCCTGTGTGATGTAATTAAGCTGATGTAAGCCCTGGTGTAGACACCTCTTGGTCAGAAGAATTCGTCCATCAACCTAGCTACCACCTCTTGGAAAGGAGGATTTACTACAGTGATGGGAAAAGCCCACCGGCCACTGTAGTAAGTGCCTACTACTATTTTAGTATAGACATACCTTAAGTTCCGTAAACCTGGGAGTGCCTCCTGCCCCCATTTTTGGTAGCAAAACACTGTAAAAGGATAAGCCACCCATTCAGTATCAACCCACAGGAGCCAGGCTGACCTATCACAGGCGGAGCCAACTGTTCAAGGAACAAGACTTTGCCTGTCTGAGGGTCAGTCTTTCCAGCGCTCTCCCACAGCATTGTGACTGATCAGTACCCTCTACTCAGGACCGTGTTATAAATGCCACACTTTAGCTCTCATTGGGAACTGGCAAAAAGAAAAGGAGGACTTGTGGCACCTTAGAGACTAACAAATTTATTTGAGCATAAGCTTTCGTGAGCTACAGCTCACTTCATCAGATGCATTCAGTGGAAAATACAGTGGGGAGATTTATACACATAAAGAACATGAAACAATGGGTGTTACCATACACACTGTAACCAGAGTAATCACTTAAGGTGAGCTAATACCAGCAGGACAGCGGGGGGTGGGGGGGACCTTTTGTAGTGATAATCAAGGTGGGCCATTTTCAGCAGTTGACAAGAACCTCTGAGAAACAATGGGGGGTGGTTTGGGGGAATAAACATGGGGAAATAGTTTTACTTTGTGTAATGACCCATCCACTCCCAGTCTCTATTCAAGCCTAAGTTAATTGTATCCAGGTTGCAAATTAATTCCAATTCAGCAGTCTCTGGTTGGAGTCTGTTTTTGAAGTTTTTTTGTTGAAGAATTGCCACTTTTAGGTCTGTAATCGAGTGACCAAAGAGATCGAAGTGTTCTCCAACTGGTTTTTGAATGTTATAATTCTTGACGTCTGATTTGTGTCCATTTATTCTTTTACGTAGAGACTGTCCAGTTTGACCAATATACATGGCAGAGGGGCATTTCTGGCACTTGATGGCATATATCACATTGGCAGATGTGCAAGTGAACGAGCCTCTGATAGTGTGGCTGATGTGATTAGGCCCTATGATGGTGTCCCCTGAATAGATATGCGGACACAGTTGGCAACGGGCTTTGTTGCAAGGATAGGTTCCTGGGTTAGGGTTCTGTTGTGTGGTGTGTGGTTGCTGGTGAGTATTTGCTTCAGGTTGGAGGGCTGTCTGTAAGCAAGGACTGGCCTGTCTCCCAAGATCTGTGAGAGTGATGGGTCATCCTTCAGGATAGGTTGTAGATCCTTAATAATGCATTGGAAGGGTTTTAGTTGGGGCTGAAGGTGATGGCTAGTGGTGTTCTGTTATTTTCTTTGTTGGGCCTGTCCTGTAGTAGGTGACTTCTGGGTACTCTTCTGGCTCTGTCAATCTGTTTCTTCACTTCATCAGGTGGGTATTGTAGTTGTAAGAATACTTGATAGAGATCTTGTAGGTGTTTGTCTCTGTCTGAGGGGTTGGAGCAAATGCGGTTGTATCGTAGAGCTTGGCTGTAGACAATGGATCGTGTGATGTGGTCTGGATGAAAGCTGGAGGCATGTAGGTAGGAATAGCGGTCAGTAGGTTTCCGGTATAGGGTGGTGTTTATGTGACCATCGCTTATTAGCACCATAGTGTCCAGAGAGTGGATCTCTTGTGTGGACTGGTCCAGGCTGAGGTTGATGGTGGGATGGAAATTGTTGAAATCATGGTGGAAATCATGGGAACTGGGGTACTCAGCACCTCACAGGACCACATGTTTTTTGCTTTGTACTTTATGCTTCAAGACATGTCTACACCAACATGTAAATTTCCAATGTACACTCTTGGTTATTGAAGTGCAGAGAATAAACTAAAATGGGTCCATTTTCACTGAGGTAAAATCCAGTAGCTTGCACACATTTCATCTCTTTGGCCAATCCTGTTTCTAAGCTCTGAAGTTGGTCACAGTATGAAACCAAATTGTTTATGAGTGCGCGTTTAAGTCTAAAAACAAAACCTATATTAACAAGTTCAGTTACTCTCCTTTTGGGCTGACAATGCGTATTCAATTGTTTCTTTGACATTGTCATTTATCACGTCAGCAGATTTTGCCATAATGTTGCTTTTAAATAGAAAGACACGTTATAGCATGACAGAGGGCAAGAATGAACAAGCACGGCAGGACTTTAATAATGTAGTTTTTCTACATTTTCTTCCAAATCTCCTCAATTTATAAGCTACATTTCAAACATAATGAACTAGGTTCCTAAGAGTCACGTAATAAGCCCTACAAAGACATGTTCCAGAGTGAAGACTTGGCTAATGTGTGTTATTCAATAAAACACAACTTCACTATCATCCACACTCCTCCCCTCACTCCTTCCTCTCCCCCCACCCCGCCCTTTCCCAGTTTCAAACTGAATATTCTGCATCTTGGTTACTCATTTACTTGTTAATTCAATAGACTGACTTGGGATGTTCAAGGAGAAAAATCACTGAAGTTACTGGCAAACATCAGAAGTATTAAACTACCAATCAATAAGTTCTGAATGATTTTCAGAGCCTTAGCACAGGAACATTAAAACAGACGTAAAAACAACTTCTCTTGTTATGTAGCAATGTGAGACTGGAACTTTGGAGCCCTACAGTTGCAATTTCTGTTTCTTCTATATAGGACTGGAACTTTTCTTTTGTATTCCAGCTCTCTTAATATTCAAATATCTGCTTTCTGGAAAAGGCTGAGGGTTTCACAGATTTCTGAGGATTTGCTTCTCACCTGATTATTTTATTTCTTTATAACCTCTCATAGTCTTTACCAAATAGTCTTGCCTTTTTCAAGCTTCACTTTGGTTCTCAGTTAGTTCTGTTCAGACTAAAGGCTCTATATATTGAGTTAGTGAGCAGCAAGCCAGGGTATGAATCCACAGCACACTAACTAGCTGTGTGGACCCTGTTACCACACACTAAGAGTCCCATAAATTGCTTTGATGTATTCCCGTTTGAAATGCCAAATTGCACGATAGAACATTTAGTGCACAGCAGCAGGGTCCATAGATTCATAGATACTAAGGTCAGAAGGGACCATTATGATCATCTAGTCTGACCTCCTGCACAACGCAGGCCACAGAATCTCACCCACCCAATCCTGCGAAAAACCTCTCACCTTTGTCTGAGCTATTGAAGTCCTCAGATCGTGGTATAAGACTTCAAGGAGCAGAGAATCCTCCAGCAAGTGACCCAGGCCCCATGCTGCAGAGGAAGGTGAAAAACCTCCAGGGCCTCTTCCAATCTGCCCTGGAGGAAAATTCCTCCCCGACCCCAAATATGGCGATCAGCTAAACCCTGAGCATATGGGCAAGATTCACCAACCAGATACTACAGAAAATTCTTTCCTGGGTAACTCAGATCCCACCCCATCCAACATTCCATCACAGGCCATTAGGTCTATTTACCATGAATATTTACAGATCAATTAATTACCATGAAGCCAGTTAGCATGTGCCAAGCCAGGGTGCAAATCTACAGCACACCAACTCGCACTATGTCCAGTAACTCACCTTGCAGACAGGTCCTGAAATTCTTAGCAGAACATTTATTTACTGGTGCATGGTTTGGCCTTACACCTCCTTTAAAACCTAATATCTCCATTAGCATACACTTTTTATCAGTGTAGCTGGCTTAATGAGGGCCAAATGGCAATGAGGAATCAAGCCCTGCTTTTCCAGTTAGAATGTAGTTGACATATCTAGATTGCTGAATGTACTAATTTTACGTGAACAGAATGATGATGGCATGGCCAGTGTGCAAACAGCCACGAAAAAGGCTAAGCACTAGAACAGTGACCTAATGTAACTAGAAATGCACAGTATTAAACCACCGCACAACCAGACAGCAAATGCTTTGGAGATGTTTTCTTTGTGTTATTGATTATTTTTTAACTTTGCCTCCTGTTGATGTGACTAAACATCACACCCCTCAAGAGTAGACAATGTGTTATATAAAATTACATTATAGTCCACTGAATCAAAGTAATAAATTAACACTTTTCATAGATGGCTAGCATCACAGACTGTTAGGACAATTTACTGTCTCTTCATTGTGTATAATATTAACAACAGACATTGACCACATGACTGTTTAAATACAATTTCACTTCCACCACTGTCAGCTCACCAGCACCTTAGTCAAATACACTCTTGTGGAACTATCGCCTTACTTTGTAAGTTGTCGATTTTTTTTTCAGGATTAAACCATACCATTTGAAGTCGTATGCTTACAGAGAACTAGCATGTACTTCTCAGTTGGACCTACCTTGCTGAGACTAGGCTAACTAAAGTTTTTGCATTCACCACTAAAAAATACGTTCAGTTAGCAGTGCTGTAAAAAAAAAAAAAAAGTGGAGAAAAATGTTGGACACATTTCATCCAGCTCTAGTCACAACTAACTTGGACCTGATTCAAATGGGAAAAAACACAATGTACTACTGCCAACCCAATGCCATCTGCCATCTCTAGGTACTGCTACGGCCTCCACCACTACAATGTGAGAGAATACAAATAGTCATGCAGGTTTTCTTATGTTAAAATTCCCATTTTTTTTGTTTCATTCCCTCTCCTTTTTATTTTGGTCTGACATAGTAAAGGGATTCCTTGCTTTCACCTATAGGAATGTGCAAACATAGATTTAATTTTAACTACTGTAAATTAGCATCACTTGCATCTGACAAAGTGGGTATTCATCCACAAAAGCTTATGCTCCAATACATCTGTTAGTCTATAAGGTGCCACAGGACTCTTTGCCGCTTTTACAGATCCAGACTAACATGGCTACCCCTCTGGTACTTAACTATCAACTGCATCTCAGTGCAGGACTATTCCACTGCCACACAGTGCTGGCTAACAGTGGTAAGCAGGTTAAAAAACTAACATGATTTAAGCCCACTGGAGGTGACATTCACCATTGCTAACCAAGACCCTTGTCCTTCCACTGCTAAACATATGGTACCTACTCTCTTAAATAAATGGCTGCTGGAATCAGGCTCTTAAAAATTACGTATGAATACAATATCAGGTTGCTTCCTTTCAAGAGCAGAGACTGATTTTGGGGCACATTTCTTTGTAAGATCAAAGGTGATGCTGCAGCCCGAGCAATGGTCTATTGTAAAATAATATGTTACTATTTCTATCTTCCAATGCTCGTACATGTTGGAAGTATAAAAGGGCTAGAGGTTAAAATCTCTGTGATTACCAATACCATTTTGTGTTGGCATTTTATTATCAGTTGAGCATCAACCATTTAGTGACGACAACTGTGTATAAAAAAAACCAGTAAACAAACACAACAAAGAGTGCAGTTTTGCAATCCATGCTCATGACTCCATGGGTCCTTCAGCACTCTGGAATGTTTGATTATCAACATTCTGGCTGAATAATTCTCCTTTGTAAGCATTTGTTTTATACTGTTTATGTCTTTTTAGCCAGTCACAAATATACCAACCGTTTTGTTATCAGACTATAATGGAGCTCAGGATTGGTACAGCATCCAATTCAGAGCTGATAATGCAGAGCACCTATCTATTTGATGTGTCTGACCTTAGTAGGAGCTGAGTGGGGAAGCCATTGTCTTTAACAATGGCAGTAATGAGATGAGGAGGAGCTGCCTGTTGCGAGATGTACAGGGGTCAGGTGATGTGAAGAAGGCTGTAGCACATAATCAACGTTTGTTGTTTGCCTTACACAGCCACACTCATGCTTCAGAAACGACTGTTCAACTCTACTCGTTTATTCATAGCCATTCCTAACCAATGATTCCTATGGAAAAAAAGGACAAGCAACTTGAAACATTACTGGGACTCTCAGAGTGGATAATTTCATTTAAGGAGAACACTTTTTTTTACTCTAAAGCAAACATGTTTTGTGACACCTTTCATCAATCTCACATTACATACATTAGCTATGTATGTCAAATCAGAGACTGCTACTTTCATTGCAAATTAATTGGCAAAATGAAATTAAGAATATTCATATGCATTTTTTTTACTTCACATTTCTAAAGTGTGCCAATGAGAAGGGTAACATTTTCAAAGTGCCTAAGTCCCATTTTCAAAAGTGACTTAAGAACTTAGGAGCTCAAATTTCATTGACAATCTGTGAGATTTAGTCTCCTAAGTCACTTTTGAAAATGGGTTTAGGCTCCTAGGGGACGTTAACACTACAGCAGGGAGGTGTGATTCCCAGCATGGGTAGACTGATTCACACTAGCGCTGCTTGAGCCAGCCTGCTAAAAACAGCAGGGTGGACACCGTGGAGTCTGCTGCGATTCAGGCTAGCCACCCACGTTTAGGCCCAGGGGATTGTGCAGCTTGGATTCAGGTGGCTAGCCCAAGCCACTGCCTACGCTGCACTATCCACACTGCTGTTTTTAGTGCACTAGCTGGAGCAGAACTAGGGCACGTTCTGCTAGTTCTGCTCACACCTCCCAGCTGCCGTGTAAACGTACCTTTAAGGCTAGATTTTCAAACATGGTGTGGCAGGACAGAGGTATAAACCCCTTGGATGCGCTGCTAACGGGGTGGCTCCTCCTCTGCTTCCCGGCAGAGCAGCCAGGTGCAGGGGCCCAGACACCAGCAAGGAGCTCAGCTGCAGACCCTAACGAGGGCAGGCTCAGGGGAATCAGCTGAGCCAAGTGGAGCCAGCTGGGCTGGTGCCTGGGAGGATATAGGCCCAGGGAAAGGCTCAGTAAAGGGGCTAGCCAGGGGAGAAGACAGGGGACTGCAGCTCTGTCTCTACCGACTGCAGGGAGCCTCAGGGGCCAGAAGACCCAGAAAAGGGTCTGTGTGGGGATCAGCGTTGGGGGAATTGGGGCTGCACTAAGCACTGTAAATAAAAAGACACAGGTGAAACAACTGAAAGAGGCGTTGGGACACCTTCTTTGACCAGCCTAAGCACAAGAGCATGGGGACGCGAGGCAGGGAACCTGTGTGTACCGTGTGACACATGGTTAGGCAATAAAGATGCAGCTAGGTGTCTAGTGGAATTTTCAAAACACTTATGCAGGTTAGGCATCTGACCAGCATTGAAATCATAGACTCATAGAATATCGGAGTTGGAAGGGACCTCAGAAAGTCATCTAGTCCAACCCCCTGATCAAAGCAGGGCCAATCCCCAACGAAATCATCCCAGCCACGGCTTTGTCAAGCCTGACCTTAAAAACCTCTAAGGAAGAAGATACCACCACTTCCCTAGGTAAACCATTCCAGTGCTTCACCACCCTCCTAGTGAAAAAGTTTTTCCTAATATCCAACCTAAACTTCCCCCACTGCAACTTGAGACCATTACTCCTTGTTCTGTCATCTGCTACCACTGAGAACAGTCTAGATCCATCCTCTTTGGAACGCCCTTTCAGGTAGTTGAGAGCAGCTATCAAATTCCCCCTCATGCTTCTCTTCTGCAGACTAAATAATCCAAGTTCCCTCAGCCTCTCCTCATAAATCATGTGTTCCAGTCCCCTAATCATTTTTGTTGCCCTCCGCTGGACTTTTTCCAATTTTTCCACATCCTTCTTGTAGTATGGGGTCCAAAACTGGACACAGTATTCCACATGAGGCCTCACCAATGCCGAATAGAGGGGAATGATCACGTCCCTTGATCTGCTGGCAATGCTCCTACTTATAGAGCCCAAACTGCTGTTCGCCTTCTTGGAACAGGGGCACACTGTTGACTCATATCCAGCTTCTCGTCCACTGTAACCCCTAGGTCCTTTTCTGAAGAATGGCTGCCTAGCCATTTGGTTCCTAGTCTGTAGCAATGGGAGTCAGACACCTAACGTGCCTAAGCACTTTTTGAAAAGCCTACTAGGCCCTAAATCACTTAGTAACTTTTGAAAAATTTGCATATCTACAAAGAACAACAGTGACCCAATGTGAGCAAAGCTCTCAGCGGTCATTTTTATCAACAGCCTACTCAATATCTGCCTCAATTTAAACATATTTATCTACTGTGCCCCCTTTTATCACATAATGAAAGTTACTCTCTCCCGCCCCCGGCTTCTGAATGTCTATGTGATCTGACAAGTGCTGTCATCAGAATGTCTACTGAAGGAATTTGTTTATATGAATTAAACATCGGAATTTACACAATATGTTGGTCTGTCGCTGTGTAACTTATAGAAGGTGTAATGTAGCATTGTAATGATGGAGTGACACTGTGCTTCTAGTTGAATTATAAAAATACATCCAGTTTACTCCCCATAACTAACATGTTTTAATGTCACTTCAACTAATAAAAATGTCAACTTTCTCCCTCACACACACATATTTTGTCTCATTAAATGACCTCTGACATCTTCAAACCTCTGAATCTCTTTATAGTTGTGGAGACAGAGGATGTGCAAGATTTTTCTATTGTTTCCTGTAATGATAATCTTCATGTTATTTCTTATAAGAATGAAAGTTGCATTTTCAACTGAAAGATAAAGGGCAAAATTTCATCTATGGCAGCTACTTGTGCAAATTTGCCTTCTTAAACTGATGTCAGATAGCAAAGAACATACATTATCTCAGTATCTATAAGAAGCAATTACCCTCACAGTTTTACAAACAAATAGGTGCGATCTGAATTACAGTATACTCATAAGAGGGAAAAGTTTATTAGCTATATTATTTAATATATGTCTCTATCGTACACTGTGACATACCAGGGTATAATGCAGACTAATGAGTAACTGTGTCACCCCTGACCTCTAACTTGGGGTGCCCTTTACACTGCCTTGCTGCTGTAGCTTCCAGCCTGAACTGTTTACAAACAGTCTCTAGCATGTACGTCTCTTCCAGCTACGTCTCTGTGTGTGCTGCAGGCAGCCAGACACACCTTAGCTGTTAGCAGCCTTAAAGACTACCACCAAGTGACCCCAACACACTCCCATTTCCCAGAAATGTATGTCCTGTACTGCCCCACCCTCTCCTGGACATGACAAATACATTCAGTCCATTATTCCTTGAAAGGAATAATATGTTCAAAACTTGTTACCCCAAATGGAGTTACCCATATACTTCAACTTGAATGCACTGGACTAGATAAAACAATAAGACGAGTTTATTAACTACAAAGAGACAGATTTTACCTGATTACAAGAAATGAGGCTTACGAGAAAAATAAAGATAAAGTGACTACTGGTGCCTAACTAAGAACTAGATAAGTTCATGGAGGATAGGTCCATCAATGGCTATTAGCCAGAATGAACAGGGATGGTGTCCCTAGCATCTGTTTGCCAGAAGCTGGGAATGGGCGGCAGGGGATGGATCACTTGGTGATTATCTGTTCTGTTCATTCCCTCTGGGGCACTTGGCATTGGCCACTGTCGGAAGACAGGATACTGGGCTAGATGGACCTTTGGTCTGACCCAGTATGGCCGTTCTTATGTTCTAACTTAATAAACCATATTAGATTCAAAGCAAAGTTTTCTTACCCTCTGCTTTCAGCAGTCTTACTGACCAAACTTCTTAGGTCAGCACCCTCTCCCCCATAATCCAGTGGTGGCTTCCTTTGTCTCTTCAGGTGCAGTGAATGCAATGGGCAGGGAAAGAGTGACTTGGGGTAACTGTCCCCCTCTTGAAAAAACATTTTCAGCTGAGACCCAAGAGACAAAGAGTCTACATGGAAGAATGTTCCCTGCTGGTTTTTTCCTTTTGTTTGAACTTCCTTTGTTTTCCCTCTCTGCTTTATGACTCTGTTTACTGCTTAAATGTAAATTAAGGCAAGCACACATTTCTTTCTTTGTTTAGGCCAGACCTGACTTCTGCCTGGGCAGGGCTGTGGGCTTTGGAACATGTGTTAATAACATCATGCAGGGGAATCTTATAATGTCACATACAACGTTAACACACATATTTTATCAGGACAATATTGATCAGCAAATTGAGTTTTCAAATGATACCTTACAAGGCATACGTTGTATGAAGATTATTAAATAGTGTGTAGGGTCTGGATACAGGGGTGTATTTTGTCACATGCAGTAACACCTAGAGGCAAATACAATTAGGACGCCATTGTGCTAGGCACTGTACAAAACATACAGACATGACAGCCCATGCCCCAAAGAGCAAGTCATAAAATTTCAGATGCACACAGAACATAATTCTTAGATCTCAAGATGATGTGATATTAAACCAGCTGACCAGGGTAGCTGGCAGGAGATGCAGCCAGCATTAACCTACATGATCAGGAAGTGTGAACATGATTGCAATCTGGTCTCTTTCTCTCCTCAGGACTGTAAATGCAATGAATTTTTTGAGCTTCCAGGAGATCAAAGATGAGATCTCCAAAATAATTAGTTATTAAAGCTTTCTTTAGATAATTCCTCAAAGGATGGCAGAGGAGCCCTTGATGACTGAGGTTTATAGAACTGTGTCCATCCTATGACCAGCCGTCAGTGCTTCCTGCGTCTCATAGATGGTTTAGTTAATTTGGCTGTATACGCTGGAACAGTAAGGGCTCAGACAGACAGGGCAGTCCTTGGCTAGGGTGACCAGACATCCAGATAAAATCAGGACTGTCCCAATTTTTAGTTGTTTGTCCTGCGTCCCGACCGATGCACGGTCGGGACGCCATTTGTCCCGATATTGCAGCTTTGGCCGCTCCGGCGGGGGGGCGGTGTGGTGGGGAGGGTGTTCTTGGTTTTTTTTTGCTTCGGCAACTCCGGCTGCTTTTTTTTTTTTTTTTTTTTTTCCCCCATGTGTCCTGATATTTTGTCCCTTACATCTGGTCACCCTATCCTTGGCTAACAAAATTCAGCTCTCAGTATCAATTTTGTCCTTTCAAGTTCTTATTCTGTGCCCTCAAATGGTGGTATCTGAGCATCTTTCAGGTTCAAAATAAACAGAGAAATTAGTGTCAGCCATGTGAGGTCTCCTCTCCATTGTTAAATACTTTTCAACCAGTCCCTAGTTTTGCAGTTTGATGAAATTGGTTTGTTCTTTGGAATAGTTTTCCATGGATTTGTACTGCAAAGGAGTTGAAATATGTCTATGATTGCTTTATTTGTGGTCAAGGTTAGGGAGGACCCATTAAGATGTTTGAACGCCCTGCCTGTTTTCAATTTAAACTATCCTTATACTAATATATTACAGGTGTAATACCATAATTACATTTTATATTTTACAAACTCTAGAGGATCTTTGTCTATACAGATAGCTTTTGGTAGCACATTAATAGATAGCAGAGTAGAGAGGCAGTGTCAAGATCCTCTTCCCACATAGCATTCTCATGCAGAAAGTAGGACTCCCTGAACACAACTGTGGGCTGGCTTGTGCAGCCAATGACATTCAACATCCCCAAGGAACTAAGCAAGCAAGTTGGGGACTTGTGAAAGAGGAGTAAGTTCTCTGAGTGTGCAGTAAGTGTCTCTTTGGGGCATGCTTTCTCCTGCACCCCTGAAGTTGTTCTGACACGTTTATTAGATATTGCCGCTACCCAAGAATGACTGTCCCTCAAACCCAGACTTTAGCCCATAGACAGTCTAAATGCCAGAGTAACCTGAGTGAGTACTGTGAAATATTCAAGTGCTCTATGTCACTGAGGCAGTATGGTCTGGTGAATGCAGCAGTGGACTAGGAGTTAGGTGACAAGGTTCTAGTACCAGCTCTGCCACTGACCTGCTGTGTGACCTTGGGCAAAAGCCTCTGCTTCATCTCCCAATCTTTGTCTGCCTTGTCTATTTAGACTGTAAACTCTTTGGGGTAGGGACT
The DNA here is from genome assembly GCF_965152275.1 of Natator depressus. NCBI lineage: Eukaryota > Metazoa > Chordata > Testudines > Cheloniidae > Natator > Natator depressus. Next base: position 48,175,942 of record NC_134244.1, on the reverse strand, counting down.
ATCTCCGACTGTGTGTTTGTACAAAATGGGCCCTGATCTGAGTTATGCCCTTCAGACACTACCAACAATGCAAACATTCAAAAAATAATAATTAAATATATTTCAATATTCAGGGATTAATCCTGCTTTGCAAAGTGCAAGGGAACCTATAGCAGTCGAGGATTGCTCCAGCATGAGGGATTCCTCAGATAGCATAAAGTCAATGTATTCAACTCTATATCACCCCTCTGCCCGTGTCAGCCCCTGCCCTCCTGCCAGACGCAGACTAATCTAGGAGGCATATCAAGGAATAGAAGGGGTGAGCCTGGCTTGGAAAGGCTCAGAGGGAGCCATTCCTGCCTGTGTAAATTAGCTCAGCTGGGCCCCAGGATTGGTGGACGCAGAAAAGTGAACTAATGCCATTTCTATCCCCCCAAACCCTCACCTATACTGAGCCCAGGTGCATGTGGATTGAGCCTTCCGTGTATGGATAGTCCATCACTTCCCTATGCATCTCTGAGATTGTAATCAATGATGAATGAAGCACAGATAATCACAACACCTAACATGGAAAAAGCCAAAGTATTATAGCACCTAAAGATGTATCTGAATGAGGACATACACTAATTAGTCATTGAACAGACTGTAAACTTCAGGCTGTAATAGTGTTGTCCTTCTACAATGTAGTTGAGTTTAGTATAGAAGAGACCCAGCTATAGTATTATACAGAATTAGCTTCCGTACTTTGAGTACAAATGATTTTGTTATGGATATATACGTTGAATATGATAGCATACCACAGAAGGCAGGATTTCCAGTAAAATTTGTTTGGAATGGCTGCTATATTCATCACTTCCATCCATATATTTCAAATAGTTATAAACAGACTTCTGAAAATTCTAACATATCACAGGCTTCACAGACATGGCATTTCTTCTGACCAAGAAGGGATGAGTATAGGTACTCTATATTTAGCTTTAAGAGATGGATAAAACTGCAGCTACTACACTATAGCATGTTCTTTTTCATACATATGGAACAAAACATGTACTGTACTTTTAGTCTAGATGATCTTAGCTCAAGGAAAACAAAAAAGAAATATAAAGTCTCCATAAGAGAGAAATTTCTCTCTCGTGGTAAAATCCTCCATCTTAAATCTACTCAGAGCTCTACCCACTAGCAGTCAAAGAGGGAGATGTTAAATTAAAAGACATTTAAAGTAGCTATAGAATAATAACTACACAGTGGGAGGAAAGAACATTGGTTCATACACCTATAATTCACTAAGTATTTTTGGCATTGCACCATTATATTTGTGTCAATGAGCTCAGTGTCAAATTCCATTCCTGCAAACAGGATCATAAAGGGAAAGAACTTTTACCGATGTATCTATGGCATGGAGTTTTGCTGACTCATTTGTGCAAAGAAACAACCAATAGACAGAGGTAACTTTACTGGCCAAAAAGAACAAAAAGACACTTATCCACAGCTTCACCTCAAAAGACTTCCTATCGGAAGCTGATAAGATGTGCAAAGCAGTGAATTTTAAATATTCTTTAATGCACCTTGACCTCAAACAATGGATGCATATAGGCTAATGAATCAGCCTGTGATGTGTCACATTACCATATTTTACTAGTAAGTGAAAACACACAGAATGCCAAACTAGGGTTGCTCCTTCAATGAGATTTCTCTGATGTTCCAATTACACTGACATTAGTTTTACTTTTGGCAGTAAGGGAGACTTGAGTCCGATGATTTCCCCCAAGTTTTTGCAGAATTTGCAACAGGCCCTACAGCTTGTTGACATCTTCATAAAAAAATTGTTGGACTATTTCATGCCATTTTTCTGTTTGGAAACTTTTTTTTTTTTTACAAATCTGTTGTGAAGCTTCAAACAGCTCATGAACACTCATAGGCTGAAATTTGTTGCATAGACTATTCACCATTACTATTAATTACTGCAGATTTGTCACCTAAATCACATGGTTTTGTTTCTATTTGTTATTAACCAGAATAATGAATAGCAAATATTATTGTTTACAGGCAAATATGGGAGTCCATGCAAAAATAAGTCATTCTCCAACCATTTGTGTGACTAAAAGCTCATTAATGCAAATGTTTACAAATAAAGAATAAAAAGGAGCACATACACAATTGAATGACCAGCTATTTTGAATTCAAATGACTGTTTGCAAACGCTGTTTTCTAGTATTTGACCAGCTCTATTCAAAGCTAGTAAAACTATGAGTTTGATCCACTGTGAAAGACTGAAAAAAATAGGATTTATGAATTATGATTATTTGTTATTTGAATAATTAAAGACAGCTCATCTCCTAAGAGACAGATACACAGAAGCAATGATGTACTGGGAATTCCACAAATTGGTGGAGGTGTTCATTTGTTTATTTTTTTCCCCAGTTCCTTCAAATTATAATAAACTCATGTTTTATGGGAATAGTAGAAGAAGTGTTTTGGTGGAGGGATTATTCTTCCAACTAGTTCCCCTTCTAAATTACTAATTATTTTCCATCTTTTATATTGTGTTAAACTTGTCTCTCAATCTTTTCTATAGGCAGTTATTGAAGTAATCTAAGAACAAATTCTGATCCCTCTTACACTTGTGTAAACCTGGAATAACTTCAGTGGAGTTACTCCAGCTTTACATCAGTGGGAGGTTAGAACCTGGTCCCTGGCTCTTCTTTCAGGATACAGCCATTCATTTTAATTTCATTTAATTCCCCAAGAGAAAAGCACTGTTATAGTATTGGAACTACAGTGTCATGTCAACATGTATTGTGCTTGTATTACTGAAAGATCTCAGTAAGACCCTTTATTCGAAACTATGTAGACAGCTAGACAGCTTCATCTATAATATTATATTCTATATTCAAAGACAGAACTGATGGTACATATTATTCTTAATTTATTCTACTGGACTTTTTATATTCTAATGAGAAAAAAGGCCTTGGACGGTAACTTGCAAACATACAGTTTTCTCCACTCTCTCCTCCCCCTCTCTTTCTTTCACTCACTGTAAAATGGTGAGCAATTAAACCAGGTTGCTATATTTGGTATAGCTAAACTTCACAAGTTGATAGCATAATGATTTTAATAACTACTTTAAATGTAACATGGTGACAAGTTGACATCTGAGGTTTGTGTCCTGCAATTTTATTTTTCAAGCATTCTATTGTTATGCCAGAGGAATAGCAATATGATTAGGAATACATTTAAAAGTCAGTCCATGCTACTGCTTCTTGGTTTTTACTCAGCTTTTCTTTTTTCAGTTTAAGCTTCACAGACACGCAAGGTACAAAGGTCCTTCATTTGGCACTAATTTTGGAGGGTTTGTTTCCTCAAAGTGTACAGTACTATTTACAGAACAGAACCACTGCCCTGGAAGTTCAGATGGAGAGCTTTCTGCAGAGGCTGCTGATACTTGCTTCAGCAAAGGGTGTACAGACACAAGTTAACATTATTAGAGGCATGCCAAACACTTAACATTCATGGGCCATTAATGAAACAGTGAGAGATTTGCCCAGCAATATAGTGTCACAATAACAATATAATATTGCACTTCTATAAAGCCCTTCCCTCTACAAATCTCAAAGTGCTTTACAAACTATTAATTTAGCTCCACAAGAATAAGAATTACCATCTACATTTTATATCTGGAGAAAATGAGGCAAAGAGAAGTGATTAATCCAAGGATACTGTGTAGTTTACAGCAGAGCCAAGATTCGAATCAGGAGTTCCTGATTTACCCAAAAGACTATCCGTTCCGCAATCCAGAATTTAAGGATGAGATAACATTTGCATTTCAAACCCATACTTTTAGTCCAATGTAACTTTCAAGTACTTTTTCAGTTTCATTCTAGAACTACCAAATTCAATTTAAAAAATTGTTTGCACAAATGGGTAAACTAAATGTGTAGGGCTGAATTCTCTCTGAAGACATAAAGTCATGGTGTGAATTTGAATGGGAGATTCTTGCATGTATCTGAATGCTGAAGTTGGTCCACATCCATATTATCTAAAATGGAACTCACTATTACGTTTGTATGCTGACTAAAGAAATCAAAATGACCAATCAACTTCTTATTCAATCAGGCTATTTCTCCCATATGGTGGACACTTGCAGACCTAGTAGGAATCTATACGGTGCAGTACCAGAATACAGAGACAGGGGATTTGGAGAGGAACAATAAAATGTGTAATAGATAGTTCAGTCAGACAACATAGACAAGTGTCATTTTATTATTTCACAGTGTCATCTGACTATAAAATTATTTTTATAGTTATCACCTCAGAATCCCTTCTGTCCCTGTAAGAAAAGGTTGTATCTGGCTGCCCCATTTGAAAACTATTTTACTTCCCATTCTCAAGAAGAAAGCACAATTAGGAAAAAGCCCTTTCAATTATAAAAGTGTAACTGTGGTGGGTTGCCTGAACCCAATCTATTTCTTGGTGGTCCCTTTAAATTTTCTGGCACCAGTTCCATTGGATCCACCTGCCAAAGTCTTGCAAAATCAAAAATGTCTTTAAACTCAAACCATGATAACAAAAGTCCTTCCTCCTGGTGTTCTTTCTGGGTGGGATGGTTTCTCACTAGGGTTGCCAGGTGTCTGGTTTTCGACTGGAATGCCCGGCCAAAAAGGGACCCTGGAGGATCCGGTTGGCACTGCTGACTGGGCTGCTGTTAAAAGTCCAGACAGTAGCACAGTGGGGCTAAGGCAGGCTCCCTGCGTGGCTAATCTGCGTGGCTCCGGGAAGCAGTGGCATGTCCCCCCTCTGGCTCCTAGGCACAGGGGCAGCCAGGGGGCTCTGCACGCTGCCCCCGTCCCAAGAGCCAACTCCACAGCTCCCATTGGCAAGGAACCGCCGCCAATGGAAGATGCGGGGGTGGTGCTTGCGGATGGGACAGTGTGCCAAGCTGGCTGGCCATGCCACTGTGTAGGTGCCAGAGAGGGGACATGCCACTGCTTCTGGGAGCTACCTGAGGTAAGAGCCACCTAGAGGCTGCATCCCTGACCCCCTCCCACGTCCCAACCCCTAATTTCTTGCCCCAGCCCAGAACCCACACCCTCCCACACCCACACCCCAATCCCCTGCCTCAGCCCAGAGCCCCCTCCTGTACCCAAACCCCCTCAGCCCCAGCCCACCCCAGAGCCCGCACCTCCAGCTGGAGCCCTCACTCTCTCCCGCACCCCAACCCGTTAAGCCAGCTCAGTGAAAATGAGTGAGTAAGTGAGGCTGGGGAGAGTGAGTGACAGAGGCGGGGAGGTGGAGTGAGCAGGGGGCAGGGGCCTCAGAGAAGGGGTGGGGCAGAGGGTGGAGCAGGGGTGTTCGGTTTTGTGCAAGTAGAAAGTTGGCAACCCTATTTCTCATTCCTCTTTCATGGCCTGGGAAGAAGAGCATGAGTCACCCCTTTCCCTTCTAGGGGTTTGAAAGTTTACTAGGAAAGCAGTCTCTCCCTTTGCTCTCTCAATGAAAGCTGTGCTTTCACCTGTGTTTTGTTTAAATTGGTTGGAGGACCAGTAAGATACCTTTAACAGGAATCATAGACCTTTGTTTGTATACCACACCCATTACCATAGCATTAGAGCACAATCATGAATTGCTGGAGATGAATGATACAGTAGGAGGTACAAATGATAGGTGAGTCAGCATATCTGAACTAACAGTGAAAAAGGGCAAAGAGTGATCTAAATCTAAAAGATGACACAGAAAATCTTAGCACTTTTTGGCTATGTAATTCAGGTGCAAAATTTTGATGCCCATGTAAAATGTTACAGGCATCCAGGGTAAAAATAGGAGTTTAGAAATAATGTGATGTCTGAATTTCATCTGATTAAGTAATCTAGCTGCAGTACTTTGAATTAATTGCACCCTATTCAGACTCAGACTCTTCAGTTCAATTGCAAGAGACAGTAGTTAACACAGTAGCATGGATCAGCATCTGTTTAGCAAGGATTTCAAGACATATGGGGCACAGTCCTGCAAACCCTTGAGCACTAAATTCAAAGACACTATTCATGTGAGTAAAATTACTTAAATGTTTAAGCATCTGGATGCTCAGACCCATACACCCTATCAGAATCAATAATGACTACATCTATCTAAAAAAGAAAAAAGTAAGATATTGATAGGTTGCAATTTAATATATTTTAAAAATCTACCCAAATATATACATATTGCACTGCATGGGAGTTAGCATACAGTCCATCATCTTCAACTTACTGCTATAAGTGAATATGTTGTTCAGCACATCTGCATGCCATTGTCCACCAGATCAGCCTGAAAAATGGCCCCAGTGCTTCAGATGTTGTGCAAGTAAAAGAAATTACAATATAGAGGAAATAAATCATTATGAGGGAAAGGGCTCACCAATTAATTTTGTCCATTGGTAAAACCTTGTTTTTCTGCATGCAACACAAGGAAACGGCTGTGAGTCACGGAGAATTAAGCATCAGCTGCTCAGAGAATACAGGGCCAAAAAAATCAACCAGAAGCAATGGTTGCACACTTTTCATTTTAATTTATGTTTGTCTATGTAGAAAATAAAACTCCAAACCAGAACAACTAATGTAATCTTTTTGGATGTACTACTTCAGCACAGGCTCATAAAGAAAAGCTGAAAACGTTTTTCACTATGAAAAATCTAACAGACCAAGAAATATCAATCTCATGGATTTGGAATTATCCAGAAACTAAATTAACCCATCAACACTAGCTAAGGTCCCTCCTCCACAATCTCCCGACTCAGTTTATTTAAAAATGTGCAAGGAAGTCAAGAAAAGAAATTCTGTTTGCTTTTTCTTGGGAAAGTTGATTAAAAAGCCAGCTTCATGCAAGAACGGTATGCAGCAAAAGCAGTGCATTTATGTACGTGTTGAACTCTTCCATTACAATGCTTTTCCAAGGAAATGATCATTTTGAACCTTTTAAAATGTGAATATTTAGATGATGACTTTGAGCTGCTACGTGTTTGTGGGGCAGGAACTGTAACTGGAGCTAAATAAGCTATCAGGGAAAAAGCCCAGCTTTTGCTTAGCCCCCAGGCTATGCTTTTTACCAAGTTAATGGAAGCACTGTCTACTTTATACTTATTACTGAAATCTCTTTTCCACATTCTCACTACCTACTGCCCACAAAACACCCAATCTATACACCTTCAACAACCACATCAACAAGCAGCGCTTCCTCAATTTCATGACCTTTCCCCATGGTATCATCCCACAGAACTCCGGTCTTTTTTATTATTATTTGAATCATGTTTACACCCCAAAATGACACAAAAATGATAATGGATTGAAATTAATAAAGTATTGAGGTCTGATGTTAGAAAATTGACATGAGTAGTAAAAGCAACTGAATTAACCATATTGAGAAGTGGTTGAGACCCCATCACCAGAGGTGGTTACAGTGGGGGTAGATTATAGTTTTGAAGGATCAACGCAAAGAAAAATCCTTCCTCAGACATGTAGTTAGACAAGTTGAAGTGCAAGGTCTTTCCTATTCCTGCCATATATGACAAACAACTTCAGGAAAGCCTAATGTATCAGGTGTGTAGTATAAAATTAACCTCCTGTGTCAGTTGGTGTACCTGGAATGGTACCTATTGTACTTAAAATAACAGTGCCCTATTCAACTGCAGCAGCAGCATGCATCAGTGGAATGGTTAAATATTTTATGTTAATGTCAAATTTTTTGGCTTATATTTCATGTATAACATATGTATGTCATGTAACATAAACAAAAAAGATTGAATTATTGCAAGACATGTGGAAAGGGCATCAAAAGGGCAAGGACAGTCAAAATCTGCATGACAGAAAATGGTAGATAGAAAATGCACCATTTATCATGCAGTATGTCCTTCTCACAGCACCACTTAAAAAGTATATGGCCCACATTCAAACTATTTCCAGTCTGGAAATTTGCAGATTAGGTTGCCCTAAGAAGCTGATAGTTATGCTTCAATGTTCAGTCAGTGTGGAGGAGGAAAAAGGTCGTTCACAGAACAAATGCAATGTTACATTTAATAGCATCATCTTTAGGAATTGCAGTTGTCTTGCAAGAAGCACAAAGATTTTTCAATAAAATACTATTGTGCTGGCACATCTCATGTGAGCCATGTGCACCTTCACAAGGGGCTGAGTCAATATATTCTAAATCAACAGGAGACACTTAGGGAATAGAAAAAAACACAAGTCAAACCTTTGGCAAGTCAAGCCTATTTACTCTCTCAGATGAACTGGGAGACCTCAGCTGTGTGGAAGGGAATCTAGGCAGTGACTCTATGGTAGAGAGACCACCATGGGCCTACAGGATAGTCTCAACTTGCTCACTGCCACAGAATTACGATTACAGCGAAACTGGGTGCTGTGAGGTGGGGCATCATCACTATAGCTGTGGGAATGGAAAAGGCAAAATTGAGAAGTATAGGGAGCGGTGCGGGTGGGGGGAGATTGGAGGAATCTGAAAGGGGCATAGATGTGAGTAGCCATACAGGGGACAGGGGGCAAGTTGAAAGAGGATTTGGGTAGCAGTGAGTAGGAAAGTTGAAAGGGAAGATGTAGCTAAACTGGGGAGGAGGGATGGGAACATTCAAGTAAGGGAAGAAGGGGATAGAGAATGCATGGCGTAATAATAATGGATTTCATGGGCTCGGGGGAGGAGGGAAGCCAAGAACAAAGAACTGAAGGATTTGACAGTAAGGGGAATTAAAATGAGGTAATGCATATTCATCAGATATAAAAATTAGTTTATTGCAACATCTGCATGAAACCTCCAGCTTTCTGAATCTCCAGCTTTAAAGCATTCCCATATCCATTCCTCCCCCCTCCCACAATGACATTGAACTGTTTTTAACTGAAATCAGTGATTTACTAAGTATATACCATACAGTATCATGATATGCTTGTATTATTACTTGAAGAGTAGCTTTGCAACATCTGTTCAGATTTGATTTCTGTATCTTTGCTATGCTGGAAATAACTTGGTTTTGTAATGGATCTGTTGTCACATACATACACAGGCACCCTGATTGCCAGATTCACATAAAGAATACAATTTATGATCTTTTCAATCCAAGAGTGCAGGCTTTTGTCACTTAACTAAAAGGGTTAATGGAAAATATTTTCATTATTCTCAGTAGTAACAGAGTTTTCATCCCGTTTATACTCCAGTCACTGGAGGGAGAAATCAAACCAAACACCTGAGTAGGTCTGTTACAATCCAGTACAGAGGAGTAGTGCATGCATGCACATTCACACACACTTAGAGCTGAGGACAATTTACAGGATGAATGAAACTTTACAAACCTGAAATTTCAAACAATCCTAAGAGGAATTTACTGTGATCCAGGGCCCAACTGCAATCAAAATAGAATGGATCATTTATGATTTTGGATAGAAATCATGTGAAACTCTGGCCTCCACACAAAACAATACAAAATGTATCAGTTTTGCTTTTGTTCTGACCTGAAACCCAAAGTGAAATGCCAGGTGTGTGACCCAAAACTAAAAACAGTTTCTGTGACACCCCAACACTGCTGGGGCTTGTACTGCTTCACACATAAACCAGTATATTGCAATTAGGCATAATCTTGCTGCTTGTAATTCCATAAATTTCTAATGTATTTGTTTACTGTTCAAACTATGTTTCGCTATTTGACTGAAGCTTGTAATGGCTGCATTGCAATAAACAGAGTTAATCCATTGCCATCTGCCTTTATTTTACTGACCCACTCAACTGCATACTGTTGTGTACAAGAAGCATGAAATTCTGTGGTCTTGCTGAATTAAATTTTGATTGAATCTGCTTAGACTTAAGTGAGAGAAATTCATCTTTTTAAAATATATTGCAATTTTTAATTACTTTAGTTCATGTTGCTGTCTGTACGTTGGTTAATGGCTACAGCTAGCTCATCCTCAGAAGCCCTCATCTGTCATGTTTCAGGCTATTAAACACTATATCACATTCATTTACATTTTATTTGCTGTTTATGTTCATTACTAGCAAAATTTCCTTTAATGTGAATTTTTATTTGCTGTTCATGTTGATTACTATCAAAATTTCCTCTCATATGTGCTGCAATTAAATACTGGGCTTAGTTTTCAAAGAATTTAATGTTGACTAAAACAATAGGACAGTAAGCGATGACCCATCACTTTTGCAAAGATTAAAAATGTTAAGAGAGATGAACAATTAATATTTTCTATGCCGGGGTATGCTATATTTCAGGGACTTAGAAACTGGCTGTAAAAATCAGACCAGAGGGTTTTGTTTTTGTTTGCCTGTTCAATACTAATTTTAAAAACAAAGATGTTTACCAATTTGGTTGCTTTTAAGTGCTTATACAGCAAAATTAAGCCCTCATCTTGTAGTTATATCAGAGTCCTGTATGTTGCCAACCCTCCAGGATTGTCCTGGAGTCTCCAGGAATTAAAGATTACTCTTAAATTAAAGATTATGTCATGTGATGAAACCTCCAGGAATATGTCCAACCAAAATTGGAAACCCTATCCAGGGTGCTGTGTCTGTAGTACAGCAAATTTCAAAGATGCATCTACCAGCTTTGGCAAGTTTCATTTTGAAACTTACACAACGAAGAGAATAGAGTAGCAAAGTGAACCTTACCAAAGATGGTAAATTTCACTTTGAAGTCTTCTCTTCTTCACATAGAGCATATGACTGAGGGACAACTATGGAGAGGATTAAGAACAGGAAAAAAGATGAAAGAGGCAAAGAAGAAGTTGGGTGAAGAGGAGTGAAAAAAAAAGCAAAGAAGAGCTGGAATGGGGACTGGATGGGGCAAGAAAGAAGAGAAACTGAGGATGAAAGAAGCAGAGGGGAAAGAAAAGTGAGGGCAAAGGCAACAGCACTGTAAACAGCCAGTTCATTCCTCTCTCTTGATCATCATTTCTCCATAAAAGATATGGCCAGAGCTGGAAGATTAGCACAGATCAAAGAAAGGCTCCTTGCTCACCTTAACACATTGCTAGTATTCCTCTGATCATTGGCTCCCTGAGCTAGCTGTGTCTTTTAGGCAGGGTACACAGAGTGGATGATTCTTTCTGTCTACAAATGTATTTGAGCTACCTTCTGAAGCGCCTATCATTCTGGTTATCTAAGTGTTGTAAATGAAATATCTGGTGGGACCAGAGGGAAGCGGAGGCAACAGCCTACTTATGTGAATAGTCACATCATCAACGTCCTCAAGGTGAGACTCATGGGCTAACCTAAAGGTTTAAATCCCCTGACACACATTTTAAAAATGGAACCCTATATACTATGTTTTGCTTCCTGAGCGTAATTTTCAAAAGGACTCATTCCTCCTGTAATGTTTTCACTCCTCCCTCTTCATTTTAACTTAAAGTTAAAAGAAAAAAGTCTTTCCACCTTGGTCCATATAGTCAGTTAAGGCATCTTAGCACTTTCAGTTCATTCCACCATGATTAGATTGAAAGACTGACAAAGGAGTCTCTGTATTTCACCATAAAAACACTAAGGAATTTTCTGAGAAGACTTAAATCCTTATTTAATATAAACAGTTCAATGAGTTTAACACCTCTAGATAACTGACTTCAGCAAAACTTCCAACTCCTTCCTCTCCTGTGCCCATATCATTAAGAATGTACTACTTTATTTTGATTGCCAAAACAGGATGTTCCCTTAGCGCCTAGACATCTGATTTCAGTAGGCGTGCGCATGTGCATGACCTCACCCACACCCAGGCACACACGCACAGCTTTCCATTTGCTCTAGTAAAGCAGATCCCAAATGTACAGTTCCTGGTTTTCTCTTTTTTTCTAACCAGCTATATAAATCTCATGATAAAACAGAAAGAAAAAATAAAAAAAATTAAATCAAAGTTAAAAATTGTGAGAACTGTATTTAATAATGTATCCATTTGGGGTATAATGCACTCAAGGACATCACTTATTATTAGTATTACAAATACCCCAGATATTTTTATTTTTGAAACCTATATGAAAATACTCTTCTGAGTTTCTGAAGGCTATTTTATCCCTTTTCTAACCATTTTAGATTCTTTCCTGATCTGATTGTTTTAAATTCTATAAGCAACAGCAAAACTAGCTAAACAAATGTCAGTCATAATTATGTTACATTCACTGATGAGACATTAGACTTCGAATATAATGGACTCAGTGTGATATTATGATTGTATCAAACACTGGGATATATGGCAATATAGTGTTTATTTAGAGCCACATTTCTGGATTCTGTTTCAAGTCCAATGTTTTAATAAAGCCTCTGTAACGCTACACAATTGTTATTTGTGGTTTACCTGCCACAAACCTATATTTGCATGTGCAAATACATATTGCAAATCTGGTCATTTGCATGTGCAAAGTTAGATGTACATAATTACCTAGTTTGTGCTCACAAAAGTGGTTTTTCACACCCAGACAGATACAGCTGACAACTGTGTGGGCTTTTAGAGACCATCTGAAAATCTCAACATTTGCCAAATACTTGAATTATAGGAACACAGGAATAACTACATAACCTCAAACTGATAGTTCATCTAGTCCAATATCTTGTCACTGACAGTATCCAGCACTTCAAAGGAAGGTCAAGCTATCCCATAATTGACAGTTATGAAATAACCTGCCCATATGGGACATTTCTTCCTCACACCACAGAGGTTGACTTTTGCCCTGAAGCATGAGGTTTATTCTCTCATTTTTTAATCTTATCTAATTTAACTGTGGCTTTTCTATTTCTCCATATAAATGTTTAAGACCTTTTTTTTTTAAAACTTGCTAAGATCTTGGACTCAGTGATATCATGTGACAGTGAATTCTTCAAGTGAATTAATTGTTGGGTAAAAATGTCTTTCCTTGTATCAGATTTAAATTTATTGTCCTTTAGTTTTGTTGACTTGTTCCATGGGAATGTGATGATTTCAACAACCTTCTGAGGAAAAATCAGGTAGGTTTCCTGGGGAACCCTGTGAGCCAGGAAGGTTTCTGAGTGTGCTTTCCTGCCAGCTTGTCTGCCCAGTTCCCCAGCAGCCTGCCAGGCAGTTCCCCCTCCAAGCTGCCAGGCTCCCAGGCCTGTCCAGCTCCCCATCTAATGGTCTGTCAGGGCTCCAGACAGCTCGGCGAGCCTTGGAAATGCTTTGAAAAGGTCAAAATGAAATGTGACATTTCAACTTTTTTCTAAACAAAAGTTTGGTATTCCCATTCCCTTTGTAAATTTGTAAATTTCATTTTTTGGCCCAATTCAGGATGCTTGGAAATATTGGAATTTCCTGTGGAATGGGAATTCCAGGTTCTGGCCAGCTCTAGTGAGCAATAGGTTTTGAAGAAATGACTAGTTCATTTCCATGAAATCAATCTTTAGAAGCCCCCAAAAGATAATTCATATAACAAGGAAAAAGAATTGAAATATCAATTAACAAGTGTTTGTTTTTTAACTTTGTCTCAAGATCTGCTTACCCCAAACCCTTTCATTTAGCCTTTGTTCTGTTTTCTCTGATAGCAGAGGCTGCGTGAAGATTATTACCTTTATCATGCCTGTCAAAAAAATTATGAAGATCCCAATTATGGGATCTATGGGGAATACTATGCAGTTGTGCCTAGAACTATGCTTTCGCAGTCTTTGTTTTGGGGATCTTGAGACTCTTGAGATTTACTTAATAATATTATGCTGCATATACTGCTCTTCACACAACTGCCAAAAGCCATTGCATGGAACAAAAACTCAAACTGACAATTCAGGGGATCATATGTCATGTAAAATTGACCTATTTTATATGTGAGAGAGGTTAATGGATGTTCTGACCTGTAAACCAAATGGTAGCAGGTGTCTATAGCTTTCAAAGATTATATTGTCTTTCATTGTGGTATAGTGCTAATCAGGATATTATTAATTATTATTATTTTATTGTACCATCACCTAGGTGCCTCACCCAGGTCAGTGCCCTATTGTGCTAGGTGCTACACAAACATATAGTAAATTACAGGCCCTGACCCAAACAGCTTACAGTCTAAATGACAGGACAAGATGAATTACACAAACAAGTGGGCAGGGGAAAGACAGATGAAGTAACAGTGTGACAGGATGGTTAGTGCAGAGTAGCTGTGTGCATAACTCATAGATGTAACTGGTACCAGCAATGACAGCTCCCCACCTCCCTTGCAAAAGCCAAGGGAGGACAGGATTTCAAGAAGAAGAGTATGGCCAACAGTGCTGACAGATGCTGATGGGTCAAGATGGATGAGGATAAAATAGAGGCCCTGATGTCTGGCCATGAGATCATTAGACATTTTGGTGAGAGTGGTAGAGTAAAGGGGTGGATGCCATATTGGAGAGGGGCAAGAATGGTGTTGCAGGGAACAATACTGGTGCTTGTGGGTGGCATGCTCAATGGGTGTGGAAGAAAAGAGGAGATGGGAATTTTACAGGAAAGTCGGGTCAAGGCTTCTTTTCTTTGCTCAGGAAGGAACCTGAGAAAAGTAAGACGCTGAAGACCGAGGTGAGTATGAGTGTGACGGAGGTCAGAAGACAGGAAGGAACAGGATTACTGGGGTAAGTGAAAGTGCTAAGGAAGGAATGCAGGGGAGAGACGCAGTGTTCGGTGGCAGTGGAAAAGGCACGGTGAGCAGGGAGATAGGGAGAATGAGGGGCAAAGAGGAGGTTGCTCAAGATTTTAACAACTTTTTCTTTAAAGAAATCACCAAGATCCTGCACAGAGGGAGAAGAGGGAGCAGACAAGAGGGAGGGATATTAAATTTGATTAATATCTTCTGCCATTTACCAAGCTACATAAAATAAATAGCTATACAATTAAAGACTTGGGATAGACTCAATCAATAGAGTTGGTCAACATTTCTCAAATTTCAAAATTTGAAGAACATTTTTAATTTAAAAAAAATAGGGAAAATAGGAAGAAATTGTTTCCCCATTTTTCTTCAGTAAGCTCTATAACTGAAAGCATGGAAATCTGTGAGGCTAACTTGCCTTTGTGTTTATTTATCAGGTGCCTTATGTTGAGCACATATTAGTAATTTTGTTCATTCCAAAATGAACTGATCTGAATCTTAATTCACAAGATAACTGCCTGGAAGTGTAATGGGAACACAGGGTCCCTTTACTCCTGTGCAACTAGACTAAAGGGTTGTAGAGGTCATGCAAGAGAGTAAATGTGTGGGTCTCACTCCCACTTACACTCTCACATACCTACACAGTCCAGGGCAGAATCTACTAATGCCAACGGAGTAGAACAGGTTTACAGAACAAGCTCTGGCTCAGGATATGTATCCAACACTGTGTTTTATGATGTCACCTTAAGTTTGTACACAATATATTTAAATATTGTCAAACCTTTGAAAATAATAAATTTCTCTTAGCTAATCCAAAGACATGCTGACATTGTCAGTCCATTCCCAAGACTTCTGTTTTGACAGTTCACTCAGGTGAATGATTAGCGTTTTTAAGCAGGGTCTGAACTTCCCATAATAGGGCTACAATACCCGAAAAATACCTCAGCTGCACAATATGAGGGTCGAGACTGATAAATCCACAAAAGCTCTTAGTTTGTATTTCTCATGGGGAATATCTTAAATGTCTCCATAGCACCCCACAAAAGAAACAGGACTGAAAGAATTGACTTCTAGTCTCAGCTGTAACTACTGCCATGACGCTTAACAACATGTTCCAATTTCTGTAGGCGTGCTGGTTCAGCAAAAGTGGTAATTAATATGCCATTAGGGTAACAGACCACATTGTCTAGCCCTGGTAACAAAAAGTTCATGATCCTCTGTAAAATAGGCCACAAAGAAAGCAATTACACTGACAAAAGCCTGTATGCATACTGTTATAAAGTAAGCCTTTGAATAAGGCTCTAATACTATTTTCTGGCATACTCTACTTCAGTGAATTTAACGCCTTGTACACATTAAGTCTCAGAATATGACATTGATCCATATCTAAGCAAAGGGTTTACAACAACTTTATGACTAAATAATAAAAGGAGCTTTTTAAAAAGAAAGAACAAGTTCACTGTATTATATTTTTTAAGAGAGCTGTAACGGCCCAAACAGGTTTATGAAAATAATGTAGAGTTGAATAAAGAGATACTAAGAGGCCCATCAGTGGGGCAGGTAATTTACTACCTGTGCCCCTTCTAAAAATAATGGTTAATAATGGTTTTTGAGCCAGGTCCCAGAAATGCAGTACTACACCTGTAAAAAAGACACGGCAGCATTGCAAACACTGTTTGTTTTATGTTATTTCTTGAGCTACTAGAATCATAGAATATCAGGGTTGGAAGGGACCTCAGGAGGTCATCTAGTCCAACCCCCCTGCTCAAAGCAGGATCAATCCCTAACTAAATTATCCATTCCTTCCTGTAAGCAGCACTTCCGTACCACATCCCATCTTACCTTGTCAGCATATCAATGTGCTGAAACTATTTGTATCATTATTACTGGGTAATTTGAATTTGGACTTTCAACGGATGCCTTGTCAACATTACTATCTTTCCCAACCTGTTAACTAAATCCCTCATGATGCTATTTGGTTTTGGTTCATTACTTAGGGAAGAGCTGTGTACATCACCAAACTAATATCATGTTGGGCCTGACTAGGTCATGTTGATAGCAGTGTCAGCAGAGAGCCCAAAGCCTGAATAGGTATGGAAGCTATACTTCTGCCTCTCTGGAAATGGTTCCATTTGGAACACAGCTGTGGGAAAATACAGGAAAGTTTGTTCTTCAACCAACCATGCTATACCATGTTTTCGGGATATACATAGTTTCTAAGGTCTATCCAACACCTTTCATAGACACCAAATTAACTTAACAGCTTAGAAAAATATTCAGTCCATATTGGTTGCAAATGTGAACTTTTTTTCTTTCTTTTCCATTATTTCTTCATAACATTCATTTGTTATAAAATAAAGTCTCCAATTGTCTTAAAACATAGTATTTTACAAAGTGAGCAATTAAAACAATGTCCTTATTGTCTCCCTTTTGATGTAACACAACTATGAAATTTTTAGACAAAAACTAACGCACTTAAATGGTGCAATCCTGTAACCCTTATTCATATGCATAATCCTTTCTCATGTGATTTGTCCCATGGACAACAGTGAAATCATATAAGAATTGAAGAATCAGGCCCCAGATTCTACTTGCGTATGACTGGGATCAGCTCCTATTAAAATCTTTCAGTGACCTGATACTTAAGAAAGCCTTTGAGCCATTCTATAATACTACAGTATCATTTGTTGGTTTACTAAGGTTTGCAGTACATCCTGGGCTTCCCACCAACCCAGAAGAGCAATGCAAGTTTGTGAATTATATCTCTTCTAGCCATCTTAGTAAACATGTTCTGATGCATAAGGATAGAATACCAATCCATATGCAGGATAGGATTTATAGTTACAGTCTTCATATACTTGCATTCTCCTTTCAGCATTAGGTGAACAGATTATGAAAACCAATCATGCTATTCAACTGCAAGAATAACCTGTTCAGCCTTCAGTTTCTTTATATTAGTTGCCTGGCTATTTATATTGCCTAGACGCGAAATATATTTGCAGATGCCATGAACTCTGCTATTTCTCATTCCAAAGGAGCAAGCTACCTTGAATTCTATACTATTATTTATGGTAAATTGGTTTAGTTTTGCCACGTCAACCTAAATGTATTTGTACTTCATTTTCCCCCCAGTTGGAAAGGTAAATTAATAAAATTTGAAAGCTGTACGTATATTGCTCACTTAGCTCTTAATTCTGCCACCCTTACTCCTATTGATGAATATTGTATTAGGTAAGTATGCATTTGAAGTCATTCTGAAGACTCAGCATGAACAAAGGAAACCGGGTCTGCTCCCTTAGTTTAGGAACTATTAGGAAGTATAACAAACTTTATAACAGTTGTTTGCAGTGTTGTTAGCCACGTGGGGTCTCAGGATATGAGCGAGACAAGGTGGGTAAAGTAATATCTTTTACTGGACCAACTTCTGTTGGTAGAAGAGACAGACTTTCAAGCTTCAACTGTGAAGCTCGAAAGCTTGTCTTTTTCACCAACAGAAGATAGTCTAATAAAAGATATTGCCTCACACGTCTTGTCTCTCACAAACTTTATAAAGCAGCATTGCCAAGTGTTTAGAACATGGAACAGGGAGTTAAGAGACATGCGTCCTACCTCTCTGAGCTTTGGTTTTCCATTTGTAAAACTGGGGTAATGATATTTGCAAAGTGTTCTGAACTCTTCAGATAAAAATGACAATGTCAGAACAAAGTGTTACTTTTATTTGATAATATATTTTATTATTATTATTTAAACAAAGAGTGGTAAATAGTATCACTTTAAACAACCCATACCAAATAATCCGTGTAACATCATGCTCCAAAAATTGCATATAACTTGCAAAAAGTCCTAAGGCTCTCTGATGTATGGAATGCATCATTTTGGGCCTTGGAAAAGATATACATAGATAATAGATGATTTTACAAGACATGCAAAATTCCCATTGACTTCAATGAGAGCAGGTGTGGGTCTTAAGAGACTGGCAGAGATCAGTTACCATACGTGATCATCCACAAATACATTTTACCTAACCAATCTTGACACTAGCCAGAAACCATCAACTCCTTGTTCTTTTGTGCTCATTAGAGGCAACTAATATTGCCCTTAAACTTAATATAGTCCGATCATTAGCCTGAGTGCCAAGCTGAAACACATAAATTCAAACTATCAGGTAGTTTATCACACTGAAGTATGCACAGCGGCATCTTTTATCATGCACCAACTATCCTATGAATGAAAACAGTGTAACATTAGTTAAAAAAAAACACTACAAGAGCTATTTTTAAAATAAGCAACAGATTAATTTGAACTTTTTAAAAGATGTGCTGCAGTGTTCACTTTGGAAAGCAAGTGTCCCTGGCTTCGAGAGAGCACCTTTCTGAGTAGATTTTTATCATACTGCGTCTTCCACAGCAGTAGTGAATTTCATTTCATATGCTTCTTTGGAAACTCATTACGCTACCATTCTTCAATCATTTCTCATCCGTCAGTGCTAATGTATGCAAATACCCCAACAGAGTAATGGTCTGACAGAGTACATTTTGAAAATGAAGTGACATTCAACAGGAGAGAAGGCAAAACCATTGGGAAGCAAATTTCTAATAAACCTTACCTCTCCTCCGCTGTCGCAAGCTTGAAAGACTGCAAATATTGCAATGGTGCTTTCTGCTATGCTACTTTTACGTTGTCCTTAATGCTACTTTAGTATAATCACAGGGAAGACATTATTGTTTGACTTTCAAACTCATTTGGAAACTTTCAAAAGCTTTCCCACATTAATATTCTCTGACAAAATAAACCTGAACCAGCTTTCACTTACAGCACTTGCACAGGGAAACAAACAAACAAACAAAAAATCAAGCAAAAAGAAAAGGAATGCCATCATTCATATTCAGGGCAAAGAATAAGACTGAGGGAAAATCTAAATGTTAATCATGTATCACTTCAGCTGCGTGGTCAACATCTTGACATAAAATGTGGAATAATACCAATCTAGAGGAAAAAACAGCGTGAGATCAGACTCAGGCTCACTATAATTCAAAGAATGAGTATCTGATCAGGAAGTCTCTCAGATAGAAAGCAACTAAAGGACACAATATGAAGGAACTAATTCCACTCTTGCCTGTAAGGGGATATTACTGCTTGCCTACCTCACATTGGCATTGTGAAAGCCATTTTGCAAGGTGATGAGCTCCCTAAACATCCATTGATGTTAATGGTAGCCAAGGACACTCAGCACCTTACGCTCAGACTATTTGTGAGATTCTTTGTGGTCCTTGGTTGGAAAGCAGTCTATAAATGCCAATTGGTATTATTAACAATGTTAGTTTTATATGTGGTTCAGGGATTAGTAAACTGATTTGTAACACATTTTAATAGAATAATGAGCTACTAAAAGGCACATTTTGACAACCAACCTCCAAATTTTGGGAGCCCATATAACATAAGTGCAAAATCTATGTGGAATACTAAACCTATGAGACAATATTTTTTGATTATCATAGTTAGCTCACTCTTTTCCTCTGTGTCAGTTTTGCTTGTCTTTGTGGTTCCTCTTATGTCTGTAGCTGCCTCGCTCCATTCTCTTTTTATTGTGTATTACTCTTCCTTTTTTTGGTGCTTGACTCTTCCCTCTTTTAGGCTCAGTTTTCATATAGGCTTCCATTTTTCTCACTGTCACTCACTCTCTTCTCCGGGTCCCTCCCTCCCTCCTCCCTGTCACTGCCAATGTCCTAATGGATGAACACATGAAGGCATACGTGTTCTGGAATGAACAAATGCTAGTCCATGTGACCAGAAAGGGTGGCAGGGTTACCCAGAATTGATCACTTTCGCCAGTCTTACATTTGCCAGACAACTAGTGCTAACCAATGCTGAGAATAAGTAGTGCATGAAGACACTGGCTGTGATTAAATAGTTCTCTGTCTGTCAAACTGAACCTATATTGAAGAAAGAAGAAGAAGACGAAGAAGAAGACGGCAGACAAAACACATGAAGAAAAATGAAAAGTTGGGTACAAAATGATAGGGAATCCAAAGTTTAAAAAGATAAGTATTCTATCATAATTTTTCATCAGTGCAACAACATTGACTTTAAGGGAGAAGCAGCAGAATATGTTTTTGGAACACTGTTATCTCCCTGTCTCTCTCTCCCCCCAAAATACCCAACACAACTTTACCTCATCTTCTCATTCCTGTTTTTCCTTCCCATCTACATATTTGTGTCCCTCATCACCTAGTACCTGAGCAACTATAATTTCCATGTTTGTCTCTTGCCTTCTATTTTTCTTGTTAGTGACTCTCCCTTTCTTTTCTTTCAGTCTTGGTCTCTTTGCTCTTTTATACTCGTTTTGACACTGTTATACCTTAGGATGCCTAGAGACTCTCAATTTCCTAGCACAGACCTAGCTTTCAGAGCACGGGCCCAGTGTGCCAACATTTCTTTTTCTTGTCATGATGTTAAAGGGTTATCAATGTTACTCCCACAGTACACCTTTTTCTCATGCTGGCTCACTGAAGTTCCAAAAATCTGCCTAGCCTCACCAGTGTCTGACATGTAAATTGCCAATCAACATGAAGGAAAGAAGCAGCACAGCAGGAGTACACTTCAAAAAGTTTTGAAGTTCTTATAATCTTCCAAGGAGAATCAGGGAAACCTCTATTTCTCTCCCAACCTTTTCACAGATGCATAAATCAGAAGATAAAGGGCCAAATTTGCTTTACTTATTCATGTGCATAAGTAAGACAACCAGGATTAGGTCTATAGTTAGTATGTGCTACATAGCTGTTTCAAACAATCTTTCTTTATGTGAAGAGCAAAATAAAAATTGTCAGAAGTGGATTGACACTTTTCAGTGAAGATTGTCATTAGTTTCACAGCAGGGCTAATTTTTAAATTTAATGTTCCACCTCATATATAAAAGAAAACATCCTAGTGGGATAACAACTTCTAGCAACCAATTGATTGCATATAGTTGCTGTTTTTGCAGGTACACATCTCTTTAAGGTGACTATAAAATAAGAAAATAATAGCCCTCAGATGTACAGATTATCTGAGTTTGCAAGAAAACACTGATGTCAGGACTGCCTGCTGGTATGCTTTTCTTCATAATAACTATTTTACAGTAAATAAAATGGCAGCAAATGGTCAAGTTGTCAGAATTTATAGCCTCAGCTTTATGTGATCACTTCTAGATGTGGGTAGTCTGAAGTCATTTCTGTAGCAAACTTGTTCGTAATTTAACTCAAAGAAAGGTAAGTAACAATAATAAACATTATTCCACTAGATAGCTTAATGATACTACAAAGGGAAAAACATTTCTGTGTCAACAGTGTTTGCAGTTTTCATAAAGCCATCTCTCATATATTATAATTTTATTAATTTAATAGCAACATGTGTAAATAGCAGCATGTATATAAATACATACACACAGTTTTAAAAATTACCTATTTTTGGTCAAATACAGCCTCTTGTAAGCAACTGGTTTTTCCCAACCCACCTTTAAGTTTGTTCCACACAAATTGTTTAAGGCTCAATGTAGTCAATTGATCTTAAGCAGTCAAAGACACAGCTATTGGTTCAGCTTGTATTAAGATCCCAATTCTGACTACCATTCCATTGCTCTAAATACACACTATGTGAATACCCAATCAAGCTCTTTTAAAATGCAGGTATTTACAGAATGTTAACCTACTATAAAACTCAATTGATTGTACATTCAAGTGTGTTGTATGTAGACATACATATGTGTTGTATGTAGACATACAATCGCTGTTAGCACATTTTCATTTTGTAGTTATTGGCTGCTCTTCTTACAGTGGATTGTGTAATAAAATCATATGGTGAAGATAGCATCAGCACACTACATGTGATTTGTTCATCTTTCTATTTTAAACAGTGTATAACTTTAGTATTTACACAGGTATAAAAGCCAAATATTGATTAGTTTAAGATGTTTTTGCTATTTTCCTCCCTCTTAAAATTAAAAGTTGACAGTTTTGAAAAGTGAAACATTGCATATTAAGGATCATTGAAGTGAAACAGCCAAGATATAGAGAAACCTAGTATTCACTGGTTTTAAACTATATTACACAGAGATATTTGGCAAGTTCCCAGTAGTGTGGACTGTACAGGAATCATATCAGGAAATTACAATTTTGTCCAGACTTTCCAAAATAATACATCTTTGGGTTGAGCCTAAGCATGGGAAATTTCATACCTTGAAAGAATTACTCTGAGAAAATTAAGAACAACTAAGAAAAAAGTATATGGGGGTGTTGAGTGAGTATTTCAAACAAAAACAACAAGGAGTCCAGTGGCACCTTAAAGACTAACAGATTTATTTGAGCATAAGCTTTCGTGGGTAAAAACTTCACTTCTTCAGATGCATGGAGTGAAAGTTACAGATGCAGACATAAATATACTGACACCTGAAGAGAAGGGAGTTACCTCACAAGTGGAGAACCAGTGTTGACAGGGACAATTCGATCAGGGTGGATGTAGTCCACTCCCAACAATAGATGAGGAGGTGTCAATTCCAAGAGAGGAAATCTGCTTCTGTAATGAGCCAGCCACTCCCAGGCCCTATTCAAGCCCAAATTAATGGTGTTAAATTTGCAAGTGAATTTTAGTTCTGCTGTTTGTCTCTGAAGTCTGTTTCTGAAGTTTTTTTGTTCAAGTATAGCTACTTTCAAATCTGTTATAGAATGCCCAGGAAGACTGAAGTGTTCTCCCACTGGCTTTTGTGTGTTGCCATTCCTGATGTCCGATTTGTGTCCATTTATTCTTTTACGTAGGGACTGTCTGGTTTGTCCAGTGTACATGGCAGAGGGGCATTGCTGGCACATGATGGCATATATCACATTAGTAGACATGCAGGTGAATGAGCTTCTGATGGTGTGGCTGATGTGGTTGGGTCCTCTGATGGTGTCACTAGAGTAGATATGGGGACAGAGTAGGCAACGAGGTTTGCTACAGGGATTGGTTCCTGGGTTAGTGTTTCTGTGGTGTGGTGCGTAGTTGCTGGTGAGTATTTGCTTCAGGTTGGGGGGCTGTCTGTAAGTGAGGTCTGGCCTATCTCCCAAGGTCTGTGAGAGTGAGGGATCGTTTTCCAGGGTTGGTTGTAGATCATTGATAATGTGCTGGAGAGGTTTTAGCTGTGAGCTGTACGTGATGGCCAGTGGTGTTCTGTTATTTTCCTTGTGGGGCCTGTCCTGTAGTAGGTGATTTCTGGGTACCCGTCTCGCTCTGTCAATCTGTTTCCTCACTTCCCCAGGTGGGTATTGTAGTTTTAAGAATGCTTGATAAAGATCTTGTTGGTGTTTGTCTCTGTCTGAGGGATTGGAGCAAATTCGGTTGTATCTTAGGGCTTGGCTGTAGACAATGGATCGTGTAATGTGTCCTGGATGGAAGCTGGAGGCATGTAGGTAAGTATAGCGGTCAGTAGGTTTCTGGTATAGGGTGGTGTTTATGCGACCATCACTTATTTGCACTTTAGTGTCCAGGAAGTGGATCTCTTGTGTGGACTGGTCCAGGCTGAGGTTGATGGTGGGGTGGAAATTGTTGAAATCCTGGTGGAATTCTTCAAGGGTCTCCTTCCTGTGGGTCCATATGATGAAGATGTCATTAATGTAGCGCAAGTAGAGGAGGGGCTCTGGGGGATGAGAGCTGAGGAAGTGTTGCTCTAAGTCAGCCGTAAAGATGTTGGCATACTGTGGGGTCATGCGGGTACCCATAGCAGTGTCACTGACTTGAGGGTATAAATTGTCCCCATATCTGAAATGGTTGTGGATGAGGACAAAGTCACAAAGCTCAGCCACCAGGTGTGCCATGGCCTCATCAGGGATACTGTTCTTGACAGCTTGTAGTCCATCCTCATGTGGAATATTGGTATAAAGAGCTTCTACATCCATGGTGGCCAGGATGGTGTTTTCAGGAAGATCACCAGTGCATTTGTAGTTTCCTCAGAAAGTTGGTGGTGTCTTGAAGATAGCTAGGAGTGCTGGTAGCGTAGGGTCTGAGGAGAGAGTCCAAATAGCCAGATAATCCTGCTGTAAGAGTGCCAATACCTGAGATGATGGGGCATCCAGGGTTTCCAGGTTTATGGATCTTGGGTAGCAGATAGAATACCCCTGGTCGGGTATTTCAAACCGTTTTTAACTACAGTCCTTAGCTAGTCCCTCTGAAACCCAGAAATGCAGATACTTAGGGTCAGATCCTCAACTTGTATAAATTGTTATAGCTCTCTGAAGTCAATGCAGTGTGACAATGCTATGCATCCGATGAAGTGAGCTGTAGCTCACGAAAGCTCATGCTCAAATAAACTGGTTAGTCTCTAAGGTGCCACAAGTACTCCTTTTCTTTTTTCTTTATACTAACTGAGGATCTGATCCTGCCCAAATCGGATTTCAGTTATTTGTTAATGAGATAATAAAATGTTGAATGTGTTTATAACCAAAACAAAAATTCAACCGGTCATGCACTTACCCCCATTGACTTCAATGTGAGCAGGACTGAGCCCCTAAGGTACTTGTTTCAAAGTTTCTCTGAGTGACATTTAATAGTGCTCCTCACTAAAATAGATCTATATAAAACATCAAAGGACATCAAAAATCAAATAGATCTATATAAAACATCAAAAATTGTGACAAAGCTTATTTGGCTCTAAAACACTGAAAGTTTGATTTATTAATAAGTCTCGTCATTTCCCATGTAGTTTATTTTGAAAAGGATTATTGAACATACTATAGTTGAGAATTATAAGCTTTTAACAGTCTTTAACACCCATTGATTCTATACAAGTACTGATGCTATAGAGGACCCAAAAACTCTGTCTCCCACTACTATCATGGACAAGGAGAGAGAAAACTTGTCAGTCACTGGTGGGTAGCCAGTACCTCACAATCATCATGCAAGCTACTGCTGACAAACCCAAAGGTCAAAAAGCAAAGTGATGTGATGAATATGAACAATTAGGTTCCCCAAATCTAGAACAACCTAGCATTGCCCCTGTGGGATTTCCCATGGGAAAGTCCTACATGATTTAACAAGGATCAAACCAGCAGAGTTCTATATAATTTACAAGAATATCATTCTCTTTCTATAGAATGTTATGGATTGTGTTTCAAATTCTTGAAAAAGAATATATGTTTCCAATAAATCCATTGTCGAAGAAGCTACTTGCCAGTCCTCTTCCCCACCCCATAGCTCTTCCAGGTGTTGCTAGAACCTTTATTCCCCCAGCTGGAATATTTTGGAAGAGGAAGCATGCTTGCTCATCTCATGTACATCCTAATGGATTACCAGCTGTCATCTCTCTCTCTCTCTCACACACACACACACACACACACACACACACACACACACACACTCAGATTAACACAGTGATACTTAGGAAACATAACAGATCCTGAGGCTTTGGACTGGCACTTTAATCCTGTGGAAATCCAGAAGCAGTCACACTATCACAGGGTTCAGAGTAGCAGCCGTGTTAGTCTGTATTCGCAAAAAGAAAAGGAGTACTTGTGGCACCTTAGAGACTAACCAATTTATTTGAGCATAAGCTTTCATGAGCTACAGCTCAAGCTCACTTAGTGAGCTGTAGTTCACGAAAGCTTATGCTCAAATAAATTTGTTAGTCTCTAAGGTGCCACAAGTACTCCTTTTCTTATCACAGGGTGTGCATGTCTGTAAGAAAGAAGGTGATAGGGACCTAAAAGGCAGACTGCCATGAAGACAATGCCAGGATGATTGATGATAGTCACGTTCTGCAAGTGCCTACCTTAGCACATGTTTTGAGGATTCC
This sequence comes from Natator depressus, assembly GCF_965152275.1. NCBI lineage: Eukaryota > Metazoa > Chordata > Testudines > Cheloniidae > Natator > Natator depressus. The sequence goes on along the minus strand of NC_134244.1, from coordinate 48,149,587 downwards.
CAAAATTGGCTTAATTTCTGTATCAGTGTTTGGCTTTGTTGTCCTGAAAACACTGAATGTTTCCTGTGTTTCTAAGAGAGCTAAAGATGTCACATTGTTTCTGTTTACATTTTCTTACAACTTGTGCCTTTAGTGAGCACTATAAGCACAAAATAAGGGAAACCATGAAAATGGTATGTTCTCTCAAGATTTCTGGCCCAGATCAAAAAGGAAACATGGAGATCTCATGAGACAGCCTGTTTGCATGAGATTTCCAGCCCAGTCTCAAGATCAAAGAAATATGGGTGCATTCAGGTAATTTTCAGAGGAACAACAAAACCCACAGACACAAATCACAACCAATCTGCCAATATCGTGTGAGGTCCACCCATTGTGGAGAACACACACTGTACTTTTCTGATATGTCTTTCTCCACAGATACACAGCATAATAACTGAACTTGGATTTGATAACTCAAGTTTCTGGTCTTTGTGCCCTTAATAGGAACAAACAACTCTGTTGCAGATGCTTTCATTTAACATTTGAAAATGTCCTGTGGGATGAGAAGATTTAATTTCCTGGTCATCTGTCATTTTAATAATGTGCTTGTTGTATTGCAGAACATTATCTGTCCCTCCAGCCCAGGTCCTGGAAGACATATTCAACTAAAACGAGAATGCAGTTACTACACTGTTGCTACCACTTTTAAAAAGCAGAAAAATAATATATGCCGTTAGAATATATTATTCTTCATCTTGCGAAAAATGAAATAAGATTTTACTGTCATTGATTTAAATCTATCAATGATTTTTAAGTCAACGTTATATCTGGATAAACTTTGTTTCCATAATTCTGCACATCATCCAATCTATAATGGCCTATTTATCGTTAATCTAATGTTCAATGTGCTGTGCATTTCTTTTATGTACTGTCAATGTGGGGTGATCCTACTGTGACATAATACTTAGTGCTCAGAGAGAATTCATGTAAATATTTGATTGAGGCAGCATAATCAATTTGGTTAAGAGGTCAGTAGGCAAATTTCCAAAAGTCCTAAGCTTGTGCAGTGCCCATTGCCTTCAATGGGATTTGTGGCTCCTCAACAGCTCTGAAAATGCCGCTATAAATGGACAATGTTAACTTATTTACAATCTACATTAAATGTGGGATTTTTAAAAAGCTCTGACCTTTGGCCTAATGTTCCTCCCACCGCAGTCAGTGGAAGTTCAAACATAACCATTTCAGTGTCAGAAAATCCCATCCTAAGGGTCAAATACAAGTCAGTGCAGAATTTGCCATCCACATTCCCTAATGAAATAAAAATTAAATTGGTTGTAGAAGGAAAAAAAATCTTTATGCATCTAGAAGATACCATTCAGACTTTACTGTGATGTGTGGTAAGCCAACCTAAGTTACTCAGCCAGAAAGAGCCATGATACCTTTGCTTTTTTCTAAAGAACAAAATCATGAAGATAAGTGGGACAGTGTAAATTTATGAGGACTTGTAGCTGTGATATATATATATATATAGCTACAGTCAAGGGTTAAGGTAAGTGAAAGTGGGGAGGAAGTAAGCTTGTAAAGAAGTGCAAATCCCTCCTCCTCTGCTAAAAGCAAGGAGAGCTTTCTGTCCTCTCCCTGACTTCTGTAAGTAGCGCTCCTTCTCTCTTTTGGCTGGTTCAATGAGACCTTCCCTTCATTTTTCAATCTACTTTTACCACTGACTTCAACTGTAATAAATAGCTTCCATCTTAGGATCTTAGATAAATATACATTGGTTTCTCTTCACAATATGTTCTATTTTGATATATTCTACTATTCCTAGTGGAATTCCTCATTATAAAGAGCAGGAATATCACTGGAATCCATAGACGCTTTCAAAACAGTAAACATTGTTAAGTGTCCCCCACTGTAATTGAAACATTTTCTCCATTGCTATGATCTGTCCATTCAGATTCATTTTTACTTATAAATACTCTTGGGTGTGCCAACTATTCCTTTCTATAACTTTTATTTCCTATGGTGCAGCTGAGAAAAACATAGTTGATGAAATATTAAATAAAAAATGAAAATATGCGGCTGTTTTTTCTTTGGTGTATAAAGTATATGGTGTGAGAAAGATAGACCTGCATATAAAAATGGAACCCCAGGATTGTGATTTTAGGAGAAGACAACTTTTTACTCTGAGTTAGAGTTTAACCTTACTCCCAGATATTGTGTGACAAAATAATGGTGTTCAAAGTTGAGCTGCTGAGTGCCAAATATAAAGGGGAAGTTATAAGCCTGTTTGTAAAACATGATCTGTCCCTTTTGAGTGAATGTATGACTGGTGCATTTCTATGATGTCAGTTACAACTTGAGTGGTTTGGAAGTTTCTCTAAAGATGTCAGGGTTCCAAACCTCAGGACTCCCTGGAGTAAACAAGAGGCAACACTGAGACCCCACTTAGTGGCAATCCATAGAACTGTCTTTATAGTCCTCCCACCACTGGTGTCTGAATTGGAACGCTATTGGTTTTTGAGGGAAAGTTGACTTACGTATTGAGCATTTATTTTGATCAGCAATGTGGGTTCCAGAATCTCTGGGAACCTGTTGTTGTGGTTATGAGCCAGGCAACCTTAATCCTGCCCAGTTCTACACAATGTATAGAGAGAACATCCAGGATGTTGTGAAATGCCAAAAAAGGTTTTATCACCCTAGATGTGGGATAGGCACAATTGGCAGAGCCACATGGGAGTTACGTAAACTATACCAAAATAAATATTTGTAAAACTTTGCTAACCAGAATACACCATCGCTTAGTCTGTGTCTGCAAAATATACTAGACTGTTTTTTAAAACATCAGCTCAGTCTGTTTTATAACTCTGCAGCTGTACATCCCCTTCATTTGCACAGCCATGTGTGGTCTGGCCTAAAAGAAAATATAAGCCTATCCAAACACTAAGGGTAAAATTCACCTCTCTCCACACGAAGACCAAATATTCATGGTGTGTTCAGGAAAACTGAATTCACCACTTCTCCCTATCAGGCAGACTTTAGCTCATCCTTATCACCAATGACACTTCAGCTACATGGAGATCGCAGCCAGTGAATCAACAGAGCCACCTGCAGTGGATTCCTCCATGATAGTCTGAAACCTTTGATAAGTCAGTTTACAGCCCACCTCCATGACACACAAGGGATACGGAGGCTCCCTACTGTGTGACTGACTTTTCCACACCAGCATATACCCAGTTTCAATTGATGTTGACGGCCTTGCACTAGCCCTCTACACTGGTTCAATTTCACCCTAAAGGGATACACCATTTAAACTCTCATGGCAATGCCTTAGATTTGTTTAAAGTTCTGCTCTGTACAGATGACATTAATAGTCTTTGCTAGCTTGGCTAGAATCAGTGCCATGATTCTCAATCAGGCATACATCATTTTAAGGACAGTAGATGCCTTTCCTGTTCTGCCTAACAGCCCATGAAGAAGCTATTCTGAAGGAGACTTGAAAAGCTTTCTTGATTAAAAATCTTTTTCACATATAAGGAATTTCATAAGTACATATCAAGAACTCTGTGACTGAAGTCTCACTACTTCTTGTGATAGCCTTGTTACTAATAATAGAAATTTGCCTTTTATAATTCAGAATGTATTCAGAATGCCATTACAGAGGTGTTATCTGTGGAAGCCAGTGCACATTTAGCACTTGAGGCCTGCTGTACTTTCCTCTTCACTCTCTTTTCTTGCCTCCCTCTCCACCACCTTTCTTCAGTCTCTTTTACTCCCTGGGAAAAATGTTGGAGTAATAGATGAGTATGAAGCAGAAAAATCTTCTCTGAGGTTCAGGAGTTCAACCCACCATGTCATTCACTGCACTTAAAAGTTAGTACTAATTTTCAGTATTAATAAATGTTTCTGAATCTAAAAGAGTGAAGATATGCCGTAAGTTACTTTGAGAATTAATACTGTTGATCTCACTACACTCAGAAGTAATGCTGGCTCATTCTGCTCACTGCAGCTCAATGGGGTGGGTCCTTGTCCATTTGGCTGGAAAAGGGTGGTTTCCCCTTTAAGCCCTCTTCCCCTCCCCCTCCCCCCCACACCTCACCCCACAACTAGTAGCAGAGGTGGAGGAAAGTGGAATGTTTACCTGTACAGAGCAAGTAGGAGCTGGACCAGGTCAGGAGAGGGTGCTGCTCTTCCTCCTTATAGGAAGATTAGAGATATTTATACCCCATGTCGCCCTAGCAAAGCCCTCTTTTACCTGGATTGGGATGACAGCACCCACCCACCCTTTACATTTCCAAAAGGACTCTGCTTCCTCAGGACCCACTGTGGGCAGTATACTAGTTGCCCTTTTTTTTCTGTGGGACTGGAAAGCAATTTGTCCCTTACCTTCAGATTGACCAAAGCAGGGTGGGTTTTTTTTTTTGCCTTCCCCACAGTAGGTCTGGGACCCAGTCAGGTGGAGTAGGCAGGTTAGATTATAGCGTTGCAATCTTCTATGTAAAATTTGTGGCAGATGTCCAGTGGAGGTACTCAGTAAGGAAGGGATGAAGTTATCAGATAAAATGGATTTTAAAAGGATTTGAAGTAAAGCATCCCTAAGGGAGCTGAGTAAGGTGGGGGGCGGGACAGTTGGGGCTCCTACATCTGTTACAGTGGTGAGTTGACCCTCTCCCTTTTAGGGAGCTGTGGAAGGGGGACTTCAGAGCTCCTATCACAGGTACAGCATGGGGCCAACCTCTCCCTGTCTAGCCCCATTTGACTTTACATGAGGAGAGGGCAACAGGGTCCCAGAAATGGGTCAGGGTCGCAGGTTGGAGACTCTGTGGAAATGATTAAGGAATGATAAAGACCTGCACTGCATCAATTTGTTGCCAGGTTCTCCCAGATATTTTAAGTGAATATAGTTGCAACCTAAACCACATTCATTGCCTCCTGTCTTTCTTCTCGCTGATGTATCCACATGTGCCCCAGGGCTCCTTGCTCCTGCCTCAGCCCGTCACACATTTCAGCAAAAATTAAAGGTTTCAATCAAAATTGCAAGCAATGTATTACAAATAAGCACTGCAGCACAGGGACACCAAGTTGGCTTAATTTCTTTTAAATTCTTAGGTTAGCATGTGCAAATTATCCTGAATCAACTTAATCTCAGCACAGATTAGACAATTCTCTATAGCGTGGCATTCCCCCTAACATTTTGCTGTGAACGTTGTGTCTACTTCATTGTGCAAGCCTGGGGTACAAAACACCTAATCATAATCTTCCACATTTGTTCTCTCCGTGAGAAGAATCGTTCATTCCTGATAATGGTGAGCACATAGATCCTGCCAATTCTCTGGAGAATATGCTGGATCATTTCCTCTCTCTAACCTAGTCTCCACTAGGTTCACACTGTCTGGTAGTTCTGTAGAAGAAATTCATACAATGTATTTTTTTCAACCAGAGATGATATTATTATTTTATAATTTCCTTGCATAGTGTCTACTGGGGATAAATCTAGTTTAAACTACCTCCAGTTCTTGTAGTTTTATCCACTCCAAGGAGATACACAATTCTTGCCTTTCTAACTTATATTTGTAATGCAACATTTGAAAGATTTCTGCTCAGTTTCGTATCAACAAAATTTAAAAAATAAAAAGGTAGTAGCGGATACTATTTATTCTTCTACAACATGTTGCTGCCCTAAGTTCCTCTTCTCCTCACAAAACCTAGATGCTAGGCACAACAGAGATTATTTCAACATTGCCATCTGTCTCCTTGGCAGGCTTCATACCCAGCAAGTGGCTGTCAGTTTGCTGGTGACTTGGAAGTTCCCTCCAGATGTATTGTGCCACAGGCTGCTGATGTGTTGCCTTTTCTTTCTAAACGCTGTCCCCCACCCCAGTCTGGTTTTGATTCTGAGTCATCTGAGCATGTTTATCCATTTAAGAATAAACCCGAATGACATATTAAACTACAGAAAACACCAATAAGGGAATAATATGTGCCTGACATAAGCCTGGTATGCGAAAACAAGAACATTTCATCCTCAATTTGTTTTGTTATAATTTGTTATTACAGTGCATCAGGGCAGTATTCAAGCCCCCATTTTGGACACTCTCAGTACAGCTGGTCAAAGGAAGCCAAGCTAAGGTGCTCTGGAGGAGGAGCTGGCGGTGCTGAGGCACCACAACCTGTACAGTAGCTGGGAACAATATCTTGGACATTAAGGCACATGGACCGATAGGAATGAAGGCCTATTAATTAGGGTATGGTGACTGATAGCAGCTAAGGACAAAAGCCTTTTAGGTGTGGCAGCAAATGATTATCCCCCTCTTATACCTTCCCAGAATGAATGAGGAGGGATAGATCACTTTAGCTTGTGTATAGTGTCCACAGTCCTCCTAAACGTATTTTCAAAACCATCAGTACACTCACACCAGAAGAGGGCTAGCCTCTTTTAAAAAAAAAAAAAGATATATTTTACTCTTTGATTGTCTAACTTTGATTTGGACGACTGGCTCTCCTCCTCAAAAGAGGAAGAATTCCTTTGGGGGGGTGGGGGTGGGGAGGGGAGGATGTATGCATTCTCAGAGGAACTAGCATGTCTATTGCCTAGCCTTTCTGCATTGATTTGTCATGCTGCAATGCATGAGAACCAAGTACTAAGGCTCACCTGCCTTGTTGTGCTCTGTGACAGTGAACAGTGGAAACGATGTTGAGTTCATTTATTTATTTATTCATTCCCCCTTTGGGAGTTTGTCCCCATAATCCTGATTCAGACTAGGGAGCAAAATCTCTCTGTCCCTTTTAAGCATCTGCAAGATAAAGTAAGAAAGATAATTATTATAATTCTTCAATAAAATTTTTTTTCCCCTGAACACTAATAATGGACTTTTGTTTATATAATCAGAACTAAATAGCACTGATCGTTGAATAAGTGTGATTGGAAAACAATATGTAATCTGCTTCATATAATGTAAACTCGCTTCTTCTGTCTACTTTGTTTTCCAGCATTTTTTGAAATATGTATGATTTCTTCATTCTTTATCCTCTACACCTAATAAATGTATTTATTTACTTTTAAAAGTTATTACAGTTTTTAGATGTTCTGTATGAAGAGCACAGTCATTGAAATATTTGTGAGTACACAAGGTGGACAAAAGACAGGAAAAGCTTTCTTTACAATGAGATTTAGTGGATGGAAACATTGCAAGCACAGTTTTGATATGAAGAGCCAGATCCTCAGCTGTTGTAAAATGGGCATAGGTCTGGCGCAAAAAGTTTGAATCTGACTTTTGTCACACTGTCTTTCGGTCATTTACAGTCAACCGAAGTATGAAACATTATCAAATATCTATTTTATTGGTGGTTGGGGTTAAAGTAAATCAGTGTTGATATTTGATGTTTTACAGTCATTTCTATCTTTTAAACTAATATTTTTGAATGATTAATACAGTGAAGACAAAATTTGGTGACTAGATATCTTCTATAGAGCAATAATTGGTGTTAAGCTAATCCATCACTCAAGGACTAAATCTGCTTCATTTTTACTCAATTTTGTTTAACTACAGTAAAAACATTTCCTCACTTGTACTCTCCTTCCCACAAATTTACAAATTTGAAACACTGTGCAAGTGGTTTCTGAAGATATTACTTCATTTTCTCCCTTTGCATATTAATGCCATGTGTTCTTTTTTGTCTTGTCCCAAATCACTGATGCAATGACCCTTTAATATAAAAAAGTAAACACATAGGTGTAGAATTAGTAGCACCATGTACAGTTATTAGTCCCAGATCTTATTTAGTATTAATAGGATGCTCCGTGTGGTTGCCAGCCACAGCAAGAAGTTATCCACATTCCTAGCTGTAACAGTATCTCCTGGAACAAAGGACATCTAAACAAAACCGAAGAGGATACTTGCTCTCTCTCTCTCTCTGTTTCTCAAGGACATACAGAAAACTGCTCACAGAAGTAACAGATGCCTACCTATTCACCGGTAATGAAAATCACTAGGAACAGAGACACAGGATTCTGATTTCAGATATAGCTCAGAAGCTGAATAAGCTACTGCAGAAGGAACTATAGTGAGAACAAGACCTATGCGATTGATCAGAAAGCCATTGAGGTTCAGACGATAGTTATTGATTGGTTATATTAGTTATCATCCTCAGCTGGCATATTTTAGTTGCATTTGATATTTTTAAAGGAAAGATGTAACAATAACTACTGGAATCAGTGGATGCTGACTAAGGCTGGTTGAAATTTTTCCATTGAAATTGTTTTGTGACATAATGTTGAGTTTTTGATTAAACAAATTCTTTTTGCAAAGAAAAAAATTTCCCAAGAAAATTTAGATTTTTCTTTTAATTGAAAAAGCAAATACCTTCAAACTGAAAAGTTTTGGTTCAGATCTGCCACGAGGGTGCCTCATGGCCATTATCATTTAGTTGTTTTATGTCTCCCTTCTCCTCCAGGTGCTTGGCTCCTCACCAGAACTTCATCTCCCATGATGTGCCACCTCCCCTCACCAAGAAAGAGGACAGTTGTGCACCCAAAGGAGAGGTAATCCATTCAGAGACCCTGGCTTATATGGAATGGGAACATGGGGCACCTGAACGATAAGGCCCATGAGCTACCACAGTGGCATTGCCAAATCAAAATATTTTGGTTTTCAGCTAAAATATTTCAGTTTTTGATTTTTTCAAAATTTTCTGTAAAAATACCTCCCCTTTTCCGATCAGCTCTAATACTGACTTCTGTGATGTGACTGGGATGTTTGCTTTTTAGAACCTGGGCTGGAACTGGGGCCAGGAACTGAAGTTTGATATCTTGTCAGCATGAGCATAAAGAGTCCCTCAATAACCTGTCCTGTCTATCATGTTGTTCAGCATATGAGAGAAGCTCCTGGCAAGATCATTTCTAAACAAGGAATAGAGTATCATAAGTATGTGTGCTGATGAGATGGAACTGTATCACTTTTACCCTGCGAGTCTGGTCTCTGTCCTAAAGAAACACTTGGGTGACAGGTTTCAGAGTGGTAGCAGTGTTAGTCTGTATCAGCAGAAAGAATGAGGAGTACTTGTGGCACCTTAGAGACTAACAATTTTATTTGAGCATAAGCTTTCGTGGGCTAAAGCCCACTTCATCAGATGCATGCAGTGGAAAATACAGTAGATAGATAGATAGATAGATAGATAGATAGATAGATAGATAGATAGATAGATGTTGCCATACCAACTCTTAACGAGACCAATCGATTAACATGGGCTATTATCAGCAGGAGAAAAAAAACCAAAAATCTTCTGTAGTAATAATCAGGATGGCCCATTTCAAACAGTTGACAAGAAGGTGTGAGTAACAGTAGGGGGGAAATTAGCATGGGGAAATAGTTTTTAGTTAGTGTAATGACTCATCCACTCCCAGTCTTTATTCAAGCCTAATATAATGGTGTCCAGTTTGCAGATTAATTCCAGTTCTGCTGTTTCTTGTTGGAGTCTGTTTTTGAAGTTTTTTTGTTGAACAATTGCGACTTTTAAGTCTGTAATCGAGTGTCCAGGGAGGTTGAAGTGTTCTCTGACTGGTTTTTGAATGTTATAATTATTGACGTCTGATTTGTGTGCATTTATTCTTTTGCATAGAGACTGTCCGGTTTGGCCAATGTACATGGCAGAGGGGCATTGCTGGCACATGATGGCATATATCACATTGGTAGATGTGCAGGTGAATGAGCCTCTGATAGTGTGGCTGATGTGATTAGGTCCTATGATGGTGTCCCTTGAAAGATATGTGAACAGAGTTGGCAACGGGCTTTGTTGCAAGGATCGGTTCCTGGGTTAGTGTTTTTGTTGGTATGGTGCATGGTTTGCTTCAGGTTGGGGGGCTGTCTGTAAGCGAGGACTGGCCTGTCTCCCAAGATCTGTGAGAGTGAGGGATCGTCCTTCAGGATAGGTTGTAGATCCTTGATGATGCGCTGGAGAGGTTTTAGTTGGGGGCTGAAGGTGACGGTTAGTTGCGTTCTGTTGAATGCCACCTCTGAGTTACTCTGGTTTTCATCCCCAGGAAACTATAGATCATTGGTACAAGGGTGCTCTCTCTTCACTTGTATCCCTGTTTACTGAAGGCATTTGTTAGGAGGTAGTTATTCAGGTTAAGACACTTGTCATTACCTTTGACCACACTTTTTTCCACTGAAAGCTGCATATTGGAAATGTTGGATTATTGGAAAATGTTCTTTTAACTTGTGCAGTTCTCACATGCTGTGCCATACTTTTCCCTAGTGAACTTCACAACATCACCTCATTATTTTAACTCCCTCTTGAATGGCTCTGAGGAATTCTTCTCTATCACTTACAGCTATTTCAGGACGTAGCAATGATTTATTTGACAGAATATGTTTTGAGGAGTTTCCATTCTCATGCATCATCTGCCTATTAAGAATCCCATTGTAAATTTTTGGGTCATCAGCTCATCATGCTTTTCTTGTGATGGACTTAAGTTGTGGAGTTCACTTCCCTTGAACTGCATCTCATTAAAATTTCTTTACACTTTTTAATGAAAAATCCCCAAAAATTCCCCCCCACACACACACACTTACATTCTTAATATGACAACTATTGGCCTCGCAGTCACTGTCTCCTCTTGTCTCTTTTCCTCCATGTTAAAACTCAGTAAGATAAATTGAGAGTCTAAGATTTGGGTTCACTTGTTATGTTCTTATTGTACCGATACATTAGCCTATTAGTTGTACAGCAAACCGAATGCCTGTGTATTTGGAAGTGCAGATTTCATACATAAATTATTTACTCTTTGATGAAATATCTACAAACAAAAACAAAGTAATCTCTTCAATTCCAGTTGACTAATTGGACTGTTTAACTGGAATTTTAAACAGAGTATGACAAATTTAAAACCCACAATGTATACAGATAGAATTTTTATAGAAACCATGCTACAAAAACAGCATGGTCTCTACTGGAGAAAAAGCCTTTGTTCTCATAAAAAGAAAAGGAGTACTTGTGGCACCTTAGAGACTAACAAATTTATTTGAGCATAAGCTTTTGTGAGGCTTCATCAGATGCATTCAGTGGAAAATACAGTGGGGAGATTTATATACACAGAGAACATGAAACAATGGGTGTTACCATACACACTGTAACGAGAGTGATCAGGTAAGGTGAGCTATTACCAGCAGGAGAACGGGGGGCGGGGAACCTTTTGTAGTGATAATCAAGGTGGGCCATTTCCAGCAGTTGACAAGAACATGTGAGGAACGGGAGTGGGGGGGGGGAATAAACAAACATGGGGAAATTTATTTTTTAAGGCAACAATGTAGAGATCTGAGGTGAAATTCTAGCCCCGTTGAAATCAATGGCAGAACTACCACTGACTTCAGGATTTCACACCGAAGGAGAATTTTCAAAAAAGCCTAAGTGATTTCAATGAAAAAAATCAATGGGACTCAATTAGGGCTGTGCCTAGAATTGAAATCTAGCCCATAATGAATAGTATCTTTCAAGTAGGGAAATAATGACAAGGTTGTAAAAAACACGGTTATTAATTAAAAAACTGTTGTAGAAGTAAATTAAGTTACACAACAAATTCATGTTCTGATATACATGCTAAATCCTTTTCTTTACTTTAATGAACAATTATGAATTTTACATATTTTCCATAGTAGTCAATATTACACACACTTCGGACAAATTCTGCTGTCATTTAAACCCCAGCTACCCTACTGATGTCCACAGGTTTAAATGGTGGCAGAATTCCCTCCTTGTAAGTATTTAGAATTGACCTAGACCTCTAGCTGAGAGTCTTTCCAAAGAGCTGGAAGTTTTGAACATGAAAAGTTTTTTCTTTCCTTTTATTTTTTCAAGAAATTGTTCTTCAAATGCTGGTAGCTTATTTCCAACCAATATTTAAGTTTTTACAAAACCTTTAAAAGGGAGGAGGAACCGACATTGCCTGCTCAGTTCAAATGACTGTTTGGAACTTAAGTCATTTTAATTCCTGAAGGAAATGTCCAAGTATATTTAATGATTATATGGTTGTGCCTAGTAATGTATTAATATCTCTAACTGTAATTGCCTTGATTAAGTTCTAGTGTTCAGACAATTCTTTCTTACTGCATCTACTATTTACTTAATGAATAATACATTCTCCTGTAAAATAGATCTTCTGTGTCACACCTAAGCCTGTTAGAAAGGTTAATGCAGCATTTTATAACACTCAGGCTATGATGGAAAGTAAAAAAGCTATTCCGACAAGCAGAAATGTCAACACATCTCTAACAATACACAAAATGACACAGAATGAAATGTTAAAGCTGTTAAACTCCTCTATTCCCCAGTTATGTGTAGAAATTTCTACTTTACTGTATTTGACTGTTCATAGCATTAATTTTAATAATAGGGCCCAAAATGCAAAGAGATCTACAAAAGCTGACCATTTCTCCAATTACTTTGGTGGAACTCCATGCAGGAGCTAGGCTCTGTGTTTCTACATCCTTGTGCAGGATTGGACCTTAATCAGCAGTATGGCCTTTTTGGATGAGAACATCATGACTTTCAATTCCCCAACTTCACAGCATGTTAAGTCTCAGCATTGATACTAAATTAACATATGTTTTATATTTAATTTAAAAAACTATCAAATTGCCAGTGAGACAATATATAACTTTATACACACAGGAGGTAGTACTCAAATTAAGTTTGCTTGATGTAATCCTGATCTCTTAAGATGCCTCCAAGAAAACAAGAGGTCTGTTTAGGGAGGGGCACAGGAAATTGGTCTCCTTTCTGTGTTGGAGTGGTAAGTTGTGCTTGTCCCAAAATAGCAATCACCACTTTCAAAAAGTCACACATCACAGCATCTTAATGAGCTGAGCAAAAGTCACAATAAAACATGAAATGAGGAAAGTTGTTAAATTCCCCTAGCCTCATGGTGAATCCCGGTTTCACTTACCTAGCCAATTTTTACAAAGCTTCAAACACCTCACCTGACTCATCTGTGGACGTTGAGAGTTAAGTCTACATGTTACAAAAATGTGGCTAAGGGTTTGATAATAATCACACATGGTTAGGAAGATCTCAGTTTTCTGTCACATCCATAAGAAGGGAGCTGAATAACACAGTTTGCCCTATTGTAATGATGAGGCATTGATTCAGTGCTGCTTCTAAAACAGGTCACCTCCTGAATTACCAGCACCACTTTCTGAAGCACCTTAAAATTTCACTCAGTACTTCTCAACTGAATAGTGACTGAACCCAATCCTGTTCGGATGTGTGACCTGATAAGAATACAGCCAAATGCCATGGCTGTGCTGAAATGATGGAAATTTTAAATAAGTGGGCAACATTTTGCAAAAGCTCCATTCAAATCAATAGCAATTTTGCATAAGTTAAGATATAAGGAATTTAGCCCAAATTCTTTCAAATAAAAAAGCACAGAATAACTCTCTAGAAACAAAGAACTTGGATGCTGATGTGACCTACAGTATAGTTTCACCATTGGCTCCGTACAGTGTCTCAGAGGGATCAAGTTGTCATCTATGGAGCTCTTATCAGTGATCTGAGTAACAGGAAAACAGTAATTGCTGCCAGATTGAATTTGCAAACATAGTTTTAATGGCATGTAGTGCTGATGCCCTTTGCCACTGTTTTGGATGCCAGCTTTGAACTACATGCACAGAAGAGTAGTACTGTAGTAGTTAATAAGTCACATTAAGGACTTTTTTTTTTTTTTTACTATATATCAGATGTTTTGTATGGGAGTCCTCTAGGCGATCAGTCTAACTAAGGAAGCTGGTTACTTTAAGATTTGTATTCTGTGAGGAACTATACTTTTAACTTCAGCTTTCCACATGACAAATAATAAGAATGCATTCTACATTGTTTCAATTCAGTTACTATGGAATGTGGAAAATATGTTCTTTTACACTATAATCATAGCACTAGAATGACTGTCTTCCTAGCAGACTTTCAGGAAATGTTGAAACCAATTTGGCCCTCTTCCTCTGTGACTTTAATCTAAGCAAAACAAAATCTCAGCCAAATAGAACAGATCAGTTAATAAAGCCCCATCTACCTAACTCTAGAAGTGCTCTACTTGAAATTCATACTTGCTTGTCCATTTCAGGTCTCTAATAATGAGCATGGATATGTTTTTCATTAAGTGACAGAAATGGCGGTAGAGAAGGAAAAAGATGACAAATGATGAGCTTGTCTAGTCATTTTAATGGGAAATTATGAGAAAACATTTAAGAGAAAAATCCATCCTAAGATATTTCATTGATTTTTTTCATAGGATTGGACATTAGAGGACATTTCATTTCTGTAAGATAAATATTGCTTATGAAAGTATTTTTAGAGGTAGACAGAATCAATCTGAAAGAGTATGGATATTTACAAATACAATGTCTTCACAGATCCACGTGTAAGAGGAATGTTTTAATCCAGACTATTTTCCAATCAATGCCCTGGTGTTGAATAATACAATTCCGCAGAGTAGCATTCTTACTTGATCCCTCAGAAATTTGTTAACTGAGATATGGTACAACAGCATTGACAGACATTGTGACAACCTTTAAATCACACACTTTAGTGCTGAATAGGTCATATACTGGAAAAGGGAGACTGGCTGGCAGCCAGGGAGATCATTATTTCAGTGGCTGCTCATATCTAGCTATTTTATTAGTTTCAGATTTTCATGATAAGGCTGTTTACCCAGGCACTTTCTCAGGGGGACCTCCAACTGCCCCAACCCACAAAAAGCCCAAGTAAATGGCTGGGAGAATGGAATCTACAGAGAAACTAGCAGATGTGGTGCATATGGCCATTAGTGAATGTGAAGAATAGAAATGCAGTCTTTCTTCTAAATAAAGAAAAGTGTGACTCTTTCTGGAGCAGCTCTAGCACCTATGAATAAAGCTGAACAAATAATTGATTTTTCAGAGGCCAAACTGGGAAAAATTTAAAAAAATCTGCTCCGTTCAAAGCAAAACTTTTTTTTTTTTGGCTTTTTCTAACCAAGAAGGAAAACCCCACAAAATATTATTTACATCCAATGGAAATAGTTTGTTCAACTTGAAACAAATATTTTTTCATTTCATTTTCTGTCTTGTTTTTTTAAAATAAGCATAGCTACATTTAAAAAATGAAACTGTTTCAAAATGAGAAATCATCATTTTGAAATGACTAAAATGAACCATTTTGACTTTTTCTGAAACAATTTTCCCTTTTTCTTCCAGCTTAAACTATTCCCCAACTTTGACCCAAATCTGTGAATTGTTTTGGTTTCCCAGAAAACACATTTTTGGCACATTTACTATTTGCCTAAATAAACAAACAATTAAGTAAATTTGCCCAGCTCTATCTATGAGTGCTGAGGAAAACTTAAAAATTGGTATGGATGTCTTCATGAGAGCACAGATGTACTTATCTGTGATTCAAAGAAGACTGGATTAGATCTGGTAAATTTAAAATGGTTTTAAGTGTACTTTGTGCATGCACACTGAATCCTGTTATTGGATAACACTAGCAATCTGCCATTGTTCCATTAACACTGAATATGCATATGTCTATTCCTACAAACGGAGTGAAAATGTCCATTGAGACTGTCTCTCAGCGTTCATTAGGATAGATGAATGTGTCCCTAAAAAAGCAGAATAAAATTTTACTTCCAGTAGGTAGTGGTTTGTGACTGTATGCATGGCAGGTGGCAGTGGCTCTTCTCACTTTCATATGTAGAATAGTAGTTTACTCCACAAACAGTCTTACAGAAATCAATGTGGAGTACGTACTAACTAATCAATACAGGTTAGCAGTTTAGAATTAGGCCCAGAAATTTTAGGTGCAATAACTGAACCCATGTAGCATTTTTTTTGAGAATTATTCTTTTTTAAACAAAAAGAAAAGGAGGACTTGTGGCACCTTAGAGACTAACAAATTTATTTGAGCATAAGCTTTTGTGAGGCTTCATCAGATGCATTCAGTGGAAAATACAGTGGGGAGATTTATATACACAGAGAACATGAAACAATGGGTGTTACCATACACACTGTAACGAGAGTGATCAGGTAAGGTGAGCTAATACCAGCAAGAGAGTGGGGGGGGGAGGAGAGAAAACCTTTTGTAGTGATAATCAAGGTGGGCCATTTCCAGCAGTTGACAAGAACGTCTGAGGAACAGTGGCGGGGGGGAACGGGAGGGGGAATAAACAAGGGGAAATAGTTTTACTTTGTGTAATGACCCATCCACTCCCAGTCTCTATTCAAGCCTAAGTTAATTGTATCCAGTTTGCGAATTAATTCCAATTCAGCAGTCTCTTGTTGGAGTCTGTTTTAAACAGCAGAAAAATTCCGTGTGCATGTATGTTTTGGGGCTCAGTCAGGTAAGAACTGATTCTCAACACATTCTCTCAACCCCCAATAAAGTAAATATGTTACTATAATACAGAAAAAATATACATGATATAGTCTTTTTGATCAGTGTTATAAAACTTAAGTCTTTGCAGCCTTCATTGCCTGTAAGATCCACACCTAGTGTACTGGACTCACTCCTGCAGGGGTAATAGGCTTTGTGCTAGGTTGTGGCTGACTATGCACATGTGCCACCCTTTTGTTACAGTGAGGTGGCTACACACTGTCCGAGTCCTTGTATTCTTTAAGCAGCAGGAAGGGAAATTCTAGCCTAGTATAAGATTCCCGGAAAGGATTTTGGAGAGAGTTGGAGTCATGGCCATTCCATGCCTTCCACTGAATATGAATCAACTGATGGAGAACACACACTGTATCTGTTAAAACCTGCTCTGGCATGTGCTTTCCCAATGAAAAGAATTCTGGAAGAATTCTTTGTGAGTCAGAGACCTTCTATGTCCTACTCACCAGTGAGTGCATGTAATGGATTAACAGCCACAACACAGTTCTTATTATTCTAATTAATAGAAAACCAACACTTTTCTATCTTTCCTGCCAAAGAACTATTGTAGTAAAACCAACTCTGCCCTCTAAAATTGTATTCCATTGTTTTCCTACTAGCTTTGCACTATGCCAGCTGGTTTTCTCACAGCAATATGCTCTTGAATTAGATGATTGATTTAATAACCTAGCCAAGAACTGCAGTTCTAAATGGCTGCACAGTGCTTTGAAGTATAAACTGCCTTTAAAACAGATACTATTAATAGTAAGTAGCATAAACAGGACCTCTGATTCTCTCCAGTTGCAGAGGTGAAAAATATACAGTTTCTAACACTCTCTATTGTTTCAAAATTAGTACTAAAGTGGAATTTCAAGACACAGCTTACTACAATATTTATGCAGCTTTAAGAATCATTTTTAGATAGATAGGTGAATAGACAGCGACTTTGTTAATATTAACCTATAATTTATCTGAAGCCAGAAATAGTTTAATCAAATATTCAAGTAGAAACGTAAGCCCTGTGGTCTGAAGCTCTACAGAGTAAAAGCTCTCAGCATCCATCTGTTGGTGAACGGGAGGACGTATAGCTAAAGAGAGAGCTGTATTTGCATAAACTTTCTAGCCAGAATTCCTCAGTGACACTTTGGGAGGCACCATAACTGTACACAAATGCAGAATTGGTGCAGTAGTGGAACTAAACATAGAGAGGGGGAAAAAGGGGCCTTAATATATGGCAAGGAGTCTGATCAAGGGTTTTACTTGCTACTGGTTCCCCTCTGCTGAGGCCCCTGTGCTGTTGAGAAATCATCACAACAACAGATAACAGACTGAGGTCTTCTCTGCAAGAGCTGTTGCAGAGGGCTTCACAACAAGAGGTGAGGCAGAAGTGGTGCCTCGAGGGGGTACAATGGAGAGAGGACTCTTTGCTGAAACCACAGAGGACAGCAGCAGACTTGAGTTAACTTTGCTGAGGCCCCTCCTACTCAGCCACGAAATAAAGCTGAAATCATTACTGCTGGGTCAGGTGGTGCAGCCTCAGGACAGGACTAGGCAGAGCTTTCCAAGGGACTGGAGACATCTGTGCCTGAGTGTATTTCTGAACTCTGAGACTATGCTATCCACTGATACAGAATTCTGAGTGGGGTTTAGCAGATGGGGAAATGACATGGTAAAGCAACATCAGCCTATTGGACGTTCACACAGGTGAATGAGGAACAGAGTTAACAGACTACTGCCTAAGTTACCAAGGGGGTGTTTTACTTATTCTTTTAGTCATGTTATTGTTGTGTTCCCTTTCCCCCGAATAAAGTTCTCCTTGTTTCATACAGATTCTGTGCTTGTGAGTAGAAAATATTGTCTATTCAGAGCACCCAAGTAAGATATTTAGTGATCTCAGATATTCTGCACGGGGGCTCGAGCTGGTGGTGTTTGTTAATTTTAATAAAGACCTCTAGCTATCTGAACCTGGCCCTTGGGTCTGCTGACAGCCTCTGGCAGATTGTTACAGAAACATCAGAGAGTTGAGGGACTAAATACACTGACCATGAACGATGAAATCCGTACACCACGCTTCCAAAAATCCCATGGAATTTGACTTTGTGGAAAGAACTTCACAGGATTCTGGGGAGTCGGAACTACCTTCAGTAGCCCCTCACTCCAAACACACACATGGCAAGGTCTCAGGGCTCTACTGAAGGCCATCTGCAGCTCCTGTTCCAGCCTGTATGCTGGAACATTTTCCCACACTTTCTTGTGCCAGCATGTTTTAATGTGGAGATTATTATTCTTTTGTTTCCTACACAGCCAAACAGTTAATTTCTTCTAGCTGCTATTAATCCTCCCACCTTTCTTGTTGTGTACACTGTTCCATTTTCTACCTCAGCAGTGATTACAAAAGGTCACTGTGAGGATGGTCAGTCAACAATGGCAAAACATTTTTCAAAGTTTACTTCCTGCTTCCTCTTGGAAAACACATTTACACTTTTGCAAAGGAAATGTCAAGAACCAGCCCAGTGGCTTGCTGTGAGAACATTGAGGGAGTACCAGATTTAACACATGCCTACCCATCCATTGCTCCCAGGCACTTGGGGGCCTTGTGGAGATGACTGAACCTGTACTCATTAGTGAGGCAAAACTCCTATTGTAGTTCGTAGGAATTTTGCCAGAACAGAGATAGTACAAACAACCCTTAGATTGCACAGTAAAGGTGATGGCTACTCACGCTACAAATGTGTCTTTTTGGCCAGCCAAAGAATGACAGTGATGTCCTTACAAGAGCTGGCTTGCCTACCTTCCCTGATGCAAGATGAGCACTAAAGGATATTCAGTAGGTTAACATGGTGAAACAATGCACTTTAAAGCAGACATGTGATAACTGGTCCCAATCCTGAGGAGTTTTTAGACCAGCTTTTGTGATTAACAAGAAGACACTCTAACATGCTTGACTGGTGCATAACTTCTACTAAAGAACAGGGCTATTCAAAATTTAGAAAGTATTTCAAAGATAGACAAACTCTATTGTCTTTGTAGATTTTAATTCAATGTTCATTAACTATTTCTAGGGTGTGGGGTACATTACTTAGATGACTGGAAGCTTTCATTTGAATTTATGAAAAGGTGCATGTGTGGGGAAGAGAGAGTTATATTTAAAGTTGTAAAATGCTTTGTACTATATAATCTATTTGTTTTTTGAAAAAAAAATCCATAAAAATCAAATACAGAAAAAGCCTTGTTTTGAGAAGCAAGGAAACTATGCATGGCTGAGATTTCAATGAGGTTTTTATTTGCCAAGGTGAGTGTTTTCTTTCATAGTACAGTTCTTTGAAATTGGAACAATAAAATAAGCTCCAAACCCCTCCAAAACCCAGCCAACCAACTAACAAAATTGACTATCTGTCCATATTTTCATAGTATTTTACAATTCAGCTGATCAATGATTAATAGTAGATTTCTTTTGGACAATGAAATGGGTTTATGGTGCTTGCTGATATACACAAGCAAACTTGTTTGAACAGCTGAATAATAATAAACAATTTATCAAAATTAAATAAAATTTTACATTATTTGCAGCTAGCTTATTTACCCACCCGATGACCACGGTAATTCCCATTAGCAGCAATAATAAATTTTTATCAGTGGAAAGCTGATCATTTTAACACTTTGTTAATGATCACAGTGCAGGTCTAAACTGCAGATGGGATTGACACTCTGAGATTGATCCACCGGCGGTCGATATAGCGGGTCTAGTGAAGACCCACCAAGTCGACAGCAGATCACTGTCCAGTCGACCCCTGTACTCCACCCCACTGACAAAAAGAGTAAGGAAAGTCGATGGGAGAGTTCTCCTGTTGCCCCCCCATGGTGTAGACCCCGCGGTAACTCGATCTAACGTACGTCGAGTTGGGTAGCGTAAGTCAACTTACTGCAGCAGTGTAGACATAGCCAGAGCTTCAACAAAGCCATGTGATTCTGCAAACATGTCTGCATATTAGCCACACAGGAAAATCCTTGACTATTTACATCTACTGACTCCAAAGGAGTGTACAAATATCTTATAGGTAAAAGGATTTAGCCTGATGCACAGCCATTCAGAATTGTAAATAACACTCTATGCTAGCTTCAGTTTCCTGGAGAAATTCCAGGTTGGGTAATTACATTCTGCTTTCTTACCTCCTGCCCCTTAGAGTTTGTTATGTTATTCCTCACTTCCTCTTTAGAAGAGTGGATAGTACTCAGCATGCTTTTAGGATCTGATCCTGCTCCCACTGAGGTAAGCAGCAAATGCACTTTGGCTTAAAATTGTGCAGGATATGACCCTTAAAGTGCTACTACATTTAGAGGGATCTAAATTTCCATGACTACCGCGATCCCTCTTGTGTATGATTTTGTTACATTTGTAATAATGCTTTGGGGTCCTTCCAGGTGAAGGGCATTATCTAAGAAAGAAAGGAGCAAGTTCAGTGCTGATTTGCACTCCCACTCAATTCCACTGGGACAGATTCTGACGGCAGTGCCAGATATTATATCCAAAATAAATCTATTTACTTAAACTACTAATTTAGCCATTGAATTTGTCCCAAGACACTTTGTATTAAAATTAAATGAAATAAAGTTACGAGCTTCATTCCACAAATTTTACAGGGCACACTACAAAAAATGGAGAAGGAAAATTATGTGTACTTGAAGAGGTGGGCATGTTCTACGTATGTGTGAGAGGGAATGATATTGAGTATTGCATTTGATTATACAACAAATCCACATCTTCTTACATCTGATAGAAAGATCAAAATGAAGGGGGTTATGTGGTTCAGAACTTTCAACTCTTTTGGAAAATTTATTTGACAATAAATAAAAATGCCCTAGGGTGTACAATGTATCTGGAGCTAACTCTAATGCATAGGAACATTGATTTAGTAATCTTACCACAAAATACAGTGATTTACTGTCTATGTTTGAAATACAGAACTCTTGCTTCAGTTGTGTCCCAGAATTTCAATATTAAGGATGGTTGCTTGAACTTAGACCACAATAAAACATCTGTTCACAGCTAAAAAATATCCATTAAGTTGGCTTTAGTAAAATTCTCATATCTATTTAAAAAAATATGCAATAACCAGGGTAGGAATCATACATTTCCTTTATGCTAACTTACCTTATTTGCACTATGATCACGTTGGTGTATGTAAATTAGCAATGATTATATTATAAACAGTTTATGATGCGATACATGGTTACCTTGCATTACATTCTAAATACTTAAAATACTTTCTTCACTGAGATGCTGTCCTCCCTTATTAGTTTTAGTTTGTCACTGTACTACAGATGTCTGCATTCAAACACAAAATTAACTACAGCTTGATCTAGTTAGAAAATAATTGATGAATTCCCATAGCCAACACCTCTAAAGAGGCATTGCAGACGAAAGGAGGGGGATGACAGTTCTCCCGGAAAGAGTGAGACTGTCTTTCATCTGTTGTTATGTATTACAACTTCTGGTAAGGCAGGTGAACAGACAAGATACTGCATTAAAATATCTTTTCTGGTTAATCAGTTATGTAAGCAATACTGTATCAATGGTTCCACAGTATCAAGGAGTCAAGAGAAACTGAGTATCAAACCCCTACTGTTGTCCCTAGTCCAAAAACATACTTGCTTTTTAATACCAAATCCCTATATATATGTGGATTTCTGGCAACAAAACAAAACAAAAAACAACAAAATTTAGCATTCCAAGACATATTATTCATATGCAGACAATACATACTAGCATGAACAGTGGAAGATGGACAATTTAATAACCTCTGATTAATTTTTATTTTAGTTTTATCTTTACATTGTTTTGAGATTAATGCTCTATTCTATTAGTCTTTTTTTTTTTCATTTTAAAGTGATAGAAAGGGAAATAAAACCACTAGTATCATTATTTAACAGAACTGAAATTGAAAAATAAAATCTGTTCTGGGTGGGGTGATTGCCGCAGATAATTCATTCTGGAAAAAAAGCACTATACGCCTAATGGCTAATACCAGCAGTACATTAGTACCAGTAATTTTGCCTTTCCTAGGTTATGGAGGAGCAAGAAACACTGCAATGGTAGTGTTGAGACAATGTGTGTGAGGGGAAACAGGGGTGCAGAGTCAACCATGCTAGAATCATAGAATCATAGAATATCAGGGTTGGAAGGGACCTCAGGAGGTCATCTAGTCCAACCCCCTGCTCAAAGCAGGACCAATCCCCAATTAAATCATCCCAGCCAGGGCTTTGTCAAGCCTGACCTTAAAAACTTCTAAGGAAGGAGATTCTACCACCTCCCTAGGTAACACATTCCAGTGTTTCACCACCCTCTTGGTGAAAAAGTTTTTCCTAATATCCAACCTAAACCTCCCCCACTGCAACTTGAGACCATTACTCCTTGTCCATTACTCCATGTCAGGCACTTCCATACATGCAAGTTTACTACTAGACCAGTATCAAATGCTTGCTCTTCTTTAAACTCCTTTGAGCTTTTAGGATATGATGTCCTAATTACGTGAACACTCAATATACACAGGAATATTATTTGTTCACAAATATTGTGCATGACGATTTCATGCATCACTTTGAATGTTTACCCCTAGGTGTTTTATTACAGCATGACATGGGAGAACAAGATAGAGGGCCCAATTCTGTAGTCAGTCTCAGAGCTAATGGGAGTTTGCCTTAGTAAAGACACCAAAATTGTGCTCAGAGGCCCCGATTCCACCACTTGTTACATGCAAGCAGACTGCTATGCAATGAGACGCCCCCTGAAGTCAATGGAGCTTTGCAGTCGGTTGAAACATCAGGGCCTTAATTGTAACAGCTGCCTACAGATATAATTGAAGCCACTGCATATTTACTTTAATAATTTACATATCATAATTACTAAAAGCTAAGTATTGGGAGATTTGTGAAGTCTGAATCATCACTACTTGACCAAAATAGCTCCCCCATCTGCCCCGCCTCTCATGTTTTATTCCAATCTAAACAAGTGCTTAAAATAATGTTTAATAAATCAAAATATGCAATAATTGTAGCAGTAAGAAAGGTCTATTTAACTTTAGTTACTAAAAGCAAAAATCTAGTTGGTAAGACTATATCAGTTACTGCAAATAGTTTATATTTCTTAATAGTATTCAATTGTCTACTGTAATTATACAACAAAACAACCATTTGCAAATGACTTTACTTAGAGAGGAAATATTTACTGTGTTTGTTTCCCAGAGAATAAATATTTGCTATACAAGATTTTAAACTAGTCCCAGGACTTTGAAATATTGATTTAGAATACTGGTAAAATTGCTCCTATGACTGGATTTTATTTAACCATCAGAAAAAAAGTGATTGCAATTTTAAGTAATCCCACTAAAAATTCTCATGCTCATATTTTACCATTCCACATTGTATATGGAATGATTTTGAAATATAAATTTGGGGAAGGAACAGTGTTGTTGAATTTACACCTTTTCCTTTTATCATTCTGTTGGAGTGGGCCCAGGAGACAATGAAGAACTAAATTACAAAGAAAGTGCTTTTTGTAGCATTTAACACCGTGTGGTATTTTATGATTTTTTTCCTTCATCACTTTTTAAAGCTTTATCTCAGGTTTTCATTTTATTTTATTTTTAGAGGAAGCAAACTATACATAGTGGCAGTTAAAACAAGCTGAGTCAAAACACTGGAGACTAACTTTGCTTTATTCTAACAACTTGTAGTTTTTGAATAACTTGTTTTCAGTAGGTGTGAACAGCAGCATAAACATTAATAAAAACAATATGATTTAATGAGAGAGAATGGGATCAGTGTAAGCTGTAACACGAAATCTGAGAGCGGAACACATTGAGGAGAAGGAGTATTGGTACACAACTCTAG
Source organism: Natator depressus (assembly GCF_965152275.1). Lineage (NCBI taxonomy): Eukaryota > Metazoa > Chordata > Testudines > Cheloniidae > Natator > Natator depressus. The sequence goes on along the minus strand of NC_134244.1, from coordinate 48,125,326 downwards.
TAATGTATCTCCATTGGCACATGGCAGAACACTTACCTCAAGGTAAATTCTTTTCCAGAAGAAAAGATATTTCCTACTCAAAATCCAATTACTCTTGAACAGGATACTTAGGGACAGTGGTAGCAACTGATTTCCATTCGCACTGATGTACCACTGGCATTGTGTACAAGAGCATAAGCAAATGAAGGAGCTAGATTACTGAGAAATACCAAAGTATATTATATGTGGAGCTGGTTGAACACTTATACTTAAGGTTGCCTGACCTGTTTCATTATTAGGCCCCGTGTTTTGTTGTTTACAACTTTGCCAAACTTTAAATATTCAGTCCGAAATTTTCCATACTGAGTTTCTGACTCAGCCTGAATTATTTTTTGGAAAGATTTAGCAAAAATGATTCTGAGAACAAGGTTAGGGGGAAATACCTTGTTTGGGCCATTTTAAAAAATTCTTCCAACATTTTCACTGAGAAGTTCTAGCACCTCCATGCTTTGGAGCAGGACATTAAGTTTGCCAGGGAGGCTGCCCTGGTGTCAGAGATGTGCCTTTTGCCATCCCCAAGAGAAACTGCCTAAATCTGGACAAGTTAGAAGCCCCTGAAAAAAAAAATAAATGGTTTGTACATGCTCAGTAGTGGCTGGTTAGAATTTAGCAACTAAAATCTCTCAATATTCTGTCTGTACTGAGCATGCGCCAGTCTAGGGATGTAGGGACTGAGTAGGACTCTCTCTGCAATTGCTGCTCCCAGCTGCTGCAGGCCACTGTGATGCTGGGCATTAGAACTAAGGCAGGGGTCCTGTGGAAAAAATATTATCTGATCACCTAATTAAAGACTGTATCATAATGCATACACACAAGGTGGAGGGGTGAACTAAGATTGTACAGGCAACATTAATTGTGGCTTTTCCTAACTTTTGACAGCTTTTGACTTTGCAACAATAATATTCTTTTAATGTAGTGTGTGTATGTCGTATAAACAGATTACCATATACTATAACAAAGAAGCATATCTTAGTGATACAAATATTTCAGTATTTTAATATAGAGAGTCCTTTATGTGTAACACAAGAAAAAAAATCACTAGAGAAAAGAAAGTAAAGTTAATTCATTTATATACAACATGGAAATAAGCCCTTACAAACCTCATCACACTAGTCCTGAAATATAAATGTTTAACTAACACTTGGCAGTTCCAATCAAATGCTGTAAAATACTCACACATCATTAAAATAAGCAGATTATAATGAATCCTGAATAAGGGCCCAGTCCAACTCCTATTACGAATAACGGTAGGGTAAGCAGGTGGTGTTCCCATTATGCTCCTAGCATGGTATGCACACACTGGATATTACCCAAACTTAGCTCTTCCAGAGGGCTTTCCTTAATTGTTAACTTAAATAACAAACAAATCTCAGCCTGAACGTCCATGTTTTTAGTTTCTGCCTGAAGGACTTCTGACTCTGCTGCTAGTGATCTCTGCCCCAGAGAAACTCTCAACCCTTTTATTTTCTTGAGACAGATATAATACTACTCACCTCTTCTGGCTGCTGGGAGGAGTCAACAAAATGGCTCTGCATCTCCTATATCTTCCAAGCTAGCATTTGACACCCTGTCATAAGGAGTACTTCCATTGCCTTTAATAAAAGTTGGACCAGGTCCTAAAGACAGCATACAGGCTATTTTTGGCATACTCCCATGAATCGTTCGTTAGCTCTTCCCAAATGACTAAACCCTATTATACGCTGAATTCTATAAAACACAACATATTCATAATGGGTATAAATATTAAAATCCCATTATTAGATCCCAAGAGAGAGCCATATTCAGAAAGTTTAAGATGAAGGGAAGAACATTTCATTTTAAAAAGCACCTCAAAATTCAGAAAACTAAATCCCAATACTAAAAGGAAACTACATTTTTCAGACATAATAATGATAATAAATCTAGTCCAAAAAGTCAGAATTTTCATATTTTTAAAAGTTCTTTGCAAACTTTTCTTGTGAAAACTTTTCTTTGCAAACTTTACTTGTGAAAGAAATTTGACCAGATCTATGTTGAACTGGCCAGAGGTACAGACACCCAAGATCAAACATATTTTCTTCATTCGATAAATTAAGAAAACTTTGAGAAAATATCAGTTGGCTAATTTGCCAGAAAAACTAAGAGTGCTACCATTTGCAAAAGCAGTTTGTAAAAACGGGAGTCATGGGGCCTCATTTTCTGTTCACTAGCATTTATTGTGTATTACTTGGACTGTGTTAGCACTTCTGTTGTACAATGTTGTGATGTTATTGACATGAACTGTGACCGTATAGATCATTGTTGCAAACAAGGTCCCATAATTGCACCAAATCTTGTACAAAGGAGGTCCAGTAAGGTGTCTATGGAAAGGTTATGATCTGCTGGTTATGATTATGCTATCTGGATGCATGTATCAATTTTGTAGTTGAAATTATGAATATTGGCTATGTACTTGTATATCAATGTGTTTGATTCTAAGTAGCATTAGTGAAGCATTTGGTCAGCTTCTTGAGAAAGGAATTTGCAGAGTAAGTGCCCAATCAAGAAACACTTAACTGACAATGGACTTTGGGAAACTCCAATCCACATGAGAAGTCTTCCTGGGAATGTTCAAGGTAGCATGGGAGCAATGGCCGTTCTCCCTGTAAAGAACTGAATCATGCATGGACATATGACTTGCCCATGTGACTCCAAACTCCATCTTGCTGCTGTGATTTTCTACAGTAAGAACAAAGGGGTGTCCTTCCACATGGCAGAGGATATAAAAGGCCCTGGAAACCCCTCCATTTTGTCTTCAATCCTGCTTCTGACCTCTGGAGGAACTTTGCTACAAACTGAAGCTCTGAACAAAGGACTGAATGACCCATCCAAGCTGTGGATGTACTCCAGAGACTTGATTTGAACCTGCAGTTTATTCCAACACTGCTACAAGCCTGAACCAAGAACTTTGCCATTACTGTATGTGATTGATTCCATTTACCCAATTTTAGCTCTCATCTATATTTCTTTCTTTTTATGAACAAACCTTTAGATTTTAGATTCTGAAGGATTGGCAACAGCGTGATTTGTGGGTAAGATCTGGCTTGTAAATTGACGTGGGATTGGGGATTGGTCCTTTGGGATCGCGAGAACCTTTCTTCTTTTACTGGGGTATTGGTTTTCATAATCATTCATCCCCATAACAAGAGGCACTGGTGGTGATACTGAGAAACTGGAGTGTCTAAGGGAATTGCTGGTATGACTTCTGGTTAGCCAGTGGGGTGAGACTGAAGTCCTCTCTGTTTGGCTGGTTTGGTGTGCCTTAATAGTAAAGGAAACCCAGCCTTCGGCTGTAACTGCCCTACTGTAAGGATTTGTCCTGAATTGATACCCTCAGTTGTGTCCCATCAGAGGCAGCATTGTTAAAAAAGTATTTTGCAAATGCAGACAAAGATACAGGCCTTCTCCCAAAGAATACACTGTCCAAACGATCTACCCCAGTGCATATATCAAGTATTTTCAATTTTAGGGGGCATAATGCTTAAAAAATTTGGCCTGAGGTATCCAAGTATTTTTTCAGTATCAATATTAGTGTCACTAAACATTCACAAATGAAATGCTCTTGGAAAAAAAATAAAGAAAGGACAGAGTAGGGGGAAAAAAAGAAGAATCACTTCTGTCTCTGTCACCCAAGTGGCCCATCATGGACTGCCCAAGCCTTGAAAACCAGGTGTTTTTCTTGTGCCACTGTAGTTAAGTTGTTGGTTCTGTATTTATGAGTGTAACCGGCAAGGATGAATATCCCATTAGAAGCTACTTACACTTTATTTACAGTTTTAAGCAACTTGGACCAAGGTTTGCCACTGCTTAACACATGCCTCTACATTAATGTTCCAACTTATCTTGCAGGCAATTAGGTAAAAACAGATCATCCAAAAATAAGCAAGACTCATTTCCAGTCCGTGAAGTCAAGTCTTCCCTTATGCAGGAAAAATCTGCATGGAGCAGGAATCTCTGCACATTTCCTGAACGTTTTGATTGGCATAGTTCCAGTTTCACTGTTCCATTTCAGGATGGGGGAGCCTGGGAAAAATGGTTTACAAACCATAAACCTCCTTCTTCCATAGAATAGTCTGGACCTTCAGCACCATACATGTGCTATATGTATACAGGCCTTAGCAATTCTGTATTTCTTCCCTGCCTTGATGGCATCACTACTCCTTGCTGGTGGAAGTCACCCAGGAGATGGGGCTCGCTGTCTAGGATTATGCTGGTGAGGATAGCCTAATTTTAGGAGGGAAATCAGGCCACAATGAGTAACCATCTCCTGATCTCATTCCTGCAGACCCACAGAGCAGTGTGCACAGAGGGAGGCTTAAGCAGGTCAGTAGGATAGGAAAGACCATGCTGCAGAGCTGATACTGCTAATCTTTGTCACTCTCCATCCCAGTTGTAAAAGTAGAATGAAACCAATCACCATCCCCTCTACTTACATCGAAGCAGAAAGGATACATGGAATTGGCATAGATGGTCCAAGGCATCAATTATGAATGTTGCCACTACATACACAAGCACCATTTAACTATGCCATTAAATAACTGCCATGTTATCTAAGTAATTATATACATCCCATCGCTGTAATAAGTGAATCTCAGGGGTGGCCCCCAGAATTGAATCCCAGACACGCTTATTCTCCCTGGTATAGAGTTGAGCTGTGGTGCAGGAGAAAATCTAGTGCACAGAGTCTGAGGAGGGATAGTGCAAAGATCAAAATTTTTAGGCTGTATTCAGCACAGATCTAAACTAGAACCTGAAGATGCTTTGGGAATGCATAAAGGCAATGTAGCACCTCTTGTTATGAAAAAGATATTCATTAGTATTGAATGCGCTCTTAGTTGGTCAAAATAGATGTGATTGTTTAGTGGATTTTTTGGTGAGTAATTAAATACACTTCTGGGAAATTCAATAACATTGCAGACTGTAGTCTGAAGCTGTAAATTTTCTGAACTTTTTGGAAGATATAGGGAGGAGATAAGGTACTGCTGATAAATCCTCAGGGCTGCCACAAAACCAGAGTCAGATGTCAGAACCTATAAACTTCCAGAGACGGCGCCTCAGACTAATGTTTTTTGGTGCATCGTCATGAATTATTTCTGCTGTGTAGTTTTGTCTCCTTGCGCACACCATGATGACTGAACAGATTCTTGTGGGTACCAACAGTAGGCTTGCATCTGTGATGAAGCTCTCCAGGGATCCTCTGCAAGTCTGCTGTAAATTCAAACACATGGTGCTAGTCCTGAGGGCAGCAGATGCCTCGCCAAAATAGAAGACTATGATGTTTCTCAAAACATAAAAATGAGTGCTGACTTGGTACCTGTAAAATAATGCTACCACTAATTGCCATGCACTAGATAAAATCATTTAACCCTGCGTTTTGCGCTGGTACTGCGTTATAACATTTAATCTTTCACACACATTATCTGGCTTTTAAATTACCATTTTCTACCCAATTTTATTTGTAAAGAACTAGGAAATTAATTACATATAAATGGTGAAGGCTCCCAAAGGAGACTTAGGCTCAGCATTGCAATGCCTGACTTTAGGCACCCTGCCACCTAGAGGAATCCTCAACCCTGAGTTAGGGGCCCAGGGTATCTATACAAGGAATGGGGAGTCTCCAGCCCCTAAAAATGGGATTCACAAAAGCAAGTGAGCTGAGTGGGCACTGCCTAAATTAGCTAGGAGGATGTGCCAAGGAGAGGGGTGTGGCTCAAAGAGACTGAAGTGCCTAACTCTGGGCCAGAGGGAGGCGTCTATCTCTGCTTGGGATGCTTAGCCATGACTGCTCTCTTGGAGTTAGGCACCTAAGCCCGATCAGCCCTTTTTCACAAACAGTAATGCTGGTGCAGCTGCTACTCCCCATATATATCCCATATCCCAGTGGTTGGAACAGTTATGTAGGATGTGGGGGACCTGGATTCAAATCCCCACTTTGCCTGATGTGAAGGAGGACCGTGAACCCAGGTTTCCCACAGTAGTGCCCTAACCACTGGGCTATAGGGTATTTACAGGGTGAAGAAGGGGCCTCCATCTTGCCTTTTGAAACTGTTCCACTTTGTATGAAATAATTAAATACTCATTGTTCCAGAGAGAGTGACCGGGACTCTATAGCTTAGTGGTCAGGACACTCTCCTGGAAGAAGACCCAGGTTCCAGTCCTCCTGCTCCCATGGCTATTCAAGTGTTTCTATGTCGGTTTTCATGCTGTCCTCAGATGCATAAAAGACTCCCATTTACTTCAACAGGACACAGACATGATTCTGAAAGCAAAATTCAGTTGTTACCTCTTTTAATCTCCCACCCACCCACCCACAAAATAATCCACTTCATTCTTTAATTTATATGATTACCGAAATATTGTCTGATTAACAAAGGGTCTAACAAACATATACATATTTAAATTTAACTCTTAATCTCCTTTAACATATCCCATTGCACCCTGACACACAATAACAGAGCACACAGAAATGCTGATAGCATTCTTTATAGATCATTCCAATGTAGAGCCTAAATGTAAAAGGTCAAATTTGTCCCAAGCATAAATTCCAGTAAAGTATCTCAATCCAATACACCAAGAGGAATTTGGCCCAGTATGCTAGACAGGAAGGAGATGAAGTGCCATGTTGAATTATCAGTTTCCTGGATTGCATATATGTACAGAAATACTAATTTTGAACATAGACTGGCTTATTCACTCTTTGTATAGTAATATTAAAAAACAAACCATTTACTATGGAATTGTCAGAACATTAAACCTAATGTGCCAAATCCTCCCTTGAGGTGAGATGCCTTGTACCGCACTGCCAGAGTAATCCAGATGTAAAGTCAATTAACCATTCCAAGGAGAAGCAGCCCAATATTAGGGTATTTTTTCCAAGCTGTCACATCAGTATAGGATTATCTTTTGCCACTGCCCTCCCTGCTGCTGATATAACAAGGAGACGGTGGCGTGGCTGGATTGCCCCTGTGCTACGCTGAATGCCAGGCAGGTTGTGATCCCTTGTCAGTATACCCTGGCACATGCTGGAGCAGCCCAAGAGATTAGTAATGCATAGAGAAGCAGGAGGATCAAGGAAGTGAAAAGGTAAGCTTTTAGCCTCCTTTGCATACCAACCCTGACCTGTTGCAATCTGTGCATTTGACTGTATTAGAGGATCTGACCCAATGGCTGCTTGCAGTCATTGGTTACAATCTATCCTAATCTAGGGATTTTAAAAACACATCCTACTGACCCCGTTGAGAATAATCATCTTGTCAATTACATAAAAGCCTGACACAATAGACTGGGGGGGGTGGGGGAGGGTATCTGAATTCTGAGTAGCATGGACTAATATATATAGTTCCCTTTATTTTAAAAAGTATACTGAAGAATCCAATGGCACAGATTTGCATTAAAAACAGAAAAGGAATGATGTGGGATTGCACAAGATACACAACTGTGTAAAATATGGCACACTTCATATAAACACAGGGATTAAATACAAAGCAAAACAATTCTGAATAGATTTCTCCCAATAACTTTTGAAACTTTAAGCTTCAAATTTGCCTTTATGATGTTCTTACTGTTATACATGTATAACATGGATACATGTGCCAAGAATACAATTTATTTCCTTTTATATAAAAGTGATCTTTAATCAGATACATAATGAAATCTGTATATTCAAGGAATTGTTCTATTATTGCAGCTGTTAAATTCAGAGACCAAGTTTTTCAAACTGTGTGTACACATTTGCGTGTACCAAAGCTCTGACTTGTATATACACATTGGGTGAATTGGTGTGCACAAAAAAAAAAGTGCACACATCTGTAAAAATATGAGTTTGATGTTTTCGAACACTAAATATTTGAGAAAGGAGACTCACACCAGGGTACCTCACATTATCTGAGAAAGCACAGTAATACATGTTGATCCAATTAGGAATTTGCAAGGTAACATTTACAACTCATTAATTGGAACAACCCCCAAATATTTATTTAATAAAACACCTGCTACAGGCCTGTAACGTTCTCCTGAAGCCTTAATATGAATACGCTGCAAGTGTTTACAGTTCCTAGTGAGACTTACAGACTAAGCAGCCTGAAGATGATGGAAATATGAAGGCACATAAGGACACTTTTGGAAGTTTGAAGATTAATGGATTGTTATGGTGCAGAGCAGCTAGCGCACTTGAACTCAAGTAGTGGATAATTTCTTCAGGAGAGAAATGAGTGGACAGAAGACTCATGGTTAATACTTATCCTAATCTACTTTCATTTATAAATGAATCATTCCTGCACAGAGGTTTTTAACAGAGTGGGATTTAACAGTAAAGCAAGATAATTTGTGTTTGAATGCAGAGGCTGACAGCAAAGATTTCTCTCACTACATGCACTCAGACAGTCTCTGTCACATCAAAGCTCAGAGTCCCTTTCCATATGTAATCTTCATCTCTCAGCCTGAAAGAGTCCCTGGTTCTCAGAGCTGAAAATGCCCAGGCTCTTAAACTAGTTTTCATAACTCGAGATAATATTTTTCAAATGTTATGCCACACTCACAATACTTTTCAAATATTATATCCTCAGCTAGCCATGCCTAGGGTTACTAGTGTTGGGCTGCTTAAAAGCAGTTTAAGAAGAAGACACATTCTTCAGTATAGACAATGAATGATTTGTTTTTCTGTGGACAGCAGAGAAGAATTTTTTTTTTACTTTTCTTTTTTTTTTTTTGAGTGGGGTTGAAGGAAGGCACCATACGCTTTAATGAGCTGTGTGCAAGGGGAAGGGAGATGGATGGAGTATCCACTATTATAAAGAACCTTCTGTGTCTCTCCCTATTCTGAAAGGGCCCACTAAATAGCTATATAGTTTGTGCTGCCTCCAATGAGCGGCTCTGCTGTAGCTTTTCAATATTGTTTTTACTTCATTTCACAAAGAAGTTTTCTTTAGTGGCAGGACTCCTATAAAGTGTTCAGCAGAAAGAGCTAAATGTCTGCCCACTTTGGGGTAGTGACTGACTATAATCTTAAATGTAGATTACAAACATAGACAGAGATTCTGATCAGTGTAATTCCTAATGCAGAGACAACCTTATTGTCACTTCCTGATTTGGAATGCTTTGCTTTGTGTATTGCTTTTTTTTTTTTTTTTTTAAATGTAGGAGTTTTGCTTGTTTAGTATGGAACAAAAAATTGAATATGACCTTAATGTAATTACTTAGTCCTTTAAAAAACAACATCCATTTAAATGAACCTTCCTGGTGGGCAGATAATTTGGAGATTCTTGGACTCTCTGAAACATTCATTTATAAACATTCACTTTTTTATTTTAATACACAGAAACATCAATTAGTGCAGCTAGGAAATGCCTTATATTCAACACAGATCCTTTCTTCTCCCAGCTGAAAGGTGGGGGCTTGCACTGGCTGGGGAGCTGAAATAGGGTAGGGAAATGAACACCTTCATTCTGAGGTGTCCTTTTATGTGACTCAATAAGCAAAATGTGTTTGAACTTCAGTGTTGTTTTAAAATAGAGTTACTGGCAACTACACAAAGAGGACTGGTAATTAATTTAAATATGCTACTTGGCATCTTCAGCATAAACACAGGGTTTTTGCTGCCATATGGGTGATAACTTAAAATCGTAAGTTTTTGACATTATGCTTGCTTCAGTTTGACATGGTTAAATGATACCAGATGATTCACTGAAGAGGGCATATTCTTTGTTTCTCAGACTGAGGAACCAAAAACATCTCTACGTTTTATCAGCTAAAGTATCGTGAAGTTGTAAAACAACAAAAAGCTGCACATTATAGTGAATCACCCAAGGGTTCACACCAAATTATAATGCTAACCTTGAGGATACCCTCCCATGTCTACTTAAGATAGGAGGTTACCTAACAGAGGTGGTATTCATGAAGGCTTCACAATACAGTCGGCTGCATTAATGGGCCTCATTTAATGTGCTTCTGTTCATCAGAAAATGTCCTAGTAAACTGCTGAGAATAGTTACTCCTGTCTCATTCAGAGATGAGCACTGTAAAGCCATATATATTGTTGAAGCCCAAACTCACCTTCAGAAATATTAAACAAAAAACTGTTTTAGTACTTGAAGGAAAACAAAACCCAAAGAGTTAACAGCCCACATATATTATCAACAGGATAATCCCATGACAGATGTAGAAGCAAGACCCTCAGGAACCAGTACACAGTATCTGTGCAAGAGGTCTGCCAAAAGCTAGATATTGCTGTTGGAAAAACTATCTTTCAGATCTGCTAACAGCTGGGGGAGGAGAGTAGGAACTGGTCCTTTCCCTATCATATTAGGAGTGGGGGAAAGGTAGGAAGGAAAGAAAGAAAGAAAAAGTGACAGAGTGAGCAAATGGCTTTAAACTTTTCACTTTATTTCTTTCATAAATAATTTAAAATAATATTTTTAAAATAGTCCAAATACAAATATTTCATATTTCATTAAAGGGAAAAAGTAATTTTGAGGAACTAAATCCATTCAAGGATTCTTATTCTGAATGCCCGATACATAAATGTCAGCATTAGTATATATCCCTTTTCCATGGCATAGCTGTGCATGTTATTTGATACATAATCCAGTTAGCTTTTATTCTGCAACCACAATATGCTGGAGATCCAGATGGGCTAGTACTGGAGGAAGTGAAGCAGTGATGAGGGAGCACAGCAAGTGTTATTCATGACACTAATTAGGTTGCATTTTAAAAGATGCTTTTTCTATATTTTTATGTCTTTCTTTGGAACTGTGTAAAAATCATTATGAAAAATTGAGGAATTAATTTTTGGATAGATTCCATATTTCCTTGTTTTCTGTATTTCCTTGCTTTTAAACATATGCACAGGAGGAGTGGTTGGGGAATATGCATATACAAATGGGTTTAATTTTGAAAGCAAGCTACAATTAATTCTTCTCTCTGACCCCAAATTATACTAAAATTCTGTTATTTGTGGAAGCGTCATTCTCTAAATGGAGATGATGAATTTTGGCTTCACATCTAATTTAGATACATTTATCATTAATTTTCCACATTCTCCTTCCTAACCTTTTGTTCTGAGAAAGCCAAACTGTTACTGTAGTGTAATTATTAAGTAAAAGTGTCAGTATTCATTATTTCCTGTGAAAACTATCATTCAGAGTTGTTACCCATTTTAACCCACCAGATTTTATCATTTTAAGCATTGCCTTGGAATAGATTATTCTGCTGTACAATACTCTGATGAGGATTTATTTTTCAATATCCACATTAAATAAAGGAATACATTCACCGTATACCTATGTTGAATAATCTTACATAAACTACAGAATTTCATCATGTTAAGATGGAAGGGGGGGGGGAGGAAACAGCCCAAATCAAGCACCAATATATACCTAAGTAATTGCGTGTTTTAAAAGAAGACTCAAACCTCTGAAAGACACATTTATAAATCTCTCCCTCTTTCCCTTTTATGAGACTTCTTGCCATCATTTCCACCAGCAGTTGGGTCTTAGCATTTAACATTCACAGAAGCTGATAAGCTTAGCAAATTCTTTTGGTTCTGGGTACTCATCTGCCATGAAAATCAGCTTGCATTTTTTTTTTTATGTAACTGGTAGCTAAAAGGAGCTCCTTATCTCAATACATGAAATTAGGAAGACATGTTAGGGAACACAACTGGTTTTAACTGAGGAACTGGGGAGAGTCTAGTAAGGGTCTGCTATTTATAAGAGATAAAAATTCAGATCTAGGGTGTTCCTCAGACTTCATTTTTGTGGGAAGGAGTTATAAAAGAATTTTAATATACTGGTTGTTTGGGGTTGTGCTATATTCAAGGGAAACCATAAGAGTATGAGTGTGTAAGAATCAGAGATTGAAGGGTGGTTTGTTTGGTTTTTTGTTTGTTTGTTTTTTGGTAGGGGGGATATAGATTAAGCATCTCTCAATAGCATAATTTGGAAAAGAAGCAAAGATGGAGGGGAATGAGGGAAGTGGAGTTGGACCATAGTGTTTGTTTTAAGAACAGAGAGATGATCATTCCAGAGAACTTCTTGGCATAGATAGCAGAAGCTATGAGAGGGATCATTCCAAAGCATGATTCTTTACAGAAGGATTAGGGATACTAAGGGAGGTAGGAAGAGGAAACCAGCTGTTGGGGCCCAGAGTATATAAGAATGTTATTACACAGTCTGACAAGATGATTGAGGTAATATCTTTTCTTGGACCAACTTCTGCTGGTGAGAGAGACAAGCTTTTGAGTTTACACAGAGCTCTTCTTAGCTCTGTATGGCTCAAAAGCTTGTCTCTCTCACCAATAGAAGTTGGTCCAAGAAAAGATATTACCTCACCCACCTTGTCTCTCCAATATCCTGGGACCAACATGTCTACAACTATACTTCATACATTACATAGTCTGGATTTCTACTGCTGTTAATATAAATCAAGATTTTTGGCACCATAATAGTTATTAGGCTAAGGGCAGGAATCAGGAAATATTTGCAATGGATATTACTTTCAATATACACCATGAGTGAAATTCATCCCTGTGCAGTTAGCTATACAAGGCTGAATGTGGAGTTTAAGTGATGCATAAGACTTGTGCCAGCCCTCTGTGAATTGAGCCCTGTGAGCAAAAACAATACCTCCCCCATCCATAATGATACAGCTGCAACATGACAACATTTTGCAGTGTTGTCCTGGAGAATTCCTTGCGATTTTCATATTATAATGTATTTCAAGGATGAACCTTTTTATTTATTTATTTACATAGGTACAACCACACTTCCCACTCCCAATCTGATATAAATTCCCAGAAATACAGAGATATTTACTCTATATTTACATTGAGATCTTCAGAAGTGCTCAGCACTGGTATCATTCCGCTTCTTCTGAAGTCAACAGAGGCCACTGGGAGCAGAGTGAAGCCAATACTGAGCAGTTTTAAAAATCCTAGCCTTACTGCCACAAACTAGCAGGGCTCTGTAAAGCAGCTTTTACAGGATCATTCATGAAGATACTGCTCCTTTCTTAAATTAGGTCTGATTTTGGAGGAAACAGATGAAAGCACTAAGGGCTCAATCTGGCAAGACATCTTTTCCAAGGCACTGAGTTTGTGGGAGTTGAGGGTGCTTAATACCTTACTAAATGTTCTTGGAATTTCACAGATTCAGGCCCTAAATGTGGAAAGAGAGATGGTCTGAGTGCTATGGAGGCACCTGGTAGTGAGTGACTCAATAGTTAGGGTAGCATTCCAAAATCAGCTTAAAATAGAACATAGGAAAGTGATCAGGAACAGTCAGCATGGATTCACCAAGGGCAAGTCATGCCTGTCTAATCTAACTGCCTTCTATGACGAGATAACTGGCTCTGTGGATAAGGGGAAAGCAATGGACGTGTTGTTCCTTGACTTTAGCAAAGTTTTTGACATGGTCTCCCACAGTATTCTTGCCAGCAAGTTAAAGAAGTATGGGCTGGATGAATGGACTATAAGGTGGATAGAAAGTTGGCTAGATTGTCAGGCTCAAAGGGTAGTGATCAATGGCTCCATGTCTAGTTGGCAGCCGGTATCAAGTGGAGTGCCCCAAGGGTCGGTCCTCGGGCTGGTTTTGTTCGGTATCTTCATAAATGATCTGGAGGATGGTGTGGATTGCACCCTCAGCAAGTTTGCAGATGACACTAAACTGGGAGGAGAGGTAGATACACTGGAGGGTAGGGATAGGATACAGAGGGCCCTAGACAAATTAGAGGATTGGGCCAAAAGAAATCTGATGAGGTTCAACAAGGACAAGTGCAGAGTCCTGCACTTAGGACGGAAGAATCCCATGCACCGCTACAGACTAGGGACTGAACGGGCTTGGGCAGCAATTCTGCAGAAAAGGACCTCGGGGTTACAGTGGACGAGAAGCTGGATCTGAGTCAACAGTGTGCCCTTGTTGCCAAGAAGGCCAATGGCATTTTGGGATGTATAAGTAGGGGCACTGCCAGCGGATTGAGGGACGTGATCGTTCCCCTCTATTCGACATTGGTGAGGCTTCATCTGGCATACTGTGTCCAGTTTTGGGCCCCACACTACAAGAAGGATGTGGGAAAATTGGAAAGAGTCCAGCAGAGGGCAACAAAAATGATTAGGGGACTGGAACACATGACTTATGAGGAGAGGCTGAGGGAACTGGGATTGTCTAGTCTGCGGAAGAGAAGAATGAGGGGGGGATTTGATAGCTGCTTTCAACTACCTGAAAGGGGGTTCCAAAGAGGATGGATCTAAACTGTTCTCAGTGGTAGCAAATGACAGAACAAGGAGAAATAGTCTCAAGTTGCAGTGGGGGAGGTTTAGGTTGGATATTAGGAAAAACTTTTTCACTAGGAGGGTGGTGAAACACTGGAATGTGTTACCTAGGGAGGTGGTGGAATCTCCATCCTTAGAGGTTTTTAAGGTTAGGCTTGAGAAAGCCCTGGCTGGGATGTTTTTATTGGGGATTGGTCCAGCTTTGAGCAGGGGGTTGGACTAGATGACCTCCTGAGGTCCCTTCCAACCCTGATATTCTATGATTCTATGATATATCCCTGTTTTATTTTGTTTCAAATGTGGGTGGCCAACTGGTGTGAAATTTCCTGCAGGATTAGTTTTTAAGCCCTTTGAAATGTAAGTGTATTTTTGGTTCCTTTCTCAATTTTTTTTTATAGGAATTCTTGTATTTGGACTCTAGCTGAACTTTTTCCTTGGCAGTCCTGCTTTTCATTGTTGACTGCTATCTCTAGATAATATGGTCTATCAACACAAAACTTGGTAGACAGGTGTATCCTGTGGAGAACTGGTGCAACAGGGATATTTTTTAAAAAATTTGATTTAGCGTAATTGTTAAAAGTTATTCACATTATAGCTTGATGTTTATGTGCTGTGCACACAAACATGTTTGATGAAAGTTCAGTGCATACAGACCTGATTGGCTGTTTGGGACTCGGCGCACACAAGTCTGTTTGGGAGGGCCAGGAATACATAAAGCCTTCCCTGTCAGGAGCTACACTTTTCTGTCAGATTTTATCCTACCTCAGAGAAGGTTCACGTGCAGCTGCTGACTGGTGAGGGGTTCATAAGCTGCTTCCAACAGATAAAATATTCTGTCAGTAGCTGCACCACTCTGTATAAGTTCACATTCTCCCAGTTTATCCAATTTTAACCCACAATTAAGGATTAAAAAACCCTAGGAGAGAGTAATGCATACAAAATTCTGTTGTGAAGTGGGTAGGTTTTTTTAAAGTGTGTATGAACCCTAACAAACCTGTAAAAATAAGGAAATGAAATATTAAGTCACTTACGAGTTCAGACCTTCTGCTCCTCCACCCATTAGCATACACCTTAGTATTACCCCACCACTATACATCACAGGACATGTACCACTACATCCACTCCTATCCCCTAGGGATGTTTGCTTTCCATCACTAACATTAACTGCCATTCTGCACGCAACCCTTTACCAAACTACTTTTCCAACACAACACCAAACATGCACAACTAATAATTTTGGCTGGGGTGTGGAGGGAAGAGGAGATATAACTTGGGAAGGGGTGTGGGCAGAAAGGCAAAAAGAAGGGGAAGAATTAAGGTGGTGAAGCTGCAGGGAAACTCTCCATGAGCCAAAAGCCCAAATGACTTATAGCCCCCAGCATAAGGGGAGTATATCAGGGCAGGGAAGGATGGTGCTTGTATGTTGGAGATAAGCTAGACCATGGTGTGTAAAGAAAAAGGCACATTCTCTTTCCTTTCCCAAAACACCTGGCAATAAAAATCTGACACACACTTATGCATGTGTAAGAAGAAAAGGAGTACTTGGGGCACCTTAGAGACTAACCAATTTATTTGAGCATAAGCTTTCGTGAGCTACAGCTCACTTCATCGGATGCATACTGTGGAAAGTTTAGAAGATCTTATTATATACACACAAAGCATGAAAAAATACCTCCTCCCACCCCACTCTCCTGCTGGTAATAGCTTATCCAAAGTGACCACTCTCCTTACATTGTGTATGATAATCAAGGTGGGCCATTTCCAGCACAAATCCAGGGTTTAACAAGAATACAGACTAACACGGCTGTTACTCTGAAACTTATGCATGTGTGTAACTTTTTTCACATTCATAATCCATATAATGACAAAGCCCCAAATTTACAACAGGATACATTTACCTTATGTAGATGCAAAACTATTACAGCTGCATGGAAATTTTTTTGACAACAAAATCATTTTTGACAACATTTCCTGAATAAAATATTTTGTGGAACCATTTGTTTGATTCAAAGTGTTCTCTCTCTCTGTGTTTTTAAATGAAAAAAAAAAAAAAGAAACCAACACATTTGTTTTCAATAAAAAAGTTTGCTTTTCAAAACCAACTTTATTTTTGAAAACAGACTTCATTTTTAAAATCCAGAAATTTGCAAACATTTTCAAAAAGCTGTGTAATTGGAAATTTTTTATCCGAAGTACTTACCAATTTCTGACCTGTACCAGTAATTGCCTTCTTGAATTCAATAAAATGAGCCAAGCGTTCTTTCACTTTAAGTTAAATTATTTCACAGAATTGCAAGGAAACTTATTCAACAAAATTTTTTAATTAAAAAAAAATCATAAACAGTCAGTTGACAATCATTATTTTATCAATTTGTTCATAATGCTTTATCCATCATAATGAGTTTCTCCAGAGTACTAAAAAGAAAGTTTACGGCCTGAAGCAAATGAACAATTTTTAAACTCTTGAGACATTTTGTATTGAAGTAAACATAAATGGGAAAGTAAAACATTAGAAAAAACAAACATAGAACAGAAATAAATTACATACAATGGACAAAATATTAATTCAATTTTCAAACCTGGTTAATTGTTAATACTGTGCCAGAAACATATTTGGGGCCTTGGATGCATCCAGCAGACTCCCCATAAACCCAATGCAGTTGCATGCAGGAAGGGGAGGGCTATACACCCTTTACTTCGCTATCCCCAGGCATGAGGGCAAGGAGTAGGCTAAGATGGACAAAGGCCAGCATAACTGAGCTGGGATGGGGCAGTAGTGGCTGTTATCTGCTTCTGGTGAGGGCAAGCTGTAGATTATTTCTCCCAGAAACACAGGTGGATTACCTGCTATCCTTTACACAGAGATTGATTACAGGCATAATCTAGTCCTGAATTTTTTTTAGACAGTGTATTAGATCTCTGTGCTACTAAAAGTGAATCAAGTCTTATGGATGGGCACTGTGAAACAGAGAAAATTATATATTATATATATGGATGTGATGGTGTTAACAAAATGTAAAAATAATTGAAGTTTATTAAAATTATTTATGAAAATTCATGACGTCTCAGAGACGGCACATTCACTATGTAATGCAAAACATGCTATTGTTAAATGTGCTTTGCACCATATTTTTATCTAACAACAAAAGAGTTTGAATTCTGAAATCAATGCACAAGAGCTAAACTGTTGGCCATGTGAGCTGTTTTCTTATCATTATTAATGTAGCACCCAAAACTACAATAGGCATTTAATTAAGCACTGAAAAAATGAATGTTCTGATTACCTAAGTGTTTACAAACTAAGAGCCTGACCGTGTAAACACTTGCACAAGGGAGTAACTTTACCCATGGAAGAAGTTCTATTAAATTTCATGGAATTACTTATGGAAGTAAAACCTGTCAAGTGCTTTCAAGTGATAGCAATCTATATTTAAGGTAAGGTGTGACAAATAACAGCAACAAACAATAAGGTGAAAATAGTGAGTAGGAAGAAATTGATTACAAAAGTAATGTCATGCTGTTTTCTAGGTTTGTTGAATGCATACCTTAGGGGCACCACCATATTAATACCAACCCACCCAAAAACATACATTAAAAGACTATTAAAGTTGCAAAGTGAAGCAGTCAAAAGTGCACTCCTTTTGAAAATGTGTTTGCTTTCAAGTTAAATAACAATAATAAACTGCTTTCCCTTAATATACAAATAGTAAGTCAATGCAGCTCCTTGTACAATGTGGAGTAGTTCTGAAGTACCACATGGAAAGTGCTTTCTACCACAATGTAACTAGAGAGAACCATGAACCAAAGATTGTATAATGAGCAAAATAAACCTGCTATAGGTTTCTGGGCATAATGGGGCATATTGTGCCATTGATCTAGGTGCAGAACTCCCCATGGAAATCAACTGGGAGTTCAGCATTTAAAAAAAAAAAAGTAATTGACAAGATACAGTTCATACTGCAGTGGGCCTAATGAAATCAAGGACATCACTGTATTGTGGAGGAGGGTTTTGGATATTTCCTTGTTTGATTTACTGAACAAAGGCAGTTTCCAATAAAATCTATAGAAGGTTCACATATTCAGAGATTCCAAGGCCAGAAGGGACACATTGTGATCATCTCGTCTGACCTCCTGTACAAAACACAGGCCACAGAACTTCCCTAAAATAATTCCTAAAGCAGACCTTTTAGAAAAACATCCAATCTTGATTTTAAAATGATCAGTGATGGAGAATCCACCATTACCATTGGTAAATTGCTCCACTGCTTAATTAACTTTCTCTGTTAAAAATTTTATTCCTTATTTCCAGTCTGAATTTGTCTAACTTTAACTTTCAGCCATTGGATCATGGTATACCTTTATCTGCTAGACTGAAAAGCCCATTATTTAATATTTGTTCCCCATCGTAGATACTCAGACTGTAATTAAATCACTCCTTAACCTTCCCTTTGTTAACCAAATAGAGTGAGCTCCTTGAGTCTATCACTATCAGGGATGTTTTCTAATCCTTTTAATCATGCTGGCAGCTCTTCTCTGAGTCCTTTCCAATTTATCAACACCTTTCTTGAATTGTGGGCACCAGAACTGGACATAGTATTCAACCAGCAGTCAAACCAGTGCCATATAATAAGCGTGTTAGTGAACTAACCTTGTAGTCTTAAAACATTTAATTATATAACCATCTAGGTTATTCCTAAATATCGTCTCCATTTGGATTGTGTGTGATATTTTGAAAAATGAAGAAAAAATTCCAGCTCTTGAGTCTTCTTGGGTGTCACTGTTTTGTGCAGGGATCTGCTGAATGCAAGTCACTGCTCAGCTGGGTTGCTTCTGAAATCTCAGTCCTAGCAGCAGAGAGTACTCAGTGAGGGCAAATTAAGGGGAGCATGGAGTCCACTTGAAACACACAAGCCTGGGAGCTGGTAAGATGAATGGGAAGGAAGAGACTCATCTGGGGCAAAGAACGAGAACCTGCACTCAAGCGTATCCGCTTGACAAGGCTTCCTTAAAGACTCAGGCTATGGATACACTAGAGAGCTTACAGCGGCACAGCTGCATCAGTGCACCACTGTAAGCTCTCTAGTGTAGCTGCTCTAAGCTGATGGGCGACAGCTCTCCTGTTGGCTTAACTACTCCAGCCCCAGCAAGCAGTGGTCGCCATGCTGGTGGGAGAAGCTCTCCCGCCGACATAGCACTGTCTACACCAGTGCTTAAACTGGCATAAATTATGTCTCTCAGAGGGGTGGCTAATTCATCCACATATATTGATTTAAACTGTACGGTAGCCATAGCCTCAATTTAAAAGATATGATAGGGCTGAATGTAGCTGGTGAGAGAACACTTCCAGACTCTCCTCTGGCTGTGACAGGTCTCTGCTACAGCAAACAGTATCTACATGACTGCCAAGTATCTACCTGGAGTAGCTGGGGCCTGATTCTGATCTCTCACTGGTTTTACAACTATGTGTCTTCACTGATTTCACAGAGTTACTCCTGATGTATACAAGCAGAAAATGGAGGCCAGAATCCAGCCCTGAGACCAAATTGTTGAATTTATTTTTCAGAGCATCACTTACATACACTACAATTTGTGCATAAGAACATGCATAGAGTTTAATTTTAATGAAGGTATACATACATTCCATACATATAATTAAAATGCTTGAGCTGGAACCACTACCCCGAAAAAATAAGGTCAACTCTCCACTGAATAGCACTATGACATGAACATCTGTCACTTAAACAAATGCCACCAAGTAAATCTACCTAAAGAATTCTATTATCCATAAAGAATGGAGAACAGGGTTATATTTGCAGGTTTATGGGGTGACATCTGTTTGAATGACAGATGTCTGTGCCACAAGAGTGCTGTGCACACTTTGTTTTATTGATGGATTAATCTCCTCTAAAGAACTCCATACACTACTACAATAAATTAAGAGTTCTTACTTTTATGATAGACTCTTTATATATTTTTTAAAATCTCACTTACCAGGGATTGTAGCTGTAAAATGTAAAACATCTCCATACATTACAGGCAGTCTGATGTATTTAGAGTCCTCATGTTATTTATGCCAAAGCTTAAATCCATGTGTTCAGATTTCATTATCTTGGTTTGAGTATGAGATTGCAAACAATTCATGCAAATCTGTAAAACATTCATTATAATTTGTATTAAAATTAAGCCCTGCTTTAGGTATTTCCAATTTGGGAATATTTATTCTTTCTACTGTATGTTATACTAGTCCATAACAATACTTATCATTGTGTTGAATTATCTACTGCAGTGGTTCCCAAACTTGTTCTGCTGCTTGTGCAGGGAAAGCCCCTGGTGGGCCAGGCCGGGCTGTTTACCTGCTGCATCCGCAGGTTCAGCCGATCGCGGCTCCCAGTGGCCGTGGTTCACTGCTCCAGGCCAATGGGAGCTGCTGGAAGTGGCGCGGGCCGAGGGACGTACTGGCCGCCGCTTCCTGCAGCCCCCATTTGCCTGGAGCCGCGATCAGCCGAATCTGCGGACGTGGCAGGTAAACAAACTGGCCCAGCCTGCCAGGGGCTTTCCCTGCACAAGTGGCGGAACAAGTTTGGGAACCACTGGTCTACTGTATGATGGCCATTACACACACAGCACTCCTCTATCCTTAACTGAGCCTGTTGTGTGTCTACTAACTATATAGGTTATACTATACTATTCTAACTACTAATTATATTGTTACACTAACTATATAGGATAGGTTTGTAATTTGTGTAGTGTCTTCGTATTATCTTCACACTCAGATGCAATATCCTTGAATTTCTGCCTTAATAAGATCTTTAACACAGAAGGCTGTTATGTTCAATGGCAAAAAATATATTAACACAGAGTTAAGGTTGCTTGGTAGCATGTCATTCCTTTGCAGAACGTTGAGTTGAGCAAAACTCAAACTTCTGAAAACCAGAAAATGCATAGTTTAGGGTTCCCCATTCAACCTTAACTCTGCCCTCTTTCAGCAATGTCCCAATATACGCCTTTAATACATATACATTTATTCTGTCAATGCCACAGTTGCTGAAGTGTATAAGGTCTTCACCTCCTTTTACAACCTATTCACTCACAGAATTCCTTCTAATATTATTAAAGGACAAAAAAGGGTGAAGGGAGGAGTTGCCCACACCACTTTTTCACTTTCCTCTTTGAGGAATGCCTCAATGTGTACATAGCACATACTCACACTGGGCCCTGGCACTATAGGATTCAGCAGGTTCCAGATGCTAGCATACATACACACTCACACTTAGTCAACCCCCCCCCAATAAAGAATGCCCAACATATACAATTTAAGAAAATTTAAGAAGCATTTAAAAGCCTTTTACAACTCCCTTGCATTTACAGGATGCCATCTCAACCTACATTTTCTCTTAACCAACATTAAAGAATTGGAACCCTTTCACTTCTCTGCTGACAATAGCCTTTGAATAAAAGGCTTGTGCCCTCCTACTGACAAAACCTATACAATTATGCACTGAAATGATGCATACATATCCTGAAGGTACACATGCAGCTCTTCCTTTTGGTCACACACGTCAAAGGGCGCAAAACATAGATCTCCTCCTATCATATGCACAACTGTGTCATCCCCCTCACATGGATCCGACGAAGTGGGTAGTCACCCACGAAAGCTTATGCTCCAATACGTCTGTTAGTCTATAAGGTGCCACAGGACTCTTTGCCACTTTTACAGATTCAGACTAACACGGCTACCCCTCTGATACTGCCCCCCCCAAAGTAATCTTTAATTGTGCATTTCCTGAGTTTTGCTCAACTCAACATTTTGACAGTGAATGATACACCACCAAGCAACCTTAACTTTGTATTGACATAGTTTTTGCCATTGAATGTCCTAGTTTTTTTTAACAGGAAGAGATATGTGGCTGGTAGGAGATAATTGTTATTCAGGCGGTTGTACACATCATGTCCTGCAATTAACATGCAATGGACCACATCAGCCTGTAGTCAGCAATCCCCATATCATGGTGTACTCCTTGTTCTCCCACAAAACTCCTGCAACCTTAAGATCCAGGAATCATCCAGAATCTACATGTTTGCAACCCTGGCAGCACACATTTCTTTTCCGTCAGCAGTCAAGTACCTGTGTTGTCAGTACCTCCGCTCTGTTTGTCTTTGGAAACTGTGCATTAATCTACCCTGAGATCAAGAAGTAGCCACTTGCCCCCACACACCACTTATACCCCCAGGGATGAGTAAAATACAGATTTTCTCAATCAATCAATCCAAGGCTTACCTACGATCAGTGCTCATTGCCTAATCCTTACATAGCCAAAACCCCTATCCCTGTCCCAGTACCCCATTCCCTACACCGCACACAAAGTCCCTTGTCTCTGGCTTCTTCCCACCAGTCATAACAAAAAAAAAAAATTGGTAGACTGGCTGCTGACCATTCTACTGTATTCAGTAAACCTCCCCATAAAATAAAAACACATTATAACAGAGACAACTTACAACAAGCAACACAAGTTATTAAATCTTTACTGCAGAGGTGTACAAAAGTTTGTACTAAAAATGTCAGTGGCAGGGTGTTCACCAGGAGCAATGCCATTGTCACATTCCCTTAAACTATCCAGACAAGCGTACAGTGGCTGCATACAAAGCCCCTCCCATATTTTTTTCTTTATTAGTGCATGCACACTTCCAGACTCTACCTCTCTTCACACAAAGAATTGAAGTGTCCTTAAACACTGTTTACAGCTTGGGTCCCCCAGAGACTTAATGGGTGCCAGGCTCTACCATGGATAAAAATAGACCAGCTGAGACCATATTTACCTGCAGAACAGCAAAAGTTTGAACTTTAGTTCTGCGCCAAAAACAAACAAATCACCTACCTAGAATTTTTTGGGAAAAAATGGCTATTTATTCTGGGTTTATATCTCCAAACTCCCTGGCTCAAATGATCCCAAACTGGAATAAGTACTGGAGTACTATACACATCCCATAAGGCAATGCAGATTGAACCTCTGATGGAGCTGCAGGGTACATCATGGAAGTCCTGCAACAGTGCATTAAGGGAGATATAATCCAGCCAGGGAGCCTAGCACATAGAGAATAATGGGTACATCAGGTTTATGAACTACACCTCCCATGAAGCAACACACCACTGTGGAAAAATGCAGTTTAATATTGAACTGACCCAAAATGATGCATTTTGGGTCAGTTCAATAAACTGAAAGATTTAGGTTTGGAAATACCAGAATGTTTAGCTTTAATTGAAAATATCACAATGAAAACATTGAAATATTACCTAATCCAAATGTTTTGAAATTTCTATTACATGAAAGTTTCAAGTTTTCATCCCGCTCTGGGTTTTCCTGTGGGAAATTCCAAATTTTGCTTGGTTCTACTGCATAGTCTGCAGAAGCCATCATACAGGCTACTCCTTGTTGTGATGGGATACTTCCCACTGGGATATGGCCAGATAAAATTGATTTTGGCCTTTGTGGTGATGCAAATCTGTCCTTTCCTCTCACCCAAATCCCACAAGAGTCAGGCTCATGAAGAATTTTTAAGGAGGCCATATGGGCTGAAATGCTCTCCTTGGCTAATACCTCAGAAATGAAAGCTAGCAAGGCAGAAGTGAAGAGAACCATCAGCACTAAAGAAGGGAGGCCTTCTTTGCAACAGCAGGATTAGTGGCCCCCAACATCTCAGCTGAGCCATTATGAAGGGTTTACAAAAAAGAGGACTTCTGTTTGACAACCAAAAGGATTCTAGAAATGTATTCTTCTTAAGAACTCTCAGCCTGAAAATCCAGTTTGGATAAGTTTCAGCCTGGGAAAAATTCTAAAGGACCTTCCCATGGAAATAAATAATTTAAAATGAATCTATACAGCTAACTGTAGATAAAATTGAGTTTCCACTCTAAATCACCATTACTAGTCACATAACTCTTTCACTCTTTTACCTTTTGGGCTAGATTTGGGGGATGTGTGTTTTTTATTTTATTTTTTTAAGTTTTGAAACAAAAAAATGATTCCACTATCATTATCCTCTAAACTGGTTGAATAATACACTTTAGATGGACAGACAGACTCTTTCTCTCTTTCTCCAATAATATATGCATATACTTTGCAAGCTGTTTAACAGCTGATCTCCTTCGCTATAGATATTCAAAACTTGAGAATTAGCATGGATAGAGCCCCTAATTTGTAGATATATCTTTTGATTGTTTGATGAAAACTTGTTATTATTGTTTCTGTTTCTTTTTCCCTTTTAGGCTTTTCTAGTATATTGAGTATTCTGGAAAGGAGCATAATTGCAAGTCTGAGAGAATATACTATTATTAATATTACATTAGCACCTGCAGGCCTCAATCAAGATCAGAAGCCTCATTCTGCTAGGCCCTATACAAACGTATTCAAAAACAGTCCCGCTTTCAAATAGTATACAGTCTAAACAGACAAGATAGACAAAGGATGACAGAAGCAAAATATTATCATAATCCATTTCACAGATGGTGGAACTGAGGTAGAAAAAGATAAAGGCTGGGACATTCAAATTATCTTAATGGAGTCAGGCCTCCAACTCCTATTAATGTTTTCATCCCAAGGTCACAGAGGAAGTTTGTAGCAAACCTAGGAACTGAACCTGGATCTCCTGAGTTCCAGGCTCATGTCTTAACAAAAAGGAGCAATTTCCTTTCCAGACTGTAGTCCTCTATTAATCCACAAAGCACAGACTAGTTTGAACATTGCCAACGTGCTTCCACTCTGATTTGGATGTACAATCTCTATTACAGGAAAGTTATTTCAATAAAAAAGTAAATATTATAACATGCTACCCATATATGTCTATTATGTGAAACAAATATTTAATGGATAATATGAGAAATAACCTGTGACCACATAATCCTATATTGTAGTAATAGATCTTAGTATGCAAGATATGACAAATATGTTTCTAAAGTTTGGAAAAATAATTGTAGAGTATCATACTGTACGGGTTGAATTATTTGAGAAATAGCATAACAAAGTAATAAAAAACAAAAGGCCAGACTGATTCCCAGACTGATGTTGAGCAGCACCTTACCACAAGTCAGCAATACTACTTCTCCTGATTAAGGTTATCAGAACTTGGCCTTAAATGATAATGCCTATGTTTATAAAATGCTTTCAGATCCTTCAGGTTCAAGATGAAATAAACTATATAAATGTAAGATATTACTATTTCAATTTCCTTTTTTTATTTCACGGTCAATATTCATTTTTATAACTATGCTGCTTTAGACTAGTTTAATTATTTTAAATGTGCTGTTATTGGAAGTTATTGAAGGGATAAAAATCAATTTACTGACCTTTCTCTCCCCTCCCCTATTTTTTTCAGATAGTTTCCTTTGAAAGTTTTGCTTGATTTTGTAGGGGGAGAGGAGGTTATTTTATTTTATTCTTTTTCAAGCTCTTCTGTGCCTTTAAAGTGATAGATCTAATACTTCAAAGTATTTTATACCACTAGTATATATATTTTAAAAAGGAAATCAAGCCATTTGTTACAGTACAAAAGAGAATTCTGAAATCGTAACAACCTTAGGCTAATTTACATTAGATGAAAGTAATTGAAACTAATTGATTTGAAAAAAGTGTATTTTACATGGGTGATTTTATTTATTCATAACACCTAGCTACATCTTTAGCTGCTAATACACCTTTTTAATTTACTTACCGTACATGTTTTACTTATTGGTATTAAGAACCATGAACTAATATATACCAATCATACTGAGATAAGTGCACAAATATAATTTGATTTTTAAAATGTGTTAAAATTAGCAAAACGTACCAATGCGACATTAAACTCAGATGACTACAAAGGAATGATCACACATACTGTACATTAGAACTCTGATTATCCAAAAGATAGAATGTATCACTCAAACTTCAGAGCACTGAGGACTGGAATAATGAGGGGAGCTGGCTAGCCAGGGTCCCCTATATGCCAAATGCAAAGACACTTGGTTCCCCTCGTTCTAGGCAGCTGGCTGTCTTGCCCGAGACCTGCTGGCTCAGCAGGACTACAGCACATAAGCCCCAGGATGCGTAAATAGCCCTCCCTGACAGCTGTCTCAGTCCATCTCACATGAATTTTAATGAAATGTCATAATATTATTTTCTCCTCACAAAGTTAGTTTTAATAAAGCCTCTGCTGGCTCCTCACAGGTATTACTTCTCTCTCCCAAGAACCTCCCTTTCTTTTTGTCCTTGATCTTTCAATTCTCTCATTCAGTTTGAACTGTATGGAGGGTATTTGTAGAGTATTTTGCATAGTGACCAGCAGAAGTGGAGACAGTGCTTTGTACTTGGCCCAATATTATCCACCTGCAGGAAAACCTCTACAGTGTTTCCTCCTAATCCTTATCTACAAAATGCAACTCCCTTCTCTCCATCAGCTCGTACATATAACTAAATTCCTTGCCAGACAAAATCAGCTCCACTTTGGATGGAGTAATAAATATTTTGCAAGGGATCTGACAATGTACAGGTCTTTGGGCAGCTAAACATACACACACACACTAAAAATATTCCCTTTCATCTTCATGCAGTCCTGGAAGTTTCTGGTGCTTTTACACTGACCAAGGATAAATTAAAAAATAAAAGCTTGCAGTGCAAAATTTTCAGTGTCTTTAATTACTAAATGAAAAATACATTGTCAGATGCTCTGCTATTAATTACATATCATCACCTGGAAACGTGTGGCTGGTGAAATTAAGATCACAATGAGTGATTCAGACCCACTTTGCATAAAAACAGATTCTAAAGAACATTTAAAATGCTCTAAAAGAAAAGCCATTAGTAAAGCTGTTGCCTATTATAAGGTAATTCTTAGCAATATGATTAACTGTTATTAAATACATAAGCATGTGTCTAAAGAGTGTGTGTTCTATACAGCACACTTCCCACTAAAATTCAGACTGATGAACTTAACAAAAAATAAACAAAAAATCAAAATAATATCCTGATCCTCCCCCTTCTGAGATCAAAGGCATAACTTCCAATGTCCTCATTGGTGTAAGATCAGGGCTTCAGTAAATATTTCTTTGTCAATAGGAAGAGAATACCAGGACACCAACTATGACCTTGAATTGCACAAGTCATAAATTGGCACAGAATTTGCCCAAATGGGAAATAATGTAATTACTGGTCCAGAATATATAATAGCTGATATTAAACAGTTCACATTTAATTACAGCATAGTGGCATCTGAGATATTACAGATATTTCCAGTTGTATGCATAGAGAAACTCTGGCATCTAGCATACTGCGTAAAGAAGATGAAGGTGAATATTGGCAACCACTCTAACATCGTGCAAAGGGCATATCTAAAAGCAGAAATTATTTTTAATTTAAAACAAAAACTTTACAGACAACCTCAGTACACTCCCCTACCCCCTAATTTTAGTTTCCAGGTGTTGTCTGCAAGAGCCAGGGCTTGGAAAATTCTGCTTGATTCTTGTTGAGGGTGAGTAATTTATTATGGGGGAGTGAAATGCTGTTATTTTTCTCATTAACAATCACTGTAATAAAGCATTGGTATGTGTATTTTTTGTCTGGGCTGCTAAATTCTCATGACGATTTTGCAAGACATATCTATATGGATATTCTTCTCTGTGCGTGTTTGTTACATTTTTGGCAAACATATTGAATTCGCAGTTTTATAATACTATTCAAATATCCCAATCACTAGGACTTCAGTACTATGGTAACAGGAGGAAGCAGAACAGCAAATGCACTGGTATGATCTTAAAGGCAAGCCAAGTAAGTTAGTTTTCAGTTAGTTTACCTATATCGGGATAAATTAGTAACTGCTATGATAAAATACATAATAAAATACCTAAATTTAAAAAAAAAAAGTTTTGCTCAATGTATGTGAAATTCAAACTATCTGCACTCTGCAGGGGACTGCCTTTAAAGAGAAAATTCAGTCTTTCCAACTATCTTTGACAGATTTGCCGCTCCAGCAGGAAAACTGGGAATTAACATTTCACTGGGCTAATGGACTGAAACCTTCACTAAGACAATCAAGACAACACAAGTTCACAAGGACCCAGAGATTGATTTATTTCAGTGCCATTTCAAGCATCTTTATGTTTAATACAAATTAATTTACAAGGTTACTGGCCACACTCCTAAGCATGTAGCGGGTGTTGAAGCCACAGCTGGTTCAATGATAAGCAGTAATGGCACATGCCTCTTACTTCTGTGTTTCTTGCTGTTCCACGAACACAGTCAAGGATTTGACTTTAATCAAATTTAGAAGAGTGAACGCTATAGTACATGCTCACAAAAGCCAGGAAACTCAAAGGAAAAACCTTAACATTGTTTATAAGAGAGCTGTAGTCTGACCAATGCCTTGTGCTGCACATCACTGTAAACCTGAGAAAAATCAGCTATTGTGTATTCATGCCACACATGTGATCCCTTCTTCTTCTTGGGCTTTATTGTATTTCTTTCTGATCTCTTTCTTTTAAACAAATTACACCAAAGGTGGATTGTTATCCAGAGGTGTTATAAACACAACTATGGACTGAGACTGTTCTAGGACATAGTCTGACTGGTCGATTATGTCTCTATAATCCCTGGTAGGGAAATAAAATGAGTTAAAAGCAAAGAAGCTGGTTTGGAGGGAAAAGCAGCTGAAGCACACACGCCCCCACGCGCGCACACACACAGACGCGCACTGTCGTTTCTTTGGTTTTCTTACGTTTAGTTGGTGTCTACGCCCAGCCATAATTTCTTGGGTTACCTTTTAAGGTTTTAGTTGCTCATAGTTTTAGTTGCTAAGAGGAAAATCGGGAGCTGTTTAGCACTATCCATTCCTCATCCCTCATATAAAACTAGAACTTCAGAAAGGGGCCTGGAAGCGAACAAAATGCCATTAAGTGCACCAGCTGGCGCCATGCTTTTCAAAGGAAGACACATTAGTTTCAGGGCATCTGGCCTTCCCATGGTACTCCACAGCAGCCAAGAAATATTCAAGTTTCCAAAAGCTGTTTCACGCTCCCAATTCAGTTTTATAAACAGACACCAGAACTTAACTCCTCTAGGCTGTTAGGCAGATCCAGCTGAAGAGAAGCAAGGGAGGTAAATGATAGGGATTTGGAAATGACTCTGAAATCAGAAGGGTAAGGGGGTGGGGGGGAGGGAAGGAAAATATCCAGAAGTGGAACATCAGCTTGTACAAAAGATCATGAATTGTGTGTTGGAGGAGCGTGCTGGGGCAGGAGAAGGGTCACAAGGAGGAGGAGACCTGGGGGACTGGTTCAGAGATGGTGATTTGGACTGATTCAGAGATGGAAGCAGAAGCCCGCACGACTGAGGTCAGTGGGTATTGAGAGAAGTTGGAATCTCAGAGGATCGCCTGGAGTTGTGGGCTTCACCTGAACCCAAAACTCCACACAAACTTCACAGGATGAAGAACACCCTGAAATCACCCAGTTTGGGTTCACTGAAACCCAACTGGCAGGTTTCACACAGCTATAGTTACAGGGCTCTTTGTCTAAAATTAAATTAAAAAAAAATCAAACCTCAGAGATAAACAGCATATTTAATAATGAATGATAAATACCACCACCAACAGCCAGCTGTTATATAGCACTTTTCCGCAGTAGATTTCAAAGTGTTCTACAAAGCAGGTCAGTATCATTTGGGGAAACTGAGGCAGAGACATGCGACATGATTTTCCCACAGTTATTTAAGAAAATAAAAAAGACATTTTAAAGGGTATAATAAAACATATACAGGCAAGATTTTTTTAGTAAATGAAGTAATCAATTACCCACTAGAGTAAAAAGAACAAAGACCTCATCTGCATAATATAATGCTCTTGGCCCATTGTTTGGTCAATATTACAACCTAGGGGGCAATTGTTCTAAAGAAAAAAACAATAAATTACATGATTTCAATCAGCCCCTTCCCTCCACATAAATATCCACAGTTAATTAATATAATAGCTTGATTAAGAAAAAAAACACACATCTTGCAGATTTCCTAAACTTCATTTTCCTTCTTAGCTACATCACAGCTTTTGTGCCATTAGACATTCAAACCACCAGAGTTATACAGTTTACTTGAAAAGGCAATAAGGCTAATAATACTGACAGATATAAATTGTCCACTCATTCCAAATAAGAAATAGAAATGCTGGGCATATAGGAAGAGAAATGTAAGATCTGTTAAGAAATTATTGGAGTCTATTCATTCTAGGTCATTCTGATTTGGCAAGTAAGAATCGGTAAGACTATAATAATATCCACAGAAGTTTTAGCTGTTTTGACTTGAAAATTATATAATAAAATGACTGTTGTATGATACAGAATTACAATTTTTAGATGAGTTATACTACTATAAAAGAATTTTAATATAATATGTTTAGCACCTTCAAAAGAAAGTCATCTTTGCACATAGTTGCCCAGTAAAATACTTTTTTCAATAAAGTCATTTACCAGGGACCAACTTGTTTTGCTACTATTACAGTTTCCCCTCTTACCTATTTTATTTTGCTTTGACAATGTATTTTAAAGGCAGTAAAGCAGAAAGCAGTAAAAGAAGCAATAATGAAGGAAGAGACACACAAAGTGATCCTTAATGGATTGTCAGCTCATGAAGGCAATTCACAAGCTGTAGCAAAATGAGTTCTATGCAGAAAAGAAATCAATACTCATTGTAGCATCCTTCCTACTACACTGCAATTTATCAGCTAAACAGAATACTGTCACATCTCATAGGCCTCAGAAAACTAGTTGCTCTCAGAAGCAGTATTTATGGTATTCAGGTGGTGTCGGAGAGAAGGCCTTGGATTCTTTGACCATGGGATGGTGTTCCATGAAGGAGGAGTGCTGGGCAGAGACGGGCTCCATCTTACGAAGAGAGGGAAGAGCATCTTTGCGAGCAGGCTGGCTAACCTAGTAAGGAGGGCTTTAAACTAGGTTCACCGGGGGAAGGAGACCAAAGCCCTGAGGTAAGTGGGAAAACGGGATACCGGGAGGAAGGACAGGCAGGAACGTCTGTGAGGGGAGGGCTCCTGCCTCATACTGAGAATGAGGGGCGATCAGCAGGTTATCTCAAGTGCTTATATACGAATGCACAAAGCCTTGGAAACAAGCAGGGAGAACTGGAGGTCCTGGTGATGTCAGGGAATTATGACGTGATTGGAATAACAGAGACTTCGTGGGATAACTCACATGACTGGAGTACTGTCATGGATGGTTATAAACTGTTCAGGAAGGACAGGCAGGGCAGAAAAGGTGGGGGAGTAGCACTGTATGTAAGGGAGCAGTATGAATGCTCAGAGCTCCGGTACGAAACTGCAGAAAAACCTGAGTGTCTCTGGATTAAGTTTAGAAGTGTGAGCAACAAGAGTGATGTAGTGGTGGGAGTCTGCTATAGACCACCGGATCAGGGGGATGAGGTGGATGAGGCTTTCTTCCGGCAACTCGCAGAAGCTACTAGATCGCACGCCCTGGTTCTCATGGGTGACTTTAATTTTCCTGATATTTGCTGGGAGAGCAATACAGCGGTGCATAGACAATCCAGGAAGTTTTTGGAAAGCGTAGGGGACAATTTCCTGGTGCAAGTGCTAGACGAGCCAACTAGGGGGGGAGCTTTTCTTGACCTCCTGCTCACAAACAGGGAAGAATTAGTGGGGGAAGCAAAAGTGGATGGGAATCTGGGAGGCAGTGACCATGAGATGGTCGAGTTCAGGATCCTGACACAGGGAAGAAAGGTAAACAGCAGGATACGGACCCTGGACTTCAGGAAAGCAGACTTTGACTCCCTCAGGGAGCAGATGGGTAAGATCCCCTGGGGGACTAACATGAAGGGGAAAGGAGTCCAGGAGAGCTGGCTGTATTTCAAGGAATCCCTGTTGAGGTTACAGGGACAAACCATCCCGAGGAGTCGAAAGAATAGTAAATATGGCAGGCGACCAGCTTGGCTTAACGGTGAAATCCTAGCGGATCTTAAACATAAAAAAGAAGCTTACAAGAAGTGGAAGGTTGGACATATGACCAGGGAAGAGTATAAAAATATTGCTTGGGCATGTAGGAATGAAATCAGGAGGGCCAAATCGCACCTGGAGCTGCAGCTAGCAAGAGATGTCAAGAGTAACAAGAAGGGTTTCTTCAGGTATGTTGGCAACAAGAAGAAAGCCAAGGAAAGTGTGGGCCCCTTACTGAATGAGGGAGGCAACCTAGTGACAGAGGATGTGGAAAAAGCTAATGTGCTCAATGCTTTTTTTGCCTCTGTCTTCACTAACAAGGACAGCTCCCAGACTGCTGCGCTGGGCATCGCAACATGGGGAGTAGATGGCCAGCCCTCTGTGGAGAAAGAGGTGGTTAAGGACTATTTAGAAAAGCTGGACGTGCACAAGTCCATGGGGCCGGACGAGTTGCATCCGAGAGTGCTAAAGGAATTGGCGGATGTGATTGCAGAGCCATTGGCCATTATCTTTGAAAACTCGTGGCGAACGGGGGAAGTCCCGGATGACTGGAAAAAGGCTAATGTAGTGCCAATCTTTAAAAAAGGGAAGAAGGAGGATCCTGGTAACTACAGGCCGGTCAGCCTCACCTCAGTCCCCGGAAAAATCATGGAGCAGGTCCTCAAGGAATCAATCCTGAAGCACTTACACGAGAGGAAAGTGATCAGGAACAGTCAGCATGGATTCACCAAGGGAAGGTCATGCCTGACTAATCTAATCGCCTTCTATGATGAGATTACTGATTCTGTGGATGAAGGGAAAGCAGTGGATGTATTGTTTCTTGACTTTAGCAAAGCTTTTGACACTGTCTCCCACAGTATTCTTGTCAGCAAGTTAAAGAAGTATGGGCTGGATGAATGTACTATAAGGTGGGTAGAAAGTTGGCTAGATTGTCGGGCTCAACGGGTAGTGATCAATGGCTCCATGTCTAGGTGGCAGCCGGTGTCAAGTGGAGTGCCCCAGGGGTCGGTCCTGGGGCCGGTTTTGTTCAATATCTTCATAAAATGATCTGGAGGATGGTGTGGATTGCACTCTTAGCAAATTTGCGGATGATACTAAACTGGGAGGAGTGGTAGATACGTTGGAGGGCAGAGATAGGATACAGAGGGACCTGGACAAATTGGAGGACTGGGCCAAAAGAAACCTGATGAGGTTCAATAAGGATAAGTGCAGGGTCCTGCACTTAGGACGGAAGAACCCAATGCACAGCTACAGACTAGGGACCGAATGGCTAGGCAGCAGTTCTGCGGAAAAGGACCTAGGGGTTACAGTGGACGAGAAGCTGGATATGAGTCAGCAGTGTGCGCTTGTTGCCAAGAAGGCCAATGGCATTTTGGGATGTATAAGTAGGGGCATAGCGAGCAGATCGAGGGACGTGATCGTTCCCCTCTATTCGACATTGGTGAGGCCTCATCTGGAGTACTGTGTCCAGTTTTGGGCCCCACACTACAAGAAGGATGTGGATAAATTGGAGAGAGTCCAGCGAAGGGCAACAAAAATGATTAGGGGTCTGGAACACATGACTTTTGAGGAGAGGCTGAGGGAACTGGGATTGTTTAGTCTGCAGAAGAGAAGAATGAGGGGGGATTTGATAGCTGCTTTCAACTACCTGAGAGGTGGTTCCAAAGAGGATGGTTCTAGACTATTCTCAGTGGTAGAAGATGACAGGACAAGGAGTAATGGTCTCAAGTTGCAGTTGGGGAGATTTCGGTTGGATATTAGGAAAAACTTTTTCACTAGGAGGGTGGTGAAACACTGGAATGCGTTACCTAGGGAGGTGGTAGAATCTCCTTCCTTAGAAGTTTTTAAGGTCAGGCTTGACAAAGCCCTGGCTGGGATGATTTAATTGGGGATTGGTCCTGCTTTGAGCAGGGGGTTGGACTAGATGACCTCCTGAGGTCCCTTCCAACCCTGATATTCTATGATTCTATGATTCTATACCGGTTCCACCACAGCTGAATCTGATTTGTTTATAGCATAGGTCTGCTGCCTTTCAATTTGAAAATCAGGACAGGGCAGCCTGTTTAACAACAAGAGCCAACAATTTTGCTTTATGAAGTGCACTCTGAGGGTCAGATATGATCCAGGGAATCCTGGAATATAGCCCGTGGCTGCCTTCTCCCTGTGATTTCAAGTAGAGGACAAAGCTGTCCAACTGCAAATTTTTACTGCTGGTGATCTCAGACAAGTTTATTTCAGCCAAGCAGGAATAATTTAATGCACTTATTTTTAAAAGTAAAATACATGTAAATATGTATTATGCAAATTGTGTGTGGTTCTGGGTCTTCTAATGTGTTGTCAATGCAGCTCTTGATGTAGAAAAGTCTGAGCACCACTGCTTTGAAAAATAGGACAACAGAGGACCTATTTTGGAGAAAGCAAATTAAAGCCTTCCATGACTTAAATTGATCTTTAAAAAGCTGCAAGTATTTACACAGTAGGAAAAACTCACGATAATGTAGCTTCTGTACTTACTAATACAGGTGAGGATGAGGAGAGGAGAGTAAAAGGGAAAAAAACTAAAACCTTATAGAAATTTAGCCTTTCAAAATGCCATCACCGATGCCTGCAATTTAATAACGTTTTCTTTAACTGAATTCTTGAATATTTACCATTTCAATCGTATACAGTGGAAATATCAGCTATCCTCAGAGATGCAATATGTTCTGGTACAATGCAAGATATGAAAGACTGTATATGAAAACATAAAATTAATCAGTAAATATTGTCTCAGTCATGTAATACTTTTCTGTATTTTCACTGATCAACAATTGAAACTTTTCCCCTTTGATATCAGGCAACCATGTTCATGGATACTTAATGTAAAATACCAGGCTAACTAACAAATGAAGACAGACTCTTTAGAGATTATTCCTGTTTCAACATTTACAAGTCTACAGCTCTACATGCCCTGTAAAGCCAGTCACTATACTTGTGATACATACATTATTCAAAAGAACAGGATATTTTAACTGTTACCAATATTTCTTCTGGATAAGCAAGCCTCTGAGGGTTTGTCTACTTTGTGAGATCATGTGCTCTATGGGGGTGTCATTTCTAAAGAGCACTAACATGATGTGTATTAATTGGTGTGTGAAGACCCTGCTGGTGTGCTTTAAAGTAATGCTATTTGAAACAGTACTATGGTAAAGTGCATTTAGGAACCTTTACTGCAGACTAATTAATCCACAACATATTAGTGTGCTTTAGAAATCACACCCCCATAGAGCACACCCCACTACCCCACCACTTAGACATGCCCGAGTTTAAGCAATATAGGACTCAAAAGCTCACCACTTGGACAGATTAGCATATTTCTGCATGTCAGATAATACAAACAGGTGTTTAGCAAAACACAATGGGATTAAAGAGAAGATAAATCCAGAGTTACATAAGTAAACATATCAATGTCTTGCTGAAAGAGCCAACATATGCTATAAACCTTCTAAATATACCAATCAGTTTGAATGCACTATGAAAAATCTATGTTAAATATCAGGGATGTAAAACAGGAATGAATGTATTAGAATGCTTTTTCTGGATAAAACCAATTCGGAGCCACCTGCTCTCTTTTATTGGCGAATGCTTGAAGAACCTTCCTCAGAATCCCTGTAGATGGTGATGCAGTTTCTGTTTCAAAATGCTTCATGGCCAGACTGTGTAAGTTGATGGTTAAAAAGTACAAATCTAGTTAAAATTGCATGGGGCCAATCTGCCTGTTTATTTTTTTCAAATCAGTGCACAAGGGGTGTGTGTGTGTGTGTGTGTGTGTGTGTGTGTGTGTGTGTGTGTGTGTGTGTGTGTGTGTGTGTGTGTGTGTGTTTAGGGGATTTATCACATAACCACTCTGCATATAACTGCTGATTAAATAGGGGAAATCCAGCTAAAACAAAACACCAAAAGTACCATACCCCCACTTTTCTCCTTCAGTTAGGACCAGATTCTGCCACCCTTACTTACAGTGAATAGTACCTTACTCCACAAGTAGCGTCACTAAAATCAGTGGGACTCCTCAGGAATTAAAGTATGATTTAGAATGTGCAAAGGTGGCAGAATACAATCCTCTGAATTCTGCTCACTGTCTCAAACTGGCTCTGAAGATAATTACTTGAAGGTAATCACTGAGGACTTCATTCCCCACTCCCATTACACCCCCAACTGCTACTACTGAATACTTAATATGTATCTATATACCCTACAATGTTATATGTCTTTTTTGAGCATTAGAGAGGCAAGGTGGATCTCAAGATGTAATATCTTTTACTGGACCAGTTGCGGTTGCAGAGAAAGACAAACTTTCAAGTTTACACAGAGCTCTCCTACAGGTCTGGCATTACTGAGCATTTACAGTGATACCCTGAACTAGTAACCATGCGCGAAGAATATTCTCACATTTATGTTTTACAAATGTTTTGGTTCCAGGGCAAAAAGAAGTCCTGATTGACACTCAGTAATTTTCCTCTGTTCGTCTTTAGAGGAGCAAACCATTAACACTGACGGGACCAAAACCACAGAAAAGAAACGTCACGTTCAAACTGAGATTACAATTTTGTAAACACTCTCTTGATATCAGCTGCATGAACAAATAGCTTTCTTCAAGAACAGCCCAGCTTTTGCTGATATGCTCCCTCCTTCTCTCCAAGCAAAGTAAATATTCAGTCAGAATGCTGAAGGGACAATACAATAAATGGAGCAAAATTCAGGTAGGGGTGGGATCATCTCTGTCTGGGAAAAAGCTGACTACTATTCTGGTAACCTTTACTCGCATTGAAAAGAACCTTATTCCTAACTCTGACTTCTCTCTAACTTCAATGGAACTACTCAGAGGAAGGTACACACATACACACCTATTGCTTGTATAATAAACAATAATATTGAGCCAAATGACCCTGTAAGCTGTGTTATGTCGTGGAGAGAAACAAAAAAAACAGTTGACAAGGATGAAGGTTCTTATGGATTCTCACAGTCAGTCAAGCTACCCAACAGGAAAAAACCTCTGAAAACATCCCCAAGCCCATCCATAAAGCTGCCAGGCCATGTGAACAGACAAGAGGTCATGAGGAAGGAAGGATTAGAGGAGGAGACAGTAGGAGAAAGGAAAGTTGAGATGAAGAAGGCTCTCAGCTAGCCGGCAGGAACTCAACTCAGCCCAGCAACAAAACTTTGATTTCTGTGGCAGTTTCCGGAAGCACAAGAATGAAAGAAGGGACATTTGCAAATGGAGGTTTTTACTGAATTAAATAGTACACCCCTGGCTTTGTTGTTCATATCATTCACTTTCAACCTGGACTTAGGCAATGTTTCTCTGTGCATCCCCTGCTTCTACAGAATGTCCAGCTTCCAGAAGAATGCAGTGCTGATGTGCAGTAGAAACCAATGGACTTTGGTGCAGGATTTCAGCCCAGTATGCCATGGGCCCCTTATTTCCATATGTGTCGCTTCACTTGTCTATTCAGAATTCTCAAGGTTTCAATTCAATAATTATTAAGAAATGTAGTCTACTTCTGGATTTCCTCCCAACTTTTTCCCATTCAGACTTAGTCTTGCTGTATTCCATTGGAATCAAGCAATATCCATAGATATTGTACACATGCACTTCAGCAATGTACATGGACATGCCTTTTTAGCAAACTAAAAGATGCTGCACTGTTTTAAGTTTCTGTACATTTTCTTTGTGCTACAAGATTGTTAGTTTTGCCAAAATGGCTCATGACGATCCTCTGATATGAAAGGATCTTGAAAGGTTCAATATACAACATACAGTACTATATAATTTTGCCCAGTAAACTTTGTTGACTTCCTAGATTGCTATTCCAATTCCTGGCTTTATTTTATTTTTGTTGCAGAAGCAATGTTAATATCCTTAAAATAAAGTCATACATTATACAAAAATGCCTATTCAAGGGATCGCTTCTGTAAAAAAAACAAAAGAAAATGTCTACAAGAAAACAGCAACCATTACTAGAGACAGAAGAACAGGGATGGGAGGAAAAGAAAGAGGTTACTTATCTCATATTCCCAGCCACCTTCAGTTCAGTTCTGAGATAGCAAAGTGTTTGAATAGCGGTAAGAGACTCTCTGTAGATAATACAGCAAATAACTAGTTTCTGATTTCTTATATAACAAATGAAAGCACTGTTTCTTCCTTCTCTAAAATATATATGAAAGGTAGGGACAGAACAGAAAAAGTACAGCTAGAAATGATGATTGTGCTTTAAAAAAAGACGTGTTCATTGACGACAAGTTCCTTTAACCTGCAGAAGTATCCTATCAGAGTATAGTTGTGCTGAGTATTTACATAGCAGAATATCCTAAAACTATATGTATTTTGAAATGTTAGATTATGATGATTGTTTTAATATTGCAGAGACTAAAAGCTCTGCACTGAAGTTTGCCTTTCAGCTAGTTGTAGCAACAAGAATAACCCTGAAGAGCAGCTAGAAAAAGCATATAGCAATATCTATCCTACATTATGTTTTAAATAGCTATTTTAGGGAATGACTGTTTAATTTTGAACTAAAATAGTCTTCTCTCAGTCTATCAAATTTATTTTTATTGATATTTTATGTGTATTACAAATAGTCATATTCATAAGAAATACAATTGGAAAAGTGAGAATTTTGATCCTCTCCCACAAAATATCATAGACATCTATTAAATGGACCCCATAAAAACTAGAAACCTGCCACCTAACCTCAGATAATAAAGCCTTTAAGATCATTCATAGGACTAAAACAACAGATAGAAGGATGGAAGCTTACGTTGACTATGTGTACACTCACCCCTCCAATTATATAAAACATAGTTAAATTACACTCCTTGGATATCATTGTCTAATATATTATCCCAGTATAGTGCCTACTTGATAACTTTGAAAATGTTAGTGAATTTGTTTTCAAATATTTTTCAAAAAATTTTGCACAAATATTTTGTTGCTTTTCAATCAACTGGCCAAAATATTTTGAAAATAAAGAATATCTTGGCCGTCTTGGATGTCACTGTTTACCACTTGTAATGTCTGTGTGTTACAAAGAGTATCTCTGTGCAAGCTACTAAAATGCTGAGAAACGCTCAGAGTGAAATGTGAACAGGTGACTGGAATCATTTCTAGAAAGGTTTTCATCATCGCTGCAGCAAACAAGAATCTCATATGCAGGGTTTCCTACAGTTTCATTTTAGCATATTCTTTGAGGCCTTCACACATAAGTTACTGTATAGAACATTAGATACTAAACCTATAACTGTGTCAACTCAGATGATCAAGTATAAAGTTCAGTGACAAAAATAGTTTAATATATATGGAAACTGTCATTACAAATCTGAATGATAATCAATAGCCAACACATAGCCACAGGGTGAAAAATGATGGTTTGAAACCTCAGTCATACAAGTAAAAAATAATGGCACACCACATTCATAACTGGATAACCTATTCCTAATGATTAAACAAATATTTCTGTTCTTTAAGGTTCACATTTTATTTGGAGAAATTAAATCAAATGGATTAGCTGTGCCACACAAAGCACTGACTGGCACCTGATAACTAGTTTTAAATATTTATTATGAGTGACATGGTGGGCCTACTGAAATCAATGGGAGCTTTGCCATTGACTTCAACAGGGCCAGGTTTCCATCTTCAGAGCACAAAGCCAGTTAAGACACTATGAATTTTCAGTATGTTGAGATTTAAACCTTTTTACAAACCTGATGCCCTTTTGGTCTAATGTAAAGGCTTTCCTGGATAGATAGAGAGTCTAGTAGTTTAAACTCACTTCCCTGTGGACAAGATCCAGTGATTTATTTCTAATAATTCCCTGGCCCTATTATTAAGTCATAGAGAGATTATATGGATTGTCTGTCTATATTAGTAACTTTTATTTGCATTTTTGTGCTCAAGAGAGTAATATTGTCATCAGCTGCTTCAGTTATCGGGTAAGTATATTTTTTGGCTCCCTGCCATATATACAAAGTATATATATACATAAAGTTCTGACTTTACAAAGAAACATTGACCTTGCTAATTGAGTCATCTACCAAAGTGATACCCTACCTAAATGCATAAAAGGAAAGTGAAACCCCACAATGCGTGCACACCGGCACACATGGTACCTGTAAAAAAACCCACTGAAACAGGTTTTTCCCTCCCCTAATATAAAGGATCAGCTTCCAAAAAGGGCTGATATGGTTGGGATGAGGTTGTGGGAATGAGCTCCCAACATCTATAAAATGCCTATAAAAGACCAACGTCTCTGATAGCCTATGATAGCCAAACTCCTGATCACATATCTTCATGTGGCAGGGTTGTTTGTTTTAATCCAAAAATGGAGGTGTAAAAGGTGGGTATCTGGTGCCTTTTAAAAATGACTAGACAGCTCATGGCAGATGGGGCTCTCCAGTCCAGGAGGACAGTTTAACTAGGAAAAGGAAAATTCTGGATCTACTAGGGCTGGGGCAACATGGCGGGAAGAGAGTGGGCCTATACTTAGTTTAGCTGGGGAAAGGCCCTCTCACTGTGGTGGATGTCAGGGATGCCAACCAATACACTATAGTTTTTTTGGTGCAAAAGTGATTAATTCAGTGCAAACAGTTTATTTTTTTTTGGTGAGTTACCAAAGCATAGTAGTAGATACCAGTTATAAGGAGAGGTGAGACTGGCCTGTATGCCTCTTTGCGAGGGATCACTGCTAACTGTGGAAGTATGCCAGAATGCCTATGCCAGAATTTTTACCACTTCAAATCTGGCAGCCACAGGATAGTAGGATTTCTGGTGGTCAGCATCAGACCTGTCTCTAGAGGGTCAAGGGAATTAGTGGCCAGAATGAAGAGTGAGAGAAAAAGCAATGACCTTCACAGCCAAAGAAGACCCATATTATAAAAGTAGCAACACTGAATGTTTGAATGGTAGAGATGTGGAAGTAGCTTACATGATGGTAAGAAAAAAATTCGATGTTCTGTGCTGACAGCAGGAAACATGATGGATGGGGAACGCAGCAAAGGAGTTTGGCTTAGATTGTAAACTCTTCTACATGTGTGATAAAAGGGATGGAGTCGAGGTGGTAGTAGGGTTGCTAAGTTTGGTTGGATGTATTCCTGGGGGTTTTATCACATGACATCTTTAATCCTGGAGACTCAGGACAATCCTGGAGGTTTGGCAACCCTTGGTGGTAGTGAGAAGTGAGTTGAGGAAGATGGCGATTGATAACAATACAAGTCCAAATTAAAGAGCACAAGTTGTTTTATGAACTAGCCTGATATCTAGTGAGAAGGTAATGCTGCAGCACAAGACTCTTATGGCAGACTGTGGTAGAGTGTTCGGCAATGAGAAAACTAAGCACAAGAGAAATAAGATTAATATACATACAGTAAGTATGTGGCAGAGAAGTTCCCCTCACTTCCCTATCGGCAGCTTCCCTACTTGAATGGATACATCCCACAGCCCATAAAAAAACATGCTGTCCTGCAACCAGCAGGGCTCTATTCCCAATGGCACATGCACTGCCTGGCCTCTGCTGACTG
The DNA here is from genome assembly GCF_965152275.1 of Natator depressus. Taxonomy (NCBI): domain Eukaryota; kingdom Metazoa; phylum Chordata; order Testudines; family Cheloniidae; genus Natator; species Natator depressus. The sequence goes on along the minus strand of NC_134244.1, from coordinate 48,083,475 downwards.
GGGGAAGCAGATTTGGTCCAACTGCACATGATGGGTTAGGCAATATCTTTTACTGGACCAACTTCGGCTGGTGAGAGAGACAGATCTCTATGCCTTCACGAAGCTACCTTGACAGGCCCACCCACAGCGAAGCAGAGAAGAGGGATTGGAAAATGTAAGTTCTGGGGCCGGGACCATCTCTTTGTTCTCTTTGTACAGTATCTAGCACAATGGGGTCATGGCCCATGACTGGAGCACTTAGGCACTACTGTAATAACAATAATTAGTATAGGACAGAGGAGAAGGACTTTTACAAAAAGAGGAAAAAAGATTGGAACATCTGTTTGGGGAAGAGCCTGGGAGAACAGCAATACCCATAACGTGAAACATGTATTAACTATTGCATTTGCTAACAGATTTTTATATTTTCACAATTATAAATAAATCTTGGATTAACCTTTTGTCAGAGTATTTGAAAAAAAATCTTTAATATTAATACTATTACCACAGCAAGACCAGATGGCTGTGCTGAGTACACCACACCTCATGAGGTCGCTGGAAGCACTTGCAGAAATATACCTCAGGCGTTCTTTAATCAATACTACCACACAATCTGCCATGCCTTATTGCTTAACTCTCCAAAGCAACCCTCCGTCACATAGCTCCTTTTAGATTTGATTCAATGTGACAATACTCTGTGAATAAAGTGATTGCTTTATAAAGAAAGACTTTAAATAAAAATGATCCCAATAAAAAAAAAAGAAGAAGCAACAGAAACATCTTTCACACATCACTTCCCTAAGTTTGATTTGTTCCTGTTTCAAAGGAAGAAAACTTATTGTATGTGCTCACAAATTTTCATGTACTTGGAAGCAAAACATGTTTAGTTTCACTTAAATAATTGTGAGTCTAATCCTGAGCTTGTTAGAAACTAACTGCCACGTAACCAGGTTCTACACTGGCCTGATCAATGCCCATCGTTCCTGAGCTCAGTAAGGAAGCAGGGCGAGGAGCAAATGAGGGAGAGGGAAGAGGTAGGAATCTAATCCAAATGGCGTGACCATCAAGAAATTCCACTCCTGTTCTCCCCACATATATGAGGTGTGTCCCCCTTTTAAAAAATTAAAGGATTATTTTAGATGGCTTGGGGGTTGTTTTTGAAAATGGATAGTTTCCGCTGTTCTTACCAGTTGCCAGTGGGCCCAAACTGCTCCCTAGCTGCCAACTCAACAGGCCATTTCAATTAATTAAGCTAAAAATATTTGCTTGTAATTGCATCAAAATCTGTAACAAATACAAGCCTCTCTTTCAGACACAAATGCTGTTTTCTGTCAATTAAAGATCCAGGGAAAATGCAGAAAATTTGTTTTCACGGGGTCAAAACCCTTATCCAGTGCTGACAGCCAGATAGGTCTGGGTGCATGGAGGTGAAGCTTCTCGCTCCCCACCTCCCTGTTTCCAGCTGGTTAAAAGAGTGGCAATTCACCCATTCCCTGACACACCTCCCTGATCTGTCCTCCACCAGCTCTGGGTCATACAGCCCAATATTGGAATTCAGCGTCTGCTCTTCAGGTGTCATTTGGCCTGGGATAGCCTTCCCTCCTCCCTCAGATGGATGCAATGGAGAAGCACTGCAACCTGTCTGCCTTATGCTGAAGTTACCCTCCACACCCCAGCAAGACAGAGGGGCAGCCATCTAAGTGCTGACCAGCTGACGCAAAGGGTTTCAGTAGGAGCCACACAGCTCCATTCTGTTTGGCATGGCAGAGCTAGGATTTGTCCCAGTACAAATTATTTTTCTGCATTTTTTCTGGATCCTTAATTAGTGGGAAACAGCAAATGTGCCTTCGGAGTGGGGAGGGAGAAGGCTTTTAAATAAACAATACAGATGAACCTACAAGGGAATATATTCAAATTTGGATTATTTGTGATCAGCTATATGACATGCACATTCCCCTATATGTGAATGATTAACAGATACTCCCAGTTAAGATGATTGTAATTCCTCTAAGGAGTCGCATGTATAAATGTAGCATTTTACTGCTTTAGAATGAAGAACCACATTGCAAACCCATTGCGCAATGTCACCCTGATTTTCAATAAGGCTAAATAGCTGCAGCCCCACTGAGGGAGGGGGCGTCAGCACCTCTAAAAATCAGGAAATATTGTACATTTTCACTTTAATCACCAGTTTTTGTTTTGGGGGCTTTTTATTTCCCTCCTCGCCTGTATTTTATTTGCTTCTGTTGCACAATCAAGACTACCAGCTGAGAATGTGTTAGGGTAAGGACAAGGACCCTGTGGGGAATTGTCACAAATTATAACAAAGTTGCAACCTTATTTGGATTGGTTATTCATCATCTCAAAATAAACATGTTAGATACTTTGGGATAGATTTTATAATGCTTACTTTATATTATAATGACCCAATCTCCCAAATGCTACACACATAAGTAATCCTTTTGCCTTTCATGGGACTTTTCATGTGTGTATATCTACTCATAGGCCTAAGTATCTGCTGAATTGAGCCATAAAGCCACCACATTTTGAGAAAAATGCTTCAACTGAACGTTTTCTGTTTACTTTTTCACATTTATGTTTATTAAGATTTACAATAAAATTGGAGAAATCTCTACCCTGTAAGAATAAATTTGGGTTTGTTTACTTCTCCCTCCCTCCATTAAGGAATTCTTATTCCTTTAAAATCAGTTCTACAAAGATAAAAAATAAATCTGATAGATAAATGGGTACTTTAAGGTCAATTAGCAAAGCCTTCTTCCCTCTCCACCCCCATAATGCACTGCCCTTTATCTGTTTTCAGTGATGTTTGTGACTTCATGAGTAAAAGAAAGCATGGAACAAGCATCCCAAGAAGCAGAGAATAAGTCTCTAATGCATTAGCATTATACCAGACCCACTACTCCATCTGTTATCAAATTATAGACCATGGCAAACCCCATTATGTTATTGCTGTCATCATTATAAAATGGATAATTGCATTTTTCTAAGTGATATGGATATTGTAAAAAAAATGCAGAATAATGAGTTGTGTTCAATATTTAAAATTCTTCACCTTTTGCAGATACTACAGTTATCAGTAAACTTGGGATTCTGCAAACATTTAGACGAACACATAGTTCCACTAGAGTTAATACGACTACACACCCCGTAAAGATCCGTGTGTGTGTAGTTGTTTTCAGGATCAGAGCACAAAATAGGAACCAAGGAGAGTAACACTGTTTTATTGGAATAAACGTTTCTTGCTTTCCAAAGGTATTCTTAATTTTTTTAAAATGTAGTATTTCTCTCCATGAAAATGAAAAGTCCATACTGCAATATTCTAGTCTTTAACAGAAAAGAAATAACTCATTGTAAAATTAACGGAAGTAAGAAAATGTTATTAAAAAGAAAAGAGTAATTATTCTGTACTGTTTTAATCTGCATTTAGAGAGAGATTACAAAGGGTGCCTTGTAGTCATCAATGCACATGCTATATAATCCCTTCTCTCTAATTGCAAATTAAAGTGTGCATTATGATTTCAAAATAGCTAAAATAAATATACCTAAATGTGCACTTCACACACACACACACACACACACACACACACACACACACACACACACACACACACAAGGCTTTTAAAAATGTACATATAAAACAATATACAAACACAAACATCAGTATCAGAGAAATCTCTGGATTTCCCTCCCTCAATCCTATTTGCCCATTTTTAGATCAGAGATATCCACCTAAATTACGGCTGCTAAATGCATAACCAACACCAGGATGAGCACAGTTTGCAAAACACAGATACAATTTAGTCTACTTCAGAAGTAACCACAAATACAATAAAATAATTAGCATCCTCTACAAGAAAGGCAAATACAACACCTGTGACATTATACTGGAGCTCAGGCAACCTAGGCTTGCTAACTGCTGCCCCATTGTGGTGTGTATTTTAACAATCATAAGTACTTGGATTACTCAAAACCAAACAAAAACTGATTAATATGTTTGTTTCCCATTTCGTTGTCCCTTAATTTTTTTAAAGAAATTAATAAATCCCTTAAAGATATAAACTGTTGTATATTGAGAGAGAGGTATTTGCTAGAGCTCAGCAGTTGACACTATCCTGCCTTTACTTACAACCACAATCAGATTACCCACAATATGAATAGAGCGGTTTGGGAGATGAAGTCCATAGTCAGCAGTCTCCCTCACAGAACCTGGCGAAAACCTGCAAGTTACACAGCAGAGGTAAGAAGTGGTTTGGAAAGCTGACTGTTCAAAGGGAATGGATTAACAGTGGAGAGGAAAGGGGAACAAATGCCTATGGTAAAAAGCCAAAACAGGATTCCTTTTCAGTGTCTAAAACTTGCAGCTATGCATGTGAGCAACTTTATTCCCCCCTGAGTGGGACTACTCAAGTGCATAAGTGTTTGCAGGATCATGGTCCATGAATCCTTCTTTAATCAAGAAAAATAACTCACTGCTATGATTTCTACCATGCACAAAAAAAATCACTGGTCCCATGTTCTGGATGCCCTTGTCAATATTGTACAATAGACACTAAAATGAACACTCTCTAAGCTGCCCCCAAGTCAGAATATCAATCACAACAAAAATATATATAACTACATTTAATCCCCTCAACTTCTCCTCTGTGAGGAAGAGGGGGGAAGGGATTCTAATGAGTCCACTGTGGGTTGCATTGATTTAAGTCAGATCATGATTAAATCTCCTCACCCAACCATTCCTGTGCCTACTTCTTTCATGCTTTCCTCTACACTTGACATGCGCTCTCCAAATCTAGTCACCAAGCCAACAGCCTCACTCCATTCAAAACCCACCTAAAAACAAACTAACAAACAAAATGCCCTCACTTCTGCCATACAGCCCACAAGAAGGAAGCAACTGAAATTCAGATTAAAAACTGAGAAGGGTACATGAACAAAAATCACAATAATTGTGGATCCTATCTTTAAGATAAAATATTTCTCCATCTCTCAAACTCTTATTAACTTATCAGCTGTAGTTTAAAAAAATGCACACATTGTACAAATAAATGTTACGGACTATCTTGCTACAATAAATACATACACAGCCCTACGTAAAAAGTCAATTCAATGGTATGTCCGATTTGTTTCACAAATATGCCACAGTCTCAGTGTCCAGCAATCACAAAAAACAGGAATAATAGTTTTAGAAGTGAAGGTCATGCTCCATATTTTTCAGATGATTCAGCCCTCCGCTATCACTTGTCACATCCTGCTGCTTTTCTTGATAGTTTCAGAGTAGCAGCCGTGTTAGTCTGTATTCGCAAAAAGAAAAGGAGTACTTTTCTTTTTTCTTGATAGTGATTTTTTTCTTTGTTTCTGATATGAGACAGTTTCTCATAAGACATATTTTCTTTTTCCTTTCTCTATACCTTTCTCTCTTCATTCCTTGTTGTCTCTGATCTCCTATCCCATCCCATCCCCATTATTTTCTTTGATACTCTCTTTTCATCCCAGCCATTTCCATTCTTCCCCTACTGCTCACAAGCCAACATCTCACTATTTTTTCCCTTTCTCTTTTTGCTTCTCTTCTCCACTTTTTCCCATTTGCACTTTTGAAAATTGGTTATCAGCTATAGTTCTAATGTCTAATACTAACAGATCACTTAGATACCATGTGATAGGCAGCTTACGGAGACCCCACATGACATAGAAGGATGCACGATTAGCATTGAACAACAGGTTCATTTTCACTGTAAGGCATGTAATGTGAGTAGGTTCTTCTAGTGAACCCTTTGGGGATGGGCTATTTGTGGATGGAAGTTTCTAGAAACTGATGGGGAGGGGGAAAAATGTCAAGAGTGCATACTCAGATGTAAAGATGTCATGCTGATTGCGTGACAACTGATCACAGTGAGGGTCAAAAAGGAAGATACACCTCTGGGTGGGGTGGAGTTGAGGGAAAACAAAAAACCCTCTTGACTCAAAACAACCAAAAAACAATAATGTACCCCTGCCTGAGTTGAGCTTGGTGTACAGTCAGTTCCAGGAGGAGGGACGGGGGCGCGTAGGACAGGGAAGGAAACTAGTTCACATCTAGTCTATGCCTTCCCTTTCCTCAGGGAAACATGGCCACTCTCCCCCAAGTACAGTAGCCAAATGAGTCTTTTCTTAAAGGAAACAAATACTCAAATAGAGTTTGTGTTCAGACTGTCCCTTGTCTGGGAGAGTCCTGGTCTACCTCCCTCACTCACCACATGGTGAGTCTGTTTATTTCCAAAGGAATCCCATTGTCTCAGCAGCTGGTCGTTGCCCCAGGTCTGTAAACCAAGCTTCTTCTACGCATCTATGTATGTTAGGGCAGTTGCCACTTAAGTCTACTACCTCCTTTTTCTTCTGTTCCTTCCTGATTATTAGCTCAAGGCTTGATGCACCAGATAAACTGGTCTTGCCTGCATCATCTAAGTTCCTGAATCCAGCCATATCACTAACCCCTTTCTGCCATGGCCCAGTATCAGGTTTGCATATCTCTTCACACCAGAGTATCACTTCAGAGACCGAAATGATTCCATATATGTAAAAATGTAGATGTACCTAATATGCAGTGATTCACAAAAATCAGCCCCTTGGAGATTGCTTAGATATATTTAGGAGCTAATAGAAAGTATCACCATTGCTGTTTGAAGTAGAAACTTTTCAAAGGGTCTGTTTGAAGACAACGCATCCCTCTTTAGGGCTTAAAGTAATGCTTATTGAAATGTCGAGTTTGTCTTTGCACAGAGATGGCATTGCATTAACTTATAACAGAATTTTAGGGTTTGGACAGCTTATTTAAAATACATTGATACGGCCCTGTTGCCGGTGCCTGACTTCTGTCAGAGCCATGGGAGCTGCCATACCACATCACACTAATGATTCATCTAATACAGTATTGTGTTTTTGACAACAACTAGTATCAGATACTTCAGAGGAAAGTGCAAATAACCCAGCAGTGGACAACTATGGAATAACTGCCCCTAGGGGTAGTTTCAGCCTAACTCTACTGGTAAGTGTTTGGTTTATGCTATGGTTTCTATTTTTCCTCCATAGGGCTGCAGGCCATTTTCCAGATACATCCTCTCCATGTTCCCCCGTCCCCGTCCGTCCGTCCCCCGCCTCCGGCCAAAAAAACCCCTGTATTAAAATGAAGGCATGAGTATGCAAGTAAAATATTAACGAAAAGAGCCCTGGATATGTTCTACAACATAAAGGACACTCTTAACTACAATGTTCATTACTTCATTACTGCATCTGATCTCTTGCTAAAAGTCCTTGGCTTCTACAAGCATTGGACAGGATGTACTGTACACCTAGATAAACTATTTAATACTAATAGATTGTCACTTCAATTTAATAAATATCAGAAATTCTAAATTGTAAAATAATACTCAGTACTATTTTGCAAATAATTAATTTACTACAATTGTCTTTCCTTTGTAAAGGAATGGTCCTACATGAAACTATTCACATTTTATGTGTAGTTTTCTTATTAGGCTAATTCCCAAGGGACCGTACAAGTGGTTTAAAGTAAAAAAAAAAAAAAATGGTATGCATTTAAGTGTAAAGTGCTGGCCCTTCTGACTAAATTATCACCTGAGGAAAAACCCTATGTAAAATAATTCACAGCCTATCTGTTCTTCCTTTAATTTCAGCGGGTTCTGAAAGACGCACCTACCATAGGTGGAAATTAGCCACTAGAATGTCAAACATCCTAAGTTCTGAAACTAGATTTTGTTTTAAATCTTTTATGCATTGCAATGAAAGAAAAATGAATGAAACAAACATTTCAGACAACACAGAGATTATATATGGCACATCTCTATTACTATTGTATCACCCAGGCAAGGTACTAACAAGCTGCAACAGGACTTTATTTTCAAAGTGGAAACCTCTTTACCAAGCTGCTGCTGCACCCTCTGTACCTCTCTCCCAGCCTCTCAACTCTTCCCCGCTCCTTCCTGTTTCCTGTTCTTTCAGACTCCCAACAGCCAGTGCTCCCAATTCTAATAATTACAAGCAACATCTAAACACCACAATTACATAATAAAGTTTTTTTAAATAATCCAAACTTCATTGTTAGGCACCATTTCCCACAGAAAATTTAATATTAAAAAGGCAATAGTTTAAACTATTTTGGTGATATTTGTATTTACCTGCCTATTGTTTCCAATCACCCAAACTAGAAAATCATCAGTCAACAGAACTGTGCCTGTACGTATGCAAAATGGCTTTGTTCTAGTAGCAGCAATTTGAAACAACTTAGGATAGCATGATTAGTCTGTACCAAAATGCTGCTGCCCACTTGTTGGGGGTAGGGAAAAATATATATACACACCCAGAGATGGTTCTGTCCATTAACTCGTTTCCACTGCAGCTGAGAGAGAAACACAGAAACAAGGGGGTCATGGTATCCAGGCCAAACAAACAAATACCCCTCCCCTTCTCAGTGTGGAGAGTTTGGTCAAACCAGAGAGGGGATTGCCAAATTTTTTAGGGGGGGGGGGGGAGAGCTCTTTCCCAGACATGCTGGAGCTGACTTGTGCCTCAGGTTTTTTCTGCCTCCCACTGGCCTGCCATGGGGGATTAGGGAACCCAAGACGCTCTCACAGCCCCTGCTCTCATTTAAAGCCTTCTCAGGTATCTAGGAGCCATCTTGCCACGCAACCCTCATTCCTTCATGAGCTGGGTTTCCAGGATGCTGTGGATCTGACCAAGTACCTGTTTTGGGGATCAGGAAGGAATTTTTTCTACCATTGGCAGGAGTCTGGAATGGCCTTCATCATCCTTGCAGCATCATAGAGGCAAACTTTAGGTTTAAAAGTAGTAAGAATACTACTAGGAATGCTAGGAGATAATGTTGTAATCTGTAGTTCTTCAAATATTGTGCTCAGTGTCCAGTGCAGACAAAGGCTAAGAGGTAAGAGAGATCTTTTGCCTGCAAGGAGAAGGGAAGGTAGATCAGAGTCTTCACAGACAGAAGTCTCCCTTGGTACATCCTACCTTTTTCATGGATGGGAGGGCAGGAATATTCAGAAGTGAGCCCAGCCCCGGGGTTAGGCTGAAAATAGTCTCCTCCAAGGTACTTGTTATATGGTGGGGTACTGAACCCAGTTAAACACCCAATATGAGAGAGGGAGCAGTCAGATAACGGGGAGAGGTACTAAATTAACTGAGGCCTGCCACTTAAATCTATCCCTGTGTCTGTCTTTCATTCAGCTATATGTCCTGATCCAGAGTGACTTGAGAAAGACACACACACACACACACACACAGGTGGAGCAGGAGACAGCTACTATGTGCAATTATGTGGCATCCGACATTCTCTGGAGCAAAACTTTTCATAACATTTTGGAAACATTCTGAAATAATGTGTGAGGGGAGGGAGAATATTGTCTCAACATATGGATTGAAAAATACACTTTTCTTCATTCACCAAATAACTGATTATTAAAATATCTTCTACTTAATTAGCAACTCTCTCTGAAAAGTAGCGTCAAAAGGAATTCTTCAGAAAAGTAATCTGAAGTTAATTAATTTCAGTTATGGGGCTTTTTTAGTTTAATTGCGAAGATATGCAGTCCAAAATTATTTCCACATGAGTGGCACTTCAGGCACCCCCAACACCCCCAAAGCAGAATATCTTTAACAAGCTATTGACTATGCATTTAGCCAAAGCAAATCAGATCAGTACAAGATTTCTCCGATGTCAGACAACAAACATGTCCCTGTAGTCCACCACCCTGCAAGGCAGTCATGTGTTTTTCACTTATGCCTGCCAGGGTTTTGCTAATGGTCATTTCCAGGCTTTGGCATCCCACTGTTGTACCTAGCTGTGCTGAACTACTCTTGTCCTTATGCTGGGTCTGGGTAGGAGCCAGTTAATCTCGCCTGTATTGACTACATATGGCAAAAGTAAGCCAAGAGTCCTACATATGCAAATCCAATTCCTACCCCCAATGTTCTGCTGCATCAAATGGTTCAGCCAGTTCTTGTTATTTGACTTTGGTTCACTGGCCAACTGCCCTCAATAGATGGGGCAGACTCTGGTTTGCTTGCAGAACTCCTGACTCCTATCTGATCAAGCCACTCTCTCAATTTGGAGATTAACTTTTGGATATAGACAAAGTGAAAGACAAGCTGTTCATGGGTTTTACAGAGTTTTATTGGCACAGAAGTCAGCACACATGGCAACATCACTGCTCAGTGGTACACACAATCTCAACTGAAACCAAGAGGAATTTCCTGCTTTTATGATGGACAAGACTGACAAGTACACATCAGCTGGCTTTGACTCCTTAGACAAGGAGAATAAGACACAAGTGTGCACAATCAGCTTCCTTGGTTTGTGGCTGAGTGTATCCTTGCTCTTCCATAGGCTAACCTTAAAAACCCACATTATCTGTACTTGCATAGGAAATACATTTTTTATTCAGCAATTAAGGGTGTCCATTAATTATATTTTTCCTGTTTTTAACTATATAGATAATATTATTTGGCCTGTGAATTTCTAATATTAGAGACAAGTCAGGTGGCAGCATCATCATATAGGAAGGAATTTTAGAAATTATCTGTACATGCCTATACATTTTACTCAAATGTTATTGAACAATTTATAAGTGGGCAATATTCCAGATGCACAGAAGGGCACAATTCAGGCCATTAACAAAAAATCATATCATTTGTGATTATTAAGTCTAGTTGCTGAGGAGAGCTGTCCTCTCAAGGAATAAATCAGTGGTTAAAGAAGAATGTATCACCAATCCTGCTGCTGATTAGAGTAGAAAGTTAAAAGTGTACTGCCCATGACAGTGATACAGGATGTAATGCTATACAAGAAGGTGGTATTATAATTAAGTTTTCAATTTCTGTGCAAACACTAATATAATCTGCCAAAACTGTTTTCTTCGCTGGCTGATTTTCTCCAAAAGAATTGGGAGGGTACAAAAACATTAGCCTTTTGTATCCTCACATGTATAACATTTCTGCTGCACAAAAGTCTCAGAATGCTTTCAGTTATTATAAGGTTCTGCACATATATAAATAATATTCTGTTCCGGCAACACAGAAAAAATACTTACAAAAAAGTTGTACTGCATACTGCATTATTAATTATAGCTTGCAAGTGTTTGAAAAGCATTTTATGGAGCAAACAGAAAGACACAGTCATGGGTTAATAGCAACTACTAAACATAGGAGGAGAAATCCTGGCACGGTTAAATTCAGAGGGAATTTTGCCTCCGACTTCAGTAGGACCAGGATTCCACCAGTGATATATTTCTTAAGGCCTGGCAATGATACCCAGCTCCTAGAAGGACAGAGTGCCTTATAGTATTCAGTCAGTGACCACTTTGGCCAAATAAGGAGCTACATTTACATGGTTCCAAAAGGCGTCTTGGCCAGTTCTTTAGGGTGAAAAGAGTGTGACTGCAGCAGAGGGGGCCCTGAAGGATATTTAGGGTTAGAGAGGAGAAAGTGAGTAGAATCTCTAGACATCTCTAGAATCTTTTTCCCTCTGTCCCCCTACATTGGTAGGTGTGGGAGGAATCTCTGCTTTAAATTAATTTTTGCCATGTTATTTTGGATGCTTGACTCTCTGACTCTCTCTACAATGCTTTGAACAAAAGTACTAGGTTACTTTGCTACAGTGCTTAATGACTGCTTAATAAAAGCAAGTAACATATCCAGCTCATTCTTAGGAATTTTAATTATGCTTAATAGTACAATATCTAGAAAGTTAGATATTTCGATGATTATATCTCTAAATAGCTTAAATATAATCATTGAACAAAAGAATCAGAACAATGCTGGAAAAATGGAAGATGCAATCAAAAGTCAAATCCTGTTCACCTCACTTAAACAATTATTCCTATTGAAGTCACAGGAACAGCAGGATTTGGTCCCCAGTTTGTGATGAAGTGGGCATCTGGATAAATGACAGGCACTTATGGGCTAGATTCTGCCTTCATACATGCATGAACAATTTCCACTGTGTCCAGTTCTGGAGTGCTTACTCCAACACTACTCCCATGGATTTTAGTGGCTGGAGAAAGCTGACTGACTTCAAAAAGGAGTTCCTGGTATATATCTGAGGTCAGAATTGAGCCCGGAGTTACTGAAAATTGATAGAACAGAAACATACTATACTTCCTTAAATTGAAATACTGGGTTTAAATAAAGTTACTTTATTCCACTCTTGCTTTATCAAATACATTACAAACCAAATTAAAATAATATTATAATAGATATTAATATTAAAGTAAACATAACATCTAATGTATGTGCACTTTACCCAGTTTAGCAATTTTGGGCCCTGATCCCATAAACACTCATGCACATAGTTAACTATGGGAGTAGTTCCTCTGACTTCAGTGTTACTATTTGTGTGAGTAAAGTTAAGCATATGCATAAGAGCTTACAAGATTGGTCCTGAGATTCATTATGCATACATGAGTTATATATTTTGGTTGCAGGGGGAGGTTTTTAACTCATTCCTGATGAAAGAATATACACTACAGCAGTATAGATATAAATACTGGCCCAGATTTACAGATGTGCTGCAGCTGGCTTGAGCTAGTCCATTGGCACAAAGCAGCCATAACTTGGTAGGCCAGAGGATTCCTCTTACCTAGAGGAATCCTTTGGAGCTACAGCTTCCATGTGAGTGCCAGCTGATCCCCAGCTGCTGGAATTGCCCTCCTGGGGCAATGGGCAGCCTGAAATAAGTGAGAGTAGCTTCAAACCAATCCAGGGATCAGGAGCACATAAAAGTGGCTTAAAGTCATCTTTGCTCCTCTCCACTCTGGTCCTGTGTTGAGCCCTCAGCAAACAAGAGAACCATTCATTCAATCATTGTTCATATAAAATATGAAACACTTCGCTCCACAATGTGTCATATGGCAATACAAGCAATAATATAAACATTTTAAAGTACACATTGTATGTAATATAATATCTAATGTGCTATAATACATACACACTTTACTCACTGATTCAGAAACTTGTATTTGGCAATTACCCCAATATTGCTAGACAAATACATCTGCAAAGGTTTCAGACTTAGAACGCTTCCTCAGCTCTCGTCCCCTAATGCCCCTACTCTACTTGCGCTACATTGATGACATCTTCATCATCTGGACCCATGGAAAAGAAGCCCTTGAGGAATTCCACCATGATTTCAACAATTTCCATCCCAACATCAACCTCAGCCTGGACCAGTCCACACAAGAGATCCACTCTCTGGACACTACGGTGCTAATAAGCGATGATCACATAAACACCACCCTATACCGGAAACCTACTGACCGCTATTCCTACCTACATGCCTCCAGCTTTCACCCAGAGAACACCACACAATCCATTGTCTACAGCCAAGCTCTACGATACAACCGCATTTGCTCCAACCCCTCAGACAGAGACAAACACCTACAAGATCTCTATCAAGCATTCTTACAACTACAATACCCACCTGCTGAAGTGAAGAAACAGATTGACAGAGCCAGAAGAGTACCCAGAAGTCACCTACTACAGGATAGGCCCAACAAAGAAAATAACAGAATGCCACTAGCCATCATCTTCAGCCCCCAACTAAAACCTCTCCAACGCATCATCAAGGATCTACAACCTATCCTGAAGGACGACCCATCACTCTCACAGATCTTGGGAGACAGACCAGTCCTTGCTTACAGACAGCCCCCCAACCTGAAGCAAATACTCACCAGCAACCACACACCACACAACAGAACCACTAACCCAGGAACCTATCCTTGCAACAAAGCCCGTTGCCAACTGTGTCCACATATCTATTCAGGGGACACGATCGTAGGGCCTAATCACATCAGCCACACTATCAGAGGCTCATTCACCTGCACATCTACCAATGTGATATATGCCACCATGTGCCAGCAATACCCCTCTGCCATGTACATTGGCCAAACCGGACAGTCTCTACGTAAAAGAATAAATGGACACAAATCAGATGTCAAGAATTATAACATTCAAAAACCAGTCGGAGAACACTTCGATCTCTTTGGTCACTCGATTACAGACCTAAAAGTCACAATTATTCAACAAAAAAACTTCAAAAACAGACTCCAACGAGAGACTACTGAATTGGAATTAATTTGCAAATTGGATACAATTAACTTAGGCTTGAATAAAGACTGGGAGAGGATGGGTCATTACAGAAAGTAAAGCTATCTCCCCCCCACCCCTCCCCCGCTGTTCCTCAGAGGTTCTTGTCAACTGCTGGAAATGGCCCACCTTGATTATCACTACAAAAGGTTTTCTCCCGCCCCTCCCCGCCGCTCTCCTGCTGGTATTTAGCTCATCTTAAGTGATCACTCTTCTTATAGTGTGTATGGTAACACCCATTGTTTCATGTTCTCTGTGTATATAAATCTCCCCACTGTATTTTCCACTGAATGCATCCGATGAAGTGAGCTGTAGCTCACGAAAGCTTATGCTCAAATAAATTTGTTAGTCTCTAAGGTGCCACAAGTCCTCCTTTTCTATTTGCAAAGGTGGGTTTGATTTTGATGCACTGCATAGAATGCGGCATTCCTTTAATTATGTGATTACCTAAGAACTGTCTGTGTACGCTGAATAAAGGCCCTTGTAGACTTTATATTTGGAAATGTCTACTTTTGAAGAAAATTACCAAATTTAGAACCTTATGAAAATCTCCTATTAGTTGAGGCTTGATCTGCCTTTTGCAATCCCAATGTTTAAAATACAGGGCAGAATCACTCAATTGGCCACACAAACTGTGCTGCAAACTATAGCATATATTGATTAATATGCCATAATGGTTCCTAATACTCGGTGTAACAATCACATACGCACACAAATTGATCAACTATCTCACCCTTTTCATCAAGAAGGATTTCAAAGGGTTTTACAAATTAGGGACCCAATTCTGCAAACAATTACTATGGGACTTATTCATAATAGTAGGCGCTGTGATTAGTAGTAGCTAGTGAATGAAATGTTCTATCTTATATGAAACTATTGCTATCTAAACTACTACTGAGTATATACTTTCACTTCAGGGGAAGTTAAGTGTAAGTTGAGCCAGTGAGCAAATGCAGGATTGGAACCTATGTGCGATAAGCAAGTATTTATAGATTTAGCCCTATATTTACTGCACAAGAACACATCTTACCACTGAAATGTAATCATCTCTACAGGGAAAGACAGCCAAACTATCCAACACATTAGGAAGTGAAATGTAGACACGAAGAATATCTATTTTAATTAAAACCGTAAGGGGAGTTGAATTAGGCATAATATAGTTACATCCAAACAAGAATTCTGTCAAAATTCCAGGGCTGACACTCGTACCTCTTGTCAAGAGTACTAGAAGGTCAATACTGACCAAAAGTAGTCAACAGTGTGAGAGCTTGTTTTCTTTCTAGCATATAAAAGGGTTTGAATGTTATATATTTTAAACGTTATTCTCACTGTTAAGCCATTCTACATGTTTAATGCAATAGAAAGAAAAGGCTTCTTTTCTGACCTCTGAATGCCTTTAAACATTTAACATATTTTATAAGTTGTGCTTCTGAGTGGCTCTAAATATAAAATATTAAGAGTTGCTTTTCTATCATTTGAGTGAATGTAACATTAAATACAGTATATTCCATAAGAAGTTGGCCATCTATCCACTAAGTGATTCTAATCTTTAAATATTTTAAAAAGGTGCTTTCTCAGGCTCTGAGCAGCACTAAATATTTTTTAAAGATGTTACCTCAGTTGCTGAATGTCTCATTAAGTGCCTTTTTCTAACACAATAGCTGTTTTCCAGACATTTAGTTCCTCTACACAATCAGGACTTCATTTTGATGAATGGGTATTTAACTGCCTACCTCATTAAAACTGACCATTGTGCAAGCTCATTATCTTTTATACTCACCTACATGTACATACCTATATATGCAGCATAAGTTTCATGTCTGTTAGAGTATTTTAATATGAATTTTAATAAAACTAGTTTTATTTTCTGGAGTGGGGATGACTCATTTCTCTTTGCTTTTAATTTCCTTCATGCTTTCCTGAAAAATAACGTATTTCAAAAAGAAAAGGAGTACTTGTGGCACCTTAGAGACTAACAAATTTATTTGAGCGTAAGCTTTCGTGAGCTACAGCTCACTTCATCGGATGCATTCAGTGGAAAATACAGTGGGGAGATTTATATACACAGAGAACATGAAACAATGGGTGTTACCATACACAGTATAAGAAGAGTGATCTTTCTATGTAAAAGAATAAATGGACACAAATCAGACGTCAAGAATTATAACATTCAAAAACCAGTCGGAGAACACTTCAATCTCTCTGGTCACTCGATTTCTGATCTCAAAGTGACAATTCTTCAACAAAAAAACTTCAAAAATAGACTCCAACCAGAGACTGCTGAATTGGAATTAATTTCCAAACTGGATACAATTAACTTAGGTTTGAATAGAGACTGGGAGTGGGTGGGTCATTACACAAAGTAAAACTATTTCCCCATGTTTATTTCCCCAAACCACCCCCCACTGTTCCTCAGAGGTTCTTGTCAACTGCTGGAAATGGCCCACCTTGATTATCACTACAAAAGGTTTTCTCCCCCCACCCCACCCCCGTCCTGCTGGTATTAGCTCATCTTAAGTGATCACTCTCCTTACAGTGTGTATGATAACACCCATTGTTTCATATTCTCTGTGTATATAAATATCCCCACTGTATTTTCCACTGAATGCATCCAATAAAGTAAGCTGTAGCTCACGAAAGCTTATGCTCAAATAAATTTGTTAGTCTCTTAGGTGCCACAAGTACTCCTTTTCTTTTTGCGAATACAGACTAACACAACTGCTACTCTGAAACCTGTCAATGTATTTCAAGCAACTTTAATTTTCTCAGCGTACTCTTCTGAATTGTCTACTTGATTTTTTCAGTTTGCTCCTCCTCGGGGATACTAGTGGGCTATATGATCTGATCTTTTAGTTCCAGCAATGTAGACAATCCCTGAACTTCTAACTCTTCCTGCTCACTATACTATTTAAATATTTTCTTCCTTTATCAGATTAAATCACAAATGGCCAAAGAGGCATAGACTTCTCTTAAATGTTCATCCTTTTCCTGGTGTAAGAGTCCTCCTTCTTCCATGAGGCTCATCTAATTCTCTGACAGCTTCAGTGCTTGCAAGCAATTAAATCTTCCCCGGCTAATACACCTCAGAGATTTTGGAAGTTAAACACTGACGGTACTCAGCTATGTCCCTGGGTCACTTGTTTCTAATCCCCATTGTCTTTTGTGTCTCTGTTACGAGAAAGAAAAAAAGAAAAAGAAAAAACCTCTCTTTTTGCAAAATCACTTTCCCGTTTGCATTACCTTCTGGCAGCTTTTCTTGGAACAATCTCAGCAACTTCAGTGGTAGGTTTCTTTTCGAAAAGAGCTTAGATCGTTGAAGTTCAACCTGTTGGGGTTGGCTCACCAAACGTTACATTCCTTTACAGAGGACAGTTTAAAACAGGAACATTTTATTAAGGGTGGGGTTTTTTTGTTTTGTTTTGGATGGGTTTTTGTTTGTTTGTTTGTTTTAAATGGCAAAAGTCCCACGTTCTGGTCTGATCACACGCTGCTCACCTAAGCCTTACCTCCAAACCTTGTCAGCAGAGTTCCAGTCCTTTAAATGGGCAGGGCACAGGAAAATAACCCTGTTCTTGAATAAGAAATTCCCATTCCCATTAACATACTCTAGCATACATACATATTAACTTACATAAGTATTTTGGAAGATTTTTCCCATTTAAAGGGTACACTAGGGAGTCACAAGAACAAAATGCAAAAAACTTTTTAAAAACAACAATTAAAGAGAACTTTAATCTAGTTTTCCCATTCTCTCCACTGCAAGAACTAAAATATAAAAAGACTTAAGTTTTTTAATCAGCTGAGTACCAGCTGCAATATCATTAAGTCTATATCAGATCTAACAAATTAATGAGCAGTGCAATTAAGACAATATTAGAGACCTTTATTCTCACTGAATAATCAAAAATGCTTCTTTTCCTATTATTTTTAAGAAAAAATACCATAACAAAAACCCAGAGCCTGAATTTCTCATTAACTGATTGACCTAAAGCAGATAATCTATTTTTAAAAAGGCACCTGTTTTTGAAAAGAAACCCGAAGTACAGCGTGAGTAGGATGGAAAGGAAAGGAAGGAAAATGAAAAAAAAAAAAAAAAAATCAAGGCAAGCAGAAGGAGAGGCCATGAAAAGAACTGAAAGGGAAAGAGAAGAGGCAAGGGAGAAATAGAAAAAGGGAAGACACAAAGAAAGACTACCAGAGAGGACAATGGGAGAGGGAATATAATACAAGGATATGTGCTGTAGAAAAAAAAATAATAATAAACAAACAAAGTTCCTTTTCAATAAGAGGAAAGAAATGCAGCATGAACAAATAAAAAGAAGCAGAAGGCATACCATGAACAGAACACTACAATGGAAACTGAGAAAAAGGCAAAGAGAAGATGAAATGAATAGAATCCTGATATATACAGTGAAGTTAAAGAAAAATGTCTTTAGAAGTTTATTTTCTTTAAGAGGCACTCCACCTTTGTGGCCAAAGAGCTTTGGCCACATCAAAACCAGAGAAGTTCTGCTACATAGCAGAGAAGAGTTTAGCAGCTCCCTTTCCTTTAGGACCTTCCCCCACTCCCAGTACACCATATCTGCACTATGCATGTCTGCATATGTCTTGGGGAAGTGGATGTCAGGGTCAGAGGACAGGCTGATGATGCAACATGAGATAAATCTGCAGGCTATTCATCCTCATTTAAGGTTGGTGAGGCTACTGCAGCTCTTAGGCAGCAGTCGTGACAGCAGTAACAGGCGTTGTTGCTAATCTCCATTCCTCATGGAATAAAAAGCCAGAGAGATGGGATTAGCATCTGTTGGGAAGAATTGCCCTCTTTCGTAACAAAACAGATTGCATCCCACCTGGCAGCTACTGAAATAGTCTTCAGAACTACCAGTCATGAAAATTCCCTGTGCTCCCTTTCCAGACACATACTTCCAAAGCAGTATACACTAGATGACTCTCGAACTGGGAACATTTAAGGAGAAAGATGTAAACTCCACATGTGGAGCACCTAAAACAGTACTCATCACAAGCACGGAAGGTAACTGAGAACACCTTACACAAAAGAGTGATATCCAGACTTGCTGAGAGGAAAGATATTCATAGGCAAAGAAATTTCTCTCCAGAAATGATATGTATGGCAAGCTTTATAGCAGAGAAGTGGCAAGTGGGGAAATCCAAAGACAGGGGGCATAGAAGTAGGGATATACCCAGTACAGAAGGAAAAAATCCATTCAGTTAAAATATTTCACTAACAGATTTTGGAGTATTCCGAAGAAGAGATTATGTGCAGTTTCCATCATTTGGTTGTGAGAGCAGATGGCAGCGTTATAGATTTCGTTTGACCGCCCCTGATCATTCAGTCCAGAATAATGAGGCTATCTGGTTGTACGTGCTTTGATTACTGATCAACATTGTTCACCCCCGTATGCCAGGCATTACATAGCAGCTCTCTCACTGGGCTAGTGCCACCAGCAGATGATTGCTGCAGTGTTATAGCAGTTTCTCTGTCAGTAACTCAGCACTGCTGGGGTCAAATTTGTCTAAACATAAAAGTCACAAAATATCTTTAACACAAACAAAATCCTTCTGCCTTTTCTGGGGCTATTCCTTAGCCTTAAGCCTCCCTGATGGGCACAACAATCGTTGTGAGGGGTTTATATGCCCCCTTCTTGGGGCCAGTAAGGGAACTCCGTCCCATCCTCTTCTCTGGGTTCTAGCCCAGGGCCCTCCACTGAACAGTTAGGTCTGTTCCAGTACCTTTGCTGCAATTTTCCCAGGGTTACTTCTTACCCAGCCTTCTAAGTTCTCCTCTGAGAACTGAGTCTCTCCATCTGAGTCGCTCCATCTCTTCCCTACTTTTGTCAGGGTCTCTGTCTGCCTGCCTGGAGCTTACTCCAGCTTTTTCCCCTGCTAGACTTTATCATCACTTAAATTTAGCTCTCCCGCTTTGCTACAGACTCCTCCTGCTCTTTATGGGGAATTGCCTGATTCCCTTCAATTGGGGTTTATTCGGTAATCAGATTAGCTCAGCCCCACGTTCTCCAGCCCATAGGACAAACTGTCCTGTTACATAGTGTAACTAGGCTTTTTGCCTTGCACACTATTGAGGGTTCAACTCTTCTTACTGATAGACATCAGATAATTCAGCTCACTCAGTTTATTAAAGATTGGTAAAATTTGAACTTCTCTCTTCTCAGTTACCTATCTGGAGAACAGGCTTGCAGCAATTACATTATTAGGTCAATTTGGCTCATATTTATACTCCCCTTGTTTACAGCAGCTAGAAGATTCCACAAATATCACTATATTATTGCACACTTTACTCCCCTTCTCTTATCTAGTTTCATACATATTTTACAAGGTACAAAGACATCTGTCCCAACCATCCCTAGCACCAGCTGTACCTAGCACACTATTCATTTTTGGCAAGTGTTAACAGAACATACATCTTGTTTCTTACAGAAGAACAAAGGTTACAACAATTTAACTTTTAGTAGATTTCCTCAACAAAGATTAGCATGAGTACAAGGTACTCTGGGAATACAGTTTATAGTTATACAATGTAGCCTAAATACAAAACGGTCTGGGAATATATTGTATTAGTCAATAACACTTTTGAAATGCAGTTTCTTATGATCTCTGAGGCTTTCTTTCCTCTGCATCTAGGCTAGAAGGTGACATAAAAGGCAGTGAAGTTGACCCAAAACAAAAATAATGAAGAACAGGAAGCTGACATTATTTATTATTCTGTGGCACCCCATAGTGTGAAAGGTGCTACATATGGGACACAGAAAGACACAAACTCTGTCCCAAGGACTTTACAATCTAAATATCAGCGGTGGCACAAGTAAGTGTGCCAATCTGTACTGAGAGGATTGGGCAGTGAAGGTCGAGTGTTAAAGCAATATGATTACTCAGATTAAGCATGTGCACATCTTGGTAGTTCTAAGTTTTTCTTTTAGATAAAAAAATAAGGAAGATATAAGATAAAAAATATAGACTTAGAGACTGTGTGCGTATTAGAAGAAGAGTATTTTTGTATAGTTTTAATAGATCTGTTCTAATCATGGGGAAAATGCTAGAAAAAGAAGAAGCAATAGTAAATAATAAGTGATGAAGTTTATGATATATTGGGCCCAGTGGAATTTAGTAAAATAATTCTTGCAGTCAGAATATCAGTAGAGAGGGTTCAAATCTATACAGAAGAGATGTTTCAAAAGTTACAGTGCTGAAGAGCTAACATTTCACTTACACCTAACACACTATATCTGGTTCTCTAAACAGGAGAATGCATGAAACAAGAATTAGTTCTGGCCTACACTGGGGTGGGGGATTGATCTAAATTATGCAACTTCAGCTTCGTAAATAACGTATCTGAAGTCGACATACTTAGATCTACTCACCGTGGTGTCTTCACCGCGGTGAGTCGACAGCTGATGCTCCCCCATCGACTCCGCCTGTGCCTCTCACTCTGGTGGAACACTGGAGTCAATGGGAGAGCGCTCGGCGGTCAATTTATAGCATCTAGACTAGACGCAATAAATTGACCCCCACTGAATCGATCGCTGCCCGTCGATCCTGCGGGTAATGTAGACAGTTAATGTGGACTGAGGAACTAATCAAAGATCTAAGGATAAAGAAAATCTCTTCTAAAAATAGGAAAGAGAAGAGCTAATCAACAGGAATATTCAGAGTCAGTTAACGCTTGCAGGGGAAAAATAAGAAGACTGCAAAATTAGCTAATGCTAGCCAAGCTGTTAAGGGAAATAAAAAGGGCTTTTGCAAGTAGAGCAAGGGGAAAGAAATATGAGACAGTATGTTCACTAATAAATGAAGAGGGGGATGAAACTGATGACTCACAAATGGTAGTTAATATTTGGTTTGTTTGTTTTTAATTGGTCTTCCACACAAAAAAATATGGAAAGGAAATCTGAGCATTTAATATGGAAAAAGACCCTATACAATAATTCTTGCTAAAAATCACATCAAACAATACCTTAAACATACAGTATAACCTCAGAGTTATGAACACCAGAGTTACGAACTGACCAGTCAAGCACACACCTCATTTGGAACCAGAAGTACGCAATCAGGCAGCAGCAGCAGAGACTCAAAAAAAAAAAAAAAAGGCAGCAAATACAGTACAGTTCTGTGTTAAACGTAAACTACTAAAAAATAAAAGGGAAAGCAGCATTTTTCTTCTGCATAGTTTCAAAGCTGTATAAAGTCAATGTTCAGTTGTAAACTTTTGAAAGAACAACCATAACATTTTGTTCAGTTACGAACATTTCAGAGTTACAAACAAACTCGATTCCCAAGGTGTTCATAACTCTGAGGTTCTACTATACAAATAATCACATATTAGCCAGTCTGAATGACACATATTCTAGGATAGTAAGGAGACTATCTAATAGCTTTACTGAGCTAGTGAAAAACTATTTATTTTCAAAATCTCAGCCTGGGAGCTTAAGGAAAAACTAGAGTCTTACATCTATTCCTAATGAAATAATGGAAAAAATTCTAGAGAACCACCACCAAGACACATACTAAAACCTGGATTGTGAAACCCTTACTCATGTTGGTGGGCACTTATTCACCTAAGTAGTCCCACTGATGTCAGTGAAACTACTTACATGAATAAGTGCTTACCAACATAAGTAAAGGTTATACAATCTAGGCCAAAAACATCTAGATGGTAATAAGGAGTCCAGTGGCACCTTAAAGACTAACAGATTTATTTGGGCATAAACTTTTGTGGGTAAAAAACCAACAAGTGCATTTTTTACCCACAAAAGCTTAAGCCCAAATAAATCTGCTAGTCTTTAAGGTGCCACTGGACTCCTTGTTGTTTTTGTGGATACAGACTAACACGGCTACCCCCTGATACTTGACATCTAGATGGAAATGCAATCATTAGCAATACACACAGAATTCTAGGGTCACTGTACCTGGAGTATTGTAATGAGCTGAAGGTATCACTTTAACACATATATACTGGAAATACTGGAGCAAGCTCAAGGAACAGTAATAAATATAATTAGAGTTAGAGGGATTGACATATAAAGAAAAACTGAAATAGCTAAATACACGTAGCTCAGCAAAGATGTTAGTAAGTGTTGGGGATACAAACAGCTTAAACAGAGGACACAGAAGTGGGCATAACTAGGAGTAACAAAGTGGAACTAAAAATGGAGAAATCTGGGATGAGTATCAGGAAATGCTTCCTAATAGTGGGATGGAACATCTTGTGGACTATTCCACTTTCTTCAAGGAAGGGAACATTTAAAAGTAGACTGGACAAAATAGTAGACAATATACTATAGGAAACAATCCTGCTTTGGCCAGGAGATGGACAGGTTAACCTAAGAGGTTGTTTCTATTTCTAACTTTGTAGCCAAGAAATATAAGTGATTGGTGAGTAGTTAAACAGTAAATACAGTTCCTGCTCCTTTCTATTGGATCCTGATAAAGCATGCTCTACGTTCTGAATGTGAACAACAATTAAGACAAACATTTTAGGCATCAGGACTGTAATTCACAATTTACCAAGGCCATAGTAGCCAAAGTTCCAAGGCAAGTAATTTGGCTAATCCCAACATTGCTACTTACGAATGAGTCAGTGGGAGAAGATGCTACTGCACCTAAAGAGCCTGCATGTTACCAGAGCCAGGTTTATGGACACTCAGCAGTGCAGCATGTAGGGGGAAATACTGTCAGGATATCAATCTCAAATCTATGATAACAAGTGCAACACTTCAGCTCTATTATAATTTTATAAATATGCAGCACATAATACATATTCAAGTATCAGTATTTATTTCATGGTGAACTATGCTTTCCTCCCTTATTTCTTATCCCTCTCCTTACTTTAAGGGAAACCTTGAATGAATAGGAAGGTGTTTATGGCCTTTCCAAAACATATTTTTCCTATGCAGATATCACAGGTTAGAAGACGCAGCATTTGTAAGTAATGATCAGAGTAGAACTCTGATAACACAAAGGAGCCGACTTAAGAGCCTTTACAATGTTTAATTTTTAATCACCCTGTCTTGTTTCTAAACTACATTGCAAAGCAGTGACAAGCTTTGCATGGAACTCCAAACCATACTTAGCACTTATGGCTATTCATCTGCATGAAAATTTCAAAGTAATTATAGCTAATAAACATGTTATTTCTAAACCACTGAGGTGATATTACAAGTATGATAGACCATATGGCTTCAATGTACTTATAAAGCATTGTGCTCCAGTGGGCCTTTTTATGTTGGATGTACCCAGGAACTGATACTATTCCGGAGGTGAATTTTTCATTTACTAAAAATCTGTTAGTTTGGAAAAAGGAGGAGAGGAAGCATGGTCTCACAGTTCAGGTACATGACTGGGAATCAGGAAACCTGGGTTCTATTTCCATCTCTACCACCAGACTTCTTCTGTGACCTTGGTAAAGTCACAATTTGTCTCAGATTCCTCACATGTAAAATAGTGTGTAGTGCAAAACCACACGACCTTAAAGGCACAATGTACCTCTACCTCAGAAGACAAAATCTCTCTCAGATCTCCTGAGTGCACAGTGGAAGCATGCTCATGCACCATCCCTTGCCAGGAGACAATGCTCTCCTTTCCATGGCAGGCAAGCTCTGAGGGCCAAAGCAGAGCAGACAGGGCTATGGCATTCCACCTCTTTCTGGTAATTTGCACCCCCAGTGATATTCAAAGGGAGCAGTTTTGAGCACCCCCAAATATGAGGACTACAATTGCCCCTGGTTCTTGCACCAGTTCAGTAAAGGAACGGCCTAGTTAGGGGAGGAACAAGATAAATAGATAAACAAAAAGAATTAGAACATTCTCTTTTCTTTATGTTCCTTATTCCTAACACAGCATAGAGAATCCTTCTTTCAAAGCAGCCATTCAAGAGGACAGATCTTTGTAGTAGGGTATGGAAAACATATCAGAGTTAGACCAGGGCTCTTTACACATATCTTTCTGCTGATACCCTGAGTCCCTCTGCACAGGATGAAGTAGTTGATCTAGTTGAATGAAATCAAATTCCCTCATCTTTGAAGGTTTCTGAAATGCAGAATTGGATCCATCTAGACAATGTTGCCTTTGATGCTTTCTTACCCCATGTAGCGGCGTGCACCCCCCACCCCCTCCAAAAAAAGTGTATATTGTCAGTTTTCTTTAAATATATTTTAAGAGCCTCACCAACATCAAGATTATGTTCCGTTTTCTCATTTTCATGTGAAGAATTTAGGCAGTAAAATGCTATTGTTAATTCTGGAGATATGCATAAAAATCAAATTGGAATTAATTTTGAAGAAATTCTCAGCACTACATCACATTTGTGAAAAGTGCAACACTGTCTTTCCATAGACAGAGACTCAATTACTCAGATCCTTCTAACTCAGCTAGTGGATCCCCAAAATGAAACCGTTCACAAACAAGACAATTAACTGGGCATTCTTTAGTGATCTGACTGATCTTTGAGTCAGAGCTTCAACAATTACAGTTAGGGCTAGATTTACTGGTAAACTCGGGTCACTTTGCACAGTCTAAGTGTAAGTGGAACAAAAATGACCTTAGAGTGGGCAGAGAAAGCTAGTGGAGAATTCCCATTGTGCAGGGGAACTTTCCACTCATGGAAAGCTGGTGAGATGTCTCCTTTGCCAGCTATGCCAGCTGCCCCTCACACTTGTATAAGGGCAGGGAGGTAATGTTCTTGGGACAGGAAGAACATCGAGGGGACAGTTTAATCAGCAGCTATAGTTTTAATACTCTGTCAATACCATGCAATTCTGAGTTCTTTACAAAGTATTTTTAAATGCTTCCTTTCACCACCCTGTGTCTGTTTCTTATCAGTTATGAGTTCATCATAAATTGTTTTGTGCATATACTTCTAATCTGTTCATAGAGCAGGTCCAGTCTACCTGCACTGTACCTTCATCAGCAATTGCCACCATAACAATAGAATCAGCACACTTCAGAGGACTATTCCTACTTATTTTGTCTTGACACTTTATACCCCAGAGAAAACATAGGTGTTTTCATAGGATTTCAAAATGCTAAACAGTTACCCTGTTGGTAGCAAGTCCTTATCTCTGCACCATTCAATAAGCTACAAAACACTACTATGCCAGTGAAACTTGAGATAACCTTGGCAGGGTCTCTTTAAATTAAACTTGCTGCAATACCTTTGTCATTCCCTTTAAGTCTGTTTGCTGACTCTCTGAAACTGTCATTTGTTTATCTGGCAATATGTGTTTGCTAATGTTTTCCTCATCCCTCCACACACCCCAACACCAGACATTCACCAGAAGCCTTGTTAAGTGCTCTGCAGAGTCCATGTGTGTGGGGGAGAGAGAAGGAGCAATATAACTTTTGGCTGCCCCACAGCTAAATGGCTGTCAAATTATTTAGTGTGCCAATTCTGCAGCAAAAGAACAGCCAAATATTCTCTGCATTTTTCTTCCTTCTAGGGAGAACTGTTCCCAAAATTACAGCTGCTGTTGACAGATCAATATGAAAAAGGCAGAATCCTGAACTACTGAGCAATATATTCCATCACTAACTTGGTAGCATATTAAGCCCACCATGACAGCTACCATAATTTGTTTAAAAGAACTAATAATTTAAATTAAATATGCAGTATAATGAATTGCTGCTTTTTAATAGTTATTGGATTGTGTCAGAACTATTTTCTGCTAAATCATTACAGTTCATTGTTCAAACAAAAACAGAAGCTTCCTTAGTTTTGTAAATTATTTCTGAATAATTTTTATGAAATATTTATTTGCATTGTTAATTTCCACAGCAGATTTAATAAGTGAAGTTACAAAATTCATTATTTCAATCAACTTATCACTGTAAAAACATTAAAAAGCACATTTGAAAAAGTTTCTCCAGACCACAGTAACAAATATATTGAATTATTGGTCTGTGGCACAATATGAAGTTATTTACAATAGCATTTAAAATATGTTCTTTGCTTTACATTGTTTGGCCCAGGAAGCAAGCCACAGTATTTGTAATGTCACATTCTGTACATATCATTCTCTCAATTAATACCTTTACATGCTATAATTTTAAGACTAAAAAAAATATAAAAACTTTGCATTAATCATTCAGGGTGTTATAATTTACTATGTCCAAAGGTTTTATTTTAAGTCTTCTCTGACTTAATTCATTAAAAGATGTTTTTAATGAATTCTGTCAGTTTCGCTTTCCACCATCTGTATTAATACTGTGTTAAGAGCAAATTATGTTAGAGCATATGTAGTCCAAATATTAAATTCCTAGATACAAAATGATAACTTTTAAGTTGAGGCTATGAGACATCTGAATTGATTAAGTCAAGTGACTGACAAGTCTGCCGGTCTAAAGAAGTTTGTTATCAAAGCTGGTAACTACCTTTACAGAATCTCTGCCTTTGCAGATGATGATAAATTTACTCCTGGACTACATTAAATGAAAAGGAGGAATGTTCCTTTGCAGCTGCTACCAATGTGCTGTTCAGACTTCTTCCTGATCATTCCCTGTTCACACATCATAAGGTGCTCTTCATTTTCACCCTTCCACTCCTCTGCAGCACAGCCAGCAATTAGTGGAGAATAAATTTAGAAGCAACTGAATCTAACCAGACATGATATTTAAAAACTGCAGATCATTTAATTTTCTTTTACCACTGAAAAGTAGTTTTATGAAGATGGATGGAAGGTAAACCTGCAAATTATGAACTGCCTAACATTAAGACTTTGAAAGACAGAGCTGGACAGTCATAAGATTGGAAAATGAACATCTTTACCCATTTTTCTCTTTTATGACAAATCCTATACTGTATAATGGACATGGTCTAACAAAATATTTTATCCAAATAATCTTCTTATTTAGGGAATATTATTTAATTTCAGGCTGATGAATTATGAGGTAAAATGATTGTGAATGTTTAAATGACCAGATTAATTAGTGTTCATAGATTTTTCAGTATCTAGCACTCTTGTTGGAAACTCAGCAAATAAAAGCTAAGGATCGGCTAGGTATGCATAGAGAACTATCTTTCCAACCCTTAGAAGTAGTCCCTCCAGATCAGGTGGAGGCACACAGATGAATCATTTTATAGAGACACTTGCACTTTGGCTATCCTTGCTGTACTGGTTCTGTGGATAAAAGACAGGTCTCCAGAGCTGTCAGTCTGGTACTTGTCATGACCACTAAATCACTTAGAAACAAGCAAGCAAACAAAAAATAATTAGTTTAAAATAATTCTTCATAAGACAAGATCTGACTATGTAGGCATTTTGACTGCAGTTATTAAACTACAGAAGATCTAATTTAGCTACAAGAGCAAGAATATCCCGAGTTAGAAAGATATTCATCGACGGTGGACTTGATTGTCCAGTGTGTTGCAACACACAGAGCCAACTGTACCTGTGTAAAATTACTTTTAAACCTTACCACTGGCAACCTTACTCCTTACCCCTTCTGTAAGTCTGAACCTTACCCCTTCTATATGTCTGAAGAGATTCTCCTCTTCTGCACAATAGGTTTAAGTTGCAGTTTCACAAACTGGCTCTGTGAGTTCATGTGTAAACTCTCTAAGTGACGTGGCTGATCCAGAAAGGGATATGGTTGGCAAAAATTACACTGCACTTATTTGCCAGCTAGTGCCTAAATAAAGTTGGTATAAGTGGTCTGCATAAACTACAACAGCCAGGAGGCTAAACCTAAATGCCAATGCACTGGCACCCAGCTCAGTAACTGCATCTAATAATGCCATGCTCCATGACTGTCCCTCTGCTGATGTCCTCTAGTGAGACACATCTCCTTTATTCTGCCTTCTTTTTGATGCCTTTTAATGTTAGACCATAGAAATTGCAATCTATTTGCCTTTGAATAACAGAGGATCACCTCACAGAACATATTTGCATGGGAATAGACTTGTGCAAACAGGAGATACAGGAGAAAAAACAGCAGAGCACCTGAAAAGATTATAGGCTTGTAAAGCAGAGACACTGTCTGAAGCCAGTGGTTGTGAGGAGAGTGCCAGGGTCACTTTGTAGGCAATTATGTGGGAATTCCACTGCTGTGGGCTTTGAGAATTTTACAGTGCCTATGGCATAGAACTCAGAGTTTTTTTCAGAGATCCATTTTCCTTTATAGATTTAGACCCTGACAGTGTAATGAGCTTTGCCCAATCAGCCCCCGCCCCAGGAAGTGCAATAGTTCACCTTACCTGATCACTCTCATTACAGTGTGTATGGTAACACCCATTGTTTCACGTTCTCTGTGTATATAAAATCTCCCCACTGATTTTCCACTGCATGAATCCGATGAAGTGAGCTGTAGCTCATGAAAGCTTACGCTCAAATAAATTTGTTAGTCTCTAAAGTGCCACAAGTACTCCTTTTCTTTTTGCGGATACAGACTAACATGGCTGCTACTCTGAAACTAAAATCAATGGGCCTCCATTTGGATAATGGAGCTAACTGCAGCATTGAGGCCTTGTTCAGCATTTGTCTTAAGCACTCCTCTTGACTATTTTCACATATAGCCAACTGAGAGCTTTTTTTACCCTTCTTGTACTCTTCAAATTCCCCAAGCACTAGTGAAAGGACAATCATTTCAGGAATAACAATGCATCTGTGTGTCACCATTGGGGCAGAGACAAGGGAACGGACTAATGTGGGTGTGGCTACAAGGAACCTTTGGTTCCTATTATTACCCACAGGAGCTTCAGAAAGGTACTGGTTTCACAGTAAAACAGCCTCCTATGAAGTCAATGTACTATAACCTTCCTGTGGATAGAACAGTTTCAAAATGTCCTTTTTTCAATAAAACTTATGAACATCACTAAAACATATTACACAACTAAAATTCTTATCAAAGATTTTAGTCAGCATTCTAAAAATAGACAAGAACAGATTTTAGATCTTAACTTATTTTCATTTTATAAAAACATTCTGTTTATTTAATGACTGACTAGTTTTCTACAATTATTGTACATGTAAGTGTGATTAGCTATTAGAGCTGAACTGAGTAGGATAATTATCTTTTTGCATTGTTTTAATACTTTATTGAATTAGGACATTCACATGAACTGTCATATAGATGAGATTTGAACTTTTTTAAACCCAGATTACCTAAGCATATTAAAATACTAAATGGCATTAAAAAGTCCAGATGATGGATTAGAAACAACAGAAGAATGCAGGTTTAAACATCCAATTTGATGTTGTGCAACTTGAAAATCATATGGTATATCAAATTCTGTAAAATTCTGCTTAAGCCATTGTAAAATACACTCATGCTACAGATCAAAGACCCAATTCTTCAAATGTGCACTACAGATCTAGTATTTACTACCATGAAGTATCTCATAGAAGACAATGGTAAATATAACAAAGAGTATGGTCTGATTCAACAAAGCACTTAAGTGAGTGGGTAACTTTAAGCATCCAAATAGTCTCATTGAAGTCACTGGGACTTAAGCTTATGCTTAAGTACTTTGCCAAATTGAGGCTTTAGCTGGTCAGTATCCATGATTCTCCAACCAGAAGCACGTGTCTTATTTTGAAAACAATGGGGCTACTCACAGTAGTAAACACTACATGCAGCAGTAAATGTTTGAAGGATTCAGTCTATAGGTAGCCAATTTTACTCTAATAATTGAAATGAGGTATTAGAATAAATTATATCAAAATGTAGGATAGGAAATGTAGATTATAATACATTTAGTTATAGCAGAGAATGACAGAGAACACAAGTTTAGTGAACTTTTTAATTATTTTATTTTATTTTCAACAATGGAATCTACACTATATGGCAAGCAGTCTACTGAGATTTTTTTCTTTAATAATTAACACAAATTTATGGCAGATTTAGTTACTTGTTTGTATTATACATGTATTTCCAACGAATTTGTCACTTACATGGCTATTTGTTGAACTATGCTAACTCCATTACTTTACTACAGGAAAGTGATTTTAAAAATTACTTTTTAAATGTACTGAACTGAAAATATTTGTAATAAAATTGATCATAAAATATGTTGTGGTGGACATGAAAACCTATTTACTTTAGCTGAGCTGTGAATACAGCAGTATTCTAAAAATGTAGAAGAGACAAAGACAACAAACAGCCTGAGCAACAGATGGCATTCTCAGAATGCACTAGTATATCATTATTTTCAACCCCATGGAGTTTTTATAAAAACATCAATAGACCCTGGGAATCGGAGACTTACAATTTATTTTTTTAAATTCATAAAAGACTTATTCAGTAAACAGACAGACATTTAAAGATATACAAGATACTTATTTTGATATCTCATACCAATAATCACAGAAGCTGTAGTCAACACTTAAGCCAAAATTTTCGTGAGTGACTAAAAGTTGGGCACTCAAATACATATTAAAGTATTTAAATAAGTTGTCCATCCTTAATGAAAGCTGCATGTGTTATGTATCTTTGAAAATATGACCACTTATTTAGATGCCTAAGCCATGAAACTTTGACTTCAGTAGGAAGTGGATTGAGTCCTAAAGTCAAATGAGCCAGATTCTCAAATGGCATAAATTTGATTAGCAATTTATACTAGCAGAAGATTGGGGCCAGTGACTTCTGCCATTGACTTCACTGGAATTAGGAGCAGGTCCTTAAAGATAGTCATTAGAAACTTAGAAAATAATGCAAAATGTCACATAACAATAAAAATAAAACAAAAGACTAACGAACTCTTAGAAAAAAGAAAAGGAGTACTTGTGGCACCTTAGAGACTAACAAATTTATTTGAGCATAAGCTTTCGTGAGCTACAGCTCACTTAATCTGATGCATTCAGTGGTGAGCTGTAGCTCACGAAAGCTTATGCTCAAATAAATTTGTTAGTCTCTAAGGTGCCACAAGTACTCCTTTTTTTTTTTGCAGATACAGACTAACACGGCTTCTACTCTGAACTCTTATAATGGTGCTATAAATCATCTTAGCTTTACTGTAATGAACTGAGCTCCAAAGACTGATACCAGCTGAGGATCTAGCCCTCCAATTGAAAATTAGCAGACTAGCTACTTAGAGGACCACTTTTAAAGGTCAATTCTCCCTCTGATCTAGTAGGGAATTGCATGTGTAACTAGAATAAATCCCTTAAAATATTGTTTGCAATTCTGAAGGACATTTCTGAGGGGGCTTAACAAATCAGCCTGTCCTTAACTCCAAACAACTGATTTATTTGTCCAGATAGGTATCCCTTCACACAACTTGTCAACCCCTGATGAGATTAAAAAATTGCAAGAGAGCAGCCACAGTTTGGGAATATGAATTGTGAAGACAGATTAGTTAGACCTGACCTCTAGAGCATACAAAGAGGTTACTAAATGGTGATTGTATGTAAGTTTAGAAGATCCAAAAAGAAAGTGAACAGCTTGTTGCAAATTTTTTATTAGGCCCCAATCCAAATATCATTTAAGTCAATGCAAAGACTTCTACTGGACTTCCGTAATGTTACAATGAGTTCTAAATTCAGACCCTATCCTGCAAACAATAGTTACTGAGGAAAATTCCGTCAAAGTCATTAATGGTGGCAAGTGGTTGCAGCCCACAGCTAGCTAATACTTAAAAAACAAAAAGATCATGAATTAAAATTGAATCGAGGGCAGCAGAAAGTTTCTTTGGATTTATTTAAAATAAATATTATTATATACATAATGAATGGTAATATATGGAACAGATGACCAAACAAAAGATGTCTGCTTTAATTATCACTTATATATAAAATTGTTGACATTAAAATGAGTTACATCAAAGTTAGATCTATTGCTTTGACTGTTAAAGTTGGATTGATATTCTGGAGCCATCTCGAGAGGAAGAGAAAGAAGCTTGTATTTTTCTGTTTTCTCTTTTGTATTTGTGTTTTAATATGAGCTTTCATAACCCAGCTTCTCCTCTCCTTGAATGAAATCAAACTCTTGTGATTATTAATGATCTGGATGATGGGATGGACTGAACCCTCAGCAAGTTCACAGATGACACTAAACTGGGGGGAGAGGTAGATATGCTGGAGCATAGGGATAGGGTCCAGAATGACCTAGACAAATTGGAGGATTGGGCCAAAAGATATCTGATGAGGTTCAGCAAAGACAAGTGCAAAGTCCTGCACTTAGGATGGAAGAATCCCATGCACTGCTACAGGCTGGGGACTGACTGGCTAAGCAGCAGTTCTGTAGAAAAGGACCTGGGTATTACAGTGGACGAGAAGCTGGATATGAGTCAATAGCGTGCCCTTGTTGCCAAGAAGGCTAACGGCATATTGGGCTGCATTAGTAGGAGCATTGCCAGCAGATCGAGGGAAATGATTATTCCCCTCTATTTGGCACTGGTGAGGCCACATCTGGAGTACTGAGTCCAGTTTTTGGCCTCCCACGACAGAAAGGATGTGGACAAATTGGAGAGAGTCCAGCGGAGGGCAACAAAAATGATTAGGGGGCTGGGGCACATGACTTATGAGGAGTGGCTGAGGGAACTGGTCTTATTTAGTCTATAGAAGAGAAGAGTGAGGCGGGATTTGATAGCAGCCTTCAACTACGTGAAGGGGGGTTCCAAAGAGAATGGAGCTAGGCTGTTCTCTGTGGTAGCAGATGACAGAACAAGGAGCAATGGTCTCTAGCCGCAGCTGGGGAGGTCTAGGTTGGATATTAGGAAAAAACTGTTCTACTGAGGGGGAGAGGCGCATGAAGTACTGGAATGGGTTACTTAGTGAGGTGGTGGAATCTCCATCCTTAGGCCTTTAAGGCCAGCTTGACAAAGCTCTGGATGGGATGATTTAGTTGGTGTTGGTCCTGCTTTGAGCAGGGGGTTGGACTAGATGACCTCCTGAGGTCTCTTCCAACCCTAATATTCTATGATTAGTACATTAGTCTATTTTAGTAATATAACTGTGATTTAACATTAGGACTTCAATCAAAGATTAAAAAGAGGAAAAATGGGAATAAAATATTAAGCCTTTGTTTTAAACAAATAATTTGGGTAATGAGTAAATATAGGAAGACAAATTTGGAAAACCATCAGAAAGATTAATTAATATATTTTGAGATGCATCTGAAATGTTTTCCTTGTATAAATGTGTCATGTTTCTGTGTTTTGTATAGCACACTTTTCTCAAGTGGAATGGTTTACAAAGCAAACTCATTAGGACAAAAGTTTTGGTTCTTGCAAAACACAACTAAATGTGTTTTATAACAAGAAACTTCGGTGGCCCAAAACAGACATTTTTTTCCTTGATTAATTACATTCACATGTATGGTTTTCTTCATTTTTAAGTTTGTCTCTTCAAACAGCTCCTGTGCCCCACAAACAGCAAAGAGCAATCAATTAATTCTCCTTTTTCACCTCAAAACTAACTACTGTTTCAGTCCTTTGAACAGGTTTATAACATAATAGATAGTAGAATAAATATCAAAAAGAGATTCTACATAGTCCGAAAACAAATGCTTCAGATGGTAGGATGTATGGTGTGGAAGGATAAACTCTAACGAAGAGTCCAGAGACTCCATCCCCAACCTTTTTCAATGAACTTGCTATATTAACAATCTGAGGCAATTTTAGGATTTTAGAGGCTATGCTCCAAAGAATGACCACCCTGCCCCTTTAAGCGGTGGAGGAGAGGTAATTCGGCTGGATGGCCAAATGAAGGGAACTGTGCTTTATGACGTGGGGGGGAAGTGATAACTGCTGCAAAAAGGACAGCGTGGTCACTGACTCATCCCCTGGGAATGAGGGGCTTAAAAGGGGCAGCCCTGTGCCTTAACCCTCCCTTTTGCACGGAACAGGCTGAGGCGGGCCAGTCAGCGGCCACCAGATATAATTGTGGTACACCTTGGGAAAAACTATTTGGGAATGCTTAAAGGGGTAGAACTAATGCTTAAAGCAAGAAGGGACTTGAGGCTGATCCCTGAAATTTTTCCAGGAGTTAACACTGTATGGTCAGACATGCTTCAGCACAGGATCTGGCGGGGAGCCATGATTCCCCCCCCCCCCCCGCCCCAGGGTGGACAAGGCAAGGAGGTATGTGAACAGGGAGGTGGCCAAAATTCCTTGGGACCCTAGGAGGGGCAGTAATTTCACATCGTGGTATAGTATATGGGGCACCAGAATTGTTTTGGGAGAATGGGGTTCATCTTTCAGACTTAGAGGCTGTCATGTTTTTGACTGATATAAAAGAGAGCAGTAGGAGATGTCTGGGAACCTGACTGCGTTTGGGGAGGAGGCAGCCAAGCTAATGGCTGGTGTCTCCCTTGTGGCAGATGTCCAGTGCCGGTATTCTATAGGAAAGGTATACAGTGGCCGGATGAATGGCTTGGAAAAGGACTTAAAAAGAGGTGTTCGGTAAAGGAGCGAACAGGGAGCGGTTGGGGACTCCTATGATTGGTAAGGCAGGGAGCCAACCCCCATTATTATAGCCCCCCTGAACCCTCCTATGAGGAGGGAGGATGGATGGTTAGGTCCCGGCAAGGGATGTGCTGGAGGGACCTGGATGGAAAAAGACGGGGAGCTAGTAAAAGCACCCCGGGTAATTATGGAATAAACATGGGGTTACCTGCACTGTACACTTTTATCTGCCAGGTAGTCCCAGACATCTAATAATAAAGTTGTGACCTGATTAAACCCATGTCAAATGTCTCCTGTTCTTCTTTCAGTATAGCCAGACAATGAGTTTGAGTCCCTCTTCCACCAAACTCCTACCTTCAATGTATGTCAGTGGCAAGTGGCACAGATGAAGACTAAATGAGGCTAAGATTCACCAAAACTAGATTGCTCCAAATATGTTAATATATTACTCAGGCACTCATAGTGGTGTTAATATACAAAGATGCCTACGCATATATATCATATACACATAACATAAAACCTACAGTAATGTGTGGGTAACATATTTGCATCTAAAAATCAACCAATTAGGTCTCTTTTGGTTATGTTCTTCATTTCACTATCCCTTCTTCACTTTCCCCCGCCTCACTTTTCCCTGTACACATTCTCTTGGGGCTTCCTTTTCTATTTCATTTTTTATAATAGTTTCTGGTTTGATTAAATCCATTCTTCTTTCACTCCCTTCTTTCACTTGTCTTAGTTCCTTCTTACCATCCCCTTTCTCCATGTTCTGACTTTCCCTGCAGCCCTTCTCAGTGTTTACTCCATCACACCCTCTTTTCTGCAGCCTTTCTTTCTTTCTCTCCCTTTATATGTGCTCCTTCTCTCTTTCTCTTCCACTTCCACATCATCCTCTCCTAAAATTCCAATATAAGTGTCACAGTTCAGGGCAATTCCATCTGCATCTCCCGGCTCCTCAACCATCACCCTCTTAGGCAGAGACTCTCTTTCTAATAACCAAGGTTTTTTCAGGCTGTACAGTTCCTTGCCTACACTGTGAGTTCCCCAGCAAGTCAGACAACTAAACAGGCCTGAGAGAGGCTATAAACACCATAATTGCCCACAGTTAGAAGTTACCACAAAGCTCTATCTAAGCAAGCACATTTATTCTTAAGATGAAAGCTTTACAGAGAAAACATATTAAAAAAAGTAAAGAACACATGCTAATAAGCTTACCAAAGACGACCCTAACTCCAAGAAAGATGCTGACAGATGATCAGTACTTCAAGCCTCACCAAGGGGTTTTCTGTGATTACATGTTTATAATAGCTGTTCGCTCAGAACAAGCGCACCCATGAATCTGAGAGTCCTTCCTTTATACAGTTTGGTCTTTGATATTGCGACTTTGGGAACAAGTAATCAGACGACAAAAGTCCCCTCCTCAGGACAAAACTTCTTACGTCTGAGTTCTTGCAGTCTGGGTACACTGGTATACATTTCCCCCTAGAGATTTCCTGGGAAACCCATCTATGTTTATTTGTCCCATAAGTTCATTCTTATTTGGCACAATTGTTTCAAATAGTCCTTTGAAGATCATAACGCTTCCCAGGGTTTACGCTGGTCACGTCTCCCCCTATACAAGTTGCATACAATTCCACAATAACACATAAACTTTGCATTTTTAATGCAATCGACTCCACTGTTACTTAAACTTAATTCAGTATGATTTTTCACTGATATTGGGGAAATTGCCATATCTGTCAAAAAGAATTACTGATGTCCTGGGGGCTGGGGAAAGGTTATCCTCCAGAGGTGTCAGTGGAAGCAACTGATTTTCTTCTCTTCCCCATCTGTGGGCACACAAGGAACTTGTTCTTCCTCCATCTCACTGAGGAAAGTGGGGACTATACTTTCCCCTTTTCCCCACCAAAAGTCTCAAAGGGGTGTGTCTCTGCCTCTTCTCCACACCAGAGGAGACGTGGGAGGGTGAGGTTTTCCTCCCCTACTCCTAGAGGGGAGAGGAACTCTTAGCCTCATCTCTCCTCCCCATCTAACCCTTATAGGAAGCCCTGGAGGGCCCCTCTGCTTCTCCCTAACCAAGAAGCAGAGAGAAGCTCTGAGGCTCTGCCTTGCTTTTCCATCCTGTCCCACCAGAAGACCAGGGGAAGCCCTGGGGAGATTTTCTGCCTGTGCTGCACACAAAGTGGAAGTCCACAGAGCAGTCTCTCTGCCTCTCCCTTTCACCCAAGGGAGCAGGGGGGACGCTCACTAGTGAACGCAGCTCTCTGGGCAGGCTTCTCACTCTGCCATGCAGTTCAGCAGAGTACAGAAGGAAATAGATGAATCTGCAAGGGGCAGCTAGAGCAGTGGGCAGGCAGGAAGACATTCTGCACAGCAGTGACCCCTATTGGCCAGTGGTACAAATTACTCCAAAATAAAAACAGCTTCCAGCAGCAGTTCTGGGGCCCTTCCACTCCTACCCCCAGAGTGCTACTGTAGCTTGGTAGGTGGGCTAAAATCAGTAAGTTGTTTCCATCCAACTCAGACTGTTTATTTCAATGTCACAAAAATATGGATAAAAAGCCATTCCCACTCCCTCTTTTGTGTATGTGCCTCCCTTTCCTGCTTTTTGGGAGATGTCTTTGATAACTTTAGCAAATATAGTCTCCTGTTTCCTTGCAGAATATTATAATTAATCCCTTCAGGGCATAGGCAAAGTAAGTCTTAATATATGCTAACTTTTTCACAGAAATGATTCAACACTATATAGACAGTTGCTTTAGTGTTCTCCCCAACTCACAAGAAAACCGTCACTTTGACAATCTGCTTTTGGTAGGGTTGCCAATTTTGGTTGGATGTATTCCTAGAGGTTTCATTACATGACATAATCGTTAATTTAAAAGATTAATCTTTAATTCCTGGAGACTCCAGGACAATCCTGGAGGGTTGGCAACCTCAGCTTTTGGGTTAGAGGTGTAAATGACAATGAACTGAATGACTTAGAGCAAAAGAGAAAGGCACATGCTTCAGCTCTTCTTACACTGTTTGTATCCTTTATATTTTAAGAATGGATTATGTCCATCCCATCACATTTCAGGAGGATGGGCAAGGAGTCGAAGGACGGAGGACATCAGACTACAAGAGAATACAGTGTATTCTTATGAAAACTCCCAAGGCCATAATATAGAATTTGCCTTAAAACAAACATTTACATCTTTAAAACATGTTAATGAAGTCCATTTATATTCAAAGTGATTGATTCTCTGTGAAATGATTTAATGTTTGATTTACAAACAGAAACTGAGTAAAATGTGAATTATTGTTTAGCGCATGAGGTAGAGTTATTGCAGCTTTTCCTTATTATTTATAGTGATTTAACTCCTTCATAATATAAATGAACTTTAAAAATCCTTCTTATATAGACAAACCAGATTAGATCACAGCTAAATATTATTTTAATTTGAAATTACTCATAGAGAAAATATTACTCCTGGTATCTCTACTTTATGTCATTTGTTTTGTATGTTAAGGAATTTATTTGAAGAATATAGAAGCTGAAATCAAGAATTTAATTTTCCTTTTTAAAAAAACTAGGAACCTTTTTACTGGATAATTATTTTACAGTTATATTCCAAGTTGAATATGACAAAGGGGATATATTAGGTTTAAAGTTTTACATTAAACTCTTCAATAGCAATTCATTTAATAAATAGCATATTTGGTACTTAGTTCTCTTGTGTGTGAATATCTTGCCAAATATCGGTGTAACTTTACATTTACTTTCAGAATGAAAATAACTAAATGTTTGAAACCCTGTGCAATTCACTTCATTTGAAATTACTAAATTAAACACATATGCTTTCTTTCCAACATTATTTTAGGTACTAATTACTTGAATTTAAGATAAACAGAATTGTTGATTTTATAAGCTATTTTATTACATAAGCATTAAAAAGAAGGTTGTCAGATATTTAAGAGAAGAGACAATAGTACAGCTGAGGTTGTATAAATTATAGGTATTACTTCATAAACACACAGTTCAAAAGTTGTATCAGACTTTTCATCAATTAATCTTGCCTGACTCATAT
Organism: Natator depressus; assembly: GCF_965152275.1. Taxonomy (NCBI): domain Eukaryota; kingdom Metazoa; phylum Chordata; order Testudines; family Cheloniidae; genus Natator; species Natator depressus. The sequence continues at coordinate 48,043,893 of NC_134244.1, read as the reverse complement.
TTCCTCCAGTAGTTCAATAGTCAGTTTAATATAGGCACTATTTTGTACCAAATTTTCAATTTGTCAAACATTTCTATACTGGATTTTTGATTTTGCAACCTAGCCACTAAATACATGTATTGACTATAATTGCAAGAATTCTACCATTATCTGTTTAATTTCAGGGAATAGGATACTTCCCTAATAAGAAGACTGTAAAGTATATGCCACTGAAATACCTCTTGCATCAATTTTCCAACATCAGTAGCCCTTCAGTTTGGGACAAACCAAAGACCGTTTCAGATACTCTTGTAGTAGTTACTATTTTTACGACTTGGCTCAAAAGCTTGCCTTAATCTCTTTATTTAGGGAGAAACTGCAAGCTTGCCAACTTTAGCAAATGTTAATACAGGTCATGCATTCCAGGGAAATATACAGTGAACAAGTGCTATTCCATTTTAACAAAAGGAAATTTAGAATAAGGTGATGAAGGAGAGTGATAAACGGTATTGTTTAAGTCCTACTTCCAGTTCTGTGGTATCCTGCAGATATCTGCTTATACTTTGTTTCATTTTCATTGAGCTGTTACATGAAGTAACTCACTCAGTTTGTAGTGTTCCTGCATTACCTATATTTTCATGGGCAGTGTGGCACTTGTAAGCATGGACGTCATCCTTCCAGTCTCCTCACACTATAAGACTTCATATCCAGTAAATCCAGAAACCAAAACGCTCTGAGCACAAACAAGTAAACAAAACTACTGGAATCTGAAGAGATGCCGAACCAATACATGAAGTACTGCACATTTTATACAAATATAATCTTAATGCGCAGGCTATGAACCAAGCCTTTCCAGTGTATCTAACCAAGACTCCTAAGCAATTCTGTGTTAAAACTGTCTATACTACCAATGAGATGGATTCTGAAGTCATTCCTGAACAACTGACTCTCCCGGCTCAGGAAGTTTAGGCCTCAAACAACTGATTCTTTCTGTCTCTTCCCTTACTTTCTAAAAACCAAAGACTTTCTAATTGGCATAGACATCTTGGATAGATGAAATCACCCATCATACTCGATTCCAAACTGGAGATCCACACCATTTTACTGAGTTGTGTGTGTTGGGAGCATCACCAGGTAAGTTGCCAGCTTGTTAAAGACTCTGCAATCCTAGGTTAAAGGACTGAAAGTGACACCTCACCCAGCCATGCAGCCTGCATGCCCTTTCCAAGCTGGGTTTCTGGGATCCCTATTCACAGACCCCCAAATCGGAGAAAGCTAAAAGAACATGCAGGGAGCTCTTTGGGGTGGCTAAAGTCCTGTCCACGGGGAGTCCGAGTGAATATGTAAAATTAGTGGGAACTCCTATCCCAAGAAGGGAGTCTCAGTGCTCTAGAAAGAGAGTCATTCAACCAGCCGTGCCACTAGAGATGGGACCAGGTCCCCGTTACACCGTAAGCACCAGCGACACACTACCCAGAACCGTCCAGCACTACAGCGGGCTGCATCAATGGCAGTGCACCCCCAGCAACCTGCACGTCGAGCCGCTGCTGGGGAGGGATGCGGGGGGGTGGGGGGGAGGTAGAAAAGGAGACATTACCAGAGTTTTGTTCCCGTTCTTGCTGAGGGGCCCTCGGAAAACTCCCTTGATGTTGCGGAAGTGCCCATTGCTGAGGTGCGTGGAGCTGATGACAATGTAGTAACACTCCATGGGGCAGCCGCCGCCTCCACTGCAGCCGCTTCCATGCACCCCCGTGCCGGCAGCTCAGGCGGACCCCGGGCGGGCGGAGGGACTGTGCTGCGCTGAGGGGACCGGAGGAAGCAGAGCCCCGCCGGCATGTACACCGACCAGCTCCGGCTAATCTCGAAAATTAACCCAGCCGCCCAACCCCTCCGCCTGGCAGAGCTCGGTGCCCCTCCGAGACACGCACGGGAATTGCAGGCGCCCGGGGGCACGGGCCGGAGTCTCCCGCGGTCTCAGGGCAGCGCTGGCGGGAGGAGGCGGCGAAGGCGGCGGCGGCGCAGCGGCGGGAGCGGCAGCAGCATCTCCGTGGCTTGGCTGAAGGAGTCTGAGCTGCTGCCTCTCACAGGCATAGTGTTGTTATACCGCGCAGCGTTGCCGGTCCATTGCACTGAGCCAATGGCAGAGAGCCACTGGGCTGATCCCGGGAGCTGTCAGAGGAGTACAGCTGTCACACGCCGCCTTCCCGCCCCCTCCCCCCCAGCCCTTCCCCCCCGCTTCCCCTCCCCGGGCGCGGGCTATTGTCTCGGCCCCAGCCACTTCGCCAGCCGCAGCGGGAGGCGGGCAGGGGACCCAAGCCGCCGCCGCCGCGCAGGTAAAGGAGAAGGAGCGAAGGAAACCAGGCCGGGGGCAACGGGAAAGTGGAAGCAGAAGAGGCGGCCCCCGGCCCTGGCTGGCTGGGAGCCCTTCGCTTCAACTGCAGCAAATTCCTAGAGCCCAACAGCAGCCCAGCCCGAGACAGCGTCCCCGGCCGCCGCTCGCCGCCGGGCAGGGCTCGCAACCTGGGGGGGCGCTTTCTAGTGTAGCCTCGGGTTACTCTGGGATTTGTGGACGGGGACAGCCAGCCAGAGGAGGGAGCAGGGATCAGCCCCCCCCCCGCCACTCTAGGAGGGGTCTGGCACTGGCAGGCCAGCTGCTGGAGACAAGGGAGCTCGCCGCCGCTGCCCCGTCCTCTTCCCTAGGCTGCCCCCCAGCACCGTGCAGCTCTAGCACCGCGGCCGAGGGGCAGGGCTCCCCGAGCCCAGCGAGCCCTGGTGCAGTGCTGGCCTTTGCTGCGGCCGCGACCGCTGGTCCTGGGCAGGTGATCAGGGCACAACGCCCGGCACTTCCCCGGCTCGGGCTCTGCGCGGGGCGGGGGCGGTCCGCGTGCTGCTCTTCTCCCCTCTAGCTCCTCTGAGCGTGGCTCCTTGGGAGTGCATACGGGATTCATTAGCAGGCACTTAAAGGGATCAATAGCAGCCAGCGGGCAGCCTGGGGACCAGTCCTTTAGTGGATGGACTGAGAGTTTTATTCCCCTCTCTCTCCGGGCAGTCTTAATTGGTTAATAGGATTTCAGAACCATGGGCTGTGCCTAGGCATAGGGCAAATGTCACTCTGGGTTCTCCTGTGCCCTCCAGTGGGGTAGAACTGGGGAAATCCCTGTACACTTCAAGTCACTCACGGCATTACTGAAGTTGGACAAAACCTGGGTCCATGCTCCTACTACTCCCATGCCAATCACTTCCTAAAGACACAATAGGTACCAGGCATCTCGCTTCATAAAACTGAGACCATGCTACGTACTAGCAAAGTGTTACCTTTTATCCGGCTACAAACGGATCCAGGCTTCGTCGACCGATCAGCCGCCCCCGTGTTAAGGGGAAACTGAATAAGGGCAGGGCCAGAAAATACGTTGGGTGAGGAAAACAATCTTGCTTTCTTGAAAAGAACACTCGTTACAGCGCAGGTAATGGGAAAACTTGTCATAGATCGGAGTTCAGCTTTTTTGGAGGGGGTATTGCTTGTTTATTACTACTGATAAGGGACAGGAGTCTTTCAATACACTCAGCTGATATATTTTCTAGTGTATCCGCTTGGGGGAGTCTGGGAATCTTTAAAATAAAGACCATGTTACAAAACTTCCACATCACAGACTGTTTAGTTAGGGTTGGACATGGGTGATGCAGTGTTTTATTAAAAAAATCTAGTAAAACTACATCACGTTGTTGATTACAGTTTCCTTGAACACTTCAAATTACATTGAAACACTCTTCTAGCACTTCACAGTGTTGTTTTTATTTTTCTAACTGCAGATATTATTATACCCCACTGAGCTGTGAACCTAATTATGTGGTTTTCTCTGACTTCGAGGCACTGTGGTCCCCTTGCTACGGAATGAGGATGGAAATGAAGACACCTGTGTTCTATTCCTAGTTTGTGGCAGATCCGTGTCATCACCATCAAGTCACCTTCCTCAACTTTAAAATGTGTACGATTCTTACCCTCCCCTTATAAAGTACTTGGAAAAATCTATGGATGAAAAACACTAAATAAGAGACACTATTATTTACTTTCCCCAAATCTAGCCAATATTTAAAACCTACCAACAGTTAATAAATGGTAAGAACTAGTGCTTCGTTCCTTTCAATACCAATAAAACAGATCTTGCATGCAAACAACTCAACATTGTCACAAAACAAAACCTTGTTTTTCCTGTGGATTCAGCCACCTGCACTTTTATTACACATAACATTAAGATGTTCCTAGGTGCCCCTTTCCCCCCTCCAGTCCACTTTACATTCATTGTTTAGTGCTAGGAGTCAGGTTTTGTGGCATAAGATTGATTCCATTGCTAAAAATGGGAACTGCAGCAAAAAGAATTAACTCAGAACCATGATGTAACATCACAAAATGCCTCTCAGCCAGCATTTGCTCCTGGCAAGCAAAATATGATGATCCTATCAGTTTGTGTTGGGAAATAAGGAAGCTGCTTCTAGGAAATTCTGATGGGTGTCACTTTCCTGTCAGAATTTCCTATCTTTACCATTTGTATCCTTGATACAGAAGGCAACAATTTATGATAGGAGCCTTCCTCCTATTAGAATTTGCTATCTTCTCTAGTTCTCATCTTGCAGTAGGTAGTAAATTTTGGCAGGTGTCAGTCATCCATCAGAATTTGCTAGCTGTTGCACCAATGAATCAAATGATGAAAGTAGGACATTGTGACAGGTGAGACATTTGTCAGAATTTGCTACTAACTGTTACAGGAATGTTTCAGAAAATAGACAGTAAAATCTATCTATGCGTGTGCATGCACTGCTCCCCCCCAACCCCCCCCAAAAAGCAAGTAGCGAGATTATTACAAAATAATATGGGTTTTGAGCCACCTCACCATCATCAATGGTTGGTAGATTTAGTATCACAACACACTGGCCCAAACCTAGTCTTTGGTAGGACTACTGATGTGAATAAGGTGTGCAGGATTGGTCCCTTAATGCAAACAATCTACTGTGGCAAGATACATTTATTTCCTTGTTATGAAGACAGAATGCCAATTGTGAAGTTTAGACTGCAAGTTTTTTAAGGCAAGGGCCATGTCTTCTTATCTGTTTATACAGCGCATAGCACAATAGAGCTCTGACCATGACTGAGGCCTATGGGAACTACTACAAAATAAAAAATAAATATTAATAAATCATAGGAAGTGGCAGGAGGCAGGAAAAGAGAACATCACAGGAGAAGAGATGATGTTAGAAGATTGTGTGTGAATCCTTACAGGGGTATTTCCTATGTAGAAGTGGTATGGGAATTCTGTATCATGTCCAGGCATCCGAAAGATGTGTAGTTTTGTTTTAGTTACTTTTACCGAGTGCACTGACTCTGATATAAAATATTGATGTGCTAATATCAACTGTCCATTTAAAACTTCTGGAAGCAATAGTTTACAGCAGTAAAGTATGTCAGTTGTATGGCAATAAACACAACACTTAAAATAATTGTGTTACCACTGTAACTCTACCTTCCCAAATTGTCATGATCTTCATAGCTTTTCTCTCTGGCTGCCATGCTGGCTATGATGTTCCACGGAATCTGTGTGTTCTTCATGCTTTATCCTTTGTGTCAACTAATATGTTATTGATGGTAGAAATTATGATCCTGGGCCTTTGTCACACTACTGCTAAGTACCTGACCCAAGCACATTAATAGCAGCTGTCAGCAATAGCTTTTTCAGTTTCTTTCCCATAATCATCAGACTGCTTGGGAACCAAATAAATGAAACCAGCTGACAATGCACATGGACAGTACATAGGGCAAATGTCAAGTACTCTAACAGACAAATCAATACAGTTGGATTGGGACTAGTTTAGGGGGATGACAAAATATTAAGCAGGTAAAACAAGTCCAGGAAGAAAATAAATGCCTGGCTTTCTGTGATTTCATTGCTCCTAGCAATTGTTAATAAATTTAGAATGCACATATTATAGTAATATTTATGTGACCACAATGTTGATGGTGGGATCAAATAATAATAAAGTACTGTCTATTTCCTTTTTTTTGAAAAAGCAGTAAAATGATTAAGAACTGGCCATTTAGAATAGGCAGTGAGCAAACATTTACTGATTTATAAAAATCCATCCATAATAAAACCAGATACTCCACTGAAGTAAAAATCCAAGGATAAAGTAATATTCAAAAGCCACCTGACCTGTGATTCAAAGTGCATACTACGTACAGATACAATATCTTATAATACTTTGCACTCATATAGTGCCTTTTATGAGTAGATGTTAGAATATCTTGAAAATATCAATTATTCGGACCACACAACAGCTCTATGGAAGGAAGGAATTACAGGATTCCCATAGTACTGATGGGTATACTGACACTGAAAAGTCAAGCGTTATGCTCACAGAGCAAGTCAATGGCAGAGCTGGGAACCAAATTATTCTGACTCCAAGCATCTGCTCTTACCATTTGTTAATACTTCCCTCCAGTGCATGCAAAAGTGAATTAAAGTTTCCAGGTGTGAAATGTTTTTTTTGCGAGGGAATTAAAACTAGACATAATGTACAAAATGGACAGTCTGGGGAGGGAACCCCAGATATAAAACATACACAATCACAGCACTAATATTATATTTCTCTGGTTCCCAAATAAATAGTCTTGAGGTTTTGTGCAAACTCTTAAAAATGTAGTTATCCTAGTATAACGACTGGATAAAAGATTAGATCTAATTATATCTTGAATTGTGGAGCATGTAAGTAAAATAGGAATCACTGAGACAAAACTGATTTCCCTTAAGCCAATTTCAACTCGTTCATTTAATGGTTCTACAGTATCTTAACATTTTAAGCCAAACTCTGCTGTCTTCAGCAGTGACTGGGGAAGGTTGTTTTGTAGCCACACTGACACACCTTAGGGTTATATAATTATCTATCATATGGTGACAACATTCTTTTATTATTCCTTTCATAGAAATTTTAACTTTCAGTAGTACTTTCTATCAATTCATATCAACAACTCCTACATAATTGTTTTTTAAAAAGTTCCATAAATTTAAGAAGATAACAATGAATAGACAGAGAGAGGAGAACAACAAAAATGAAAAGAACTAGGAATCACCTTCCTTGAAATAAGACAAAGAAAAATATTTGCAGGGACTGAGCAGAACAAAAATTGTTTTGGACTTCTAAATACAATGTTAATAGTGGGCCAACCAACTTCTGGGGTTATGAAGAAAATTTCCTTATGGACAAGTTATTTCCATAATTGCCCACTTCAGGGAATCTTGTACCTTCCTCTGAAGTATCTGACACTGTCCACTGTTGGATGCAGGGTACCTGATTAGACAGACCACTATTTGATCAGGTATAGTAATTCTTATGTTCCTACTACATATCCATTTTCAGTAGCATGTAATGTTTTCAGATTTCTGGCAGACATACCCATGTTCCTTGTGTACAAGAGTTAGTTCCAGAAAGTATTGTAAACTTTTCATCATGGTTGTGAATGACTGGCCTACTCCATACACCCAAGTCTGTGAACAATTTATATTGTGATCTGTAACAAAGAAGAATATCTGGAAGGCTATGACACTTCTTGCTGGTGATGAAGGTAAGGTTGCCACCTTGTCTCGGACAAAATTTTATTCAATTCCACAGTCGCCTCTCTTGTCAAACTCTGCTCCTCCCCAGACTGAACTACGCATTGTAATAATTGACTCAGTAGTCAGACTCTCCTTCCTCATGTTCTCTTGCCCAATTTATCTCTTTTCCCCTCCCCCACATATCTGTCTTCCCACCCCTGGTTTCACTCATCTTCCTAAGCGTCTGCCATCTCCTCAATTATTGACCATACACTTTTTAGCTCTTTCCCTCCCCTTTCTTCAGCCCTTAACCTTCTATCAGTCTATGATTCCTACAGACCATAAAGCTTCTCCCTTTCTGTCCTTTTCCCCACTCTCATTGTTCTACTCTTCCTCTAAAATTTACGGTCTTGGATACTCTAGTTCATTCTGCCTTGTTCAATCTGCAATCCTTCACCTCTTCATGAGAGTATCAAACCTGATACTAGCCATCCAATGCCCCATTATATTCTCCCTATTCCTCATTTGAATAGCCTGCAAGGAGTTGTGGGACTATATATATTTATATATATAAAAAGCAAAACTGCAAATGCAAACCCTAGCACCCAGATACAGGAGATGGATTTGTGACAATCGCTGGAAGGCTTTGGGACCATAACACAATGAATGAGTTGTATTAATCAACACACAGTGGGTAGTTTTTCTATCTGTGACAGATATAGTGCTCAATATTCTGCCATTTAATATTTAACAACATTCTTCATTTAATAAATAATCCAAGCATAATTTAGTACAATTTGTTCTTCAGTAAAAACATATTCTTCATTTTGCTTAATAGTTCTCAAAGCATATTACAAACTACAGAATACCAAATAGCTTTATGTGAAGAAATCATTTCACCCACCACTGAAATGCACCTAATGGTGGTAGAAATTAGCAACTGTTCAACACTCACAAGAATCCCAATCCAGCTCCCATTAAAGCTCTTATTGATTTCAGTGGGAGTTGAACCAGCCCAAGGATACAGCAAAGTCTTTCTAGGGATCTGTTTGTCCCATTCACAACTTTATGCCTTTTTTAAGCCACCCCATATATTTAAAACAGCCTCTTTCCATTGGGCTATCCTAGTTCGCAGTCCCTTCTCACAACAAACTTCTTCCATTAGGCCTTCCATTTTTTTTTGAGTTCATTTCATGTCCCTTTTCCTTGTGCTAAGGGAAAGGTTAAAGAGGCATGCTCAGTTCTACACTATTATCTATACTATTCATTATTTTATACCTCTCACTTCTCCCATTAGTTATTTTCTCTCTAAAAAAATCAATCCCAATCAAACACAAAGGCTTTTTTTCCTGAGTTGACACAGTGAGATTTAGAACCCACTATATGTAAGATCCGTTCAAATTACTGCTTCATCACCTGGCATTCATCAGCAATGAATTTTGCCTTGCATGCTCTGCATTTATGTAGCTTTATTAGCCGTGTATGGAGTTCTTCAAAGTCTTCCCTAGACTTGGCTAATTTAAACAATTTTGTGTAATCTATGAAATTTGCCATATCACTGCTCACTGTGTTTTCCAGATCATTAACAAATATATTCAACTATACCAGCTCAAGAACAGATTCTTGGGGCACCCTGTTGATGATGTTTTGCCATGTAAAATATTGATAATTTCCTATTACTTTTTTGGGCCCAGTCCTGCAAAGATTTATCCATGTGAGTAATTCTACTTGACTTCAATGTGACTGCTCATATAAGTAGTTACATGGATAAATCTTTGCAGGATTTGGCTCTTTGTTTTCTGTCTCTTAGCCAGTTTCGTGTAGCCCACGAAAGCTTATGCTCAAATAAATTTGTTAGTCTCTAAGGTGCCACAAGTACTCCTGTTCTTTTAGCCAGTTTAATATTTTACCTCTTATCCTGAGACTAGTTAGGGCTTGTCTGCACAGTAAGTGGAAGTAAATGGAACTGCAATAATTACATTTGTTGAAATTCATACCTTTAGTTATTTTGTTCCAACTCTTGCTTTTTTGATACCTCAAATCTCGGACAGTGCTTGAACTTCATTATTTAAGAAGAATATGGGGCAGGTAGCTTTCTAACATCCTCTACAATAAAGTCTTATTCACAGAAATCATTTAGCTTCTCTATATAGTCTTTATCCTCCTTCATTGACTCTTTAATCCCTTAATAGTCCAGCTTATTCAACAATTCTCCCTCAGTCTTTCTGTAGTAAGTAGATACTATTACTCAGACGTTCAATTATAGTTACCTCTTGAACCAGCTCTGGTTTGTTTGTTCAAGACTAAGCTGAGAAGAGCCTAACCTCTCACATGCTTTAGAACTAACTGCTCCAATGAGCAGTCATTTAAATGTCAATAAATTGCTTCTTTAAACCTTGTCCCCATGTGACATATATTATGACCAGTTTACACGCAGTGACGATTTATAAATTCTGTATGAGATTTTGAACTTTCTGTATGTGACTTTACCAAACTGTAAACTCCATTTTAAATGTGGGGGCTATTTGTCTCCTCTGTTGTGCTTTTGCATCCAGCTTGGACTGAAAGTCCAAAGGTGGGTAGCAAGGGCTAACAAAAGATGGTTGTTGATTTACGTGCTTAACCACTGAAACATAATTGCTCTAGATAAAAGGCATCTGCCCTGATGAACCAGTTTCTATTGTGAAAACTGACCATTTATTCCTATCTTTTCTTTCCTCCCTTTTAACCATTACTGATCCATGAGAGGACCTTCTCTCTTGTCCCAGGCATGCTTAGTTTGATTAAAAGACTTTGGTGAGGGACCTTGCCAAAGACTTTCTGAAAGTATATTGATTAGATTATCCTTGTCCACATGCTTGTTGATGCCCTCAAAGAATTTTAATAGATTGGTGAGGTATGATTTCCTTTTACAAAAGCCATGTTTACTCTTCCCCAACACATTGTGATCATCTTTGCGTCTGATAATTCTGTTCTTTACTATGGTTTCAACCAATTCGGCTGGTATTGAAGTTAGACTTACCATCATGCAATTCCTCTGGAGCTTTTTTAAAAAAAAGTCAGCATTACATTAGCTACCGTCCAACCATCTGGTACAGAGGTTGATTTAAGTGATAGGTTACATACCACAGTTAGTAGTTCTGCAATTTCATATTTGAGTTCCTTTAGAACCCTTGAGTGAATACAATGTTGGGTTGGTGCCTTATTACTGTTTAATTTTACACTATGCCATTAATTATTGTCAGGCTGACATATTTCAGAAATGCCTACTATGTATTCCCAGGTAAATGTCTAAATTCTCCCTGATCTCCATAATGAACTGGATACAGTGATGACAGTGTGTGATCCCAGCTGTGTTTCATAAAACTCAGCACAAGGTGCGTCCTGCCACAATGACTTTACAGGCAAATGCAATAAAGCCAGAGAACTTCTGAAAGACCTGACTCACAAGCTAGCACAATACCCAAATCAGGACCTTCAGTCTTTCCAGAAGCAGTGGGCCACTGAGCCTGTAAACCATGAACTAGCAGGCACCAAGCAGCCCTTTCAATGCTTTGCACCTCTATGAAAGGGAGTTAACTAAATAATGAGCCAATGAGGCCACTGCCATTTCTAAGATTACAATTTATTCTAGAATGGTGCTGACTATTTCAAAGGCAGCACAGGCACAGAGTGCCCTTAGGGGAAGCCCATTATAAATGTAGGAATCAGCCACAAAACTCAGATCAGGACCTGGATCTGGGTCCAAACTTTCCCCAGTTGCATGGTATTCAGATCAGAGGGGTTCAGCTCTCAACTCAAATCTCAATATTAACAGAATTATATATTAGCGCAAGAGTAGTGAAAGGATGTGTAAAAATCGTTTCTATCTTCACTGAACTTCTATTTACACTTATAAAAAAGACAAATGAAAACCTTGAAATCATTCTTGCAAGGACAGAGTAATAATTATAACCTCTCCCAAACCACTATTTCACGTCATCATTTTCAGTTCAATAATATAATTTTCAGTGGAAACAGCTGAATTTAACCAGAAATGACAGTGTTAATAGGTCAGAAAGTAGGGATACATTACTCTTGAATGTTTCAGTAAAAATAGGAGATCAAATGGAGGAAAATAAATTATATTTGATTAAAATTCATAGTATCTAATATGAGACTCAACTACACATTATAAGAACTCATTTCTTGTTGTTTGTAAAGATCATAGAAAAGAAGGGGAAAGGAAATACAAGGACCATTGGCTTTCGGTGCCCAATGTGAGACACTTTAAAGGGGTCTTATTTTCAGAGACTGGATGCTCAGCCTTTTCTGAAAATCAGGGCCATTTGAGGTGCTGATAGTTGGGCCCCAAAAAACTGAGACACCAAACATCACTAGTCACTTTTGAAAATCTTGGCCATTTCCCCATCACATTGGTCACTTTCAGAATGTAATTTTTTTGTACTATTGATATGAACACAGTATATTAGATATATACTGCATAAGGATATTGTTAAATATCATGACACATTGCCAAGTACAATTAAATTGTACCCTTAACACGGTAGCCTACACAAAGAACAGCTAATACAGTTTTGTACAGATATTAAGAGTTTGATTTAAACCTTCAAAAGCCAGGACATTCATATATTAGACTATCACAGTCATAATTTACCCGGTTATACCTAAGCATTAGAGCATGTCACATATTTACATCAATTACTTCTGGGTTGTTTTTTTTTTTTGTGGAAACTGAAGTGCCTACCAGCTGCAGTTTGAGTCCTAAATCTATATTTGTTTTCAGTTCTGGATTTAAATTAGTCTCTTGACTTTATTTGAACATATTTTTATAGTTAATTTACCCTTTTTATTACCATACAACTTTTAGAAGGCAGTAAAACTCCTTACATGAAAATATATGAGTTACATTATAAACCAGAAGCAAAGGAGCTGACATGGCCTGTGATTTAAATACATGTAGACATGTGCTGTATTTCAAATAGTTTTTAAAGTATTCATTATGGTCATAATCCTGAGTGGTGGTCAGTACCTGTAACATATTTGGGGAGACGCCCTATTTACTGATTAGAACAGTTACTTAAATCTTTCCCTTAATACCTCACAATGTACTATATTTGTCTACCATACAGAAGGAATATTCATTACAAATAGGCATATTTAAAATACTATAAAAAGAATTTATTGGGAACAGAAGCCAATTTTCAAAACATTAATAACTTAAGTGTTTAATTTAAAATAGCCATCTCAAAGTGGCCTTGAGCACATTATGGATTTCTGGCCTGTAGAATATCATTATAAGAAACAAAGTCAATTTCTGTTCTAAAAATAAAGATAGTTTCTAAAAGCCAGTATTTCCTTTTTAGCAGTTTAAGTAAAAAAAAATATATATGGACAACTTTGAATTGTCAAAATAATCTCTCCCTGGCTGAAACCTTGTAGAATATTTTAATTTTTATCCAAAAGTATATTTGTATGGGTACATCTGAAACCCATGTAACCAGGAGCTTGAAATAGATAGTGTTTTAAAATGTTAATACCAAAACAACTGGCTTTGGTATTACATAGAGCCATATTAAAGGGTCCACATACAGAAATTTGACTCAAGTAGAAATATGATGCTCTCAAATAGCTTTTATCTCATACAATAGCATGTAATCTTTGCTTTTGAGCTATTTTGCTTTTATTGCACTGCTGATCTCTGAATTGAGATCAGTCCCTCATGTCCCAAGCTGGCAGAGGAGGATGTTCTTATGTCACACACACCTCCAGGGATGAGGCATTCATTTCTTGAACGATAGCTTTGTTATTATGGGAGTTCTGAACTGTGTATTTTGTGGAGGGTGGGGGAACCTTCCTGCAAGTCTTCCTTGCTCTCCAGTTTTATCCTCACACTGTTTTGCACTCTTGTTTAGCATCCTGAATTTGTCACCATTTTTGGAAGCTGATCCTCAAAGCAAATACACACAAGATGGTTCCCAAGAGGGAACCCTGGCTCTACAGGTTCTTCAAATACTTGTAGATTGTTATGCCCCTTTGTTGTCTTTCAGAAAGACTACACACTTGTTTAGCTCTTTTAATACTGGGTCATAAATTAATCCCTGCAGCCCACTGATCATTTTTGTTGCTCTTTTCTGAACTCCTTCCCAATATGTCAATATTTTGTTGATAATTTGGTGCCAGGAACTGAATGCCATATTCCAAGCACAGTTGCACCTGAGCTAGAGAGTCCTACTCTCTGTCTGCACTTCTAGTTTTTGTGGTTCGGTTAGGCATGTTTGGTGGGGTTGTGTACACTGCTGGAAAAGTATTCAGAAATACATGAGAAATCAATGACTTTTCACCGCTGAAGCCAACAGATCCTACAAGTTAGCTTCTGGGTTTGTAACCTGAAATCCTGCTTATGAGCTATTACAAAAATCTCTAGCAATTTAATTTAAACAGGAAAATGTGAGATGCCCTGATTCTTGAAATGAAACATCCAGTCCTTAGGGGCCAGATAGCTTCCTAGCAGGGTTGTACATCATGATAATGGACAGACTTTCTTTACATGACATATACCAGGATTACATTAGAGAGACAAGGTGGAGGAGATAATATTTTTTTATTGGACCAACTTCTGTTTGAGAAAGACATGGCTTCAGGCTTACACAGAGCTCTTATTCAGCATTAACTTGATGCCCATTTCACAACAGCTCTTAGTAACTAGAGGAAAAGCCAGTGAGGTAATGAAGTCAGACTTTTATGGAATGTAAGGATTAAACCAGAAAAATGGACAGGGGCTTGTTATTTAGTTAATGTTTATTCAATCTTTAGTCAAGATTAATGTACTCTGAGGTGGTTACTTGACGACTCATACAGGCCTATGTTTAAGGTTAAGAGAATGTTACCACTACATACTAGGATACATTATTTTGCTAATGTTTCTTTTATTTTGTGTTGTAAATATCATTTGAAGAACAAATATTTTAGTCTTTTTCATAATATACTAATTTGAAGTGTCAGAAATGTTGATATAATTAATATTAATGTTTTGTGGATAAACAGGACTTCAATCTCCAGTGCTGTCAGTCCAGAACTTTTCAAGACCACAACATTTACTTATTAATGTACTTATTAATCCAGTTGTTTACGAGTGAGTATGTTATATTGGTAGGCAGACCGTATTTAATGTCTTATAATCAAGTATTAGAGTTTTGTTCTTCTAATAAACTATTAGAGTTTGTTTTAAGATTTTTTGGCATGAATGTTTTCATTTTCTCCTCTACGTTCTTTTCAGAGAAAGGACTAATACAAGGATTTTATTTTTTACAATAAAAACTGAATGTCACAGTTCCCAAAGTAACTGCACCTCTAACTCTTTCAGGGCCATAATTTTGTCAGTGCAAGATCCCCCAAGCCAATCTCTCCAAACCAGGAACTTAGCTGCAGACTCCTATAGTTCACGGTGATTATCTCAGCAGGTCTTACTTCACTTCAACACCTGTAGTCCTGTCATCTCAGGGGCAATGACTGGGTTAACCAGTGACCAGCCAGCTGTCATAAAGCAAAGTACTACTTATACAGGTATACAGGCTAAAAGCATTGGAGAAAACATATCTTTAAAAAGAACACAAAAATCAGTAAACAGCTTACATGCAGGTCTTTGCTTACTAGCCAGTCACCCATTTTCCACATGGAGATCCTGATAGGAATAAAGTACTTCAGGACCATTCCACACAGCTTGTCCCTCTTGCTCACAGTTTTGCTTAGTTCTTGGATCAAGTGACCACGACCCTTCTCCCAGATCAGATGCTTCTAACGCATCACATCTGTGTCACTGATGAAAGCAGAACTGTGAGGGTTCAGAGAAACTCATTGCAATATCAAGTCTGCTGGACTAAGCTGAGAATGAGACATAGCCTCACGCACTTCTAAATCACCCAGGTTAAAATCCATAATAGTAGCACATAATGCTTTCCTTCACAATTTCAGAGGAATGTCTCATCTTTAGTCTAGTAGGTTTCAGGCTGTAATTGGCATTGGATCCTGCAAAATTTGTTCTCACTTCTCATCCCTAGTTTACTCACCAGTCATAATTTGTTGTAACAGGGATGAGAACCAATGAGGAAGACAATTTGTGAGGGAAGGGCAAATACCAACACCCTAATTTTAAGTTTGGGCAAGGAACCAGTTGGGCCTCGTGTAACAACCATGCAACCCATCTAACTCCATGCACTTTGGGTCCAATCCAAAGCCCACTGAAGTCAATAGAAAGATTGCATCTGACTTCAGTGAGCTTTGGATCAGGCCCTGTATCATATCAGTTAATCACTTCAATTGCATGGGCGCGATTTAGGGTAAAATTTGGACCATAAAGGTCAAAGACTCTTTCATTTTATATCTCTTAAACCATCCATTCCGGAAGGGGATAAGAGTGTAATGAAAGAATCTTATCTAGAAGATTTCCTTTTGTAGCAGAAAGAAAAAAGGAATGTATAAACCATTCTTAAGTGATCTACTAATACTGTAAATGCTATATGGGTTAAGACACTTTCAACCATCATAAGTCTAAGGAAGATAAATTCAATGCAGTGTTTCTGAGGCTGCCTTTTGTATAAACTTTTTTTTATTACTGTATTTTCCTGTGCCCGGCAGCACACGATTACCTTCTACAGGAAGGAACATGTTTGGCTAAGTATGCTGACAATATCCCTGGTAACTTTTCAGTGCTTCAATTAGTGCCATCTCATAAAAACATATACCTTAGATTTATGAATGAAAACCATCAGTAGATGCATAGTATAAAAATGAGCCATTGATAAATTTCTTGGTAGTATAATTACTTAATATATTCTATGAGCAACACAAAGGGGCTGTAGAGGGAGAAGTGCATATCTAGCTACAATTCAGATTAGTATGTGCATCTTTTTCCTCTCTCCTATGTCATTCCATATGTTGCTACTGACTGTAACATCCTAGAATAGAAAAGATTTCTCTCTATATTTTATTTCACTTGTGAGCTTTTCTAGGAGCAATATGTTTCAGAATGAACCAAAACCTCTGAAAGCCTATGTTAGCATAAGCAAAACTCTACTTACCAAAAGGCCAAATTCTGGAGTGTCTTTGTAGATGTAGCACAGTTGGCCATCTCCCATGCACCCCCTCACGGCCAGGGGAAGCCTCTGCAGTTCTTTGCTAATAATTTCTCCCTCAAAGGGCTTCTTACAGACTCCACACACTTTTTCTAAGGTCAAAACGCCCCTCTTTGGGATCTGGGTTGATTCACAGAAAATAACTCAACATAAAATTCAAAGTCCCACAAACAGACATTATTCTTCTTACTCCCAGGCTTCCCTGCCTGGAAGCTTGTGCAATCTTTCCATGGCCTGATCAGAGTCTCTCCTGCATTAGCAGGCTGCTCCCAGCACCTTCCTGGCTGGAGTCTTACCTCCCAAATCCCAGGACTCTTCTGCAGCCTGCTCACTCCTAGCAATTTCTGTTCTCCCCCACCAACCCCGTCCCCACCACTGCAACTTCCTATCCTTTTGATCCTGGGAATACTTGATTCATACCAGATATGACTCACCCTCTTAATCAGGGTTGGCTTAGCCACAGGTGGTCCATGCCATGGACCAAGCCACCCTGTTACAGTACCCAAGGGAGGCCCCAAAAACAGTTTAGTGGGTGCAAATGGGGCAGCAGTGGCAGTGAAGACATAGTACACAGTCTAAACAATGCAGACAAATAGTCAGGTGCAGTTGTCTCCATCTTTCAAATGCTTCCCATGGCCTGTATTGCTGGCCTCTTTCCAGATTTGCAGGAAGGTTTGATTGTTGGGACTGAGGGCCCTATTCCTCTATTTCACTTTTTTTTTCTTGTGAAACAAATCCCTTTTAAGTAGGCATTACAGCTGTCTCATGCTTTGTATTTAAAATATGGTGGGGGAAAAGGTAGAGATTATTACAACAACAATAATGGGCAGTAGCAACTACCCCAATATTCCTTTGACATTCTTAATTTAAACCTCCATGAGGCATCTTAAGGGGAATAGTTATCCATACTTTTATTCTTTTATTATTTTTTGTCCCTTCTTCCCCCCCGGGCAAGGGAGACTAGAGAGAGTTAAATTGCTAATACAAGTAGAACTTGGTGGTAGTCAGTTATCTCTTTGATGCAGTCTTGCTATTTACAAGGAATGTACAAAGTCCTGTGTCTCTGAGAAGGACCCAAGAACAAAAAGGAGCAGTCTCTTAGTTTACCAGCACATTAAGCCCTTTAGCCAACACCAGACCCAAAAAAACCCCCACTCCTCTCTAGCTTTTTCCAGGGTCACCCTGTGGCTTACAGGTTGCTGGTTGGCCTTTTCTTGCCTTTGCCTCTCTGTTCTTGTCTTGTCAGTATGTGTGTGTTCTCTCACATTCCCCCACATACTTACCGAAAACAATACTCAGCCCCAAAAGCTCCTCAGCAAGTACACACACCTTTTGTCTTTGTTGGGGCTTTCATACCTATCAAGCTCAACAGGGTTTTAACCCAGCACATAACAAGGTTTTACCCAGCTCATAATAATAATTAACATAGTATACGTTTATAAGATGGAAGTTTCTATCATTTTTTTCCTTTTTAAAAATACCTAACACACATTGAGTATATGAGTCTCAAATAGGTTCCTAAAAATGGCTCAGATTGGTATAGTGCAAGTACAGAGTTTCTTATTTATTGGATGGTGATGGGGTTAGGATTCCCCACATTTATCTATGGTATGTCATCTGCATCAGTCTCTTATGTGAATGTGTAAAGCACACTAGATATCTTGGTTGTGTGGTGCCAAGTCTATTTCTGAATCAGGAGCTAAACCAGCTCTCTGCAGCACAATGAAAATTTGCAGTCTTTATGAGATTATGTATCACTTCCTGCAGTTCAATACTTTTTCTAGACTTAAAAGTCTCAATTAAGGGAATATTCAAAAAGAATGCACTAAAAATAGTTTCCCTTGCTCCTTTTCACTCTAGAATTTACTATGTTACTGTGTTCCTACTATGGAAATTCATACAATGAATAAACAAATATTTAGTTTTACAGTTTTCACCCTCAGCAAAATTTTTTGTTTAATTTAAATGACGCGGTATCTTAATGAGTATAATCTGAATGTTAGGAAAGCAGAGTGTTTGACTAAATCGACTACCATTAATTTTTAATTTAACATTTTTTCTTAAATGAAAATATTCTTCTGGAGATCATGCTTACTGAACATACTCGTGGTTCCAGTCCCACACAGTATTTGAATTCCATAAGGTGTGTGGGAGGCTTTTTTAAATCCACATAATTTTGTGTTATTTTTTTACATGTTAAATTATTATCATCAGATGGAGGGGAAATTAAACATTCTGAATGTGTTAAAAATCTCTCTTCTTGACTCCTATTACCAACTGCTAACTACTGCTAAAACTCATCCAATTTTGGAACACAAACAACCTTGATAACATCAGACTTAAGACAAAATAAAAATAGAGCTTGATAAACTACGTGAATTGAATTCCAGTATTTCAGAACACAGTATAAAGCTTTTATTGCCTTAACAAATGTAACTCAATGTATTAATACTTCAAAGACTTCAGTTAGCTAGCTAGACTTTGCCTAACTATGCTTTTATTAAGAACATCCAGAGCTACAGTCATCATGGAAAAGAAGTGAGCAAAATCAAGTCTGATTTTTACAAAGCATTTGGAATTTTTTGCCGGAGGGATGGGGTGTGGGAGAGGAAGAGCAAGAAGGATACTGTGGAAATTTTTCACAAACTTTTACCTTTGTACCGTTTTCCCCTGCCCTATATGATGCATATATTATGTACAACTAGAATTCATCTAAGTCTGGGTGGGAGCAATGTTAGGATGGAAGACAAAATGATGGTTAGGGTTTCTCTTTCTTTTTTGTGGGAGGAAAAGAGAAGAGCAAATGTGGATATCACACTGCTCATTTCGCTCCTTGAAGGTAAACAGTAAACAGTGCCTCTTTCATTATCTGTATTATTCGTTCTGCTATAAAAACTATATCATGACATATGGCCCCTTATAATTGTTGGATTTTATCAATATTCAGTTTTTTAGTTTATTGTTATTTGATTCTTAACTGCCAGCATGCTCTTGTTTTTATTGTCTTTGTATTATATTTATGTTATCATTATGTTAGCTATAGTCAGAACACTATCTTTTACATTGAAGGGACTTTCCTAGAACACAGCTCTACACAGTAGGTGAAATTCACCTAAGTGTGGAAGGCTTTTCGCTTAGGGGTTGTTCAATCCTCTATCCTCAATCCTGGCCATGAATCCTCTAACACTGATCTGAATCAGTGTGGTTCATTCAGAATAAAAAGTCAACAATATGGTATTCTTTGCTCACCTTCAGTATTACAGGGATAAAGACTGCTGGATCTTTATAACACTTTCAAAATAGGGTTATTTAAGATGTGAAATATGGAATAATCCCCCTGATCGTTAGTGCTGGGGAACTGACATGTGGACCCAGGAGGTCTTATGCAGGAAGCCCTATATGGTTCCAGTTCTTCGCCCCAACTCTGGATTGGAGGTGGGTTTCAACACTGGAGAATAAAAGAAGGAGCTGACGACTGTAAACATGCACTTGTTCAAAACTCCAATGAAGTCAATGGTTATATTATATATATATAATATACACACACACGCATACATAGCATTATGTGATGTAGTCGCTAGTCGCTGCTGACTATTAAATTTTCTAAGGATCAGGTGCTTACCCTTAAGTGATGTGGAATAGTGCCTTTTGCCATTAAAGTAAATGAGACTGTTTGAAGGGTATATTGCCACTAAGCTTGAATAAGGGTATCATAAACCAGTCCTAGTTTTGAACTGAAAATTAAAAGTAAGCAAACTAAAATCCTTACCTATGCCTGTCAGCTGGCCTGACAGCTACAAATACTTGAACTAGAGATCTCTTGTGGATAGCTAACTAGCAAGATAGATAGATAATATATTAGAGAGAAAATGAATGCTGCCTTTTTGACTACAAGAAGAAAAGAGATCATATATATTAGAAACATAGGATGCTTTAAACACCAAGAGTCACAGTCAGCCCTGGATTAATGAAGCGTCAGATTAAAAAAAACAGTAGGTTCTTAATGTCAGAAGGTCTCATTGCAGGTCATAAATATCTGGGGTCTATGTGACTATTTAACGTCATTCTGTTTGTAAGCTTCTTATAATAACAGTGGTTTCCCAAGAGATCATTAGCTTATTGTGTACCTAAGTTAAGTCTGCTACACTTAAGCTATGGTAAATATATTTCATTTCCCCAAGGAACAGCCAGGTGAAAGCGGTTAAGTAAAGTTCAAATGGCTGCTAAATTAAAAATAATAAGAAGTAAAAAAGTTATTTATGCCCTAACATGTCCAATGAGACCTTCATCTTACACAGCCTCACAAGCATGTCTTAATATTCAGAACAACAAGCAGAGGGTAGAATATATTATTTACTTTTTTATTACTATTATTAGTTGCATTGCCATTGTCAAATTCTACCTTGTAACAACATTCTTTCAAAAGGATGGCCATGGAGCTTTTCGGTGCCAAATGGGAGACTAAATTACAATACAAAGAGTTAAAATAAAAAGGTTTGCATGCATAATTTTCTAAAGGCCAGATTGTGATATCCTTACTCACATTGGCAAGTACTCCCCGAATAGTCCCATTAATGGGAGTGGTCACTATGTCCACTCAAGGGTTAAAGTACTATTAAACAATAGCAGGAATATCACAATCTGACCCTAGGTAACGTGTTCCTCTTGTTCCAATCCTCGTTCTCCCTTCCTCACTGCTCTTCCACCATGTTTTTCTTGTATTCCCTTACCATGCTTCATGTTTCTTTGTAGACCAATATGCTCTTTGGGACAGGGACTGTGTCTTCTACAGGTCTCAAAGCACATTTTGGGTGCATAGCGGTTGTTGCTTTGCTACTGCTGTTTTTGTCTTCACTGGACTGTATTTTTAATGGTCTGCGAAGGGTATTTAGGCCCTGGTCCTGCACACACTTTTGCACGTGCTTATATTTATACGAGTGAGTACTCTTATTGAAGTCAAAGGAACTACTGATGTGTGTAAAGTTGAGCATGTGCCAAAGTCAGGGCTTTAGAGACAGAGATAAGCATTCTCTTTAGGTTTATATGCTGAAATTCTAATTCAAAGGCAGTCTGCCAATAAGAGCATATATTTTATTTGCCACACTGGTAGGAAACCAGATAAATACCTAAGATTTTGCTTTAGTTTAACATACAGACACTACAGTCACTGGGAAATGTTAAGTTTGAGTTTAAAGTGCATAGTGCAATTAAAATGAACAGCATCTTTGCATGTGAATAGCCTTTCAAGTCGTGCTTTAGGCACCAGTAAAAAAGATATCTCCTGTAATTTACTCAGAAATAAATTGTGTTGCAAAAACACACAAGATGTAATGTTATTAAAATTTTTCAAGTTAAGTTTTGTAACTCTGCCCCTACATCTCCTTCTCGGCCTTTACCTGTAGACCAGAAATTTCCTTATCTCACCTAACCTATGTAACAGAACACTGTTCTTTAACATTATAACATGGAGTCTGGAGCCCCACTTTCTCCTCCCACCTCCACATACAGACCTGGGAACCACCATCCCACCCACAGACAACATTACTCACCTTGTGCAGTAATTAAAAGTTCTTTGAGACGTCTCTCTCTCTATGGGTGCTCCACTTCCAGGTGCACATAAGCCTCTTGAGCCTTCAGTCAGATTTTTCCACTAGCAGTGAGTGTTTGGCCCTCATATGAACCCTATATTTCCTCGTGATGAATACCAAGGCAATACAGAGATGTAC
Source organism: Natator depressus (assembly GCF_965152275.1). NCBI lineage: Eukaryota > Metazoa > Chordata > Testudines > Cheloniidae > Natator > Natator depressus. Next base: position 48,021,471 of record NC_134244.1, on the reverse strand, counting down.
AAGTGAAACACCCTCAGTTCCTTCTCCACCCAAACAACATCTCCACAGAGAACAGTCTGAAGCAGAGGGGAAGGAAGGGTGGGTAGTAGAGCACCCACAGGGACACACATCTCAAAGACTGCAGTTACTGCACAGGATGAGTAAACTTCTTCTTCTAGCAGTGTCTTAGACACTGGTATGTTCTTAAACAATGCTGTGGATGTTGCTTGTGACCTGGTAGAATGTGCTATCACCCTTTGAGAAGGATAAATGCCTGAGGTCTCAATACATTCAATGCCTGAGGTCTCAATAGGTCACAATACATCCCGATATCCATATCAGTAGTCTCTGAGCAGAAATCATGGATCCCCAGGATCTGTCTGCAAAGGAGATGAATAGCCTGGGTGAGCTTCAAAATTACTTGGTCCTATCAAAGTAGAAGGCCAGTGCCATTCTAAGATCAAAGGTATGAAAATGGGACTCCTGCAGAGAGTTGTGGCTTTGGGAAAAACACTGGTAGTTGAATAGGTTGATTAAGGTGGAACTCCGAGAGAGTCTTAAATAAGAAGTTAGGGTATAGACCTAAAGAAACCTGATCCTTGAATAATCTTCTAAAGGGGGGTGTATCTGCCATCAAAGCACCAATCTCCCCAACTCTACAGGCTGACATGATGGCTACTAAAAAGGCCATCTTCATAGATAAATGGAGAAGAGAACAGGTTGCCATAGATTTCACTGGATGTTTCATAAACTAATTGTGAGGTCTCAGACTCTAGTCTGGCAGAGATTCCACAAACCCTTAATAAACTTAGATGATACAGGCTGGGAAAATATGGAAAACCCCTCTATAGCTGGATGAAAGGTTGATATTGTGGCCACATGAACCTTAACTGAGCTAATGGATAATCCCGATTTCTTCAGATCCATCAGATAATCCAAGATGACTGAAAGAGGCACAGATCCAGGCAGTAAGCAGCAATGACAGCACCACTGGCAGAATCCCTTCATTTCTGCAGGTAAGTAGTATTGCTTAATCTCTTCCTGCTATTCAATAACTCAAATTCTCTTCCTCAGAGCAGGAGGAGTCTAACTCCATGAACCATTGAGGAACCACACAGAGATGGAGAATTTCTATTTTGGGGTGAAGCACATGACACCCATCCTATGAGACGAGATAAGGAGTAGACAGCAGCTTGAGCAGCCGATAGATGCCTAGATGAAGCAGGTAAGGGTACCCTGCTTGTCTCAGCCATGTTGATATTATAAGGATACCCCTGTCCCATCTGATTTTGTTCATCATCCTCTGTATCAGTAGAGTTGGAGGAAATGCGTAGAGCAGACCCTTCTTCCAGGACAGAAGAAAGGCATCGCCCAAAGAGTGCTACCCAGACCCCCTCTTGAGCAGAAAAAAAGGGCAGTTCTTGTTCCTGGAGATGGAGACGATATCCACCTCCAGAAGACCCCATCTTTCGAGTATGTTGTGGAGGACTTGCGAGTCTAGCTCCCACTTGTAGTCCTATGAGAAGTGTCTTATGGACACCGGGTGTGGTGTTCTGAATGCGTAGGAGGTACACAGTTGAAATTTGGATCTGACAGGCTATGCATTAGTTCCATAGCTTTATGGCTTCAGCTCCTCTCTACTTGTTGATATACAACATACAGGACAATTGTCCATCATGACCCTGATTGATTTGCCCCTGATGAGAGGCAAAAAATGGAAGTAGGCAATTCTGGCAGCCCTGAACACCAACATGTTGATGAGATTGGTTTCCTGAATTGTCCATCTGCCCTGAGTCATGAGAGCATTGAGATAAGCTCCTTATCCCAACAGTAATGAGTCTATTCTTAAAGATAGTGATGGAGTTGGATGACAGAAGGGAATGCCCGCTCACACATTGAGTTGATCTTTCCACCAATTCAGGAAGCTCAAATTCAATCTGTGTGTTCAAAGTGTCTCTGATTGGAAAATAGGTCATTCTTAGCCAAATTGACAGCAGTGGAGGCATAGTCTTGTGTGATTGGTCACAAAAGTACATGTTCCCATGTGTCCCAGGAGCTGAAGACAGTTCCTTATAGTGGTCTGAGGATTCCTCTGAATTATCCATGCCAAACCTGACAAGGTTATGAATCTGTCAAAGGGAAGGCAGGCTGTACCTGTCAACAAGTCCAAAGAATCTGTATCTTGTTACAGGGTTAACATGGATTTCCTTACATTTAGCTGAAGGCCTAACTCCTGAAACAGAGCAAGGGCCACCTGCGGGAAAGGTAGAACTGCTTCTTAAGAATGGCCCTTGAGTAGCCAGTCATCAAGGTATGGGAAGACCATGATTGCCTCCTGTTGGAGGTATGCAGCCACTACCACCAAGACCTTGGAGAACACTCTTGGGGCAGAGGAGAGACCAAAGGGAAGCACTCAGTATTAGAAATATTCCTGGTCTATAGTGAATCTTAGGTATTTCCTGTGAAAAGAGTGTATCAGTATATGGAAATAGGCATCTTGTAGGTTGAGGGACAAAAATCAATGCCCCTCCCTAGTGAAGGAATTATAACTGCCAAAATCACCATTCTGAACTCCTAAAGAAGTTGGTAAAGCATCAGAAGTCTTAGATCTAAAATCAGTCTCCACCATCCATACTTCTTTGGTACAAGGAAATACTTTAAGTAAAACAGTTGCGATCTTCCCTGTGACTATCAAAGAAGCCATGGACTGAAATAGATAAGACTAACTGGAAGTCCGTTTCATCCTCCTCATCATCATCCAGTGGAGGAGCCCACATAGAAAAGGGTGGAGAGTTCTGTGGTACTGGGGAAAGACAGCAGTCTGGAGACCAAGGTCTCAGTACAAAAAGATGCTCAGTACCCATGAGCACTGGGGATTCCAGCTCATCCATTGTGGACAGGTCCCTCACATATCCAAACTCTTGCAGTACCGAGTTGGGAATCGGTACTGATGTGGTAGCTGAGAATATGGTGGCTGAAGCTGACAGTACTACTGATGTGTACCAATGTCGGCGGTGATGGACTCTGGAACAGTTGCTTGCTCGGTTCCAAATGGGTAAGTGCTGACAGCGGGAATGAGCTTGATGGTACAAGACTTATCCTTGCTTTCCTTGTCCCTTATAAAGGGTACTGAAGCACTGTAATAGACATGTCTCTCCCTCAAGCTCTGGGGCTTTCCAGCTCTGCTGGTACTGCACGAGAAGTCCTTCAGTATGGAACCAAGAAGTTGAGTCTACAGAGACCATAGATCTTGCAGGGGAGCAGGGCTTTTTATTTATTTATTTTTAAACAGGCTCCTTCAGATGAGAGTCCGTACTCTTTTTAGGAGCCCTCTCAGATGCCTACAATGAAGCTTACAAAGAAGCTTCTTAGGGGAAGCTTGCGCCAAGGTGGAAGGGGTGTTGGATCTGTCTGGAGACAGATGTATAAGGGGGCAGTCTCCTGACCTGACTCAGACTCTGGTCGAAGTGAGGACTTCATCATTAACAGTCTGAGCTTCATCTCTATTTTTTCTTGCGCTTGACTTGAGGGCTAGGCAGAAACTTCACTTCTGGGAGACGTGGGACTCCCCCAAACAATGGACACACTTAGAGTGGCCGTTGCTAAGAGGTAAAGCCTCTCAGCAGGAGAGGCAGTGTTTTAAGCCTAACAAGCCAGGTGTGCTTTGCCAGAAAGACAAGGCTCCCCAAGGAGAAAACATATTATCCTCTCACTAATTAACTATAACTTCTACTAACAACTAACGATACTAACTAACCTTAACAAACAACTATAAGAATACAAAACAGCTGAGACATGCTAAAGGTGGACACTTTAGAGCTCCATCTCAGGCTGAAGCAGTAGAGAAGAAACTGAGGGCGGTTCGCCAGCACATCCCTTATGGCCTCACTGTCCAGCACGAGGAAGCATAGGGAGCATGTGCAGGTCAAACAGGCACGGTTAGTGGAAAAAATCTCCGATCAGGAGCTCGAGAGACTCACATGCCTCTAAAGTGGAGTACCCTTAGGGACACTACTCAAAGAACGCAGCAGCTACTCAACGCCCCCACCAGTTCATATGCCCATGAGGGGCACAGATAGCTACCTTTTATTTCTTACCATCTATACAGAAATGAAAAAGGCCAGTTAAATGTCTGATTTGTGTTTCCCAAACATAGGTCGCATGCACACTATGTCCTGCTGTTCCTGGAATTAATCAAGTATTCAGTGTGTAGATTTCCATCAGGTTGGAACCTCAATTTCTCAGCTGATATTCTGGTCTCCTGTTCAGTCTATTACAATTATTCTAGGATTTTTGCCCTCAGGAGAGTGCATAAAACAACAACAATTTTTACAAGGTATCTTACTGCGATTATCATATGGAAAAAAGTCACCAACAAGAAACTTTGAGACAAATAAAAAGCAAGGAAAAGACTGTTCGGCTTGTATGGAGCAGTTATTAGGACTATGTTACAGGTTGGAACTCCTTTCAAGTACAGTAGAATCATTAAGAAATCACACTCCTAGTCAAAGTATATGTAAAAAGAAGTAACTATTGGCAAATGTTGATTTTTTTAATGGCAATCATTGTGGGCCAGAATCAGATGGTGCAAGTTGGTATATCTCCATAGACTTTGTGGTAAGATGAGGCCCTGAAACATAAACCCTTGTATCAGAGGCCCGGTATGAGGCCTAAGGCCTGAACTAAAGTAATGGTCAAGGCTTTGTTAACATAAAACGAAGTTAAGCTGTGAGCCAGAGGCAGGCTCTGCTCACAGAAGCTGGCAAAGAAAGAGCTGATGTTGCAAAAATACACATACTTAAAAGGTACTGGACACTAGAGATATAAACATATGCCAGGATGATACCAAAACACTCCGATACTTGCACATTACACAAAGATAACAAAGAACAGGTGGACCCATCCTAAAGACAGGGGCAAATGGGTAATATGATGGATAGAGTTGTTTTGTTCAAACCAACATGTGCAAGGTGAGAGGCAGCACCTTACTATGTAGAGGGGTTGTACCTCAATACATCAGGAGTGATGTGTAACTTGTTTGTACCTGTGTATAAGAATGCACCCCTGAGGAGCTGTATTTGTCTGGCCTGGGGGCAGTGGAGAATCCCGCCACTGACTGAGCTGGTCCATTGTCAGAGAGCACATATGTACTAGAAGAACTGTAGACATCTGATCCAGGCAGCTAGAGACTGTGTTTCATCTGGCAATAAACCTGGCCAGGTGTCTTCGTACTTTATCAGAGTCTGTGGTCATTGGGGGTTTTCTCGGGGTCTATTGTGTCGGCGATCTGCAGAGCTGGGGCAGCACACAGAGGAAACACACACGCACGCAGCCGACTGTTATCAACATTGAACAGAGCAGAGCACCACATCGGTGACGTCTGACAACAGCTACATCAATTTACACCAATTGATGATGTGGCACTGTAGATATAAGGGAGGAGGAGACAACTCCATTGCATACTGTGGGAATCAAATGGAAACAAAAGTACAGAGAAATGTAAGTTGATTACAAACGTGTTTATTTGAATGCCTAATCTGAGTCCAGCATGTGCACCTCTCCACTCCTCTTGATGGCTTATGTTACCTTTCCCTTGCCTTCCCTTTGGTGGTCCATGTTCCAAATGTTGCTCAGGGCTATCTTCCTCTTGCCTAGATAGGACCCTGAGTCCTTCACTTCCATTCAGAACCTCCTTCCACCATGCTATAAGCATTTAATTTTGTATTTATTCAAGACATCTAGGATTTAGTTATCCTGCCTGAGACTTTCCATATAAAATTAAATTGACTAGTTAGTCAATCATCAGAAGTACCGAAGTGTGTGTCTTTTTGGGGGTGCAGGGTAAGAAAGGGGTAATTCTGATTTCATATTTGGGCCAGTGTTGATACCGTTGATTAATGTCAGCTTGCACTGCTCCCCCCCCCCGGTGTATATTAAATCAGCAATACTGCACAGTATCATCGCCTATTGCTTAGATATAGCTGGTTTCCTGATATTAAATGGTCTGGACATGACGGAGGATCTAGCTGATGATAACAATCCACTGGGATATTATTCCAACACACTGTGCACCCATTTTTCCAGTTGCTGCAATTATAGGATTACCAATTTGTTTACAAATGAGAATGTTCCCACAAGGCACGTTGGTGATGAAAGGTACTATTTGGGGTAATATAACAAAAACAAACTGCTATAAATGAAAACTATTTTTTTCACATAACAAAGCAGTCATGGTTGATTAGAACTGATTCTAATGCAGACACAGCTTCGCAACCTTTATTCTTTTTATATGAACAGAGTGTAACATAATAGCTCACTCTGCTTCTTCTAATACAGAAATCTATTTTCTGGGCACAGAATTTAAAGAGTCTTGCATAGAGTCTTGGCCTAATTCAGTTCAAGAGGAAGTAGACTGATAACAAATGCAAACAGAGATGCTGCATATGCAAACCAGCTTGCATCCTGCATATGTTTCCACACTACTGACACACCCACTTTGTTCCAAGTTTGTATCATGCTTAGGAGAAGAAAGATTTGTACGTGCAGAGTAGAGATAACAACAATTACATCTGCTTACATCTAATCCTGGCCCCCAAACTCAAATGCACAGCAACTATTTTGGGAAAAAATAATTAATCTTGGCATTGCTTGCTGCAAATGTGGTCTGCTATAGAGACTGCGACACAATGAATTTCTTCATACCTATGCCAGTTCTTTGAAAAGACAGAGAGCCTACTCCTCCACTATAATAGTGGTAGAAAAGACACTCCACAGAACTTGTCCTGACCATAAATTCCTTTGTAAACCCAGACTGCCTTCATTCAACAACAGGACCTCTCATTGGAATTTCACATGCACCCAGGATAGTCTATTGGAGCCCCAAGAATGATAACTGGACCATGGAACCAGGCACACCATCTTTCCCCCCCCAAGAATTAAGTCCTCACAAAGTACTTATGGAAGTATTCACAGTCAAAGCCACCACTTGTGACACTGAGCCTGCTCCTTCCTGGAGGATAAAAGAAACGAGTGAACACGTGGAGATTCTGACAGATTGCCATCTCCTTCCGTGAGGAGGAAAATCTGACCAGCACCAAAGAAACCATTACTCAGCATTGTACTAAAGGTTTAACACAAGAAGAGCTGGACAAATCCTGCTCTTTAGTTCCTGGCCCCCGTCACCTGATCTGGGTCAGGGTTACAAATGTGACTCTGTTACATGGCAGAGTGAGGATTCTCAAGCTCGACCCAACCCAGCCTACAACAGCAGTTAAGGTCTACTGGAACCATGAGACTGTTAACATAGGGCAGGAGGTTTGTGAACGCAGTTTAATGGCAGATGAACATGTGTGAAAATCTATTCTCTCCTTGATGGCTTATGTCTCCTGTGTCTTAACTTCCCAGTCACTATTCCTCATCTTGCTCAGGGCTGTCTTTTGTTAAGAGAAACTGTCTTTTGAATTTTTAACAAAATAATATTCTACACTGTGGTGTAGCAATGCACTAGCAGTTATAGCAAAAAGAGTCACTTTAATTGTAAACACCCATTTTCAGGCGCTTATAACTTTCTAAAGAAGATCACCTTTTGAAGTACAATTTCTCATGTATGATCTCAGCCAAATAGTAAATTATCTGAAAATTTGGAGAAATTCCATATTTACAGTTTTCTTTTATAGATGGTTACAACATGCTCTACTACCACTGGAGAGCCTTATGGTTAAAGCAGTAGACGGGGTCTCTGGAGATTTGGGTTCAATTCTTGGTACTGCTACAGATTTCCTGTATGAACTTGGGCAAGTCACTTTATCTTTCTGTGCCTCAGTTCCCAGTGTAAAATGGAAATACTACTTTCTTTCTCCCACGCTTTGTCTGTCTTGTAATATTTAGAATACAAGGGACTTACATTTACTATATGTATGCACAGTGCCTAGCACAATGCCCAGATCTTTTTGGGGAGAATTGCCCCTTTGCAAAGCACTTCAAGACTAATCACTGAAAGGAAAATACTATTATTCATAATTATCAATAGCTCCATGCACTTAGCTGCTTTTTATTTGCATCAAAAGCACAGACACTGCAAATCAATCTGAATATAAGATTTTTTCCTACTGTTCAGTGAGTAGTTCACAGCAAATCAGCTGTAAACCTTTATAAGCAGCAGAAGTAAGTGTGCTTCCTCTCCAATTGAACTGTAGCCAAGTGTTGTTAAAGTAAAGCCTATTCTCCTCCTGCTTCTCACGAATGTTGAAAATACGAAAGCAATATCATCTCCCCCTTTAAACTCATAGTAATGCTATTAATTTGAAAAAAGAAAAGGAGTACTTACGGCACCTTAGAGACTAACAAATTTATCTGAGCATAAGCTTTCGTGAGCTACAGCTCACTTCATCGGATGCATTCAGTTTATTAATTTGAGCAACACAAATATAACTTGTACACAGCTAATACTACCTTCCGCTTGAAGTTACACTGTTGGAGGGTCTTCAGTGCAACACTCTGAAAATGCTTTATAAATGTTAATCAGTTTAGGCTCAGTCTACTTCCCCCGCCCCTTGAGACAGATACATTCCTTGTACAGATTGATAAACCATGACAGATAGATTGAGTGACTTGCCAAAAGTTATATATCAAATTATACACACCTACAGGAACAGAATTTCAAGTATTGGCTCCCACTCTCTGCTCTAAACCAACTTCCCCTCAGCCCCCCTGAGACCTCAAAGAATTTTCTGCCATGTATATGTCTATTCACTATCTCAGAAGCCAAAAGACTGTTGGACACTTCAGGTTTTTCAGTGCTTTGTTTTCTGTCTCCACTTGGTGGATCAAAATAAGCAACACCATAAATACTCCCAGTAGCTTGTTTGAATTCAGAGCACGCAGCATTCAGCATTTTACATCACATCCTGCAGTGGTTAGAACATCCAGAGAATAAAAGTAGAGAATTAAATCAGCTATTTTTATGGTTGTTTTATATCTCATTCACTGAAGGAGAAAAACCATGGAAGATAAATGGGATCTTCCTCCTCTTCTCTCCATGATTTGTTTTTCCAAGCCCTTGTTTTTAAGCATGGCATATTTGATTAGGTTTCCCCCTCCCCATTACACCATTCCAATTTTAAAAAGACATTTTCTATATCCTCTCTGATTCCCTCAACATCAACAGTTTTTGAAGATCAAATTTACTGCTCTGCTAAGGAATGAGAGGATGATTAAATCATAGAATATCAGGGCTGGAAGGGACCTCAGGAGGTCATCTAGTCCAACCCCCTGCTCAAAGCAGAACCAATCCCCAATTTTTGCCCCAGATCCCTAAATGGCTCCCTCAAGGATTGAATTCACAACCCTGGGTTTAGCAGGCCAATGCTCAAACCACTGAGCTATAAATGTTCAAATTGCAATAATAGTAACTGTGATCAAACACCATTCTTACCATGAACCTAGCAGTGCTTCCCTAACCGGTAGGGGCAGTTCTGAGAACCATGCCATGTTTTAAAGTTGAACTGTAGATTTTGGGGGAGATTAAGGAAGGGAAAATAAAGGTTTGCCTTTCGCACAGTTGGCTAGTTTAAATCTCAGAAAAAATAAATATTCTTGTTCATAGTGGGTCAGTCAGGGAAATTGTGCTAGAGATCAGCTAGCAATGACAATCCTTAAAAACTGTCTGTTAGCTCAGTCTCCACTATGGAATGGAAAAGTCCTACAACGCTGGTTTGCCCCTCCAACCTGGTCACTTGGGACCGGAACTTTGTTACATACTGCAGCAAAACATGCTGCTTTTCTTCTTACAGAGGTAAATGAGGTTATCTCGAAGTTTCTTTGGAATAATCAGTGGCCAGATGGAGGTTTCCAAGGTTTAGAGGGGAGCAATAGATCTGGGGGCAAGAGTCACAGGGTGCATTGAGCTTCCATATCTCAAATTATATCACTAGGATGACTCATGCTGAGAAAGAATTGTAGTGGTTCTCTGATGACTCATATGATGGGTTGCTTGCAGTTGAAGCTCTGTGTTCAGTCCTTGTCCTAGGCCCTCTGCATAATCTTTTAGTTATGAAGTTTAGTTCATATGTAGGGGCAGGCAAGTTCCTTCACTGAAATTAACTGAAAATGGTTGGTGAAAAGCCTCCCCCATTAAGCATTATGAATGAAAGAAAAAATACACTTGGTGTTCTGTTTCTTTTTATAAAGCACAGCAGGTCAGCTGATCCAAATCAGAGTGATAGAAAGTGTACAAATAAACGAGATTCTTATAGGCAAGCACCAGGTTTGTAAAGCAATATCCTGATTTGGATTTAAGCTATCAGCTACCAAAAAATCCAAATGATTTTGGTGTATGATATACAAGTTGTAGTACAGATCACCTGGAATTAAATGCTAGTGGTCTCTATAAGGAAAGGGAAAGCCAATAGAATTATAAACTTGATTCTGCTCTCATGAATTCTCAGATGCCAGGGTACAGAGCACCATATTAAAAATTTAGATAAACAGACACTGCAGTCAATTACAATAGTCCTGTTGGCTTTGTGGGGAATGGGAATCAAACCTGTTGACACTGGAGTCTCCATACTCTACTACACCACACAGCATGTCCAAGGAAGAACTTATTTTACTTTCTAATAAAGGCCAGGTCTAAGTCTGACATCTGCTTAATCTTTATAGCACCACATTAACAAATTACTTTAGCAGGTGCCTAACTAAGAACATAAGTAGTTCCATGCTCTTCAGCAGGACCGCACACATGCTTAAAGCTAGACATATGTTTCAGAATCTTGCTGAATCAGAGCCTCTGAGCTCAATCAAACTCCCATAGATTTCTGTGGGAGCTGGTTCTAGCTCTGTCAAAGATGAGAAATAGTCTCAAATGATCAGAAGAAAAAAAAAAAAGAAGCAGTCACCAAAATGTATTGAATGCCCATGTAAAACTCTTTGGAGTTCTCTGTGCACACCCCTGATTTTAGATGCAATAATATGCCATGCATGCCTCTGAGGTGCCATATAGACAAAATATAAATAAAAATGCAATCCTGACCTACAATATCCAGGCTCCAAATTTATGGACTTTTGATCAAATTATGTAGTTTATCTTAACCTGAACCATAAATGTTTGGTATACTAGTAGTGAAGGATTCTCTTGAAGTTGTCATGCTTACTATAGACGCTGAATCTTTTCAGTTCTGAAGTGGTCTCAGCCTAGAGAACTAACTTTAATCTTGCACTAATGAATACCATTGCCCACCTACTCTAGACTTGCCCTTAATTAAAGCAATTACGCTCAGTATTGGTCACAACTGAGTAAGGTTCTGCACTTGAGAACCTTTAGTTCAAGTCTTAGAGCCATGTAAGTGAATAGAAATTGCATCTCCAGAGTGAAGTGCCTAATTGTTACCAAAGACTTGATTGTTCCTTCGAGACATATCTTATTATAAGAGGTGATAAAACTGAAGGGCCACATTGAATCTCTGGGTAGCACTGACACCGCTTTCACCCTTCAGGGCATCCCCTCTGAAAATAATGCTTATGCAATCAGTTTGTCTCAGATTGTTTGGGCCAACACAGATCACATTCTCCTTTCCATAAGTGGGTCTTGGACTATAGCAAGCAAAGAGCCATACTGTCCTACGGGCAAAGACATGTTTGGGGAGGCAGTACAGGGGCACAGAGGTCTCTGTTTTATAAAGAGTCCTTGAAATCCTCACAAACCTTGGGGGAATTATGGGATAAGGTGGGGGACTGGGAGAAGTTAACCCTCTACTAGTTCAGTCAGAGGCAACCACCTGTATTCTAACAGGACAATTTGATGAAGGCTCAAGAAGTAAAAACTCATGGAGTTTTCTGTACCCTACACAAGGGCTTTATACATAGAGGACTGTCACAGATGGCTGGCCCCTGTGAGTGAAGTAGGTGCAGTCCCCCCAGTGTCAGAGCAAGTGCTGCCAACCAATTAAGAGGGCAGGCAAGATTATAAAGGATCGGGAGGGAGGGGCAGGGTATCAGACAGCCCCAGGGACTCCAAATCAGTCAAGAAAGGGCATGTAAGAGCTTCCAGAGACTGTATGTTTGGCACCTGCAAAAAGGCTGAAGGTAGAATAGCAAAAGGGGTTTTCTGGCTGGTGTCCCCAAGCCAGGGCCAGAGGACTGAAGGCAGAAGGAGCAGCAGCAGCAGGAGGAGATACCTGCTGGCTTTTAGCCAGAGAGTAGGACCCCAAGGATTGGAGAGGGCTGAAGGCAGGGGAGCTGCAGAGGGACTTACCCACTGACATCTCCAGGGCTGAAGAGCTGGAGCCTAAAGAACTGTGAGAGGGCCTGGGGGAGTGTAGGATGCTTCCAGCAGATAGGCTGTGCGGGGCTCCTGATGGGAGGAGCAGGGTTTCACTCCAGCTGGAAGGGCTGGGGTTGCTGCCCTAGTACAAGGACAGGAGAGGATTGACAGAACATCAGTGTGCGGCCAAAGGCATCAGCATGTGGCATGTGAGGCACTGAGGTATGAGATGTCTTGAGTTTTAATGACTGCTTGCACTGGGATGAGATGTGGACTGTGTTTGGGACTGTTATGGACTATTTGAACTACGTAAGAAACCAGCCCAAGGAGGGTATTATAAATTATAGAAATTAAGCCTGAAGCGGAGTTACTAGGGACTTGAATGGGGAAACTGAGGTACACATGGCCAACTGTGACACGACAGGCATAGGCGGGAGCGCCAGGCAAGGCCACCCTCCGATAGGGGCATTCTGACTCCTTGTCTTTCTTTGTGAGTCTTTTCACCGTCTGTTGCTCAATTGATTCACAGTGGATTTATTTTTGCATTCTGTGTGACTTAATTTTAAAAATCCATAATAAATATTAAATTTAAAAAAGAAGCCTGGGATCCAGATTGCCGTGGTGGCCTGGGCAGTCATCAGCAGCCTAAACAAATGACTGCTCTAAGGCAAGTCAAATGCTGCCAGCACAAATGCTCAAAGAGTCTGGAAGAAGCCGGATGCTGCCATTTTATTAATACCTTCTATAAATGAGTCTTGTCTTTCAAATGCAGGAAGAGAAACAAGGATTAAAAAACACAAAAAATGAAATGGCTTAAAACTAATATTATGGTGAAAATGATGTATATCACATTTGGTGCAATTGTAAATGAGTCTCAAAATAAGTTAGAACAAGAGCAACTGGGTTTAACTGAACATATTGTGGAGAGACTACTACATCCTTTGACCATAGGCCTCAGACCTAAACTTTCCAGGAGTCCATTAAGTGACAAAATATTCAGTCAATGAGCTACTCAGTTACCTCACCGGCGCAAACTAAGTGGTTAATTTGCCACTGCAAAGAACTATTCTTGGAAGCTTGTAAAAGGTACTGAATTTTTAAAATTAAATGCGAAATTAGGAATTAAAATTTATTTCTAAAAATGGTTGTTTTTTTCCATAGTATTTCTATTCCAGTGGTAAGGGTAGTAGCCTCTACAGGCCAAATCTTGGTCTCATTGCAGTCAATACCAAAATTTCATTCAAGTTTTTTCTTTGGCAGCTTTGCCAGGAGCTACAAGGGAAGTAACGTTCTGGGCTATATTTGTAAAGTTATAGGGCTCTAGAATTGAAAGGTGGTAACTAAAGGTTAATTGTTAGTTCATGTGGACTAAAAAAGTGACAGACATATAGCACTTTGGAAAAAATGTTAGAAATTTTTTACTTATTTTTTTGGTACTCAAAACAGATAGGCACTGCAATAGGTTTCTCAGCGACGTTATGGAATTGCTTTGATTAGAAGCTTTTACAGCTACAGACGACATCCACCTATTGAGGAATAATGTAGTCACACACAATGAAAGAATATAGGCTAGATGACCCATTACAGATCTCTTCCAGTTCTAGAATTTTATTGCCCTCTTGGTATTTTCATTCAGTCCTGTCTGTACCTACAGATTTTCACCAAATACTTTTCGGAGTTCAATAAATCGCTAAAATCCCATTACTCTTTTTTTCTTAAGGGATATTTCTCCAGGATGCTCAAGAGTAACTGCTTGTTCCTTTAAGAATCAGAGCAAGAAATAGTATGATTCCACTACAAATAGATAAGACTCACAATTTAAATCTAGAGTGAGCTAAATAGGCATAGCAGGGTCTAAGGGTATCATGGGAGTCAGAGCCAAGAACTCCAGAATTCTAATCTCAGCTCTAACATCAACTCACTGTTAGCCTTGGAGATGTCACTAAATCAGTTTCTCAGCTTCCCATCTGTGAAATTAAGATATTTACCTGGTTTCTCTCACAGAGGTGTTGTGAGGATTAATTTGTTAATGTTTGTACACCATTTAGAATATACAAAAGAGTTTTTATATTATTTCAGTCATTCCCTTTGGGGTTAAAACAGATTTTACAAAACATGCAAAAAGGCAAGGATAAGTATTAAAAATGAAAAGACTTGTATTTTCCATGTTCTCATTAACTGCACTATTAAATCTGTATGGATATTGTTTATGGGAGCAGAAGACTCAAAAAAAATTCTACAAAAAATAATATTATCTGTTTCATTATTTAACACCCAGTTTTAGAATTCCTAGCATCTGCTCTGGAATTCCTGCTTCTCTCAGCTTTATAGTTCTAATCCCTACCCAACCAGCCTGTGACTTTTTTCTGTGATAGTAAAGGAGCCTTTTGATCGCCTTGATAATCAAGTTAACTTTCTCTGTCCCACATTACTATAAATCCATTTCTCTGGAGACTGAAATGTAATTACCTCATGCTATAAACTCAAGACATTTCAACAACAAAATCGTTAAGACAACTCATTGTCTGGGGAAGAACGTGTGTACCTACTTCAAAAGTTTTAGTATCTTAGCAAATATTCATATTGGGAGGATCATAAAAGGTACAGCATTTCCTTTTTGTCTTTGGGTTTCTGGATATGACCCCTCCATACAAAAGGCAACCCTTTCTTCCAGTGAAATTTATCTTTATATCTCATTAAGGCAAAACAACAAGCTAACAGTAGAGAAAATGCAGCTAAGTCCTTGCAGGGACTTACTAGGTAATAAAAAGGCCTTGTTGCCTTTTGAACTAATTTACATGCAACATGGAAATAGCAACCCAGGAACTGCAGACAGGCTAAGGAGACTACTTTCCACCTGAGACTGAAGTAGTTCGGCAGAAGCACTAAGGCCCAGATTGTGCCCCTCTTTGATCTTTGCCTGGATGGATCCTCTGCATGTATGATCACCCTTCTCCACATGTTAGTGTGGCTCAGGTGGCTGACCACTGAACTCTGCATGTGATGTGGGCTCCCTGTGGTGGGACAAGGTAGAGTCAGGGAGGTCTGGAGAAGGGGTGGGGGGAAAATATAGATAGTGATCCCCCTCTGGCCCACAGAACTTACACAGAAAAGTTAACACAGTCTTAGGCTTTTCCATGAATTTTCTTCCCCTCACCACCCCAAGAGATGCCACAGAAAGTTCCTAGTAAACTTGTCCCTGTTCTCTGGCAGCACAACTCCATTGGATGGTGGGGGTTTGTCAATAGAGACCAGAACTACTGCAGGTCTCAGGCCCTGGGGATGCATCAGGTTTAGGGATGTCTTTTCTGCAAGGGAAGGGAAAGGACAATTTAAAGTAATATCTGCAAGATTTAAAGAGTCCTTTTAAGTTTTTCCACATGGGAAGGTTACAATCTGGCCCAGTGTATGCTTACAGTTACATGCTAACTGGAGAAAAAATACTTAATTCTCAGATAACCTCAAACTTGGCAATTGTGTGTAAAACAGGGTTGGTGTGATTAAGGCTCATACAAACTCAATAGCTTTCAGTTCTTGCCTGATCTGATGGTTCTAATTGCTCATATCCTCTACTAGCAGATTTCTACAAGGATTTAGATAATGTAATAAGTGTCTCATATCTTTAGCACCAACAGACTCAAATTAAGAATGAATTCTTTACAGAAAATATTATTCATAGATCC
This sequence comes from Natator depressus, assembly GCF_965152275.1. Taxonomy (NCBI): domain Eukaryota; kingdom Metazoa; phylum Chordata; order Testudines; family Cheloniidae; genus Natator; species Natator depressus. The sequence goes on along the minus strand of NC_134244.1, from coordinate 48,005,550 downwards.
CTGGAGCAGCACTATGCAGTGTCATTGGTCATAGAGCTTCCCTGCAGTTTAGTAGCATTTCACTAGAGTGTTTGGACAGTCATTGTTCATAGCACGATAAAGGCTCTCCTCATCAGGATGTGTGCTGACTCTTTCACGGACAAGAGTATTGCTTTAGTCGCTCTCTGATAACTGTTCATGTTAACCCTAGTGAAGTTATTTACATATAAATAGTTTTGTTTCTTCTAAACAATTAGAGAACTAAATTTGGCCAGAAATGTTTACAGAAACTGCAAATATCTTTTAGGTGAAAATGCGTTTTGGAGGCTATACATTCCTGGAATGTTTTGAGGGTTTCTTCCCTTTAATAGGAAATAGTTTCCAATAGGAAGTTAATATTTTATTCATTCATATAACATTTATTGTAATGCCATTAATCACAATGCACTCATTTAGATATAATGTGGATGTAATTACAGTTACATCTGGGGGAGGAGGAGGGACAGCAGAAGAGGTATTTTTCTTCTGATATCAATTTGCACCTAAAATGTCATAAATTATTTATTTTCCAATACAGTAAGCAAAGTGGTTTCATGATGAATAATATTCAGGCGTTTTCATAATTAATACACTTGTTTTTAGTTTAACATTACAATTTGTTTGGTACATTTTGTAATGAGTCTGCTGGCTCAACAGTTGGTCCCTTCCTTAAGATGATCTGGAACACGTGTTGGCTCATATCTGCTAAGAATTGCGGCAGACTAACAGAAAATTTGCCCCCAGTTACACACTTGGAAATTCTAAACTTAGTGTCCATGTGCAAAAGGTCCTTCACTACCTTATTCCCTGTGGCACTCTGAGACTCATCTCCTTAAGCATTCATCAGCCTATCCCAGACAGGAACTTGAACTGTTTTATCAGCCATTGAGAAGGTAGGACCTGAAGGTAGGACAATGTCTTCTGAAGATGATCCCCAGCACAGACAGGAGAGAAGAACTAGGATCAAACTACAGGCTCTGAGGCACCCCAGGGTGTAATTTCTCAGAACCTCATACCAAGCAACAGTGAATGAAATATCCAAAGGATAACTGGACAGGATGAGAGTGAAACCATTGTAGCCTAATTGCCATTCACACAGAGACAGAGAGGCTAACAAGCAGAGGACAAGGACCACTGAAGCAGAAAGACAGCAGTGTAGAAAAGACAGTGCCACCCCCCACACAACCACCAGGCAACACCCAAGCCTCTGAAAGTGCAGTCAAGCCCAGGCCTATGAAACCAACTACCTAAATGGACTCCCTCCAAAAGACAGGTGGCTTTAAGGAGCCCTAAGGCATAGGTGATGGACCTGGGGGTGCTGCTGCAGCCCCTGGCTTGAAGTTGTTTCTATTATACACAGGCTTTACAGTTTGGTTCAATAGCTCTCAGCATCTCCACTATATAAATTGTTCCAGCACCCCTGCCTGAGGGACAAGAAGAGAATTACACCCTTTCTTTTTGGAATGCCACCAAGGAATTCACTTACGGAGTATTTTCTATCTATCGCTGATGCATAGACCTCAAATATCGACATGCTCTCTTTTTGCTGGTCCAAGTAAATACATTATTAGGGTGTATGAGCATTTTTTGGGAAAACACTAAGGGCTGCTGCAAACCCTAAACCATGATGCAGTACGTACAACAATTCTGTCTGAACTCATTGTTAGAACTGATTGAAGAGGAAAGCAAGACCCCAGAATAGCCAAATGCTTAGGGTACTCCCCTAGAATGGGCGAGCCCCAGGTTTGAGTCCCTGTTCTGAATGGCCCTCTTCCCTTTTTTAGAGTAACATTTTGACAGGTCTTGGTTTTGTCCCAGTAAGGAATGGGGGGTGAGGGGGACAGGTGGAAATAATCACCAAAAATGTCCTAGGACTGGTAAACCATTTCCTGCCCAGCTCTACTCACGGTATATCTACCACAGACCCAATACCGGAAATGTTATGGTGTATAACAGTAGCATGGCCCTTGCGTAGCTACAGTCACAATATTTAGGCCTGAGTTTAAATACAGTTTTGTCCATTATTGTTACTGTTTTCCTCAGTCCATAGCTTTATTTGATTTAGCTAGTTATAGAGGCAGAGTGGACTAATGACCGGAACAGGACATACTGGCTTTAAACCGTGCTTGGTTCTACAGTGGTAGTACTGAAAATCTGATAATTTTACTTTATATCCTCCCTTATCTCTACTTAAGGAATTGAATGCTGAGCTTAGATAACTAAGATTGGAAGCTACTGTGGCTAAGGTAACGTGCAAATTTTATACCCAGTTATGTATACCTCAGCCACTGATTTGCCATGTAACCTTGGGCAAGTTACTTAACCCCTCAACCTCAATGTCTTCCTTTGTGAAATGAGGATAATAATATGTATTACTGCTGTATCTGGACCCCACTTCCACTATAGTAATGACAATAAGTGTTTTCTCCTCAAATTCACTAGGAGAAAGATTTTGGTCACCTAAAGGACTAGTGCTGGTCAGCAATTTGACTAATTTTTTTGTTGGCTGAAAAATACTGATTTCTTGATTACCCCTTCTTGAAAAAAAAAGCAATTTCAACAAGTTTCATGACACAAATTTTTGAAAACTTTCAAAATTGAAACATTCTGCTTAGACATATTCAAAATGAAACAGTCTGGTTTTCTAATTTAAAATGAATTTTCAAAATTTAAGCTAGAATTTTTTTTTAAAGTCAGAATTGAAACAAAACATTTTGATTGGCCCAAACAGATTCCCCCCCCCTCCAGATTTTCAGTGAGTGAAAAATTTTTAAGAATGAGTTTTCTCCCAAATTTGGGATGGGATAATTTTTCTATATCTCAGAATTTTTTGCTGTACATAAAAACCATTTCCCACTCAGCTCTACACAGGAGTAGTTTTGAGGTTACTTTCTCAGTGTTTATATCATGCTTTGAAATCCTGAAATAAATGAAAAGTATCATTATATAGCATTACTATGGTTGTGATTTGGGTAGTTCAAACATTTAATAGTCTATCCCATTTAGTTTCCCCACACAGATGCATGTTGTACATTGAAGAAAGCAAATCTCCTAATACAAAATATTCCCTTCAGAGACCTTATAAACTTTCACACTTTCTTGATCAAAATCTAAAACAAGTTTTCGCATGAAAAAACTACCTGAATATAAATTACCACCCATCTACAAAAAAACAAAAACAAAAAAACCCAACAACTTTAAAAAGAGGAAAGAAAAGCGCTAAATGTCTCTGCTCAGCCACATGGGAGAGCGGTGGTCCAGCATGTTATGGAAAAGAAATCTGGTTTGAAAATCTTGCCAAGAAAACAGCTGAATATTTATATATAATATAGTACTGTGAACTACTGAATATTTAAACATTTTGAATTTCAAGGTCTGGCATGATATGCCAAAGTGTTGCTTGTTGACCCTGTTGTTTCCAAAGTTTGATATAAAATTCTCACAGACTGTATCTAGATTACAGCCTATTCTTCACTGCTGAAGTGACATGGAGTTACGTTTTCCACACTTTGGAACATCCCTAGCTGTTTCTATAGCCATTCTCTTTCACACACACGCCAACTTAAAAAGGAAATGGTTCCAATTCACAAATTGAAAGTGAGGAGTAATTGCTATTGGGCATTATAACTAGAAAGAACACTTAGGCACCGACTTCTGCTGGTGCCGGTGGGTGCTCAACCCCCTCTGCCCCCGGCCCTGCCCTGCTCCCATTCCAACCCCTTCCCCAAAGGCCCTGCCCTAACTCTGCCCCTCCCTGCCCCATTCCAACCCCTTTCCGAAATCTCCACCCCAGCCCTGCCTCTTCCCCACCTCCTCCCCTGAGCATGTCGCGTTCCCGCTCCTCCCCTCTCCCTCCCGGAGCTTGTTACACCGCAAAACAGCTGTTTTGACGCGGCAAGGGCTAGGATGTAGGCAGAGAAGCAGGGACGCAGCATGCTCAGGGAAGGAGGTGAGGTGAGGAAGGGGGTGAGGTGAGGTGAGATGGGGCAGGGAGGAGAGCTTGGCTGCTGGTGGGTGCAGAGCACCCACTAATTTTTCCCCATGGGTGCTCCAGCCCCAGAGCACCCACAGAGTCGGCGCCTATGGAAAAAAGTATGCTCTGGATCCACTCTCTGTCCTTTCAAATGGAGTCTATTTTTAATAGACTGGAAAAATTGCAATATGTTCAGAGAAGTAAAATCATTTGCAGTTTTTACATCCAATGCCTTTGATGGAGTTAGCCAAAATGGTATAGCTCTAATAATTTCATGGTGGACCTTTAACGGTCAGAAGAAGTTAGGAAAATGTGGGAGGAATTAGGTAAACACTTATGGAGTCAACAATTTGAAATTTTATGGGACAGATCTTCCACTGTTGGAAATCAGTGTAGCACTACTGACATCAATGAAGTGATACTGATTTAGTGATACTGTGTGGATGGACCTGACGAGGAGCTCTGTGTAGCTCAAAAGCTTATCTTTCACCATCGGAAGTGGTCCAATAAGAAATATTACATCACACACCTTGTGGCTGGATGGAATTCGTAATTCTTTCAGAGTTCTATTGTAATTCTAAAGAACACTGCTTATTATACTGTATCAAATACACCCAGCAGCTTTAGATATGAACGTAAGATGGTGTCTATCCTCTTTGCATTGTAGAAACAGTAGGTGAGCATCCTAATTGCCATATTTCTTTGTGCTCTTGTGTTCGGAAGAGGGATAAGTTTTAAAAAGGCCAATGTACACTATAGGCAGAAAAGTCCTGTCTAGCTTGCACTGTATTAGATTTTTTTAAAATGTAAGACTTAAGAAGTAGGTCAGATCAGTATTAAAATACCTTATTTGCAGCTTTGACTCTACTAATAACTTCCAATGATTACTTTAATCACTTTGACATGTTCAGTATTAGTCAGACTTCTTGCACGGATATATTTCTTTTTTGCACTTAAAGAAAACTTCATTTTGATTTTCTCTGCATTTCTACTTAGCATGAATGATGGACTTTTTCTTTACCATAAATTTAAAAAAAAAAATCAGACTATTGTCACTAGTTCTAATGGGATCACATCGTTTAAACTCACTGAAAGGCTAAGTCCCTAATGCTTAGTCAATGAAAGTTTAAATTAGAAACATTAAAATAAAAAAACTAAAATGCAGCTGGGCAGTAAAAACATTCTGGAGGAAATAAGGATTTTTCTTAAGAAAATATAAAATTTAGGGTAGGATTTTCCAAAAGTATTCAGCATTGGACTAACTGCTCCCATTGAAGTTAATGGAAATTTCCCCATTGGCTTCGTTAGCAGAGAGTAAGCTCAACACTGAGTACTTCTGAAACTCTCACCTTTAATATCACTATGCCACATTATGTCAACTCTGCTTGAGGCTGAGGAGAGCTGGAAGAGGCCAAGTGATGTGGAAAGAGGGGCCTCCAGCTAAAACAACAACTCTAAATGACTCAGCCAGGTGGAGATGCTCCCTGTAGGCTGACCTGTAGAGGTGCTGAGTTTGAACACAAGAAAACTAATTTAAGGTTCAGCTTTGTTAATGTGCAGAATATACACACTGTGTCCAGCTGCTTGAGGGGCTTCTGATCCAGCTTCCAACCAGGAACTGGTATACACAATAGTAGTTCATGGACTATGGCAGCATCACTATTCCTGTGTCAATCAGAAAGATGGTGAACTATTCTGTCCCCACACCATTTCTAAAGTCTTTGGCATTGCTCCCCAATATCAATCAGCCAGGAACCAAAGAACTGAACTTGAAATTCTACTTTTGATCACTACATGGAGTTAGTGTCCTACAATTTTTTTTAAATGATTTACATGGTACTGAATTGTACTACTGAAACTACTCCCCAGCAAACAGTAGTGTACTATGGCTCAGTGTTTTATTTTCCCATATCTCACATTAAGATGACTTAGCTTACCTTGTGTACAGTCAAATATATAAGAAATACACACTATGGGGATGAAGATCAAGAGTGAACAGCTATGAACAGCAGTCACTGTGAAAGGAAATGAAATAAGCATGACATACACCTACACTATATGTTCTAAAAATATATATCCTGTAGTATAAAAACAAACTATAAAAGCACCAAGGCCTTGACAGAAGTGGGGGGGGGGGGAGAATCAGGTCCGACAGAAGAAATAAATATGATCTAATCCCTCTCTAAATATGGTCAAATTTTCTTTCCCAAGTCACCTAATGATTCATTACACACACACACACACACTTAATGCGTTATTCAATTTAATAGTTTGATAATGCATACTTCCTACAGTTCTTTCAAAGAAGAACGATCAGGTTATTTCGCCTCAGTCAATATAATTTAAAGCTTTTTTAATATCTTGTCAGGAGATAAATATATTTTATTTTTCCTCTCAGCGGAGTCTGATAACATGCAAAATATTCCAAGAAGACTGTCTGATTTTTGCAAAGTTTGAAAAATAAATGATTAAATTGAAATTGCTCTTAAATTAGAGAGGAGAGATATGCAGATAGTACAGAGTGTACTTTCAAACTCCGGTACTCAACAAAATGCCAAATTATTATTCCTTGGAAAAAGTATTTCATGTTTGTCTCATGTCATAATCATTCTGGGTTATTTTAAGTTGAAGTATATTTTACCAGTTATACAGCATGGTGATGCATTGAAAATGAGTATCCCAATTTGAATTTTCACAGATAGAATTGTCCTTATTTCTTTTCACAGCATATTTATTTAATCTTCAGGATGCTGGCAATATCAAACCAACAGAAAACAAATGCTTAGAATGGCATGTGTACATGTATACAATATACACAATAGACAATTCATGGACTACATTGAGCCTCTCGCATATGCTAGAGGCTCATATGCAATAGTGTTCAGAGTAGCAGCCGTGTTAGTCTGTATTCGCAAAAAGAAAAGGAGTACTTGTGGCACCTTAGAGACTAACAAATTTATTTGAGCATAAGCTTTTGTGAGCTACAGCTCACTTCATCGGATGCATTCAGTGGAAAATACAGTGGGGAGATTAAATACATAGAGAACATGAAACAATGGGTGTTACCATACACACTGTAACCAGAGTGATCACTTAAGGTGAGCTATTACCAGCAGGAGAGCGGGGGGGGGGGGGAGGGCGAGGAACCTTTTGTAGTGAAAATAGTGTGCAATAGTGTGTTGCTTAGGTATCCTCACTTCATATATTGGTAGAGCTGAATGAATAGTTAAAGGTTCTCTATGAATATTGTTTTCAAATTTGAAAACAAATTTTGACTTGACCACTTTCATTTTCCACAAACATTTGAATAGTCACATTTTACTTAACTCACAAAAAGTAAATGTTAAGTTTGAGTACAAGAATATTAGCTTAAAGTAAACTTAAAACTTTATATTTGCTCATACTATTTGAACACCCAAACTACCAAGTAAACCAACTCACCAACAGCAGGTCTTGGCGAAGCCCTGAACTTAACTGAATAGGTCTCAATTTTAACCAGTGGCTGATGGTGGGGCAGTTGAACTCTTCTGGCTTTACACATATGCAGGAATAGCTGTGCGTCTCTACCACCAGGACTTAAAAACTGAACTATTATTTAGTCAACTTTCTAAAAAAATGTGGGGTTAAGAAAAAATGGGCCCCAGATTGAAACCATTACTTTTTTGTAATTACTTTGCAAAATCAAAAGTAAGTCAGTTTTCCATCTCTATTTTGTCTCTTCCCATTTTTATTCTCTTGGGCTGAACACTGTTGTGGGTTCCAAACCACGAGTCTTCATGTACTGTGGAGCACACAAACAAGGAAGGTTGAGCTGTAGAGACCAAGGGTCCTCTGAGCAGCATAATTATATCCCTGGATTGTGTCAAGACTAATCCATGTGGACACACATCTTCTCATTTATCAGTTGCCATGACTGTTTCAGAAATTAATGGGTTTAATAGAATGAATATTCTACCTCTCCTAAACCAGAGAGTTTATTACTATGCCAGCATCCATGTCTCACAACCACACTCCCTTCTGTGAGTATCAGATAATTAGATATTTACTATAATCATTGTGTACTGCAAGTATTTTTAGTGCTCCCTCAACTGAGCTGAGGCCCAAGCTCTCTTCTGTGCAGACAAATTGTGTATATGTTAGTTGTGATGTAAAAAAAAAAAAGTCATGGCTGAATATTTGCACCTTATCTCTAATGTACCTGTTGCCATGCAAATTGTGTCTGCAAAAGTGAGGGAAAGACTGCAAAGCACATTGTTTTCCATGTGAAAACAAAACTGAAATTCAGTGGACCCATTTCTTGGTTTTAGCTGAGCTGTGCTTGGCACTCCCAAAAGGGGAGAGAAAGCTTACTCTCCCCATCTTTGCAGCTCTGCACTTGTGGAACAGACTAGGAGTTAGTTCAGCGCCCAGAATAAGTGATCCAGTCTGATCTCCTTTAGCGCCAATAGACCACTTCAACAGCTAAGAATAGCCAGAGCGCAGGCACACACTGACCACGCCTCCTACACCAGGAAGATTGCCAGATACAGTCTGTTAAGGTCACTTTCTTCCACTAATACAAAGAGAAGGAGCTATAACAGACCCATAAGGCTCAGTGGGTTTACAAAAACAGCCCAGTAAAAACTTTACTTGACATGCACAAAACTTCCAGAGGTCCGCTTGTACAGCTTGTTGTTCAATAGTCATATTAAATAAGAATAATTCTTTTATTTCTGGAGCTATGATGTCATTCTGCTATAGGAATGATTTTTTACAGTGACAAAGACTGAGTTTTTCCTGCCAATTAGAAATGTAATTTAGTCTGAATTAACTGCTACAGAAGTATTTAAACAAACCTTCTTGATTTGTCACCTTATATATCTACAGAAACGTTACAGTCAAAGTTGAATATAACTAGCACCCTAAACAGTAAGTTATCCAATTCATTCTAAAAACAGTTTACTGGTTATTTCACTCAAAACTCATCTGAACTTTGCTCAGACTGAATCCAGGTTTTCCAGAATATTGTAAACCATTTGGTGCACAAATTTTGAGTCACAAAATTTGTGCACCAAATGACACAAAAAGCAGGAAGATTCATGCAACTTTTAGGTTCAGATGTTACGTACTACATATTCAATAAATATCAGATATTCACAGCTTGGAGCTAAACTGCAGATATTTTTGAATTTGATTCCAAGTCAGTGGGACTACCTGCATGAGTAAAGCAAGCAGTACTGGGCAGTACTACATTTTTGATTTTACACGGAAATCCTGAAATGATTTTCCTGCAAAACCTATCAGCCTCAAACAACCACATCATGATACAAGAAATTAGGAAGCTATGGTAATGGGTTTATTTTATCCCACCAGCGTACATGTAAGAACCACCCCCAACCACAAAAGGGTTTCTCGACTAACATATCTTTTAACTTAGAAATGTGTTGAAACTACATTTTGGACTACATTTCTCAAACAGCAAGATCCAAGTTTTCTTATGTTAGAAGATAGCAGAATATTATTGTGACATTTGGTGCACTAATATTACACACAGATATTTTAATAATTATTTTGTCTTATGTAAGGTGTTCAGCTGAAAGCATAAAGTCTGAAATCACCTGCATAATACACATGCTGGTATGGTACAAATGTCTCAGAAGTAAAGATGTATAAAAACTTCCATAACTATACCCCAAAGATCAGGGTCAGGTTTTGGTTAGAAAACTAGAACTTTGGCCTTCTCTGGAAGGTTTGCAAACCTAGGTTAAGTTTTGGGCAAACAAATGGTAATTTAGGGTTTGTGGTGAAAAAAGAAACTTAAACAATAAAATAACTAAAGATGATTTTGGCCCTAAAGCCAGGCACAATGTACTGGTTTTAAATGAGTTTCATTTTGAGAGGCTGCTTAAATGCAAAAAGCCAAGAACAAATAAAAAGGTACAAATCTTTATGAACAAAAGTGAGTGGGTGGAGACACTGTGCAGGTTTCCATGAACCTGTGAGACTCAAAATTTCTGAGTTCACGACAGCTCTTTATTTATTTTATTATCTGACCAGAAAAAACAAAACAAAAAACAGATGTGGCTGCTGTGATTTCAGATCCTTCCACTCTCAAACTGAATTATGGTCTAATAACATAGGCACACTATTTTCAGAAGAGCTTTTATAGACATATGCTATTTTTGACTCAGGTACAAACTGCATACAGGAATTGTGGTAGATGTAACAAACACAATGATGTTTTCTTTGATTTCTAAATGTACTGGATACATATGTCACATTACTCTCTCAATAGACAGTAAAAATAAATCAGATACAATAGCATCAGGAAAGAAAGTTACAGTAAGCACCGGAAATATGAAAGAATAAAAGGAACTAGAGCAGAAGTCCTCCAGATGATGCAGTAGGTTTAAGACTGCAATCGCAGATGGCTAAGAATGTTGGCTAGCTGGCCTTTGATTTGTGTGGAATAGCAGTTGTCACCTAAGGTGCAAGAAAATGTGACATTAATGTGATAATCAAGAATTCCACGTTATAAATTATTCTTATTGTTAAGCAGATTGAAAGAAAATATTTAGAGTTTTCTATACAACTTTATAAATTACATTTTTATTCATTTCATTATATTTACAATTGTGTATTAGTATAGTTTTGTTTTTAAAAGCTTGAAAAAAGTGACTGACCCACTGATCTAACAAATTAGGTTGCTTGTGTTTACATTTGAGGTATACTTCTTCCCATATATAAGTAGTGGTGACAGACTTCCTACACCAGCATTCATCATTTGCTTTAGGCACTTGAACTTTTGATCCCAGAAGCTGATATGGTAGATTTAACTGGGATATGACAGGCTAAAAAATAAACAACCCCCAAAACAAACAGGGTGTGTGATACACCTGATAAAATTTAAACATCAGGATAATAAGATATTGATCCCAGACTTCCTAAAAAAAAATAGAGAGACTAGGGAATAAGTGTCAACTGAAAATCCTTTGGTAGCGTTAAGGCCATTCTTCCAAAGTTTGCAATTAGAATTAATTATGATTGTAACTGTCTCTAAATCCAGCAGTGAGGCACAGGGTTGGAAAACTTTCTGAAATTCATGTTTGGTTTCAGTTTGTTTCTAAGAATAGGCCATGCTTTTGAGGGATTGGGGGAGGAGGGTTTTTTTACCAGCCTAATTTGTCTCTCTCACTTGAGCGTGTGACTAAAAGCCATGAAAACACAAATTGGAATAACCACAAGAAATCTTTGGAGACATACATAAGAACATAGGCTCTAATCTACCTTCCACTTAAATCATTTCAAAGTCTTTCATTTATTTAAATGGTGCAGGATCTGGCATTAAGTGGAAAGGAAGTGTTTGGGACACAGCTTAACTGGTCACCCCACTGTGGCTGGTCAGAGCAGATTTTCACTTACTCTTCCCCACCCCATCCCACTCCCCAAAAGGCCACAGAGAAAATCTCCCAGGCAGGTATACAAATGGCAGCCCAGAGGCTGGTGTTGGTAGAGGGCTGGGACACACAATCCATGATTATCAGGATCAAGTGGTTGTAACACATTATGCTATTGGTACAGTCGGAATATAGCTGGTATTATAGCCAATAGGCTGGACCATCAACTGCACTGGGGATTCACCCTAGCCCTAGAGCAGAGATTTGTAAATCTTAATTGTAATACTTCACCAAAAAGCTTCATTAGAGCCTGATTACTAGGAATTTATGCAAGTGAAATGAATTCTGGGGAAAAAAAAAGTTTGGCACAAAATTATTATTCGATTGCCAGTGTAGCAGCTTTAAAACATGAGTTATTCCATAAAATCCTTTTGCATGGATCATATCTGCTAAGTTTGTTTGTTTGTTTTTTTGAGGGGTGGGGGGTTGTTTTTTAAATTAGTTTCCTAGCAAGTCTGCAGACATGGGACAGTGTCTACTGCAGCATTGACAGATTAGGGCCAGCTGGTGTTTTTCCCAGTTGATTTGCATTTTCTTCCTCAAGGTGATCTCTGTGTTACTAGTATAGATGACTCAAAGGTCTGACATGTTGTATACACTGAGTTTCTGTGAGGTCAAGAACAATCTCAGCAGTAAACATAAATATAAAATAAATAGCCTGCCATTTCTGTTCATGCTAAATTTTCAGATATTTTGTCCTCAACATTTCTTTTATTTCTATTTGTCCTCTTATTGATGAAATACAACTATGAACACAGGTCAATTAAGGATGCTGGAACTGAACACTGTCAGCCCAGGAGCAGTCTCTAAACACTGTACATGTGCAATTTATTTTATGATTTTTTATTTCATAATTTTAGACTATCTCCAATATAGTAAAGGTTCTCTATGCTAGCATGCTGACTGTTTATCATTATTCATAGGCTCAGACTTTAAGGTGAGATGGGACCATCATGTTCATCTAGTCTGACTTGCTGCATAGTGCTTTTGATGGCTGTAATTTGTTACCACAGAATATAAAACTCGGAAATAGAATACAACGGTTTCCAACAAGCTTTTCAAAAGAATTGAGTCCTATTTAAAAGATGTTTCTACATATAACATATCAAATTATAATATAATAGGTAACTTCAGGATTTCTAGTGGCCACAGGCGTAACCCTAGCCCAGAAAGGCCTACCTTTAGTCACCATAATCCTAAACTGGGAAGCCTATTGGCCCCAGGTCTAAAGCTAGCATGGGGAGTCCTTCCCTTCATGACCCTAATCAAAGCCTGGGGACTCCTACCCTTAGTAATCCTAACTCTAGCCCAGGGAGCCCTACTAGCTCCAGAATCCCCTACCCATGGTAACTAATCCTAGCCAGGGGACCCCTACCCTTAGTAACACTAACTTTAGCCCAAGCCCAGGCAGCCCTATCTGTTCCAGGTCTCACCATAGCCTTGGGATTCATACCCTTGGTAATGTTAACACTATCTTGGTGAACACTACCCTTGGTAATCCTAATCCTAGTCCAGAGAGCCCTAATGACACACCAGGTGTTACCCTAGCTCCGAGAAGACCATCCTTAGTCACTCTAACCTTAGCTTGATATCCCTACTGGCCACAAGCCTAATCTTAGCTGGAGAATCCCTACTCTTATTGACCCTAACCTTAACCTGGGAAGCCATACTGTCCCCAGGCCTAAACCTAGCCCAAAGAGCCCTAACCATCAACATGCATTGCCCACTGAACCCCTTAAAATGGGCCCCTCAAACTGAATTTTTTTGCTGCCATGATTTCTTAATTTGTTATTGGCTGGCTTACTTGATTAATTTCTAGTTGAGGTTTTCCAAGTCACAGTGCAGACTCCCAGGGGAGGGCATCAGGAAGCCAGAGATACCCACTGCCTGCCCCTTACCTATTTGCTTCCAGGGGAAGTAAGTAAAAACACGGCACCACATATTCCTACATGCTGACCAGCAAAGCTGGCTGGACATATCGGGGGCAGTATGCTGCCCTATTAAAGGGTATCCAAAATTATACTCCACCCCTTCTCAACCTTTGGGTGGAAGAAGGGAGCCAAATTACCTTGGGCTGGTGAATGTGCGCACTCCCCCTTAACTTAGGGAATGGTTTTAAAGTGCACAATTCAACCCTGAGATTTCAATTAAGGTTAACAAATCTGGGTTTTGAGAGGATTAAAGGGGTTATAATAAATTCCAAAGTCAATGGACTATTACAGAGCTTGCCTTGCCAATAGCTCTCTCCTACTTTTAGTGAGGTTAATCCAGTCATGTACAACATGACTGCATGAAGAGAGAGGCAGAACCTCAGGAAATCAGAGCCTAAACCATTTAAGCCTTCATCAGCCACGCTTTGAACTTCTGAGCATTGGTTTAATGTGCTTGCTGTGTGCCATAGCCTTTCATAAGCAAGCAGTCACATTCTTCACTAGTTTCTGGGCTGTAGCCCACATTACAATAATTTCATTTCAAGGTGACAAAGACATGTATAATTGTGACATGTGCAGAGTTGGAAAAAAATGTATTCTTCTCACCAAGTGCAAATGGAAACATACTTCTGGCTACTGCTCTACCGGAGCACCAATAAGTAACACAGATGCTGCCCACATGCCAGATTATAGTTGCAAATAAGATATGCACTCCTTCAGTCAAGGGTGCCAGGAATCACCAGTATTGCCTGCTGCTTCTCCCAATCTCACATTAGTGCCATCTTATCCAGAGCGAGCGTCATCCGAGCCTAAAACTCATGGAGGCACTTGCAATTCACTCTATTGCACCACCTGGACCAGACGTTATGGAGCTACAGGTGTGTCTCATCAGATGTACCACACCTCATTTCCATATAACTCTCCCAATAGGCTCAAATATTTTGAGCAGGAGGATCTACCAAACAGACTCTTTCAACCCACAGGACAGGACCATTGCAATGGAGGTTCAGTTGCCCAATATAACCCATTAGGATGTCTAAGAAAAAAAAAAGCAGGACCATTCAAGAGCAGCACCATCTACCTCTACTCTAGACTGCACACATGTCATTAAATATTTATGGTCAACTGTATCAAAAGGCAGCTGATAGATCGAGGAAAATCAGCAGAGACATTTGACCATTGCTTGCCACACAGAGGTTGACTAAACATAGAATCATAGGACTGGAAGGCACCTCGAGAGGTCATCTAGTCCAGTCCCCTGCACTCAAGGCAGGATTAAGTATTATCTAGACCATCCCTGACAGGTGTTTGTCTAAGGTGCTCTTAAAAATCTCCAATGATGGAGATTCCACAACCTCACTAGGCAATTTATTCTAGTGCTTAACCACCCTGACAGTTAGGAAGGTTTTCCTAATGTCCAACCTAAACCTCAATTGCTGCAATTTAAGCCCATTGCTTCTTGTCCTATCCTCAGAGGTTAAGGAGAACCTCCTTGTAACTATCTTTTATGTACTTGAAAACTGTACAGTCTCCTCTCAGTCTTCTCTTCTCCAGACAAAACAAACCTATTTTTTTCCAGTCTTCCCTCATAGGTCATGTTCTCTAGACCTTTAATGATTTTTTTTGCTCTTCTCTGGACTTTCTCCAATTTGTCCACTTCTTTCCTGAAACATGGTGCCCAGAACTGGACACAATACACCAGTTTTGGCCTAATCAGAGCAAAGTACAGCAGACAAATTACTTCTCGTGTCTTGCTTACAATACTCCTGCTATTACATCCCAGAATGATATTTGCTTTTTTTTTTTTTTTAGCAACAATGTTACACTGTTGACTCATATTTAGCTTGTGGTCCACTATGACTCCCAGACCCCTTTCCACAGTACTCCTTCCTAGACAGTCATTTCCCATTTTGTATGTGTGCAACTGATAGTTCCTTCCTAAGTGGAACACTTTGCATTTGTCCTTATTGAATTTCATCTTATTCACTTCAGATCATTTCTCCAGTTTGTCCAGATCATTTTAAATAATGCTATCCTCAAAAGTACTTGCATTCCTTCCCAGCTTGGCATTGTCCACAATGCAATCACTGCAGTTTGTATCTCATTCCTAGGTCTGTAACCATTTTTACTAAGATAAAGTACATCTGAGGACTCTCAAAAACTGACAGAACTATCATTTTCTTTATGGCCTTTCCCCAAAATGGGAGTTTAGAAATGCAATGATGAGCAAGAAACACCATCAAGAGATGTTTTCTTCAGCTGAGAACCCACCATAGCTTCTAGAAGAGTAATCGACATGGTGTTCTCCTCTTTTAGGGATAGATGCATCATTTTTACCAATAATGGACACAGTACCTTACCTTCTCTGGCTTTTATCAACCAGGAGGGACTTCAGACCATAACTTATGAGGTGGATTGAAGCACCTCACCATGTAACATTAGCCAAAATTCAAACAGAGAAGACTGGGTGCTTGTTTTGGCAAGACATCAATCTATCTCAATGGCAATAAATAGTTCAGTCTAGATCCAAGTTACACATTAACAAGATAATTTTTGTATCAAGAAAAAAATGACTCTGTAAATGATTGGGAACAATGTATATTAAGTAAGAGATCAGCCACCTAGAACAGTTCCGCTCAACAAGACTTTTGATATGCTATGGTGCTTCATCTCTTGCACAACTATGATAGAAGACTTCAAAAAGTCTGTCAATCAGTCCGATTCTAAGTAAGACTGGTCTCTAGCCATCTTTCCTCTTGCTTTGCTTCATTTGTCATGAATGAAGCAATTAGAGAAGGCATTGAGGGGCGCTCTCTAGATAGGCTATTATCTTTTAGCCCAGGGGTGGGCAAACTTTTTGACCTGAGGACCACATCGGGTTTCCAAAATTGTATGGATGGCCAGTTAGGGGAGGCTGTTTCTCCCCAAACAGCCAGGCATGGCCCAGCCCCTGCCTCGTATCCGACCCTACCCCGCTTCTCGCCCTGACGGCTCCCCCAGGACTCCTGCCTCATCCAACCACCCCTGTTCCCTGTTGGCCCCCCCGGGACTCCTGCCCCACCCACCATCCCCTGCTCCCTGTCCCCTGACCACCCCTGGACCCTGCCCCACCGCCCCCGCATCCAACACCCCCCCTCATTCCTGACTGCCCCCCCCGGGGACCCCTGCCCATCCAACCCCCCTGTTCCCCGCGCTCTGACTGCCCCAACCCCTATCCACACCCCCACCCCTTGACCACCACCCCAAACTCCCCTGCCCTCTATCCAACCCCCCTGCCCCTTGCCCCCTTACCGCGCTGCCTGGCGCGCCAGTGGCTGGTGGCGCTACAGCCGCACCGCCCACAGCACTGGGTCAGGCCGCGGCTCTGCAACGGCGCTGCTCGGCCACCCAGAGCGTTGCGCCGGCGCTGCAGTAAGCTGAGGCTGCGTGGGTGGGGGGACAGCAGGGGAGGGGCCGGGGACTAGCCTCCTGAGCCAGGAGCTCAGGGGCCGGGCAGGAGGGTCCTGTGGGCCGGATGTGGCTGTAGTTTGCCCACCTCTGTTTTAGCCTAACAAATCTTTAATAGAACAGCCAGCTAGTTGAACAGTGCTCTCACTCAAAGCTGCTTCAAAACTTATCAGTTCCATCAGCTTTTAAGAAGGGGCTATTACGGTAGGTAGCTTGCTCCAGTCCTAGTTCAAATTAAACATAATGGTGTTCCTCCGCCCCCGCCCAAAGCTGCTACACCCTTACCTCCCTGACATCTCAAATAAATGTCATAAAATCTTGTTTCTTTTTCTTTGTAACAGATTTTTTACAAAAAAAAATATTTATACCTTATAAAAGTGAGACAGTTCCCCCCAAAGAGAACAGCAGTGCTGGGTTTTTTTCAAAAGAAAATGCAGCAACATTCTGCATTTTTGCTTTTATTTTCTGTCTCCTGGGTCAGCTTACTGATTTGGCAACTGCTTTAATTTAACAAGCTCTTCTTTCTCTAAAGAGAAGCTCAATTTTCCCTACTGAGTCTACATGATTTCACTATCCAATCTTGTGGCGGCATTCCAACTTTGAGCGGCGTAAAGCTGTTAGTCCCCTAAAGCCAACCATATGGTCCTAGCAGAGTAAGCACTCCCTGTTGTATCTGTCTTCAGATAGATTGCTGCCCTGGATAAAAACATCTTCTTGGAGAAGTTTATTTTTCCTTAGCATATTCATTTAGCATATTAGTTTAGCATATTCATTTCCCATGTATGTCAGTGAATGCCAAAAAACTCTATTTTTAACTAACATTAAGAACTCAAGACAAACTGAAAGAAGCAAAGCAATGCAAAGTAAAGGGGACAGTCCATTTCCTAATTGTCCCATTGAACTTATCATTGCACCATATATAGTCAGTGAGTCTGAATAGACTTCACCCAAAGCACTATATATAAATTTGCTTTTGTCAATCTTTAGCACAAACTTGGGCCCTGATCTTGCAACCACACCTACCAGGGCAGACCCTTGCATCCATGCAATGCAGTGTTGAGTTCAGTGGGGTTCCACAAGGCCAGATCCTTACGAGCACATGGTGTGTCATTGAAATTAGTGTGCAGGGGGAGGGTTCTTGGTGCAACAGTCCATCTGCACTGATCTGATGACAAGACTGGCACCATACTATTGAAAGTAGGGATATGTTTTTTGTTTGTTTTGTTTTTCAAACAGCAGCTTGTAAGAAAACAAAAAAAAGTTAAAAATCCTATAAAATTGAATGGAAATTGACATGCTGCAGGATAACAAGCTACTCCTTGTAAAGATTCATTTATGTTTTTTCTCTAAACACATTACATGGCAGTAGACAATATGTGGTGCACTTAGGTATTTTTAAAATGTGTATAGTTGATCAATAGCCCCTTACAGCTCTGAAGAACCCATTAGAGTTTACTGGGTAAATACATGGATTTTTAAAAACAAGGATTATAATGTGATGAAATAATATTTATGAAAAATGAGCTCTATACCTTATTAAACAGGCTATTCCACGCTTTTCCACCCCACCCTTAGTACATATTTTGAACTAGATATGCATTTTAATTTGTAACTGAAAGCTGATCTGAGTCATTAAAAGCCATAATAATAATAATAATAATAAATCTCCAGGTAAAACTTTAATATATAATAAAATGGTGAAATCAAATTTTGTTTAAAAAACCCTCCATATTTTTGAGACCAATCCTTTACATGCTGAATATTAGTCCACAGTGCCTCTGGTACATTATAACTCCCTGAAACATGGAATCTAAATGGAAATGCTGACACAAACATTACAGAGATGCTTGCAGGCTTTGCTGTAATACAGTTTTATTTAAGTGAGTTGCCAGATCTTGGGAAGAGAGATTTCAAGGTGACCTTGGAAAACTGGATCCAGCTGTCCAGGAGCTCAAGATGGATAATGTTTTAGAGACTACAAACCCAGGGACAGCATGAAGGGCTATATTTTGTTATTGTTTTTAAATTCTTTTACAGTACTTAACAAATAATCTGTTTAAGCCGCTAAGAAAGGGTTAAAAGAAACTTCCTGAAAACTTCTATTTATATTTACATGTGGGCACACTGACTATGTGCTAAGGGTCTGTCTTTACAGCACAGTTAGCTCAAGTTATAACTCAAGTGCAACCCCCTACATCCACCCAAATCCACACACAAGGCTCTCTGGCTCAAGTTAAGTGGTGCTTTAAACTCAAGCTAGCTAACCTGTGGGGTTGAGGCGTGGATTGAAGTTTGAGCGGTGCTGATGCTTGAGCTAGTAAGACAGTGGGGCTGCAACAGACTGAGTTATAACAACTGATCAGCTAATCTAAACACTGTGTAACCCGCAGTGTTGTTTTGAAGCATAGTCCCTCTGACTCAGGCAAGGCTTGCGCAATAACAACAAGAAGTGTGCTAACATGTAATGGGACACTTACCTCTGGAGCGCCTCCATGTGGCAGGGTGTAGTGTTGTAGCCCTTTTTTGACCCTTGGTGCCCCTAGCAGGCTGCTAGCCAACCTTTGTGGGGGTCTTCAGTGGTTTCGCCTTTCAACCACATCAAAGTCCAAACAAACCCTTTCTGGGATTTACCTGTGGCTGGTAGGGGAACCCACCTGCCAACTACTCCAGCTTCCAACTCAGGGACTATGTAAACAGCAGCCACATACTTCTTGATTCAATTTGTTGCTGCTTTTTCCTGGGCCTCTTGCCACCAGGCTTCTTTAGCTTCACCCTTATCTCAGGGTTAGCAAACCCAGCTATGCAAAATGCAGCCAGAAAACCAGCTGGGGCTCTCCTTCAAGCTCCTGTAGCCAGAGAGAAGCCTTGTTCTAGACCCAGCAAGGAGCTGATCTGTCAGCCTACTGGACTCTGATTGGCTGCCCCTAGCTCTTCTAGCACCATGTCTCTGTACCTTCCAAGATGGCGGCTCAATAAGGCCTCTCTAGGCAGACCTGGAGGACTCACCTTTGCTGCTCCCTGCGGTAGAGTGTAGTAGGATTGAAGGGCCTCCTGTAGGGCCTTGCAAAAGCCAGATATAGCCTGTCACAAGGACCAAACCCAGAAACAAACCACACCCATCTCTGTCTGTGGCTGGCCATAAGATTGAGCACCATCCTATTAGAAACACACCTGGCCATGGTGCCACATTGGGGAACTTTTGGCTTAATTAGGGTATTATATTTGTAGCCCATAGGGCTGGCTTGCCTTCATTATATTCAGCTGTAATGCAAGGGATCTGCAGGCCTGTATTCTGTAAGACATTAGCTTAAGCAAGTTAGTATAAGTATAGTAGAATAGGCCTATGACCCTTGGCATAGATAATGGCCTGACAGTTACCATTTAACTTTTCAGGGAACTAAAAATGGTTTGCTTAATAGTGGGAGTTAGAATTTAACCATAAAGGGCAACCACAGGAACAAGGAAGTGATAACCACAAATCTACTTGAGCAAGAGGTGGTGGATATGATAAGTTAAATGACATGAATATGTATTATTTTGTAAACCTATGGGATAAGTGCAACCCAATATGCTGAAGATAAGGAAGTTAGATTTGGGCATGGCAGGCTAAGCATTCGAATGAATATGCATGATAGGCTCAAGCCCTATAAAAGGGCAAACCACCATGTTGAGCATGTTAGATTTCATTCATTTGACCCTTCAGCTCTACTGTTATCTACGACCAATCTTGGGTATTGAGGAACCTAGAGCATTGGACTCATTGGCATACCAGAGACAGGGCTGGTCCTTTGGCTCTTACCACCAGGTCCTCAAAGGAGAGTGTAAGTATTCAAAAGCATATGCAAAGAATGATACTATAGATATCCCCAATAGTGTATTATTCCTATCTGTTTATATAGCTTGGAGATTTTCTGGCTTTATTGATTCTAATAAAAATCTCTAAGGCTTTACTTTGCCTTAGTGTGAGTGTCCTTGCCACATACCCCAAGGTTCCCTACAAAATATTGAACTTGTTGGTTTTAGTTCTGTGTAGCCTGATTCTGGGAAAAGGACCTCATTACCCTCAGCTCATTAATCAGATCAATTGGTGATCAATACAAGCATTAACCATTAAAAAGGCAACATACTCTCTAAGAGTGCAGTCCTTAAAAAAGCTATAATTGGTGCAGAACACAATTACCCATCTGTTTAACAACTCAGGTTTCTGTGAACATATCACCATAGAGAGCCTCTACACTGGTTTCCTGTTGAATAGAGAATCCAGTTCACAGACTCTGTCCTGATACTTAAAACTCCCCAGAAATTTGTTCCTAGCTACCTGAGAGATCTCCATGCCCATGGCTTCCCTATACTATTTAAATTTCAGTGTTTTGGTAGAACATAATTGAGATGGCAAGGCTTGTGAGTGCAAAAGATGGGGATTGAATGGAAGCTGGATCTAGACTATGGAACTGACTCCCAAAAAAGAGAGACTGAGCACAGATTTAGACACTTCAAGAACATAATGCAGAACTCGTGGCTTTCTCTCAATAATTTACACCCACATACCCACCCACCTAAAACAACCAAAGCTGGAAACAACTTGTAAACTAATCAAATGATTACTTCTGCAAGCTGAGAAGAGAGAGAGCGCGAGAGACTGCTTAACCTTTATTAAAAGACCAACTTCATTAAGGAAATTAGTTTCACAAGTCCTTTGAGCAGTTATTTGATATAAGTATCACTGTCCCTGATAGCTAAATGACATAGTCCACCTCAAATTCCATATTCAACCTATATGCATTCACAAGCTGTCATAATAATCATATTTCCGTTTGACACTGAAGAAATGTGCCATGAGTGCATTCAGTAAGTTTATCATTTAGAAAGACACTACTGTTTCCAGTGATAGGAAGAACCATGCATGACAGATGCTGGCCACATCATTTAACACACTTTTAGAAGGCACTCAGATACCTCAGTGCAGTATAAACCAAAATAAAATAAAATAGAATAGAATAGCAATAGTCCCTAACTATTTGTGGGGAATTCTGCTCGATATGGTAGAATATTTCAAAACAGTAAGAAACAAAAATGTAAGGGTCCTCACTAAAGGAGCCAAAAAGAAAATGGGCTTTTTGATAGAAAATATCTAAGCAACACACACACAAGCATACATTGTTTTTAAACTTTGAATCCAGATCTGCAGTTCTATATATTTGTCGTAATAAAGGAAAACGAACTTGCTATTCAGTGCAGAAATTATATTCTGGAGAAACTGAATGGGATCATTTTTCAGGGGAAAAAATAATATCCATTATTAACGTATCAACTTTCAGTATAGTATATTGCTAAACAAAGCTAAAGTATATAAAAATCAACAGTATACAGATACAAGGACAAAGCCTGCCTCCATTCACACTGTTTGACCTCACTGAGGGAAAGAATTGACTCAATCTACAACAGGAAATGTTAACATTTTTTTATTTCCATTGGAGAATACTGGGACATTTTTATAATGTTACCTCATTTAGGGTCTGATCAAACACTTACATTTTTCCTAATTGAATATCAGACAGTATGTAGATAAAAGTCAGTTGGTACTCTTCTGCAGTTCATTCTCACATAGATAAATCAGGATCAACAGTTTTGCAGAAAACAATAGTGTATAGAAACTTAGAAAAGGAAATGTCACCCTACAGAGAGGAATGTTTATTACTGCACCAGTCACAGTTTAATGAAGAGTTTTCTGGAGACACAAAACAGACAAGACAACTAGATATGCTTCAGTGGAATTACTGTAGAGATTTACGCCAATGTAAACAAAACCAGAATATGATCCAATAGTTCTAACTATGGCTAATTTAGCCAAATCTTCTTGTTTTATCCACACAAATAGTTGACTTTAATAGGACAATTTACATAAGTAAAGTAAGCAAGGTTTTTTGCCCCCCCATGTATCTGTCCTGCATACTTCTCTTCTAATAGAGAACTGTTATTCTTTCACATTAAGAGCAGTTGGAGTGATCAACAATTCCAGAGGAATCACTGATGTCACTTTGTGGATTATGTAATGCGTTGGAGGATTAATAATTTTACTTCTATGTAGGTTACAAAAAAAAATACTGTCCCAATCACCTCTCCTTGTTATGCGTGGTTTTAAATGTTAAGAAACACAGTATTTTAACAGAAAATGGCTGATTGGACCAAAAAAATGTGCAAGGTGTTTTCAAATTTTCTGCATTTAATTAGAAATTATTTCTTTCCTCTGCTTATTCCTTGTTTCAACCTTAGAAAACAGAGTCCAGTATTATCTTCCCATTAATGATTCTGAAAAACCTCAAAACTAGTGCAATAATAGTCGTGGCAAACACAATGCAGGAATGCTGTGATTTATTTTCTGTAGAGAAGATCAATCCTGTAATTAGTAATCAGTTTTTAGAATATAGGATCCAGCCATTATTATTCAGGCAAAATATCCTGTTAATTTCATTGGGACCTTTTGCCTGAGTAAGGATGTCAGGATATTTTATTTATTTATTTATTTATTTATTTTCAAACCTTTCAACTCTCTTTGGGACTGGAACTACAAGATCTAAAATACAGCAAAGGAGGACAGCTTGAAGTATTTACCCTGGGTCCTGAATTTGCTGGAGCCCAGGCACCATGGGCCCATACAACTCACCGCCCCTGTTTATGGCCCAGCTGGAAGCAGGAAGTGCTGGAAATCTCATTCAAAACCTGTTTCTTGCGAGTTTTCCAATCAAATTGTGCAGAACAAAGAGATTCAGATACTCTGGATTATCACTGCCTTCCAAAACAAGTGACACATCTATGTCTGCAAAAGTCACTGCATTACTTTGCTGAAGGCATTATTCATGATGCTAGATGGCAAATGAAGCAAGTGTTTTTGCCATATTTGGAGGAACTCTGCTTTCTCAGCAATAAGCTTGTTACAGGCACGATCCTTTATTAGCACAGAACGCTGCTAGGTCTACACTTGGAGCTATGGGAGTGTTCCCCAGCTCACATAGACTTACTTGTGCTAGCTCCCATAGAACTAGCATGCTAAAAATAGTAATATAGCTACAGTGGTCTGGGCAGCAGTGAGCTGCATCTCGGGCTAGTGCCCCTAGTATCTACCAACGGGAGTCCAGTAGAAGCTGGCTGGCTTAAACAAGAAAAGGGGGTCTTCTTACAGTGTCTCCACTTGGTGGGGCATGGTCCTCTTCTGGCTCCCTTGTCTAGTGTACGCAGGGGGTTTCAGATGACTCCCAGTAGCCAGCACCAGGGTGGAGTTCTGCCACTCTGGACGCTGGTCTCTGCAGGGCTGGAACAGTCTGACCCAAGCACTAGATCCCACAGCAGTCCAAAAACTCCATTTGTGGAGAGGGAAAGTTAATCAGAGACTTCCTGAACTGTTCTGCAGCTCTTTCAGCTTCAAAGCTCAAAACTGAAACTACAACTAGTTTCTTTGTTTCTGAGTCAGGCTGTCCCTTCCAACGAAGGGTTGAGAAGCCCTGGCTCACCACAAGCCCAGCAAAGTGCTTGTCACAATACCCAATGCAAAAAGATTCCTATTAGCCTCAGTAATAGGCTTCTGTCCCATCCTCTACTCCAAGCATACTGGAAATGGTGTCAGAGGGCTGTGGTAGCCATTATTGGTGTAGTCCTTTGGGTAGGATCCCCCACCCCAGAGGCTCAGTCCAGAGTTCCAGGACCTGGCAAACTCAAGGTGGCAGTTGTGTGTATATACATAAAATTAGGATATCAGGTCTTTCATTATGTGATCAGTTAATGCAAAAGAATGATATATTGTTGGGCAAATTGGTTTTACAGCTATTGTCAATAGTTGACCATAGTTGTAAAACCAATTCACCCAACAGTGCATCACTTAGAGTTTAAAATATATTATACTGTAATAACAGCAGATTTTCAGATTATACATGTAAAATTATATATGTCAATTTCCCCAACAAGCTGTTTATCTTAATGCATACAATAAGAGAATAATGAAGAGTGCCTGAAAGAACATTCAAATTTCCTCACCTTGATGTTTTTAAACCATAAAATTAATATTCCATTACAAGCTTTTGCCTTTGTTTCTTTTAGGGAGGAAAAGCCAACAACAGCATAGCTGTTCATAAACACGCCAAAGGAAGGATTAGCATAAAATCATATTTTACAATCATTACAATCTGTAATAACTGAAAATACAGAATTTATCTTTCACTTGATGTTTTTAAAGGGGATAAGGGTTTCTGAACATGTCAAAGAAGGTTTATCCTAAAACAACATCAGCTGATGGATTATAAAAGTATTTGATGTCTTCACAAAAGAAAAACAAAATTATTGTTTAGTACTGCATAGAGATTTATGTAATGGAACAGGCTAGTGGTCTATGTATTGGTCTACTTGGTGCAAGACTAAGCAATGCTGGATGCACTAGGATAATACCTAAGTCCTTTATAAACAATACATAGGTGTAGGAGTGAGCTTCCTCAAAGGATTGTGAAATGGCTGATAAGGTTCTGTTACTGCCTGTCATTGACGACTAGCTGTAGGCTGAAAAAGGAAGCCAAGCATATACATATACTCCTGTAAATGTACAGTATAACCACTGTCAAGACTCTAGATTGTGCCTTTTCAGGACCATATTCATACCAAAAAGGAAGTAGGAGAATATGGAGATCTCAGAGTAGTATGGGGCCCTGAAGATTTAGTGTGCTGACACATTGGGATGTGACCATCTATTGGCACCTAGTAACAATATTTCAGTTATTACTTAAATAACAGATAGTTTCTGAATTTCCTTTGGGTGAATGAGATCATTTGGGATCCAAAAGCCTCAAGAAATGCCTCTGTCCAAAATCTTGCAAAGCTTTCATATAGGTGGTAGGATGTTTAAATGTTAGGATTTTTGTTGACAACATGGGAATAGTAATTTGTATTTGTTACCTAGACTAGTGGTTCTGAACTTTTTTGGGCTCAGGATCCATGTGTAAATGTTTATGGCCGGTCACGACCCCAGGGGGTGGAGGCCCTGGGGTGGTTTCAGTCAGGTTCTGTCCCCCACCCCACCCCAGGGTGGGGGATTGAGTCCTGCCCAGCAGTCACCCCACAGTGGCATCTCCTGCAGCTCCTGTAATGTGGGATTGGCTAGGCTTGGCTCTCGTCTCTGGGTGTTTCAGTCTCTGGGGTGGCAGTGCTGCTCACAAACCTGACTGATGCTGGGACCCCAGAGGTTGCAGTGCCTGGAATAGGGAGGCAAGCCCAGCCAGCCCTGATGGACAGGAGCCACAGCAGTTGCTACACGATTCTATGAAACATTCTGGTAACCCAATTTTGGGTCCCAATCCTTGGATTGAGAAATCCTGACCTAGACAACATCAGTTTGTATTTGCTGGTCATTTTTGCAATTTAATATAACTTTATTCTCACTTTTCTTTTTAAAGAAATTTTATTCACTTGAATTTTGGTGTTAAATTGAAATCTAGACATGAGTGTGAACAGACTTCTGACTCGCAACATCTCCACCCTGTGTTCAGTTCTGGATACAAGTTCAGATTTGCAAATCCGCAGTTTGCCACCATCTCTGTAGTGGGGCCACACTAAATCTCCACCACAAAATGCCCCCCCCCCCCCCACTGTTCCTCAGACGTTCTTGTCAACTGCTGGAAATGGCCCACCTTGATTATCACTACAAAAGGTTCCCCCCCGCGCCCCCAGTCTCCTGCTGGTAATAGCTCACCTTAGGTGATCACTCTCATTACAGTGTGTATGGTAACACCCATTGTTTCATGTTCTCTATGTATATAAATCTCCCCACTGTATTTTCCACTGAATGCATCCAATGAAGTGAGCTGTAGCTCAGGAAACCTTATGCTCAAATACATTTGTTAGTCTCTAAGGTGTCACAAGTCCTCCTTTTCTTTTTGCTGAATTTCTAGGACATTCAATCTGGATTTGGTGACTCAGGCCTTTGCCACTGCTTATTTATACTGCACCATGCACATAGTTTTAAATTACTCACTACTAGCTATTAGTTATACCAGTGGAAGAAGAGGGCATCTCTTTGTTCAGCCATAGCAGTTTTTATACATCTGAACATCGGGCAAATGCTTGAACTTCTCTATTGAAAAAAAGACCATTAATCAAAAATGTGCATCAGTTTGGCCTTTTGGCCCATATTTTTTCCTAAACAAACTGCTTTTTTTGCTTTTATTTTATACTGGTCTCTTCCCCCCCTTACTTCTGTTTTTAGTGACTCATGTGTGATACTGTAATGAATATATGGAACACTTTGTGTTGTTATTAATAACAATATTATAAAATTACAATGAGTTGTGCCAGATATGCCGTGTAAGATGTCAGCGAAAATGTTATGTTTTGCCAAGTATGATAATCTCATTTATATGTTAGTATCACCTTTGTATTATGAGTTATAGATATGTATGACATCTGTTTCAAAACATCTGCTATTTCGGGATGACACCCACAGACAGATTGGCATTCGTAGTGCCTAGCCTGTTTGATGGCCTATCGAGGGTCATTAGCTGTACAATGAACCCATTGAAAGGGGGTAGAGGATACACCTTATGAGTCAGTAAGGCATGTAGGGGCATGCCGATGGATAGAGAACTCTAAGGCTTTTCCATACCATGTGCTGTGAAGCTTGAGTTTGGGACACAGGAAGTACAAGCCACATGGCAAAAGGGTATTAAAAGGCAGCTGCATCTTTTCCATTTGATCTTCATTCCTGTTTCTTATCTCTGGAGTAATTTTTCTACAAACAAAGCTCTGAACAAAGGATGAATGACCCATCCAAGCTTTGGATGTGTTCCAGAGGGACTTTTAAGCCGGCAAACTCACCAGTACTGCTAAGAGCCTAATATATGGACTTTGAAGTCTCTGTATGTATCTGATTGCTTTGCCATTTAACAACTCTCTTCTTGTTCTTTTCTTTTATAATAAGGCTTTAGTTGTAGACACTAAAGGATTGACTGGCAGCGTGGTATTCTGGGTCAGATCCAAACTAATATTGACCTGGTAATGTGGCTGGCCCTTTGGGGTCAGAAGAACATTTTGTATAGTGAACAGAGTTTTTAAATAACTCTACTGGACCTATGTGCTGATTGGGAGCCAGGAAACTGGAATGCAATAAAGGGTGTTGTGAAATTTCTTTTTTAGCTTCTTGATAACCATTGTGGGGGACCAGAAGCACAGTTTGTGACTGGTTGGTTGGGGAGTTTAACTTCAGTGTTAACCACCGGTTTTGGGAGAATCTGTTCTCCTTTTTGACCTTGGCATTTTATGTGAGGGTCTACCCTAGGCACACCAAGTCATATCATGTTAACTTTTTTCTCCAGGCAACTTGAACATGGTTGTAGTCCTTTTTACTTCTTCCCTTTTTTGCTAATGGGGTGGGGTACTCTAGAAGTAATTCTCAATAACACTGGACTGAATATGGATGTTCATCAGTCATCTTACTCATACTTGCAGTTTGGCCCTGCAGAAAAGGGAAAGATGGTGGAAATGAATCACCACACACAAGGCACACAAAGTCCAAGCCTATATTGCTAGATTTTTACACCTAGTTTAAGTGTAGTGGCAATAGCAAAACAGGTGGGAAGAGCTGGTTGTTACAGATGCAAATGTACATTCAGGTTACTTATTGGGTCTATCTACATGACAAAAGGAGGTTATTTTGTTGTTGTTTTAACTGATTTAGCTAATATGATTTGAAACATCCCTCAATCTTGTTGTAAACGAGATTTTTTAAAGATTCTGAACTGTGTCTACACTATGTTGTTAAGGGGTATTTAAATCACATGCACTAACTCACTTACTAAAAAGCCCCCCTTTTGGTGTCTAGATATAGACTCACCAATGGTGAAGAGCAGGAGAGGGAACAGGTGAAGAGTAAGAGGGAACCCCGTTTCCAGGTAAAGGACAAAGAACTGGTCTAAAAATCTATATTTCTTTGCTGGGGGTTGAGTTGATGTACTTTATTGTTTCTTGTGTAGTGGTTTTATACTCCTTGCCAACAGTCATAGCATTATTAATTTTCCAAGGGGACAGCACCCTTCTGTGTTGAAGACAGTGAGGAGTCACCTTGGGTGAAGGCAGCAGGTATCACGAAAAAGAACCCAGGACCTTAACTTTGACTCATCTGACTTTTGTAATGTTGTTTATGGAGGAGTGGTGTTGACCATTAATATTTAGAGGTTTAAATATTCAAAACATTTCCACTCTATCCTCTACTTTGGTGCAGGATGTGGATGGTGTATAGTAAATACAGTATGGGGCACATATTGAAAAAAAAAGGATTAAAAAGAATTATTGAACAGTTGTCTCATTCCCTGAGCAATGTCCATCCTGTGAAATGAATGATATTGGACTCCTGTGGAGAACAGTGTGAGATCATAATATTGAAGACTGTCATAGTGCATACACACAAGGAACAGAGTTAAGGTTGCATGGGTAGTCGTAGTTCTGGCATTTTCTAACTTTTGAGAGCTTGACGTTGTAGCCTTAATGGCTATCTTTTAATGTAGTTTGTTTATGAAATCTATGTTTTCTGTCTCTCACTCTCTGGATTTTTTTTTACTACAGTGTGTCCCATCATCATACATCAGAGAGAGAAGAATGTTTTATCTTATAATTAATTTGGATCTGTGCCTTAATCACAATGGAAAGGAAAAAAGTCTACACTTTAAAATACAAAGCGCTTTAACATTATTAATGTAAATCACAATATCAAGAAAATGGTATTTTTTATTATTTGTATTAGTGTAGCACCTCATCCCATGAAGGAATTATTTAGCCTTGTATTTATCTTAGGGACTTATTTGTTCCTTATTACCATAATAGCTGAGCAGTTCACAGCTATTGATCTTTACAATATTCCTATCGGATATGGAAGTCATTTTATCCCCATTTTACAGATGGGGAACTGAGGTGCAGAGACAGTGAGTGGCCCAACATCACAAAGGAAGTCCCAGGCTAGTGTCCTAACCACTGGTCAATCCTTTCTCTCTACACCACTGGAATGTATGCTGATATTTTTCTTTAACTAAAACACAAATGACAGAATACAAGTGATAAATGGGTGACTTCCATTACAATCTCTTCTGTGTCTCTCTTGGTGCAGAGCTTTAACAGGAGCCTTTCCCTGTGACTGGGAAAGGCTCCAGGAGTGGGGAGGCAGTGGGACACGACATTGCTAAAAATAGTAGTGTAGACAGGGAGGCACTGCTTGGATGAGTTGAGACCCAGGTATGTATAATACAGGGCTATGTACCCACAGGGTTCAGGAGTGTCTTTACTCACCTATGCAGTGTCACCATCCACACTGCTATTTATACCTGTGCTAGGGGTGTGTGAAGTGTTTGTACTCTACACACTTCTGAAAGTGTGCAGTGTAGACCTGCCCTTACTGAATATTGAGCTATGGCTTCAAGAATGCTATAGTTAGAATACTTGGAAATATAAAATATGTTTAGAGTAACAGCCGTGTTAGTCTGTATTCGCAAAAAGAAAAAGAGTACTTGTGGCACCTTAGAGACTAACCAATTTATTTGAGCATAAGCTTTCGTGAGCTACAGCTCACTTCATCGGATGCATACTGTGGAAAGTACAGAAGATCTTTTTATACACACAAACCATGAAAAAAATGGGTGTTTACCACTACATTTTATACTATTACCAACAGGAGAGTTGGTTTGTGGGGAGGGATGGGGAGAAAACCTGGATTTGTGCTGGAAATGGCCCACCTTGTTTATCATACACATTGTAAGGAGAGTGATCACTTTAGATAAGCTATTACCAGCAGGAGAGTGGGATGGCAGGAGAGAACCTTTTGTAGTGGTAAACACCCATTTTTTCATGGTTTGTATGTATAAAAAGATCTTCTGTACTTTCCACAGTATGCATCCGATGAAGTGAGCTGTAGCTCACGAAAGCTTATGCTCAAATAAATTGGTTAGTCTCTAAGGTGCCACAAGTACTCCTTTTCTTTTTGCGAACATATGTTTAGTTAGTTATGATACAAAATGTTAAAACTAGTCAAACAAATTCCACAAGTTTTCTGCTTCTATCTCCCAGGGACAAGCAAACATCAAGACAGACAGACCATGTTAGCCATTCATGTTTTAAGTAGAGGCCTAATTGTAAAAAAGAATGTAGGTTGTATTATCAGAGTCATAGATCTAGGTTACAAAGTGGGCCTGTCCTATACTCCCTCTTTTCTTTTCAAAGAATAACCTGAGTTTAAACCCAGACAAAGAATTCAAGAAATATCTTTATTGAAATTGATTTTATAAACACACTAAAGTCTTCATTTTTTAAACCTGGAGAACATTTATGCTGAGAAGTTTTACAGCAGGTACTGGTTATTTATTAACAACCAAAAGATCCACCTGCCTTGAAACAAAATTTGTTTGTCCGTCCATCTATAAATATTCTTAGTTATCTAAGGATATACTAAAGATAGGATTCAATAATTTTGGAAAATAATATATACTTTGGTAGAAGTGGTTCTCTCTCTAGTGTGTAATCCAGTCACAGGGAAAGGGTCCTGCAGCAGGAAGCTGCTGCTCTGCTGACTGGCAGCTCCCTGCTGCAGGAGTTTTTTCTCTGCAGAGAAAAAAAAAGACTCCAGCAGTGAGAAAAGGCTCTGGAAGGGGGGAGGCAGCAGGGAAAGGCCCTAGGAGCTCCCTGCTGGAAGCGTAGCTACATTCCGCACTGTGGATGCCACCTGCTTTTTTGTTGAGGCATGCAGCTAAATTACCCTACATGCCACCTCAAGAGGTGTGCAGTGTAGCTGTAGCCTAAAGGTGCAGACAAGTTTTGTAATAACTTAAAACGATAAGTTATAATAATTATTATCTTTTTTGCATCAGTTTTGAAGTATCTCCCCAACATGCTACTCAAGAATGAGGTGCCAGTTGTGCACTTCGGCACTGGGCTGTCCATGTGCCATTCCGGTCTGGTGTAAATTAGAGCAGCCACAAGGCAGCTGCCAATGACTACAAGGGGCTCTTTTGGTTGTTGAGGACAGAGGAGTGTAAGGGATCCAACAGCCACTATGCTGGTGGCCAGGAGAGGTCTGTTTTATGGAGTCAGTAAGGCAGCTGTTCACCAGCTGAGGATTCCCATGCACTGAGAGATTCTTTACTTGGCTGATATACTGACTTCAGGGCAGCTTTTCACTGCTGGGGGCACACAGAAGTTTGCAATCGTGGATTGGCAAGAGTTGACTCAAAGCTGACTGTTTTGATGCAGTGTGTCTCGGACTTATTACTATTTAGTTTATTTTGCATTATGCTCAGTGACATTTTATATCCTCCTTAAGCATCTTATTTCATCTATCCTGCATGGATTCAATATTCAGAATATACATAAAATATATATAAAATGCTATATGCATCTTTTTTCTTACAAAAGGGTATCATAAAAAAGGATGACTTTTTTATTTGTCAGAAATAGTATCTGCTGCATGTCCCTTTGTTTTTCACCAAAACAGCTGAATATGTACTGAGATGAGGGTCATGTGACCCTTTTTTCCTCATTGGCTATTTTTAGCTTTTGCCATTTACAGAATGGTCAAAGATGGGATACAGTGGCCATCTAAAGTGAAACAATACAGGTGCAGGAATATCTCAGGAACCACGATCTTCACAATATTATACTAGTCATTTATGTATATATCATTTCTTTTTACAGCTTGATTTCTGTTTGGAAAGAATATTTGGAAATGCTTCCTGAATTCAGTAATTGCTTTTAGATTTGCTGTATTTCTAAGAGCTGCAGAACCATATTATGCTGTTGCCAAGTAATGCCAATACCCTGCTTATTTCTTTTTGGAGCTAAGGGGAGGAAGTTCAGGGAATTGATGGGAACCACTCCCCAAAGCAGAATATAAAATTCCCTAGCAACAGGTCAGTAGGTCTGATTGAAGAGATTTCAGCAATTACTACTTCCTGCTCAGCTTCTCAGAAGCATTATTTTTAAACTATTACAACTTAATCATTTCAATACAAATTATTGATATATACATAAACCCTTAACTGTGAGTGAGTAACTAACAACAACATATGACAAACCCTTGGTAAATCTTTGGTTAATTTTCAGAATATCAAAGTTCACAACACATCCCTCATCTAACACATCCTAGGCCAAATCCTCCTTGTCATACTCAGGTGAGTAGTCTTACTGAAGCCCTGCTCGCAGATGAGTACAGGATTTGGCTATTAATCCTATCATCCATAATGGGGCTGCTTTCAGTTTCTGAAATTTTTTCATCCAAACTGTATTCCAATAGGTAACTTGGTTTTAGACTAAATTATGCTTTTGTGGAAAAAAATTCTGCTTTCCACTGAAATATTTCCATTTGTCACTGGTGTCTCCTGGAGTTATAGTTCAGTTGCCTTAGGTCCCCGTTCTCCGCTCTGGGCCCGGCCCCTGGCCAAACTACATCTCCCAAAGTGCACTACCGGTAATGACTCGTATGATGCACCACTTCCCTTCTACAAGAGGGAAGGCCATGGGTCAGGCAGTCCAACCAAGGAGCCTGGCTTATACCGGAGAATGGGAGCAAGCAGGACCTGAACTACAACTCTCATGAGGTATCATGGCAATCTTTCCAAATTGAAACATTTCCGGATTTGGCCAAAATATTTTGAGATCTGAATTTCTACCAAAACAATTGAAATTTTACCTGGGAAAAAAATTAACATTTTGCAACCACCTGTAGTTGAAATATAACAAGAATATAGCACGAACATGAAAAACCTTCTGAGGCCAATTCTTCACATAAGAACATTCTGCAATGTTGGTCAACATGGCATATATTAAAACAGACAAACATTTCCATTTAAAAGGAAAACTGAAGAATATGTTCACAAAATGGCCAGGTTAATATTACAGGAGCAACCTTAACTTTTGGAACTTTTTGATCTTTGAGGCTGCTCTTTTAACTTTAGATTTTTATGTTTAGTTAAGAGCTTCATATGTCAACTTTAGCACTGTTCTGATTGAAGGGTTCCTTGCATTTAAACCCCTCCCTTTCAGGGAATAGTGGAAAAAGGGAAAGGCAAGGGGTGGAGAAGCCTCAAGGAAACCCACACCTATTTTGCTTGGAGATCTTACTTAAAGCATTGTCAAATTCACCAGTGAAGTTCTTTGATCCAGATACGTTTTAAATGCCCTCCACTGTAGGTCCTCCAGCTATGCAAATTCTAAGCCATCTTGCAACGCCACATCATTTCCTCACCTTTTAAATTCCTTAATATAGAATTATTCAGCTAGCAGAGATATCAAACCTCATCTGCCATGCCCACTGAATGGGAAATTCTTAGCAAATGGGTCATAAAATATATATTGGTCTCAATTCTGCCATGTGTCCAGCTATTCTAGAGGGCTAACACAGTGGGTGGGAAGATAGTTTGGGTATGGCCAAACCTTGATAGGTCTGGTCTCATACTCAACCCAGGATGACACCAGGAAGCTTTTATCTAGAATTTGAAAATCCTTTTAAGAAATAGACCCTTGTTACTATGTGTGTACAATCTAGAAGTTGTTTAGTCTGAGTTTACTTTTCTAGAGTATGTTTTTATATCAACCCAGTATAGTTCTCATGTGTACACAAAAACCTAATTTATATCTGTGCACTAATAGGAGGAATATAATAGTTATCAGTGCATCCAATCACTTGTCTACTTTTATAAGTGAGGTTTTTCATTAATGACCCCACAGACACACACACACAACTTTGTTCAGTTAAAAGGAAACATCCCTCCTTATCCACAAAGGCAGTACATTTAAACCACAAATGGGGACTTGTAGTGACTAGTGCCCAAAACAAATGGTGGGGCTTCAAGTAGCACAGTATTTCTCCCCCAGCTTCTCCAGCTATCACATGCAGGTTAATCATATTTTCAAAGTGAAAAACACTGCAGTCAGGGATGTCACACAGAAATCTTCAGTTGGTGGATAAGAGGATGGTGACCACCTCTCTCTTGTTCTGAAATCCCACCCTTCCCTTCCACATACTCACTTTGTCCCACGGCTGAGAGCCCCTTCTCTTCCTACCTAACCTCTCCACAGATCAGAGCCAATCCCCACTTCAGCTCTGAGCCCACTTCAGCAGGATACTCCTCCCTCCACCCAAATGTACACCACTGCCGACCCAGAAAATCCAGCCACAGGCTCAGAACCCTTCTTCTGCCTGACACGTCCTACTGGCTGCAGCAGCCCCATTCCCCTCCAGCTCAGAAAACATCTTGCCTTGAAGCTGGGTATGGCGAAGTTGGAGCAAAGGCAGCAGGGAGGAACTGTGGCATCAGGAAGTATAAACAGAAAACATCTGCCTTTGTGGGGCTGATCTGAGTGATGCTGTTCCTGCATAAATCACAATTGGAGTCAATTGTCATCATCTTCATTATTTCCACTCCCCCCTCCCCAAAGAGGAAAATACTGCCAATAATACAGTAATTACATTATAAATTATATAAAATCTCTTGAGAAATAGATCCTCAAATCTCAGAACTTTTTGAAATCGGACTAACTTTCACTGACTGCTTTGAGTCCCTTTGGAGACTGTCAAGACAAATGTACAACCATAAAATTCTGGTTAAGAAGTACAAGGTGAATCTTGGTCCCATTCAATGGCATTGAAAACTTCCATTGCCTTTCATGGCACCAGAATTTTCCCCATAAAAATCTTATTCTGAACTTAGTCTCCTAAATTTTAAAGGCAGTTTAGCTACTCCATTTGCATTTGATAGAGTAAACAAAGTCCTAAAAACAAACAAACAATCTCTAACTTAATTCTACCAGAATGAGAGCAGATTAAGCTCAGTAACTGTTAGTGTGGACATATAAGAGTATGGACTGAATCTGAACTTTCCTTAACAATTCAAAAATATGTTTTATTTGCCACAGAAACCCCAGTGGTTATATACAGATAGCTAGTTTAATGGTCATGCTTTTTTTTAATACCAGTTATATTAAAAAGATAAATAGTTTTTATGTCATGTTTTTAAAAATGGATGAATATTTTTAGTCATTTTCTGCTGAGACAAGCACAAGTATGTGTACTTAGCCATTTATAAAGCAAAGGTGATGTGTTTAATGCAAAGGTATTTCACCCAGGTTGTTAGAACATCTTATTGCCAGTAGAAGTTATCTGATCGAGAATGTATTATATTTATGAGAGGTGTTTGGACCAGAAAAATTATGAGAGATGTACTCTTGAAATTTCTGGGTTGGATAGAAATACAGTACTGGAAACCCTGATCTCTTGAGATGTACAGCTCTATTTCCATACCAAATTGGTTCGGATAAGCATCCAAACTTCTGTAGCAGTAACTGGAACTACTGTTCTCTCTCTGAAATTTTCTTATGGCTTGTTCCCTGTTAGATATAGTAAATCAGAAATATCTTTCTTAGCAACAGTTTTCAAGTAGAAAACTGGCTAGTTGAGAGGTAGTCAGTACTTAGGAGTTATGAAGCCTTCAGAGCAAGCCCCTTATATCAACACATCATTGGGAGAAAAGCCTCGTTTTTCACAGCTCCTTCTCCTGACCCTTTTTGTTTTCAAATAATAGTGACCCAAACTGTGTGAATGAACAACTTCCTAAAATACTGTACCAATGTCAAGGAAAATAAGGAAAAAAGAAAGATGAGAAGTATAAATATGAAGAGAGAAAAGGAAGTGAAGGATGTGGAAAGTGGGGGGAGAGAGTACAAAATGTAGGAGGATGCTGTGAAAAAAAAAAGCATTGTGTAGCCAATGTGATTAACTTTATCCTCCTCCTCTGAAAAAAAAATCAAATTTAGTTGTATATGAAAATATTTTTAGTGATTTGTATCTGAAGGAAAAGATGATAAACTGCTTGCTAGAGAGATGAGTTTCAGGTTCCAAAGACAGCCTGTGGAGCAACAAACGTGCACAGACAGTGTGAAAGATGCCAGTTCACGGTGTGGGCCTCTGATCCATGCAAAATCATCATGTTGCATGTGACCCAATCCAATTCACATTGAAATTAACTGTACTCTTCCCATTGACATCAGAGGGAGCTGGATCAGATCCAGGGTGCAAAGGGAGCAAGGGAAGAGGAATATAAAGAGGGCTTGAAAAAGTTTTGACAAATAAAAAGGGTAAATGTTGTATCTTTTGTTATGTACACAAACAAGCATAGCATGAAGGAACCATACTGGCATTTCATGGTCCAAATAGTTGTCTTTACTGAACATGCAAGGTCTAAATACATGTTTACATTGCTGCTGTGGTAAGGTTCTGACAACATATAAAAAATAGAACATGGTTGGTGTTAAATTCTATATATAGAATATCAGGGTTGGAAGGGACCTCAGGAGGTCATCTAGTCCAACCCCCTGCTCAAAGCAGGACCAATCCCCAATTTTTGCCCCACATCCTTAAATGGCCCTCTCAAGGATTGAGCTCATAACCCTGGGTTTAGCAGGCCAATGCTTAAACCACTGAGCTATTCCTCCCTCCCTGATGATATGGGCTTTATAGGATCACACTACAATGTTAAATATGTAAGTAGTTTATGGTATTCATGTGTACTTTTGCTCTCTCAGATAAAGGGGGTGTTATAACTAGAGCTGTAGAAACAGACTTTTCACTTGCTTGCAGTTAAAAAAAATAGTTTTAGATCAACCCAAAATCAAAATTGGCAGTTGAAAAGTCAGAAAAAATGGGTTTGGGTTGAATAAAATGTTCTAATTTGGAAATGAAGGGCAAGAGTCACATGGGAACTTAGGTGTCACTGGCATTCACAAAACTGAGGAGGAAATGGTCCCCCTATAGCCTGGTGGTCAGGACACTCACTTGAGAAGTGGAAGACCCACGTTTGCATTTCTGCGGAGCAGAAACTTATACCCAGCTTTCCCTCTACCTGTGAGTGCCCTACACACCAGACTATACGGTATTTAGGTGTAGGTCTCAATCTCTTGGTTAACTTGTTCAAGCTGCATAAAATAAATATTAATTGGAGCAGGGACTGGAACCTAGGTATTCCTCCTTCCCTGGTGAGTGCCCTCACCACCAGGCTATAGAATCATTTTCATTCTTTCTAATTCAATAAATATTTAAGTTTTTTTTATTAAAAAGTTTAACAGCTTCAACAGGAGAGACCTACTCCAGAATCCACTGGTTATTTGGGCACTGGCATGCGAGTGGGGAAAACCTCGGTGTAGTCCTTGATGACTTATTCCAAGAAATCTTGGAATCATGTCTACTGTGTAAGACTTTATTTGCTTGTTACCATGCAGTCTCTGTGCACAGTAAAGTATGCTTTAACTTGGATACATGCAAAGGCATGTGTACACATAGGGACTGAATATCAGACCCTTCATACCCATCCCACAGTGAGTTTAAGCAGTGTTTTTGGTTGCCTTTGACACAAGCGAATTTCTCCTTCTGGGTCTAAGTCACCTCATCTGTACCATGTAAATACAATTACCTTAATTTCACATAAATGTTTCTTCCCAACACTCATATTACAAAGTATGTGAATTGCTCAGCCAGTATAGTGCTGAACATCACAGAACAGCATATAAATAAAACAATTATGTCCTCCAACCAGTCTTACAAAGTATTATTTTGAAGTGTGAATCTTCCCATCTTTTTAAGTGACCTGCAAAGGTTTTGTTGAAAATGAAAAGCTTGTTTTAAATATCCCCAAAGCTTGTTTTCAAGGTCCCCAAAGTGGGAATAAGTAAATAGCTGTTGCTTAAAAATATAATGAACACTATTTTAACGTGTGAGACAGTCATTAACTGCAAGCTTCCTATTTTCTTTTGCCAGATACACAATTTGAAGAAGCCATTCTATTCTAAGGCTCCATTTTTCTCCCTTAGTTTTCTCACAAACAAACCTTTTTGGCTGAAATTACTCACTTCTTTTTTTGGCTATACATGTGCGGCTCCCAATGATTGGAGGTTTTTTGTGAGCTATTAGGAGCCATTCAAGGAAAGAATTTAGACCCTGATTTAACAAGGTTCTTAATCACATGCTTAAATGTAGGCATGTCAATAGTCCCATTGACTTCAGTGGGACTACTCCCATGATTAAAGTTAGGCACATGCTTAAGATGACTTGGCCTTGATTTCCAGAGACAAAAAAAATGTAAAATTATTTTTATTAATATAAATGTGGGGGTCTAAATTAGCTATTATCACCCTAGAAAGAGATCTTTGAGTCATTGTGAATAGTTCTCTGAAGACATCCACTCAGCGTGCAGCTGCAAACAAAAAGGCCAACAGGATGATAGGAACCATTAGGAAAGGTATAGATAATAAGAAAATAAATATTATAATGCCGCTATATAAATCCATGGTATGCCCACACCTTGAATACTGCATGCAGTGCTGGTCACCCCATCTCAAAAAAGATATATTAGATTTGGAAAAGGTACAGAGAAGGGCAACAAAATTAGGGATGTGTAACAGTTTCCATATGAGGGGAGATTAAAAAGACTGGGACTGTTCCACTTGGAAAAGAGACAACTAATGGCGGGAGTGGACTATAATAGAGGTCTATAAAATCATGAATGGTGTGGAGAAAGTGAATAAGGAAGTATTATGTACTGCTTCACATAACACAAGAACCAGGGGTCATCCAATGAAATTAACAGGCAGAGTGTTTAAAACAAACAAAAGGTAGTACCTCTTCACACAATGCATAGTCAACCTGCAGAACTCATTGTGAAGGCCAAAAGTATGAATGGTTTAAAAAAGAATGAGATAGGCCCATCAATGGCTATTAGCCAGGATGGTTAGGGATGCAACCCCATGCTCTGGGTGTCCCTAAGCCTCTGACTGCTAGATGCTGGGACTGGATGACAGGATGGATCATTCAGTGTTTGCCTGTTCTGTTCATTTCCTCTGAAGCACCTGGCATTGGCCATTGTCAGAAGACAGGATACTGGGCTATATGGACCATTGGTCTGACCTAGTGTGGATGTTCTTAAAGTATTATATCTGATAGAAATCTGTTATAATGAAGTTTTCTTAAACACAGAAAACTTTAAAGCACCAACATCAGTCCCGTCCTACAATCCCTATTCAGGAGCAAGTTACTACAGACTTCAGTGGGCATTTTGCATGAGAAAAAACTGCAGGACCAGATCATGTAAACAGATTGTCATATGGCAGCAAAGTATTTAATTAAGCATATGCTTAATTTTCAGATAGTCTCACTGAGTTCAATGGGACTACTTATACTCTTACAAGCTAAGCACATACTTTTGCTGGATCAGCGACTATAACCAGAACATAGCTGACATCCTGTAATGCACTGGCACAATTTGGAGCTTTCATTCTATTTCACTATAAGTGGAGTTTGACAGTTAGAGTTCGTTTTAAGCACTTTCCATTGTAATTGGAAGACATTGCAAAAGAATTAAAATAGTTTTACCTTTGATTGTTACAAAACCACTAACTATGGTCCCAATCCTGCAGTCTTTACTCAGGTAAAACACAATGGGAATTTTGCCCAAGTATGAACTAGCTCCTGCAATTTCCTGCACTGCAATCCACACTAAGAAGCATTTATATTCTTTGAAAGGCCATCCTCCTTACCCTCAATTATGGAGCCATCTAGTATTCACAATGAGGAAACTCTAAGCTAGTATTCTCAGCTATTACTTTACTGCTAGGTAGTGTACTCCTGCTGAAGAGATTCCATTTCTCTGTAAAACCCCTTTGACCTTTATTACTGCTTCAGGGAGCATCCAGACAAGATGGGAAGAAAAAGGTCAATAAAGTAGACTGTTATATATTTTTATTGCTTTCTGAAGCAACAGGGGAAATAATAGCCACGAAGTTTAAAGATTGATTTTGAATGAAAAGCTTACAGGCAAATAGATATGATAATCACAGAATAGTAGAGGATATGCTGCTTGTTTTCAGTGAATATGCTCCAGGAGAAGGAGCTCTGAATTTTATATTTAAATCAGTTTCCAAATTACACTGTGTTATAATTACTCTATGCAAAGAAACAGTTTGCGAATAATTAAAGCAGTGATTGTTTACAACTATGTGATATGTTTAGTTTATATACTACAGGAAAGTAGATGAAGCATTAAAACAATTCTCCTATGCTGTACATTTGCAGACAAAATATTAACATGTAAATATCAGGTGTCTACATATTGTATAGGATTTCATTACTACTTAGGTAAAGACTACTCTTTTTTAAATAGTAATAAAGTAACTTTAGGCATTTTCTTATAGAGTCTTAATTTTTGAGCAATTTTATCCAGGCAAAATATACTTTTTGTATATGGGTGGCATTGCTCATCTGGAATAGCTGATTTCCAGTCCTCTCTGACTAGAGGAATACTGCTACTGTTAGACACTATGGGCCACATTCTGACACTCATACTGTATATGAGTAGCACCTGAACATGAAGTCAATGGGATAAAGATATGACAACTTGGCCCCAGATTTGAATGATTCTTGTGCAGATCTATAAATCCATTTTTTTCTTATCTCCCCACAAAGAGAGAGAAACAAACTAATCTGAAAAAATAAATAAATAGAAAAAGACCTATTACTTTAGGTCTTGATCCTGCAAATTACTCAGTTACTCCCTACAGGTGGAACCTGAGCTTCCATGGAATAACTTGTAGATTCCAAGACGTAGTCAACAAATTATTGTCTGTACAAATAGCCTGTGAAGATATGAATTTGAGATTTTATGGAGTTCTTCTGTAAAATTTACAATTGAAAAGTGTTTGTATCAGAGAAACTCACCACAGTTCATACATACAATTTTTTAATAAGGGTAATCATTCTCAGCCTATATCCTCTCCTGCACTGATTTTTTGTGGCCACAGTCCAGCTCCCACTGAAGTAAATGGAAAAATTCACATTGACTTTAATGGTGCAGAATCATCCCCAAAAAGAATATCCTGCACTGGATATTCTGGATTCCTGAAAATTAAAACATATATAACAAATTGCTAGTGCTGCAGGTCAGTCCAAAATGGCTCTCATTTTTTCAGCCCTTAACTGCTATTTTTAAATAGGATTACAAATTGTATTATAGCAATGCTTTTACTACATTACAGTTTGGCTTGTGTCAGCATCCCATTATACATTTCTACTTCAAGAGTAATAGCTAATCTATAGAAATTCAGTCTTGACAGAGTTTTGGAACCAAAAGTTTCAGACCAGGCAACATTTCTGATCTTTGAAATAAATATCTATCCAATTATTATAATGTTATGTGGAAAAAACCATAAAAATAGATGTTTACTAGATTTACTCATTTGAATCATAAGTAAAATGCTATTTTAAAAAAAACAAATTTGATAAGCTTATTTAATGTAGTATTTTTATATTACGATGGCCAAGTTCTTAATGTTTGGAAGTTGGCGAGAGCTCATGTACAGTAATTTTTTCATGGTTTTATCTAATATGTGTATCCATTTTGATTTGAGAGTCTGTACAGTTTGATAAACTGCAATGGCTCTTTTGGAATTGTTACAAACTGAGTTAACAATATTCACTAAAGCTTTTTGTTTATGACAGTACAGTATTCACCATAAGATTCAAAATGCTAAGTATGTATTTCTGTATATGTATGTATATGATGGGGTTCACTCACCATTGCGGTGCCTCCTCTGGCTGTCCCAGAGATTAGCTCTGCTAGCCAGGGTGCCCCTTTTCTGGTGGTGTCTCGCTGCCATCACTTCTGTTCCAGGCCTACTCACTCCCAGGACC
Source organism: Natator depressus (assembly GCF_965152275.1). Classification (NCBI taxonomy): domain Eukaryota; kingdom Metazoa; phylum Chordata; order Testudines; family Cheloniidae; genus Natator; species Natator depressus. Next base: position 47,963,004 of record NC_134244.1, on the reverse strand, counting down.
GCAGCATCCTCTTCATGACACAGCCTTCCTGCCATGTCATGCTCTGTTCTTCCCACTTCTGGGAGAACTGCAGTTTGCTGTCCAGCCACTTCCATCAGTGGCAACTGCAGCCAATTGTCTGGCCACTTTCTCAGTGGAGGGGAAAAACCAGGGACCCTGTGTAGATGGCCGCCACTTGCTGCTTCCCCTCCAATTCCTCAATTCATTTCCCTGGTCCACTTCCCCATGGCCCCAGCACCCTCTTCACCCTTGCCTCAGGGCCTCAACCTGCAAATCCCTGCAGCCAACCGGAGCCATCTTTAGCTCCCCCGAGTCAGTGCTAGCAGCACTCCTCTGTCCAGAGTGCTGGCACTCCTTCCTCCTGCTAGGAGCCCAATTTTCCCTCCTTGAGCTCCAAACAGCTACTGAAATTACTCTGCCCTGCAGCTCTTCTTATATGGCCTGTCTGGCCCTGATTGGCTGCTCCTAGCAGCCCCTCTCTAATTGGCTGCCTGCTGTGCAGCCTCCCTAGGGCTCTATTAACACCTTATGGGCCAACGTGGGGCAGATGGCCCATCACAATTTCCTTCTCAGGCTATTAAGGTCTATGTGGGTTTTTTTGTTTTGTTTTGAGTTTTTTTGGGTGGCGGGGAGGTAGGTTTTGCTTTTACAAGATGTTAAAAATTACCACCTACATTTAAACATTTATGCTGTGATAAACGCTGGCAAGACTAACCGCATAACTTATACTTTACTTATCCTTTAATTACCTTTTCCATTCAATTTACATCAATAAATAACCTGAATAAACAAGATGGGCTTTATGCCAAGTCTAGAAGATCAAGAAAATAACTCTGGTGAATGAAAGAATGCAAATTTCAGGGGCAAGGATCATCCACCAAGAACAACTTGTATCTCCCTCTTTGGCTTCCCTTCTGCTCCTGCTGCTTCCAACCCTTCCTCTAAATATTTTTTCCCTCCTTTAAATAGAGTCTATTACATTTTTCTCCTTTTGCCCTCATGGAGTTATCTACTTACCATCCCTGTGAGTCTTCCCCTTTCACCTTCCTCACTGACTTCAACACTTGATTCTCCTTATTGTCCCTCTCACCTTCTGCAATTCCCATGTTGTTGTCTGATCCCAAGTCCTCACCCATACCATCTCAAGTCTGACCTTCAACCTTGTATTAACTCTCCAACTCACTGAAATACCATTCCATTGTCTCAACCTCTGCCCTCAGCCCATGAAATGCATCTGTAGAAGGTTATTGGCTCTGGAGAATTCCTTTTTACCAGTCCATTCCCTGCTCCTTCCCTTTTACATTGTTAATGATATCATCTACTCACATGATTTCAAATATCTCTTTGCCAAAACAACTTGGGTGCCAGGCACTTTGAAGATCTGCCGTGAGAACTATATGAATGCATAAACAAGAGAATACTTCAGTGTTTGGGGGGGGTGGGGTTGTGGGAGGGGAGATGTTTTGTTGTAACATTTCTACATAGCATATAGGTGTGTATTTTATGTAGTTTCTTACTCTGCCTCAGGAAGATGGAAAATAAGAATCAAAGTCAATTTTTGAAAAAAAACTGCAGAAACCTAGTTAAATACTGAGATTTGTCTAGGGATTTTTTTCAGTTCAACTTTTTAAACAAAATTAGGGGAATGGGACTAGATGTGATCTCACTTGCACGTACAAGGACTGAAAGTGTAACAGAAGTTGGCCCTTTATTTTACTATAAATCTAATTTTAAGGGCCATATACTATGAATTATCATGCAAAACTCCTAGTGATAGCAGGATGTGTCTTCAATGATCAATAAACTTCATTTTTTCTGATTATAGGTTCTATTAGTGAGTTTATGAATACTTGTGTACAATGTCATAAAATCACCATGAAAACATGCAGTCAAATTGTGTGCTGATTGTGACACAACAGAGAGTATATAAATCAGAACAGAATTTGCCCATAATCCTCAATAAATGTTTATAATAATATAACTTTCCCAGGTTTAATTAAGCAAGTCCAGGGAATAGAAATTGGAATTATGGGGCTCATTGCATAAGGACAAATTTAAGGAGTTTCCCTCCATTTTCAAGCTTTTCTGGTTTACTACCATGGGAAGATGGGTTTATTTGGAACAAGGGAAAAAGCAGAATTTTTTTAAAATTCTATAATTAAGCCATACAGTATAGCACTGGACAATTTGGAACCTAGCTTTGTCTTTGGATAGGAAAATAAAAAGAGATCACTAATTTGTCCCACTCTGTACTCTTCCATTTCCACCCTGTCTCTTTCTACCTTTGCATTAGTTCCATGGAATTTTCCTTGCCGTATTTTAATTGAGGGGCAAAACCTGAGTAAAAAGAGTCATATAAATAACAATGGACACTCACTGTCTCTCAGATATATGCAAACAGTACATATGCATATATGTAGCAACATAGAACTATAGAAAGGCAGGTCTCGAAGTTATCTCAGGAGATCATCTAGTCCAACCCTCTGTGCTGAGGCAGGACCAAGTAAACCTAGAGCATCCCTGACAGGTGTTTGTCTAACCAGTTCTTACATATCTCCAATGACAGAGATTCAACAACCTCCATTGGTAAGCTAGTCTAGTGCTTAATTCTCCTTTCGTGAGAAAGATTTTTTCCTAACGTTAACCTAGGTCTCCTTTGCTGCAGATTAAGCCCATTACTTCTTGTCTGACCTTCAGTGAACACGAAGAACCATTGATCACAGTCCTTTTTATAACAGGCCTTAATATATTGGAAGACTGTTACCAGGTCCCCACTCAGACTTCTTTTCTCAACACTACAAGTTGAGGGGTTTTTTAACCTTTCTCGTAAATCAGGTTTTCTAAATCTTTTATTATTTGTGTTGCTCTCCTCTGGAATCTTTCCAATTTGTCCACATCTCTCCAAAAGTTTGGCACCCAGAACTGAAAACTATATGTGAATGCCAAGTACAGTGGGACAGTTACTTCGAATGTCTACATACAACATGTGTTTATGCATTCCAGAATTATATTAGCCTTTTTCACAACTGTATCACATTGGTGACTCAGATTTGTTTGTGATCCACTATAACACAACATTCTTTTCAGCAGTACTACCACCTACCCGTTTATTCCTCATTTAATAATTGTGCATTGGATTTTTCCTTCCTAAGTTAAATACTTTGTACTTTTCTTTATTGAATTTCATCTTCTTGATTTGAGACCAATTCTCCAATTTATCAAGGTTGGTTTGAATTGGAACCCTGTCCTCCAATGTGCTCGCAACCCCTCCCAGCTTGGGGTTATCTGCAAATTATTACGCATACTCCCCAATCCTTTTTCCCACGTCATTAATGAAAATGTTGAATGGCATTAGACCCAGGACAGTCTCTTGCAGCCTAGATACCTCCTCAGAGCTTGACAGTTAACCACTGACAACTACAAGCCATTGGTGATAACAAACATGATATAAATCATAATGACGCAGTCCGGGCGCAGAAGAGAGCCCCCAAAGTATCTCATGCCAGGGGTGTAGATTTCAAAACTACGTTGCACATAAAGCAGTACATTTTTTTAATGTTAGTACCCTGGAAGCTAGCACAAGGTTAGCAACTATATTTCCATGAAAAGTGCAATTGTGTGGCACGCACCAAAATCTATGTTTAATTTATTTATACAAAACAGTTTTGATGCTATCAAACTTTAATTTAAAAAAAAACACAACAAGTTTTTAGACTCTTACACTGGTGAAAACATGCTGTTTTGTGAACTAGAATTGTCAGATGCATTTTGTTCTTATTTTACGTAGGATGCTTTGATGTTGTGATCTGTCATGTCATGTCAGCTTACCAAACCCTGGGTGATGCAGAGCAGCCCCAAGTGATGTGTCACACTATGAAACATGTTCCTCGGGAAACTAAAGGATGGGGACCAGGAGATGTTGTTTACAGCATCACTGCCACTTCTTTTATACTAGGTCTCAGTACACATTAGAAGATTCAGATTGCTTAAGCAAGTTGAAGATTTGTATTGACTTATTTCTAGAATTGTGTTTAATATAGTTTTTCCATAATTGGTGTTATTTTTTAAAAAAAGATTGAGATTAGATATTGTTCTTTTCTCTTTAGCAGGAGAGATTTAAACTCAGTTATAATATAGTATAATGGATATACTAGTATGGTATAGAAGATCAAATACTGCCATCCGTTACATCCCTGCAAGTCCAGTGATATTTTGGATTGCATCCATGTAACGTTATTATTAAACATTTTTATGAAAATAGTGCTTACCAAGCAGCCAAGAACAGGGCCCATTGTGCTAGACATAGTGAAACACAGAGTAGCAGATAGTCTCTTCAGGGCACAGACAGTAATCTGCATAGACAAGCTAAGCAAAGAGTAGGGGAAAGGGATACAACATAAAAGCAGAAGGAAAGAGTGGTGGTGGCAAATGCTGTTAATTTCACAATTTTGCTTTTAAAGTTTCTTTGGATGGAGGGAGACAAAGGTAGGGAGAGAAGACACTGAAGGGAGGAGGAAGGTGGTCAGGGAAAGGAAGAAGAAGAAAGGTGTGAGCGGCACGTGTGGAGTGAGATTGAGGTAAAGAGACTGCGAGCAGAGGTTGGGACGAGTTTGGAGCATGCACTCAATCAGCACAGATGAGAGATGGCCGTCAAAAAAATAAAAGAGAGGAGAATATAAATGAAAGCCCTCAGTATTACTGAGTTTGAGAGTGATGATCTCATATATTTGCTAATTTGAGCATATATTATCTCATTGTTTGCTGTCCCAAAAGTAAGTTGTTCCATGAGTACTCTATATGTCACTTCATTAATACATTTCAGAATCCATTTCAATATATGCTTAGGTTTTTTTTCTTCTAGAAGTCCTAACAGACAGATTTGGGATATCTGAGAGATTCTTCTTTACAGATTTTTTCATGTTGATACAGGTATCAGCTGAATAAGACATATCTCTAATAGCCCAACTAGCCTGGGGTGTAAGGACTGTTTCTCTGTTATTTATCTGAGGAAAATCAGGCTTCAGACTGGCCTGTTTCCAAGTCAAATGAGTGAAAAGAGACCCATGTTTTAAGCAAAGATGTCTTTCACATTCAGAACGCACAGACATTTTCAGGTTTAAAAGATTTCAGTTCAGAAAGAGACATTTTGTTGACATTGAGAATGGGGGCATGTCATAAATATAAAGGGAAGGTTAACCACCTTTAAATCCTTCCTGGCCAGAGGAAAAAACCCTTTCACCTGTAAAGGGTTAAGAAGCTAAAGATAACCTCGCTGGCACCTGACCAAAATGACCAATGAGGAGACAAGATACTTTCAAAACTGGAGGTGGGGGGGGAACAAAGGGTTCTCTCTGTCTGTGTCTTTTGCCGGGGCCAGAGCAGGAATGCAGATCAGAACTCCTGTAAAGGTTTGATAAGCAATCTAGTTAGATATGTGTTAGATTCTGTTTTGTTTAAATGGCTGATGAAATAAGTTGTGCTGGATGGAATGTATATTCCTGTTTTTGTGTCTTTTTGTAACTTAAGGTTTTGCCTAGAGGGATTCTCTGTGTTTTGAATCTCTTTACCCTGTAATGTATTTACCATCCTGATTTTACAGAGGTGATTCTTTTCCTTTTTCTTCAATTAAAATTCTTCTTTTAAGAACTGATTGCTTTTTCATTGTTCTTAAGATCCAAGGGTTTGGGTCTGTGTTCACCTATGCAAATTGGTGAGGATTTTTATCAAGCCTTCCCCAGGATAGGGGGTGTAGGGTTTGGGAGGATTTTTGGGGAGGAAAGACGTTTCCAAGTGGGCTCTTTCCCTGTTATATATTTGTTAGACGCTTGGTGGTGGCAGCAATAAAGTCCAGGGGCAAAAGGTAAAATAGTTTGTACCTTGGGGAAGTTTTAACCTAAGCTGGTAAAAATAAGCTTAGGGGGTTTTTCATGCAGGTCCCCACATCTGTACCCTAGATTTCAGAGTGGGGAAGGAACTTTGACAGGGCATGTTGCAATATTGTGTAAGAATAAACTGCAAAAACTGTCACTAGTAGTTCCATGGAATGAAAGTTGAGGTTTAAGTCATTAATCTTTGTAAAGTGATGAGAGATCTTAGGCAATACCATGTAAATACAAGATGTTATTATAAATTTAATATAGAAGAAAATATGAAGAAAACATAGTAATGGTAACAGGAATTTTCCAGCCATTTTCTGAAAATCCATCAGTTTCAACATTTTTGTTTCCAATCCCCACTCCCATCTTTGTAAAACAGTATAATTTATGGTATTTGGTTACCCATATCTTTATGTTAGAGTGTCATCATATGACTATCAATGTATAATTGTACAAAAGACTGTCTGTTATGGGGTTTAGGGTGCAATCCAGACTAGTGAGGGGTTGTGTCACCACTTGCCCTGTAACCCCACAATGCTTTGCTACTGCAGCTCCCAGTCTGGGATGCTCCTAGCCCACCTACCAGCAGCACGCAGGTCACACCCTGAGCGTGTGCGTGCTAGACAGCCTGGTTCAGCAGCTCTGACTCCAAAAGCATGTCTACCGCTTCCACCAGCCTGGGTTACTACTTGCAGGGTGACTCCAACACACTCCCAGTCCTGAATTTTCTCAAAACCATGTGTTCTGTAATGTCCAGCCCTCTACTGGACAGTCCAGACAAATAGTAAGGTCCATTTGTTCCTCTAAAGGCACAAAAGCACATCAAAGTGTATTCACTTAACTGGGGTAAATATGCCCTCCCCTATAAACACTGCACTGAGTTAGTTTATAGTGAAAATGAAACAATTTATTTTCAATAGGACATAGGTTAAGTGACGCCAAATAAAAGGAATAATGATAGAAAGCATTACAGGCAATAATGCAGAAGAAAACACACATCTAAAAGTCTAAAATTTAATCTATCAAGGTAAAGGCTTTGTACAAATTGGTTACTCTCATCAATCTTCCTTCTGCCCAGATATGGCTGACTCTCCCTCAGACAGGCACTTCCACAGAAATACAAGAGGCTGGTTTCCCTTGTCTTCCGAGGTGAAAGATCTTTGCCTAAGAAGGTTTCTCATCTTTATTCAGTTTCCAGAGGCTTTTACCCCTACTTGGTTGAAGGACCCATCTTTCTCAGCTTGCAAGACCTCTGGTCTCTTGTGTCTGTCTTGTGATGGATGCCAAAGATGGCTTCTGTCTTTGCTTATAATTTTCCAAAGTTCACTGACTTTGTATCAAAAGACAGGATGACCTCATTCTGTTTTTCCCTCCTGTGGTCTTTTCACCCCCGGAATGATTTTTATGTAAATGGGGCCTCCATTGTTTTTGGTCACACCTTGCTTAATCTCATTGGAGACAGGTAGATAGCTGCCTTCTCTCTGGTCAGGGAGGGAACATCTTCCTCCCTGTCCAGCCACATACTTTAAAGCGTAATATCATAAAGCATCCATATTTCCTCATATAGTGTTAATACATACATTTCACTATGATATTAATCACCACTGTTTCATTAGCTTTCAGAAAACACCTCACTCTATACGCTTTTATAGCATAGTAATATTGTATACCATTTTGATGATTCGATTGCTTATCACTTGAGGTTCAGACCCCCCGTCTTAATAGACCAGTAAATCTTTAAAATGGTAAAATAAAGTTTATTCACTCTGTGAGGAAGGAGACACGAAGTCTGGCAGTGAAGGTAGCACCATGCTGTTTCTTCCCCTCACTTGTTTGATAAATAGTGTTGTGTACCTAACATGTAAAAATGGACCTTCATTGTCTTTGCCTGAAGATCAGGCTTGTTAGAGAATCAAATACAGATTTCTTTGTCTAAGGCAGACCTATTTACCAACTCCCCTTGGCAAGCCTGGTTTAAATACACTTTAATCCCAATTCCAGCATATAGCCATAACTCTTACTATATACCACATACATACATCATATAAGAATACTAATGATCAGTGAGTTATTAGTTTTCAAATGATACCTCAGAAGGCATATTTTGTATAAAGATTATTACAATACTGTGTAGGGTGTGAATACAGGAGTGCTTAGGGTCACATTGTCAATATCCATTATTATTATTATTATTCCTTACAAGGCATTGATGAAATACTTGAAATGTAGGAAGCAAAATCTTATTTGGAAGTTTGGCTTGTAGTGTGACAGAGAGGTTGACATGTATTTTGCACTCAAAATGGAAAATTCTTGTTAAATTGTGAAAAAAACACATCATATAATGGTCTAAAAAGAAAAGCAAGATGGAATAAATGTAACTGTCAATCTCACAATAACATACAGTTATGATCTTTTTAGTATGCTCTCCGCAATTTGTGGCTGTTTCCTTTCCTATAAAAAGGCCCATTACTGTTATTTTTTTCTTTTGAAAATAATCAGAGGTGCTACCCCTTACGTAGTAAATATACATATCTTGGAGGGTTGTACATTCTCATCATATCAATTCTGCCCTACAAAGGATATTATTGTCATTTATTCATTCCTCAGAATCTCTTTATTGCTAGAGTCATAATTTACGTAATAAGTGTCTCCTGATCTGCTTACAATTTCAGTGCATATCTTAAAGGGAAAATATGAAGAGGCCATCTGGCATTTTAGAGATGTCAGTGACATTTAATTTCATCCTCTTAAAACTTTCATCTGGACCAATGACCAAAATAATCTGTTCATTCCAGTGGTAGCAGTAAGAAGCTCAAAGGATTTTTGATTAATAATAGACATCAGCTTATATGTTAAGTTTATAATTATCTTTCCATATTTACTGCCCCTCAGTCTGTTTGCATTTAAAATAAATACTGCTAATGGTTATATCAAAAAGTTAGAAAAGGAGGAGAGAGAGTACTTCTATCATTTACCTTGGCTCAAATGGAGGAATTATTAACATTAAGTTCACTACAGCAAGTGGGGAATTGCAGTTTAAAGAATCTCATTAGATTTATCCCAAATTCTAATATTCCTCTGATAAACATAATATAGATAATTCCCGTTCTTCCCTGTCAAATGCCCTCTTTGAAACTATGAGTGTTAGCATTCAAGAGGTGGAATAATGCTGTGAGTGAACTTGCTGTATACATAATAAACTTTCCAATATTGGGCCTGATCCTGCACTCTCCCTTCTGCTCTGAATTCATGAAGGTTCAGGTTTAATGCTCATCTTCTAACCACAGTTTATCTTTGTGACTCAGGAGAAATGCGATATTGACCAAGCTATTAGCTACTGTTTAGTAAAATTTTCATATTCCACATTTGAGGAGACAGTTTGTGTTTTACACAGTCCAGTTTTTGATTCACCGTTTTAAAAGCGTGGAACACTTTACTTTTAGGGCACCAGTTTAAATCCAAGTCAGATCATTTGTATGTTGGCCCTAATTAACAAACACCTGAGAGGCCAACCATTCAATAGGCATGCAGGCTGAATTAACCCCTCACCACTAAAACAATAGTATCTGGTCCCTACAAATCAGGGTGTTGGTACAATGGTGGAACTGTGAGGAAAACTTGTGTATGTCAGGTGTACTACACAGGAGGGCTGGTAAGAGACTGAACTTTGTTTTCAGGCCCTAGTGACCTGACATGGATCAGGATTACCCCCTTGACACATGGCAGAGGTCAGTAGCTGTTGTTGCGCCCATCTGGATTCTTCTAGCCACACCCTTATTTTCCCAGCATACAACACTCCACAGCTCCTTCATGCCACCCAGGTCTCTGAAAATGTATCTCCATTTCCCATTCAAAGGCCATTCAAATGACTAACACACTTTCTCCTTGACACCTTTACCTCCCTGTCCCCTACACCTGAAATCAGAGAAAGAAACGAAGGAAGCCCTTCCCATCCCCTCATTAGAGGCTTGCATGATGATATTTTAATGACTTTATCAATACTCTGAAGTACTTGCTAATGTGTCTTTGCCATTGCCCTCTATCACATGAAAGCATACATATGTCGTGAGCCCCATGTTGCTAGCAATAGAGAGTCCTTTCGCTCAAGTTGTAGCAGCCTGTTCTTTTTGAACTGGGGGATCAGAATTCCATTGCTGTTGGTACCATGGTGTGTAACTCCGTTACAATCATGAACCCCTAAATGGCCACAGATTTACAATATATACAACATATTTACTATACAGTCTTTGATAGATATGAAAATATTGGAGCTTTTCCTTTAAAAACAAACAAAGCTAACAATATTGCATGCTGAACAATCTACAAGCTAGAACACTGGCAAGGTAAAGGTTGGGCATCATAAATCAAGAGTAAAATGCCTATCTTCTCTGCTGCAATTGAAATCATACTTTCTGAATCCTGGGTGAAAGCTTTGTTCTATTGAGTACAATGGCAAAACTCCCATTGACTTCAGGGTGGCCAGGATTTCACTCTAGAGCTGGGAAAATAATTTATTTTTTTGGTTGGCTGGCAGTTCTGAAGTGCTGAAGAAAAAAGTTCAGTTCAACCCAAACTGAATCTGAAAATTCTGAAAAATGTCCATGAATTAAAAACGTCAAGAAATTTAGTTCAGAGTTGAAGAAGAAATTTTGTTTGACCTGATATGAATCCTTTCATTTTGTTTCCATTTCATTATGTTTCAACATAAAAGCAAAGGCAATGAAGGGACATATTCGCAAAGTGGCCAGGGGAGGAGAAACCTCTCTTATAATCTTTACCCTGGTGGTTGGGGCACTCACATGGGACATGAGAGACCAGAGCTCAATCCCCCATTCCGCTTGATGCGGAGCAGAGATTCCAAGTTGGCTCTCGCATGCTGCAGGACAGCACCCTAGCCATTGACCTATGGGATATTTGGGTGTGGGTCTCTCATTTTCCCCTGCTGAAGCCACTCCACTTTGTATAAATAATAAAATAGTCATTGGAGAAGGACATGAACTTGGGGACTACCAGGCTATAGAATTAGGCTATGTCTACACTAGAGAGCTTACAGTGGCACAGCTGTACTGATGCAGCTGCGCCGCTGTAAGATCTCTTGTGTAGCCGCTCTATGCTGACAAGAGAGAGCACTCCCTTTGACACAATTAATCTACCTCCAACGAGCGGCAGTATCTATGTCACCGGGAGAAGCTCTCTCGTCAACATAGCACTGTGCACACCACCACTTATGCCAGTGTAACTTATGTCACTCGGGCACAGGTGTGTGGAATATTCACACTCCTGAGTGACATAAGTTTTGCCAACATAAGTGGTAGTGTAGACATAGCCTTAGTTTCACTCATTCTATGTCTGGTCCAGTGGTTATTCATGTATTCTACAGGGGAACAGCTTCAATAGGCCCAGAATACCCATATCCCACTGCTTAGCACCCTCTTCTGCAATAAGGGAGAGTTCAAATCCCTTCTCCACATCAGGCAGAGGAGAGAACTGAACTGTTGTCTCCCACATCCCAGGGCTGAAGATTATACGGTAGGTGCGCCTCCTCCACTCCACCAGACTTTTTGTGAATGGGGCCTAAATCCTCTCCTCCCCTCCCCTCCCCCCACTCCTTTTTTTGCTAAAACTATTTAGCGAATTTGTGTCAGATTCATTATTGGTGTTTAGTTGACTGACCCAGTATTTTTTGGCTCATGAACTATTTATCTGAATAGTTTTATCTAGCTCTGTTTCATTCCGTGTCTAGAATTTTTTTGTTTTTAAACAGTATTTTTGGCATGCAAAGAAAAACTAAGAGTTACTTTGAACGTTTGACCTGTATCAGAGTAAGTCTGGTCACACTTACAATATATTCATTCAGGATAGATGGTATGGTCCTTTCTACTTCCCTTAACTATTGACATTATATGATAAATACAATATTTTAGGTAATATATAAAATCTCATGCTTGCATTATTGACAATGTGCTAAGTTACGTACTTGTTAGGCAGTTTTCCAGTTCTAAAGACCAGCATTTAACCAAGCCAGCATCAAGCATACTATAAGTTATCACTTTGAATGCAACTGTACATATTAATCAAGCAATTGCTAATCTCTACAAACCCTAAAAGCAATATTGGCAGACTCTTAAACAACTTATTTTCCAGCTTCTATGCCTGTACTTTCATTTACTTAAAGCACCATGTGTCACATAAAAGGTTAGTAAAATTAACTAATTAGTTAAATAAATCTCAAGAACACAAGTCTATTGAAATTTTATCATCTATTCCAAACTCAGTCATACAGAGAGACCAAAAGGGCTTATGTTTGGGAAGTATTGTTATAATTGAAAAGTACTTTCAAGTGGTTGAAATGCTTAAAATTCAACCCATTTTCTTTTAAAAACAGACTGAACAATGCTCTCATTTTTGGTGTTAAAACGTATGTGATGCATTGTAAATAACAGGCCAGTTAACAAAATCTTCAAGTGATGGGTTCCCCTCCTCCTTACTTTCTATTCTGAACACTTAGTTTGACCTTTAAGATCATTTTTGTGCATTAGTGAGTTTTGTGAACTATTCATTGTGCATGCCTTTGGACTACTTTTGTTAATTTGCTATTGATCTCGACCTGTGGGACATATGGCTCTTTGGACATTTGTTTAATTTCTATCGATATCTGTTCTAACTCTTCTATAATATCTAATTGGTTTAAGTCTCCAGCGGTATATTTGTTAATAGATCTTGTAATTTTAACTTGTAGTGGTTTTTTAGCACTTTCGGATAGCTTCACCCTTTTGTTTTCAGCTGAAATTAGACTGTGATTGCTTCTATTTCCTCTTCACTTGGTAAATAGCCCAGTTCTTGTGATAAAGGGAGCAAGAGGAAGATGGACAGTTTGCAGGATAGCTACATAATAATAATACCACATAGTTTTTGCATAGTCTTTTCATCTCTAGATATCAGATCCCCTTACAAACATATCATGATCTCATTTTAAAAATGGGAAATTTGAGAGTCAGAGAAGGGAAGTGCTTTGGATAAGGTCACCCAGTAGGCCAGTGGAAGAACTGGGACTAGAACCCACTTCTTTGGAGTCCTAATCTAATGCTCTGTCCATAAGGCCATACTGCAGAAAACGAGCTGTTGTCTGCCCACAGGTTATTAACTTTGATAACCTTCACTCCCCAGATTGTGTGGGAATTTCTCCAAGCAGAATAGATGCTAGATGAAGTTTCCTCCCCACACCTACAGGGGATTGTCTGGACCTGACTAATTGGTCTGTATTGACACCTAGCCCTCATGATTCATCAATGAGCACAATTCTGATTTATTGACTGCAAGACATGTCTTCAGGAGTTAGAGGTATAACACTATCAAAGGGATAACCTAATTGCTCCTTTATCATGCAATCACTAAAGTCTGATAGTGTAGCTATTCTATAACATTCATTGTCCATTTTTTCCTTTATCCTTCATTGATCCATTTTTATGAACCATTTTTTAAAATATTGTTATATCACTCCTCGGATATTTCGTGTGACATTGTTGGCTTGACATTTCATTTTGACTTCTCACTTTAAGTAACTTCTAATATCACCTTTCTGATATATTCATACTAATCAGAGTCTTCTGGAAGTTTTGGGCTCTTACAGTCCTGGAATGGGTTTGATTCTTTTTTATTTTTACAAGTAAACACAGTTGCATAGCGACATTACAAGTAATAGTTCTTGTTATTAATGCTTAGAAAGTTCCATTTTAGCTCTTTTTTTCTTTTGGGGGCTTAATATCTGTGTCATTTTGAGTGAATAAGGATTCCGATACCACATTTGTGTTCATGATATACAAATGTTGTTTGCTTCCTCCATTTCTACTAGTGTACAGTAGTGCTTCTCTTTCATAATCATGACTTTTAAAAAATACTCATATTCAAGAGGAATAAAACTGAGATATTGGGTCCTTTGATTCAATTTCCCTGTCTCTAATTTGCTTAGGTGACTTTCAACTCACCTTAACTACTACAGATATCATCCTTAAATAAAAAAACAAACAAAAAGAACTCAATGCCTGATTATACCCTCTCTTATACGGATGTAAATCAGGAGTAAATCCACTGAAGTCAATAGAGTTCTCCTTGTGTAAAACCATTGTGAGATAAGAATCAGACCTCCAATAGTTATCTCAGTAATTGAATTTCTGCTGTATAGGAAATAATTGAGGTATCACAGATACCACTTTGTGATAATTATTAGCAAGTGTTTTCTTTCTGATGACAACAAACTCAGACACTACCCAATCAAGAGTCAAGAATATACCACCTAGCTCCCACACCACCAGTGTTTGCTATAGGGAATATCCCAGGCACTCCCAGCTGCTGGAATGGAACATAAAGACAAAGGCAGAGTATAAATCAGCCAGAACCCAAACTCTGAAAGGAAATCAACACTTTGCATTACAATAAGAACAAACTGGAAGTGACCTATGGAACAAGCGCCACAAAATAGACAGGCAGCTGTATCCTGTCTTAGATGATTATACCAAGTAGTCTTCAAGGAAAATCCGGTGCAAAGTGATGCAATAATCCACTAACCATTAGACATGATGTCCACATCTCAGTCACTGATATTTTGAGCAGCCCAAAACACAAACATTAAGGGAACTAGAGTTGATACAGTGAGTGTGGATTCTACAAAGGCCAACATCTCTCTGACAGAAACAGTGGGAACTCTATAAACCTTGCAGACTCAGGTTGCAGCTCTGCAGGTGCAGGCCCAGAGAGCAAGCTCAAGTTTCAGCTCCAACCCCTGCTCCCAGGATCCCAAGCTCCCCATCTGACAGGTTCAATGGTGACAGCAAAAAGTTTTGTGGGTTCCTAAATCAGTGTTGTCTCCTATTTCTACTGTGTCCCCAGTCATACCCCACTGACCAAGCCCAAGTTGAATTGATTATCAGCTTACTTACTGAGCAGGCCCTGGTTTGGGCATCTCTACTTCTGGAAGAACAAAGCCTGCTGCTGGGACAATTTGAGGACTTAGTTCTAGCTATGGCGATGATTTTTGATGACCCAAGTCATGAGTGTACAGATGAAGCCATAGGACAGGCCAGGAAAACTGGCCAGTTGCAAAATATGTGGCGGAGTTTCTTAAAAGCTTGGTAGTAGTTTCTTTTGTTTCTTTTAAGATCTTAAGAAGAAAGAAAGCTTGGTAGTAGACACAAAGTGGAATGAGGTCACCCAGCATTATCATTTCAGGCTCAGCCTCAATTATGCCATTAAAGGTGAACTGGATGGGTGGAATCCCCATCCAGAGTGGATACCTTACAGTCAACCTATGTATCAAGATTGACAACTGCTGACTGAATGCCACCAGGAAAAAAAGATGGTCTTTTCAGCTCCTTATAGCTCTGCCATCTCCAGCTCCTGGTCACTGGTCTTTTTTCTGTTGCCTGAACCCATGCAAGTCAATCAGGTCTGGCCCCCATCTCTCTGACATGGAGAAGAATCTATGCTGGGTACGCCGAGCCCAACTCCTGATAGAGGGGTCTGGGCTGGGTTGGCACCTGTCCCGTCTCCCCTGCAGGCCACTCCAATGCTTGTCTACTGATACCCCAATAATATCTGTTCAGCATCCCTCCAACACATCTCCAACTCCCTTTCTGGCTCTGGCACCATGCGATGACTGACACCAACCTAGAGGTGCTGGTGGATTTGGATGCTTCAGGCAATTTCATGGATCTGAAGTTTGCCTGAGCACACAATATCCCCACCTAGTGCAAGGACTCCCCTTGAGTTAGTGGAGTGCATAGATGGCAACTCCTTTAATCAGGGACGGTCACCCACAGACCCCTTAGAGGTAACTACCCTTTGAGGCTGCTGAAAAGTCTTCTAGTTTGAGCTAATTCATGCACTACATTCACCAGTTGTCCTTGGCATCCCCTCACTCATCACTCATGACCCACACATGTGCTGGGGGTGAGGCATGGTACCCCATCTAGCTGACAATTCTGTTTTTGAAGAGGTCTGACCCAGCACTGGCTACTGAGAACCAGCCAAGACCTCCACAGGATTCTAGACCTTGGAGAGGACTCTACCCCATCCAGGGACAAAGACACCATAAGATGATTTTTTTTCTCTGTTTGTTTTAAAAAGCCCAATGTTCACAGGACTGCAGCACTCCTCTCTGGCCTCTTCCTCAGCCTATCATCTGGCTGGGAAGATGTCAGGGAGGAAGTTGGAGGCTGGAAAGAATCCTGAGTGTTGGGAGGTGTGCATTTATTGATTTATTAATGTCTATTACTTATTTGTTAACCCTAAGTGTTTCCTTTCCCAGATTCAGTTTTCCTGCTCCCACTAACATTCTCCTTTGTTGTTTTGGGGGGTGTCATTTCTTTGCTGGGGTTTGTGTTGATATACTTTATTGCTTCTTATGTACTGGGTTTTATACCACTTGCCAGCAGTGGTAGCATGATTCATTTTCCCAAGGGATAGCAGCCCTCATACAGTGAGGAGTCTTGGGCAAAGGCACCAGGCATCATAATAAAGAACCTAGACCCAACCTATGTGGGGAGAGGAAAGAAGCCACTCCTCGTACCAAGCACCAGTGAGGAAGCTTGAGCCACATACCTTAGGGGAGAGGCTACAAGAATATTTGGCATTGGATGACTCTGCTCTTGTAGAACAATGAAGCCAGAGACTGTTTCCAAATGCTGCTCACACTCAGTGGACTTAAGCATGCGGGATCCATGGTTCGGACCCAAACACAGAAGCCTGGTGAGTGTCCTCCAGGGAGAGCTTGACCAGGTGCTGTGACACTGGTAAAACTTGCTTTCAGTAGCATACTGACTAAACACTATAGGAGAAAGAACTTTGCATCAAATGGAAAAGAACAATCATCCTCGAGGTGAGGCAGACATTATTCTAAGACTGGGCTAAAAGAACCAAGATATTTTCTCATTTATTCTAGTGTAAATCCAAATTCTATATATTAAAATGTATTTTTAACCTCTCCAATATACAACTGCATGATTTCAGTCCATTAGTAAGGCCATGATAATGGTTTCTCTCAGAGACTACAGAACGTGTTCTTTCTGTACTTATGGCAGCCGCATCTTTCCCTGGAGCATTTTTTAAACACTATTATTTTAACAATTGGTGTCAATTTGCATTTTATCCAGTAGTGTTGTAAACAGTAAACGTGAGTAAGGTTCCATTAAAGCTTCAGACAGGAGCTTGTCAATTCTTATACTCTACTAATTCTTTAATGTCTGTTTCACATACACTTTCTTACTTCTGCCAGAAACCACTGTGGGGAAAAGACATGAAGTTCAAAGAAAGCATATTAAAGCACATTTTATTAGTTTCATTGAATTCAGCCCTCTTTTAAATGAACCCTAATAGAAAGAAATCCATTTTGCTGATATCTGTCATGTACAGTCTAATTTGTTATGGTCATTGCTATTAGTCATTTCCCCATTTGTAGAGCAGAGTGCCAAATGCTGAAAAGGGCAGGGCTGGTGTAACTTTCATATAGGCTTCCCACTTAATTAAACAGGAAACTTACACCCAGCTTTGTGGGCGTGCCGCACTTTCCAGCCGGTCAGCATTGTAGCTTCCTGTAGGTAAGTATGTCGACAGCGGTTTCTCTTGTTATTTGTGTCCATGTAAAATGTCCTTTTAATGCTGCAAGTCCAGTCCAAATACATAAATGCCATTATGAGTCCAATGTATTCAACATGCTCCACCCCTCACTTTTCTAAGTCAATTTAGTGCTCATGAAAGGTGCCAGATTGACTGTGCTTGAGACCTGCATTTACTATTTATTCCCAAAATAGTTACTGCACGGGTAGCAGCACTGCAAACATATGCCAAAGTGTGTCAGCTCTCCCATCCCTCTCCCTGGAGGGAGCTACTCTAAAGAAAAATTAGTTTAGTTGCCATGAATCATTAGACTTTCTCCTGACGCTGCCCCTACCAATGAAGAGCTCTGTTTAAGCTTGAAAGCGTGTCTCTCTCGCCACCAGAAAGTTGGCCCAATAAAAGATATCACTTCACCCACCTTGTCTCCCGAATATCCTGGGACCAACATGACTACAACAATACTGCATACTCCAGAAAGTGTCAGTTGTGACTGCAGACAGGGGTGAGATTACATATATCACATAGGCCAGACAGACAAAAAATGGCCTCTCATTTCTAAGAGAGGTGGATTCCAATTGTCTACCTGAGGGTGGACGGCTGTGTATTCCATTACTAGTCCTGTGAACTATGTTGAATTCACCTGACAGCATTTTTTTTGTTAGATTTTTCTGAATTGTGTGAGAGTCAGAAGAAATGGAGCAACTGGGTCGCTTTTTAGATGGATTTTTGACATGTAAAATGTTACTGGCCACAGCTTTGCCCAGGAGATTTGTGGTTACCCTACTGAATGAAGATTTCATAGCAGGCATCTCCCTATGAAAACACAGAAGGGAATGAAGACATTATGATTTGTAGTACAAATCTGTGATGTGGTACATAGCTGCCAAATTCTATGCATTTCTCACGGACATTTTTTGCAGCTATGAGTGAGCAAAACAAGCTTTTTCTGATTCAGCTTGCCTCAGCATCTAACAGAAATAATCATGCTAATAGCCCATAGTAAACCTTTTATCACAGGTTATATATCTTCTACATATGGGAAAAATGAAACACAGAGAGGGCACTTGAATTGCTTGTGATTGCAGTGAGTCTGTGACAACCATGAACAGAAGCCAGGTGGCCTGACTCCCAGTCCCAGGCATTTGCCACAAGATTCATTGACTAAGGCCAGAAGGAACCATCATGACCCTCTAGTGTGACTCCCTGCACATCACAGGCCACAGAACCTCATCCACTCACTCCTGTAATAGGCTCATAACCTCTAGCTGAGTTGAGAATTCCTCAAATCTTGGTTTAAAGACTTCATGTTACAGAGAATTCATCATTTACTCTAATTTGAACCAGCAAGTGACACATGTCCCACACTGCAGAGGAAGGCGAATAACTCCCAGAGTCTCTGACAATCTGACAAATTCCTTCCCAACCCCAAATATGGCAACAGTTAGATCCTGAGCACACGGGCAAGACCAATCTGCCAGACACCTAGGAAAGCATTCTGTGTAGTAACTTGGAGCCCACCCCATCTAGTATCTCTTTTCCGGCTGTTGGAGATATTTTCCAATAGCAGTCATGGATGGGCCACATGCCATTGTTGGCAATCTCACAATACCATCCCCTCCATACACATATCAAGCTCAGGCTTGAAACAAGTTAGGTTTTTTTGCTCCCACTACTTCCCTTGGAAAGCTGTTCCAGAATTTCACTCCTGTGATGGTTAGAAGCCTTTGTCTAATTTCAAGCCTGAACTTATTGATGGCCAGTTTATATCCATTTGCTCTTGTGCCAGCATCGGCCCCTTAACTTAAATAACTCCTCTTCCTCCCTAATGTTGATCCCTCTGATGTATTTATAGAGCAAAATCATATCTCCCCTCAGTCTTTGTTTTGTTAGGCTAAACTCCTTAAACTCCTCTCATAAGGTATCAGAGTAACAGCCATGTTAGTCTGTATTCGCAAAAAGAAAAGGAGTACTTGTGGCACCTTAGAGACTAACCAATTTATTTGAGCATAAGCTTTCGTGAGCTACAGCTCACTTCATCGGATGCATACTGTGGAAAGTGTAGAAGATCTTTTATACACACAAAGCATGAAAAAATACCTCCCCCCACCCCACTCTCCTGCTGGCAATAGCTTATCTAAAGTGATCACTCTCCTTACAATGTGTATGATAATCAAGTTGGGCCATTTCCAGCACAAATCCAGGGTTTAACAAGAACATCTGAAGGGGGGGGGTAGGAAAAAACAAGGGGAAATAGGTTCTTGTTAAACCCTGGATTTGTGCTGGAAATAGCCCACCTTGATTATCATACACATTGTAAGGAGAGTGATCACTTCAGATAAGCTATTACCAGCGGGAGAGTGGGGTGGGAGGAGGTATTTTTTCATGCTTTGTGTGTATAAAAGATCTTCTACACTTTCCACAGTATGCATCCGATGAAGTGAGCTGTAGCTCACGAAAGCTTATGCTCAAATAAATTGGTTAGTCTCTAAGGTGCCACAAGTACTCCTTTTCTTTTCTCATAAGGTAGGTTCTCCAGTCCTCTGATCATCCTAGTAGCCCTTCTCTGCACCTGTTCTAGTTTGAATTAATCTTTCTGAAACATGGGAGAACAGAATTGCACACAGTATTCCAGATCAGGTCACACCAGCACCCTGAATAATGATAATAACACTTCCCTATCTCTACTGGAAATACCTCATCTGATGCATCCTACGATTGCATTAGCCTTTTTCATTGCTGCATCACATTGGTGGCTCACAGTCATCCTACAATTGAGCAATACACCCAGATAGTTCTTCTCAGTTGCTTCCAACTGAAATGTCCCATGTCGTAGCAAAAATTCTTGTTGCTAGTCCCTAAGTGAAAGACCATGCACTATTAAATTTCATCCCATTTCTATTACTCCAGTTTTCAATGTCATCCAAATTTTCTTGCATAATATGCCAGTCCTCTTCTGTATTGGCACTATCTCCCACCTTTCCATCATCTGCAAATTGTATTGGCATACTTTCACCTTTTGTGCCAAGGTCATTCATGAAAATGTTAAATAAGATTGGTCCCAAGACTGATCCCTGAGGAACTCCATTAGTAACCTCCCTCCAGCCTGAAAGTCCACATTTCAGCGTGTCCTGTTGTAGTCTTCCCTTTAACCACTTTCTTACCCATCTTTTGATTCTCGCATTAATCCCCCATCTTCTCCAATTTAACTAATAATTTCCCATGTGGAACTGTATCAAATGCCTTACTGAACTCCAGATAGATTAGATCTGCTGAATTCCCTTTGTCTAGAAAATTGATTATCTTCTCAAAGAAAGATCAGTTTGGTCTAGCACAATCTACCTTTTATAAAACCATGTTGTATTTTATCCCAGTTACTGTTTACCTCTATGTCCTTAACTATTCGGTATCAAAATTTGTTCTAAATTGCATACCATTGCAGTGAAACTAATGGGCTTGTACTTTCCCAGGTCACTTCCTCCCCCACTTTCTTAAATATAGGTATTACATTTGTAATTTTCCAGTCCTAGGGTGTGAAACCCCAAGTTTACAGATTCATTAAAATCCTTGCTATTGGGCTTACAATTTCAGGTGCCAGTTCTTTTAATAGTCTTGGATGGAGATTATCAGGGCTTCTCGATTTGATTGCATGAAGCTGTTTGAGTTTGGCTTCCAACTTGATTGTGGTAATTTCTACTTCCATATCCTCATTCCCACTAGCCAAGCTGCCACTGTCCCCAAGCTCCTCATTACTCTTATTAAAAACTGAGACAGAGCATTTGTTTAGGTGTAGGGCCATACTTAGATGATTATCTCTAATCTCCACCCCATTCTCAGTGCTTAGCTGTTCCACTTCTTCTTTCCTTTTTATCTATATAGCAAAAAACCTTTCATTATTGGTTTGTATTTACTTTGCAAGGTACAACTCTACTTGGCTTTTGGCAATTCTCATTTTTCCCCCTACACTTTCTGACCGCCAAGAGGTAGCTTTCCTTGCTGATCCATCCCAGTTTTCCATTCCCGGTAAACTTTCTCTTAATAACTTTTTTGAGACGTTTGTTCATCTAGCTTGTTATGCAACCCTTCTCTACAATTTTTTCCCTTTGCTTGGGAAGCAAGCATCAGATACTTTAAGTCAAAGCTGCAGAAACTAATTCCAAGCCTCCTCCATATTCAGATTTTTGAGTTCCTCAGTCCACTTCCCTAACTAATTTCCTTAATTTTTTTCAAGTTTGCCTTTTTTAAATCAAGGACCATAGTTGCAGACCTATTTTTGTTCGTTTATCCTTCCATTTAGTTTAAACTGAACTAAGTCATGATCACTTGAACCAAGTGTGTCCTCTACAATCAGTTCTTCCATGAGGTCCTCTCTACTTATCGATACTAAATCTGAAAAGATATTACCTCTTACTGGTTTGGTGACTATTTGATGAAGAAATCAGTTGCATATCACATGCAGGAATATCTGGGCTCTACCATTATTAGTAGCACTTTTCCTCCAATCTGTATCTGGGAAATTAAAGTCTGCCATAATCACACAATTCCCAGTAGTATTTATTTCATTAAAAACATGAAAGAGATCTCTATCCATATCCAAATCAGATCCCGGGGATCTGTAGCAGACCCCATGTGCTATTCCAGTGGAGCTTCTGTTAACCTTTCTTCCCCAAGTGATTTTGACCCAGATGAATTCTGTTTTATCCATTCCATTACTTCTTGTTTCCAGTCTACCTCGTCATTACCATACATTGCTATTCAGCCATTCTGTCTCTTCTGACCAGCACATACTCTTCAATCCCTGTATACCATATTTCTGTTATCTCTATAATATCTGGTTTCACTTCCTGCACCAGTAGTTCTAACTTCTCCATGTTGTTACCAAGGTTCCTTGCATTGATGAACAGACATCTTTGTTGTTTCTGCTTGACTTCACCCAGATTCCTCATCTGATTCAGTAGTCATTTTACTGCCAGTATCGCCTACTTGGCTATTACTGTCATTGGTATTGACACTATCTTTCCTCTTGTTGTCCATTCTCCTACCCTCTGTTGTTCCTTCCTCCATTGCTGTATCCTTTTACTTGATTTTCCTCCCAGTCAATTTTAAAATCAAGTGTGGATACCTGTATTTTTAACTTCAGCATTATCCTCTGCTTTTCCTTTACTTGATCCCAAATCTGTATCCCATCTTTTTTTCTTCCAGCACTGTCTCTCTTTCTGCCCATCACCTGATGGTTTCATTCGTTCTATTTGAAATAGACCATCTCCCCCACACTCAGGTTTCTTCCTCTCCCATCCATTTTTTGTGATCCTTGTGCCTAGTTTTTTTTTGTCTCCCTAAAAAAATACTCTCTCCCCCACCTATAGCTGTGACTTGCTTCTGCTATTTACCACCAGGAGACAGGCATGCAAATGAATGTGATGCAACTAGTGCTCAATGCCTTTTCCTCCCTGCCCCATTGTGCTTTATGAAAGACATCTAGGCCCAAATACTCTGCTGGTGTCAATATGATTGCCGGGTGCCCAGTTTTCGACCAGAAAGTCTGGTTGAAAAGGGGACCTGACAGTGTCCAGTCAGATCTACTGACCGGACTCTCAAAGTCTGGTTACTGTGGGCGGGGAAGGTGCTGGATCATAACCCACACCAGCCCCTACTCAGCCAAGGCTGCCTCCTACCTGTGTCAGGTAGCTGCAGTTCCCAACCCCGGCTTGGCAGGTGAGTCCCTCCCAACCTGGGCAGAGAGGAGTGGGGGAAAAACAGTGAGCGACGGGGAGAAGGGGAAAGAGGAGTGAATGGGGCTGAGGACTTGGGGGGAAGAGGCGGGGAAGTGGCAGGGCCTTGGGGATGAAGAGGGAGGGTTGGGGGAGGTTCCAGCACTCCTTGCTGGTGTCTGGTTTTTAAATATTACAAAGTTGGCAACCCTAGGTGTAAATCATCATAATTCCAGTGACTTACATGAAAATACTCAGTTTACACTAGCTGAAGATCTGGCATCTAAACTTTTATACATAAAAAAAGCTGCAACCACTTTTAAAGTGTATAATTTGTAGCTATGTAGCAAAATGTGTGCACAGGTGGGAGCAGCTCTATGAGGAATTCTTCATCTTTTTTAGTTCTCTCAATATCAAATGCATCACTACGTTTTCAAGATTGTTATAATTCAGAAATGCCTTGCATTTAATAATATTTGAACAACTTGGCTTATTCAAGAAGCCAAATATATACACTGCACTTAAGTCTAATTTTCATGAAATTTTTCCTTCATGTAGATCTTGGTATACATCAGGGAATAATCTTTCTTTGAACTCTGTATCTTTTATATTCAAAATTTTAATTAGTGTTTCGCTTTTAATTCTCACTATGATTCTATTCCTTTCAGGGAACAATAGGAGGGCCCTCCTGTAGCTAATTTACCACCTGTGAATTCCCTTGGACTGTAAATAAAAATTGTGCAACCTAGTTTATAAAAATCTCTGGAAAAGATTGGGAACACTTCAACAGATACTACCTTACCTGGATATAAATTCATAATGTTTCCATCAATGTAATCATGGATTAATTCATATCACTGTTCTTATCTAAAGCAAATACAGAGGAGGAGAATCTCATTCAAAACATTCCATCTATGTGACTATCATAGGCAGGACTGTTTGTGCCACCTATTAAGTTTGCCCCAAGCTTTCTATTATAAGGCCTCGTTTTCAGTTGCTTAGAACTTTGTCAACCTTTAACCATCTGGGATGAAATTTTACACGTGATTTAGGATGAATTTTGAGGAAAATGGATTCTGAGAACATGCCTAGGGAACAGTACATCGCTTTACGCATATTAAAAAATTCTGGCAACTTTTTCTTTTAGAAGTTCTAGTTCCCGCCTACTTTTTGAGAAGGGGCTGAAGTTTGGCTGGGGAGGGGGTGGCTTTTGTTTCAGGAATGCACCATTTGGTGTCCCTGGAAATCTGCCCGAGTTTGGCCAAGTTATAAAAAAATCTCAGTTCACACTAGCTTAATAGAGACTCCTTCAGATTTAGCAGATAACATCTCTGAAGATTTCATACTCATACATCATGTTCAAGCCTCTCAAAGTGCTGACCAGACTGCTCATGCACCATCCCCACAAAGTGAGCATGTTTCCTTCAACTCAGGGCTATAGGGACAGAGCTAAACTTCCCCTGTAATTGCTGCTCCAGGCCAGGCACTAGAACTCAGAGCAGGGAGTGCAGAGGAAAAAGCCATCAGACTGGAATACAGCAGGGACAAATCCTGGACCATGGGGAGGAAAGGACTGGCAAGACTGGGACTGGAGTGCCTAGGAGGGGAGAGAAACTGGGACTAGCTGGGGAAAGGATCTGAGAGCAGTGCAGGTGGGAGAGGATGCTGGAATTGGGAGATGATGCTGCGATTGGGAGCCAGGGAGACACAAATTGTTTGGGCAAAGAGACTAGGAGCCAGTAAGGCAATTGCGTGGGGAGGAACTGGGAGCCATTTGGATGGGGGTGGGGAAAACAATGAAATTGGATATGGAGCTGGGGGGAGGGGAGGAGACTGGGATTGGCTGAACAAGGAAACTGGGACTAGGAATCCGTGTGGGAGAGAACAGAAGTTGGGGAGAGGGGAAACAGATTTGATAAGGAGATGGGATGCGTGAGGAGAACTGGGACTGGCTAGGCAAGGAGAGTCTGACAAGGAGCCAGAGAGGGCTGGCAGAGGGAAGACTAAGATTGGTTGAAGAAGAACCCAGAGAAGAGACTAGGGGATAGTCTACACTAGAAGTGCTACAGCAAGGCGGGGCAGAGCAAGAAGCAGTCTTTAGCCCAAGCTTCCTGTCTGGGCAGACAGCAATTTACAGTCTTGGGCCTCTGACCCTGTGGGTGGGGCAGAGCAACAAGCAGTCTTAAGTTTCAGCCTTGGGGCTACAGCAGACAGCAAACACAGCCCAGGGGCTCAACGCCTCCTGGCCGGAGCAAGCCACAAATAGAGCACAGGCCACCACCCGAGGGGGAGGGGGTTGGGGAAGAGAGAGTTGGTGGCAGAGGGTAGGGGAACCTGGTCCTGCCACTGGGTCAGCGGAGAAGTCACTGAAAACACACTGTCTTGTTTCCTGGACACACAACTGGACTAATGTCTGGTTTACATGGGCTACTTCCCACCACCCTTCCTTGGCATGGCTCCGTAGTCCATGGGTCCTCAGTCTCCTCAGGGTAAATGGTGGACAGCAGTCCCAGCAACTCCTCTGCACAGTCAGTCTCCTCTGGGGGCAAGTCCTTGTGTAGCTTGGTTCCCAGTCTAGAGTTCTGCAGCGAGACAGGGACATCTGCCTCCTTTAGATTAGATTAGTCAGGCATGACCTTCCCTTGGTGAATCCATGCTGACTGTTCCTGATCACTTTCCTCTCATGTAAGTGCTTCAGGATTGATTCTTTGAGGACCTGCTCCATGATTTTTCCAGGGACTGAGGTGAGGCTGACTGGCCTGTAGTTCCCAGGATCCTCCTTCTTCCCTTTTTTAAAGATTGGCACTACATTAGCCTTTTTCCAGTCATCCGGGACTTCCCCCGTTCGCCACGAGTTTTCAAAGATAATGGCCAAGGGCTCTGCAATCACAGCCGCCAATTCCTTCAGCACTCTCGGATGTAACTCGTCCGGCCCCATGGACTTGTGCACGTCCAGCTTTTCTAAATAGTCCCTAACCACCTCTATCTCCACAGAGGGCTGGCCATCTCTTCCCCATTCTGTGATGCCCAGCGCAGCAGTCTGGGAGCTGACCTTGTTAGTGAAAACAGAGGCAAAAAAAGCATTGAGTACATTAGCTTTTTCCACATCCTCTGTCACTAGGTTGCCTCCCTCATTCAGTAAGGGGCCCACGCTGGGATGATTTAACTGGGAATTGGTCCTGCTTCGAGCAGGGGGTTGGACTAGATGACCTTCTGGGGTCCCTTCCAACCCTGATATTCTATGATTCTATGATTCCCTGGCTCTGGCCCAACTGAGCTGGAGGGCCGCCCTCTTACACTTCCTGTTCCATCCCTCTGCTTCCAGCGTGCGGGGCAAGGCTACTTGGATCTGCCCACCAGTGGATTTGGGGCAGTCCTTCCCTGTCAAGCTCGGAGGGAGGCCACTCTGCCTCACTACAAGGCTGAAGAGCACATTCAGGAAAGTTGGCTTGGTCCAGTGTTAGCTTTACTAAATATGCACAATTAGCATTATGTTTACTCACAAAAGTACCAATCCATGTGAATGTTGTGTCAGCATTGGATGCACAGTGTATCACAATATCGACTTCACTTTTCAAAGCAGAGTTCTACAGATATGCAAGAGGCCCTGTATTTAGTTATCTTCTGACACACATAAATAAGGTGAAAGGAACAGTGAAAAACTATGAAGGATGAGAACACTGAACTCCTTCTGTAGGATAGTAATCTGCCCCGTCTAGCAGGTTACCCACATTTTTTCTTGTTAACAGTTCTGGCATTTCGTAAATCTATGATCTTCATCCCATATCTGCAGCTGCGTAAAACTGGAGTGGATTTCTTGGAATGGAGTAGATTTTAGGCTTCACAATTCAGTGTATGGCTGCAGATGGGGTTTTAAAAAAAATTCTGCTGAGTCGGACTAAATTTGCAAACGAAACTCATTTGCATGAGCTTTCCACCTACTGATTGGCTTAGCTACCTTCCACAGCTTGGCACTGTATAAGAGATTTTTTTAATGCAGTCTAGTTGTAACCATGTCGGTCCCACGATATTAGAGAGATTTTATTAAAGTGGTTTTAGCTTGCTCGCTGATTTCTTAATAAATTATCCAGCTAGGCATAAAGTCCATTTTCATGACTTCTTTACTGTGGAAGCTGATTTTATTTATATCTATCTATCTAGATAGATAGATAGATGTAAAATGTATTGTTTCAAACCCCAGGTTAGGCTCTTTAAAAATATCCCTCTGATTTTTAAGATCTGATCATACTACAGGAGAAATACAACATAGATTATTGTTCAAAGAATAAACAGTCAGATATCTTCTGAATAAATGTCCATTGTTTTTTCAGTAGTTAGTGTTAGTTAAGCTTTACAAAACCTGACAGATTTTAATGCAATTATATATTTTGCCTACATCATAACCTCCAGTACTACAGAGTGCACAGAGTAAAAAGACATTTAGTAGAATGACCCCAGGAGGTGCAAGATCTGTATTTGGTTTCATACAGTACCAATTAATGTTACCTTTGATACATTCTTATTAAAAAAGAAGTCTCAGGTGCATTAACTCAGTTGGAAAAGAATATTTATAATATCAGAGAGAAGCTCCTAGTTTCATGGGATCACATAGCTGTTTACAAAGCTTCTGAATTAGCAGCGTGGTCTTATTACTGTTATGCTTGTCCTACCTCCAACATAGTTCCTCCACTGTGTGTGTTTGCTTATGACTCAGTTGTTGTGTCATGGCTGATTTCAGAACCTGGTCCTGAAAACACTTATGCTCTGAGTAGTTCATTGACACGGACCACACCTTCAAGCAGGGTGGGCTTTGTCTGGTGAACTGAAGGGAATGGTGCTTTACTGCTGGGGTGTGGGAGAGAGAGATCAGAAACTGCTGCAAAAGGGGAGGAGGGGTCAGCATGATCGCAGACTCATCTCCTGGGAACTGGAAGGACAGAAGGGTTTAAAAGGGGCAGCCTCGGGTGGTGAAGTTCCTTTAACATGGAGCAGGCTGAGGCAGCCCCCACCCTTCCTGCCCTTTAGGTGGTGAAATGCCAGATTTGGTTAAGACCTGCTGTGGGCAGTGTGCTAGCTGCCCCTTTTCAGGGGGGCTGGAAAGGAATTTTTTCCTCACCATCAGGTTGGCCTAGATGTATTGGGGGGCAGGGGTCGCCTTCACCACAGTGGGTTGATGGAGGGCTTTCTTGATTTGTGTCATGAAGGGGTCAGACTATACGTCGCAACTCATTATGTAAGTGTGGGGTGGATGTCCAATGCAGGTGCTCCATAGGGAAGGGATACAGTGACTGGATAAATGACTTGGAAAAGGACTTTAAAAGGAGATGTTGGTTAAAGGAAAGCAACAGGGGAGGTTCAGTGCTCCTAGGAATGATATAGCAGGGAGCCAACCCTCACAATTTCTTATAACCCACCTTAACTCTCCTACGTGGGGCAGGAGCGGTGGAAGGTAGGGTCCCAACAATGGTTGGCTAGGGGACCTGGATGGAAAAAGAGGGGGAATTGGTGGCAGCCCCTGGGTAATTATTGAATGAACACAAGGTTACCTGCACTGTACGCTTTTATCTGCTGGGTAGTCCCAGACATCTAATAATAAAGTTGCGGCCTGACTAAAACCATATCAGTGTCTCTTGTCCTTTCATTATAGTCCGACAATCAAATTCAGTAAGATTACTTGTGTGCTTAAGTGTTCACAGGATGCGTTTTTCAGGCAGGGACTGCATCTTTACCTGTTTCTGTGAAGCACTGCCACTTTTGGGCACTCAAAAATTAAAATAATCGTTTTGTTTATTCATTTCCAGAATGCATACTAAATTAAATGTAAGAGCATTTAATTAATATAATGCATCCCATGTGTTTTTGAAAACTAAACCACCATTATTCATGTTCATTTTAACTATCAATAGTAATAAGTCCAAAAGTTCATAAACCCATTTTGCTAAACTCTTGCAATAAGTTAGTTTCAAGCCATCTACCTTCAAATGTGAGTAAAAGAGGGAAATGTTTTAGTGAAAATGAAACCATCATAATCTAATTCAGTAAAAATAATTTCATACTAGAAGGATTTTTGTTTAAAAGGTCACCTAGACAATGAGGGAAATATAATTAGATTGGAAAGAGCTAATTCAGTGAAGTATTGATGCAAAAGTAATAATTAGAGAAAATTTTAGTGAAACACTTATCAGCAGAAAGGATTCTTATTATGGAAAGATAATATACACCCCCCTGCTCTCCTGCTGGTAATAGCTCACCTTAAGTGATCACTCTGGTTACAGTGTGTATGGTAACACCCATTGTTTCATGTTCTCTATGTATATAAATCTCCCCACATTATTTTCCACTGAATGCATCCCATAAAGTGAGCTGTAGCTCACGAAAGCTTATGCTCAAATAAATTTGTTAATCTCTAAGGTGCCACAAGTCCTCCTTTTCTTTTTAAGTATGGGTAAAGAAATTTAAAATATCAAATGGTTGACAATGTACGCAGTATTTTAAAATAATTGAGTAATTACAAAAATACAGTCTTATTTGAATGCATAGATTACATTGCAGGAGTTAAAATCAGAGTCCACTGGAATCATTAAAATGACACTACTTGTTTGGAGGTAATAAACAAAGGATATTGAATTTGACAAAGCTGTAAATGACAAAAATATTCTTCCTGACAACGCACAGTTTAAAGCTGTAAAGTACGATTACATTTCACTCATCTCAAGCAGTAACTATGATGCTCGTGTTCAATTCATATTGCATTTTCAACAAAAAGGCTCTGCTGTTCTGTGTAGAGATGGACTGCGATGTAAATAGGTTGGGTTCTGTGAAATGTTGAGCACGCTCATCTCCCATTGA
This sequence comes from Natator depressus, assembly GCF_965152275.1. Classification (NCBI taxonomy): domain Eukaryota; kingdom Metazoa; phylum Chordata; order Testudines; family Cheloniidae; genus Natator; species Natator depressus. The sequence goes on along the minus strand of NC_134244.1, from coordinate 47,932,961 downwards.
AGTCAAGACCTGAGGGAAACCTCAAAGTAGTACAGTGAATAACTTTAGCAACAGAGACTACTGTGAGCACATCAGACCTGTCCTCCGTTCTCTACACTGGTTTCTCATAGAATATTGAGTGAAGTTCAAGGTCACTGTCCTTATCTCCAATGTGCTCAATGTCCTGGTCCTGTCATACCTAAGAGTTTCCCCTAAAGCTCCAGGATTAACACCATGGAAAACAACTACATTCCTCAGTACAATGCAACTTTCTACCGTAAGAGATAAAGGTCATCCGTGCAGGAGACAGAGCTTTCTCGGGGGCTGGTTCGAGAGCTTGGAACAATCTCCCACAGGAACTAAGGACAATCACAAACGTCACCACCTTCCATCCCAAGTTCAAGATGCACTTCTTTGACCTTACTTTCTCTTACAAACATAGAGGAGCACATCCATTTAAAAAAACAGAAAAAAAAACCCTACTAAAAAATCCCCTCACTGAACACACAATTCTTCCCCTGGGGAAGAGGATGAGAGTCATATCACTTAACACTGTACTGAAAGGTGCTCAGACTGTATGACAATGAGAGTAGTATAAGATTCTGAATAGAAGCATCAGCACTGCACTATTTTTGGCACTGAATGCCAGACCTATTACACTTGTTGACTCACTCAGGTACTGTAATAGTGTACTACAATGGAAATATCACAGCTAGCTGTAATGCTGCAAAAAATATTTCCAGAGACACCTCTTTCAGAGAAAGTAGTAGGTAAAAGTCAATGCCACTCTTTAGAATGATATCACACTGGAATATTGTCTGGTTAATAAACCGACAGAGGCATCTAGATCCCCCTTTACTTACCTTGAATTACCCCTCTGTGTTCCATAGGCTGCCTTGCTTATACTGTATTAATGTTAGTGACCCTTGGCCCTCCTCCTCCATGCACTGCATCCAGCTCCACTCCCAGTCACTTGGCATTTCCCCCACTGGAGATTCCTTTCATTCTAATTTTCAAGAGTCTTCCTTTTTCTCTCTCTTCTCACTCTCTCACCCTCATTCTAAGTGATTTCAGCTTCATGATTACGACCCACCTGATCCATTAACCTTCTACCTCCTTTCCTCACCCTTTGTTTGACCTTCAACCATGAATCCGCCTTCCACAGCTCAGCCAGTCCCTGGAGCTTTACCAAACACTGCTCCCTCCCCCTGGCTTGAAGTGGTTTCCATCATATACAGGGTTTACAGTTTGGTTCAATGGATTTCAGCATCCCCACTATACAAATTGTTCCAGCACCCTGGCTCCCTCTCTAACCAATTTCCTCTTTCTGATTACCCTATTATTTCCCTTAACATTGTTCATACTTCCTTGTCTACATCTTTTCAGCTGACTCTTCTGTGATTTCAAGTCCACCAATATCTCAGATTCCTCTACAGTTCTCAGTTGCCTACTCTCTACCATCTCTCTTTCATCCACTGAATCTATTCTGGCTGAATTCTTCAATTTGATTATTTTCTTCACCTTTGACTTCTTTCCCCCTCCCTCTCACTGCATCACCCATTTCAGGTTCCTCTGAATCTAACCGTGTTCCACTCCTTTTCCCACATATCTGAATATTATTAAAGAAAATATTCATGGACCACAAGACCTCTTACAGTACAAACTCATCTTCTCCTTCTTCAGTAGTGCCATCTTCCTTGCTAAGTAGCTTTACTTCTTTGCTGCCTAGTTAAGTTCGATACCTAAATCCTGTGCCACCTTGAATTCCCTCCTCAAGCCCTCATCTCCTTCTCTTTCTCCAGGATCTACCCATCATCAGGGAAAAAACGGACAAGATCTGACACTACCTCCCTTCACCATCCTTTCCCTTCTTGTTTTGTTCTTCCATCCCACTCAAAGACTTGGAAGTCTTTACTCTACTTTCTTCTTTCAGTTATTCCACCCACATCATATTACCTCTCTCTCTTACCTTCTCCCTTTTCTCTATCTCCTTCTCCTCAACATGCAAAAAATTTGCTGGTATCCCCTCATATTCAAGCCCTTGATCTTACATCTCTCTGCCAACTACCATCACACCTGCATTCTCCACATCAAGAGATCAGGGCATATACCCACAGAAAAGAAAAAGAAAAAGAAAAAGAAAAAGAAAGAAAGAAAGAAAGAAGTATGTAGAGGCAGTTAAAATATTTGTTGAGGAAAGTTTGTTGTTTTTAAACACACAACATTTGCTCGTTTTCAAAATTTGATATTTCTATAGAATTATAAACATTTTGCCCTGGAAAGAGGCATGCAAGGTTTCAATCAAGGAGCAGGAGTACAAATTGGGAAAGAGAAAGCATTGTTACATAGCTGTAAGCGATGAGCACAGGTGCCAGAGCTTCTCAGTTCAATTCCCACCTCTTCCATTTGACTGGCCTTAGCAGATAGACCCCTTTACAACTAGTTAGGCCCCACAAACAAGGAAATATAATTTCCCTGTTTAACATATGGGAAAACCAAGGCCCAGAGAGGATAAGTGACTTTCCCAATGATACGCAGCAAGTCAGTGCCAAAAAACAAGGTTTTGAGACCAGGCCTTCTGACATCCAGACTACTAATCCATTCTGTGAGCAATGCAGAGCTATGAAAGAGGGACCTGGATTCTGTTTTGCCTCATACATCATGAGTAATAGCATCATCTAAGTTTTGATTACTGGCAATGAAATAAGAGTAAGAAGGAATCACAGCTTGATTTTCAGCTTGCATAGTGAGATTGTAAGGTTGGAAATTGGAAAAATCATCTACTGACTTGTCAACTGAGAAAATTTCATCTGGAAATCACTAAGAAAGAAAAATATGGAACCCCTCAATATCCTTTTAACAGAGTTATTTTTCTGACTATAACCACACTTTAATTCGTCAGTCAGAGTTGCTCAGTCTCACATAGATTTCGTTTCCCTGGAGACAAGTCTTTTAAATCACAGTTGAAAACACCAACCAGACTGGAAGTGGTATTCAATTAAAGAAAAAAAAATCATGTTTCTTTTCGGGCTTCATTCTAGTAAAAGCTCCCAAAACAGATTTTTCTGGTGTCCCTTGCTCTTTATCAGTTATTCTCTTTTGTAGGTGCTCACTGCCATTACTGAATGTATGGCAAAGCTAAACAAATTACAAGGCTAACAACTAGAGTTAGTCAAATTATTCATATGTTTGTTATTCCCAAATATTTTCCCAAATAGTTTGGATGAATAATTTTTCAGCTTGTGGGTTTGTTCATAAACTGTGTCATAAATATAAAGGGAAGGGTAAACACCTTTAAAATCCCTCCTGGCCAGAGGAAAAACCCTTTCACCAGTAAAGGGTTGAGAAGCTAGGATAACCTCGCTGGCACCTGACCAAAATGACCAATGAGGAGACAAGATACTTTCAAAACTGGAGGGGGGGAGAAACAAAGGTTCTCTCTGTCTGTGTGTTGTTTTTTTGCCAGGAACAGAAAAGGAATGGAGCCTTAGAACTTGTTAGTAAGTAATCTAGATAGATATGCGTTAGATTCTGTTTTGTTTAAATGGCTGATAAAATAAGTTGTGCTGAATGGAATGTATATTCCCGTTTTTGTGTCTTTTTGTAACTTAAGGTTTTGCCTAGAGGGATTCTCTATGTTTTGAATCTCTTTACCCTGTAAGGTATTTACCATCCTGATTTTACAGAGGTGATTCTTTTCCTTTTTCTTCAATTAAAATTCTTCTTTTAAGAACCTGATTGCTTTTTCATTGTTCTTAAGATCCAAGGGTTTGGGTCTGTGTTCACCTACGCAAATTGGTGAGGATTTTTATCAAGCCTTCCCCAGGAAAGGGGGTGTAGGGTTTGGGGAGGATTTGGGGGGAAAGACGTTTCCAAGTGGGCTCTTTCCCAGTTATATATCTGCTAGACGCTTGGTGGTGGCAGCAATAAAGTCCAAGGGCAAAAGGTAAAATAGTTTGTACCTTGGGGAAGTTTTATCCTAAGCTGGTAAAAATAAGCTTAGGGGGTTTTTCATGCAGGTCCCCAGATCTGTACCCTAGAGTTCAGAGTGGGGAAGGAACCTTGACAAACTGTTACATTAATTATTTGTTATTCATTATTTGTGTTACTGGTTCTGCCCCCCTGACTGGATGACACACTTGTAGAAGTCGAGGATCATGTTTAGTGAATATGCATGTTCACATGCAAATAAAAGTCAACACAGTTTAGAGTCTGTTACTGGTAGGTAAGATATTCCTAGTCCTAGCAATATTCTCTAGTAGAAGTATAAAGAACACTGATTCAAAGTGGTAATATTTCTTAAGTCCTGGCAAAAAGAAAACTTCTGAATTGAACCAATACTTTTGTCTGCATTACATATCTGAATATTTGTATGGAGAACTGCCATTTCTGGTCATTCATGTGAACAAAACCTGTTGATGAATAAGGAAGGATATGAACATGATCAAACTAAAGAGCTGCTTGGAGTTTGAACCAACATTCAGAAACAGTATTTGTGCAGCATTCAGCCACTTTCAGAGAGAGCAATGCTGACCAAGTTCTGCACAGTTACTAAATTTATAAACAGGTTTCAGAGTAGCAGCAGTGTTAGTCTGTATTTGCAAAAAGAAAAGGAGGACTTGTGGCACCTTAGAGACTAACAAATTTATCTGAGCATAAGATTTTGTGAGCTACAGCTCACCGATGAAGTGAGCTGTAGCTCACGAAAGCTTATGCTGAAATAAATTTGTTAGTCTCTAAGGTGCCACAAGTCCTCCTTTTCTTTTTGTAAATGTATAAAGCCTTTACTTAAACTACCTCTTAGTGGAGGAAGGGGTACTGAATACAGCATTGGTATCACTGAACCTTGAAGACCACTGAGACAGATTTAAATGAAAGGGAATGTGGAAGAATCTTCTTCTTTTTCTCCTCTATTTCCTAAACACTCCACTACCACTTTCCCATTTATTTGCACAGATAATGAGCTAGATTCTTTGGTGCAGTCTGGCCACTTTGAACTGCATCAAACTGCTATCATAAATTGGCACTGAAATCAGTTTAACTGAGCCAAGAAGTAAAGTGGTGAAGAGTAGCTATAGAGGGTTTTATCACTCTCCTTTCCTACTATGGCTGTAGCAGTGGAAAGGAGGTGCGGCCAGGATGTCCAGCATCTCACTGATCCTGCAATTTCAACCTTTTGTGGATGTTTACAGCATGGCATAAATTAAGTCCTGAAGCTGCTCTAACCCTGGCTTTGCACAGAGCTGCACCAGGATCAGTGCAACCAGGACTGCAAAGATGAGTTTTTCATGTCACCCTTTTGACCTGGTCTCTCTGCAGTTCAGCCATACTTCAGTATGTATAATTGTCTAGAAAATCTCTGCAAACCTACTGTTTATCAAAGTGGTGCAGAAACACTTTGGGAAACTGTAACCAGTGACATTTCTGCAGCATGTTCAGAGGTGAACATTTAGGACCCGATTCTCCACTGCCTTGTGTAGTTATTTACACCTATCTCTATCACACTTTGCTCTATCAAGCAAAGGCAAAGTTTTATAAAAAGTGTTACCATGCTGATTTAGCAGCCTTGTGCACTCACTTTGCACAGTTCTAAATGTTTATACAAGGAACAAGGGAGGGAAGAAGCAGGCCATTGAACTGGCAGCCACAGTGACCAACATGAAATTGGTCTTTAAAACTAAGACTTAGTCTGCCATTAAATTGGCAGTTAAACAGCACAACCAGTTCTGGCCCACAGCACCACAGCATGCCGTATAATGTGAAGACATTAACAAGCTTATAGCTTTGAAACATCCGTGGGAAATAGTTTTAGAAGTTTTCATTCACGCCAGCATCTGTGGATAGACTAAATGCAATTTGATGAGCCAGGTACAAAGTGGTGGGGTTCTTTTAAAAGCCATATTACAGACAGCAGAAATTTTTTTAACTTGGACCCTGATCTTATAAAGAGTGACATGTTAACTCATCTGTTTGCACCGTGAGTAGTCCCATCAATTGCAGGATTGGTATCTTGTGTTTCAAAGAAAAAATTATACCAGCTGAAAGTTAGACCTGCATAGTATGTTTTGTTCTTCTTTACACAGTTTCCTCCAACCCCTAAATTTAAAAACAATATTATTCTTTTAATCATGTCCTACACCTGGAGATATTGTAAACGTTACACACAATGAATACAGTAACTATGTGGCTGTTTTAAAACACTACAGCACAAATTCTGCCTAATCATGTATCAGGACCCCACTGTGCTAGGCTCTGTAAAAACACGGAACGGACAGATGGTCTCTGCCCCCAAAAGCTTACGATCTGGTCAATATGAGTTACGCATCTGAAGGCAGGATTTGGCCTCCCACACATAAAGTACATTTGCTATTACTGAAAGACCACACTAAAAAGAGGAGACAATTTTTTCTAGGATAAGTTTACTAAATAACCATTTAGTATAAATGGTTAAAAGTATAAAAGAACCATATGTGACTGATCTACATCGTGTTATTGGTTTCTTTAAAAGAACTCCTGAACAACATATATAGAGCTAAAATATAACACAGACTGCGTAATTTCACATAGTATTTTTGGTTTAGAAATTAAACTCCAAGTTTGTTTGTTTAGTAAGAAAAGAACATATTATTAGAATCCAATATTCCTAGTCTCTACCAGATGTACACATCCTTGTTACTGATTTAAAAACTCCCTAATTATCCTTCTATGAATGTTGATCTTCAAAGACAGGGCAATTTTTATGAAGAAAATAATTCTACTATTTTTATCATGCAAAAGGATGTTAATTTATTCTTGAAAATTCCACCTGTGTCAAATTAGCTTCAGAGTGTGCAGAAGAATATTATGATTCCATACCCCCCCCCCACCTCCTCTCCCCACACATACCTTTTGTTAAATTGAACCTCAGGGACTGAATGTATTTCTGACTCATCTAGCACACTCAGCTGGGGCCAAGGTGGGCTACATAATGAAATTATTGTAAAGGCAACTATATCTAATAGGACCTGATTCCACATTAGCAAAAGAAATGGATATTGTAACAAATAACTGCAAATTAATGTAACAATGGAGCCTTTCTGAAAGCTCTCAGAAAAAGACCAGCCTGAATTCTAGCAAGACAAGTACAATTCACTAGTGAGAGTGATAATTCATATTGCTTTTAAAAATAAATCCATTAGAGAATGTCAAAGCCCTAGCAGAGAGCCCCAAACATGAACAGATAATCAATTCAATACCTTTAAAAAAACAGACCCTTCCTCCAAGATCCACATGGAGATTGTGATATACTATGTTCTCTCATGGCCACTGCCTCCAAAACCCTCTGGCAAGAGGGGTGAGCTTATATTGTGTCTCCCACCAAAATGTAACTCCCAAATACCTGCAGAATTGCGGTGGCACAATGACACTGACTGCATCTTTCTGGCCACTCACTATTTATAGATTCTGATCACTGGGGAGCATCCACAGATTGGCTTTCACTGGCAATGGACATGCTGAACTTCCGGTTTCAGACATGCTGGAATTCCCTCATTCAGAATTCCAGCTGAATTGACTCAGTTTTGCTACCCTTCACCTGATTTATATTTTTAACTATAGCAGATGAAAAGCAGAAATGGGGTTAATTATTATTTGTTTGCATTCTCATCTACAGCACTAGGAGCCCCAGTCTGGGACTGGAGCTCTATTGCACTACCTGCAAACATATAAACATAGAACAAGAAGATGGTAACGGCCATAAAGAGCTTACAATATCAGTATAAATCAAGAGACAACATATGGGTATAAACAGACGGAAGTTTAAGCGGCAATGTTTAGATCTGGGGATCCAAGCTCATCTCTAACATTTACATACATAGGTAAATAAAACGCCAACTTTAAACTGTCCTTGACTGAGTACCAGACATCACTGAGAAGAACTGAGATTTCATAAGCAACTAGTTCATCTTAATTAATTAGCCTCTTACAGTTTGTATGGCAACTTCCACCTTCTCTGTATGTGTCTGTGTGTATGTGTGCATATATATATCTTCTTACTACATGTTCCATTCGATGCATCCGATGAAGTGGGCTGTAGCCCACGAAAGCTTATGTGCTAATAAATTTGTTAGTCTCTAAGGTGCCACAAGTACTTTTTTCTTTTTTCAAAATCTAAGTATAGGGGGTATAGATGCACTTTTTCCAATATCTTAGGCAGAATGCATATTACTTTTAAATTATGGTACCAAAATATGCTATTCCACTATGTTGGGATTCTTTTAACAGAATCAAATATATTCGGTTGTAGAGAATAATATAACTCTTTTTCCTAAGTAAAAACTGTATTTTTCCCAATTGTATGCATTTATTATATGTTTGGGGTTCATCCTGTGCAAGTGATGGAACACAGCTAAAACACAAGGTATGCAGCTTTAGAAAATGCAGCAGGCAAGCCTCAAGAGGCACTTATCTAAACTTAGAGGATCCTTATTAGCCTGGAAGTTGAATTAGCATTGTTGCAAGGTGTGTGTCTTGCTCACGTGCATGGTCATACCAATCACCACATTTGAGGTCAGGAAGAACTTTTCACCCATGTCAGAAAGGCGGGGATCTTTGGGGTTTTGCCTTCCTCTGTAACATTGGGTGTACTTTACCTCCTGGGGTGATCTGAGCTTATCTTATCTAATCATTTCCCTGCTATGATAGGGGCCTCTGGCATTGATGGAGCCTTGGTCTCTGTTGTCAGACAGTTGACTTTGTTGAAAACTGAAATGTTTTGTTTCAGAGTAGCAGTCGTGTTAGTCTGTATGCAGCCGATGAAGTGAGCTGTAGCTCACGAAAGCTTATGCTCAAATAAATTTGTTAGTCTCTAAGGTGCCACAAGTACTCCTTTTCTTTTTATGAAATGTTTTGGTCTGACTCAAGTCCTTGGGTTTAACAGAGAGGTATATGTGTGAAATGCCCTGCGATATACAAGAGAAACTAGATGATCTGATTGTCTCTCTGGCCTTAGACTCTATGAAAAGAAAACACGTTCACAAATTTCCAGTACATTTCTGGACTCAGCGTCTTCTGTGCTATTCTAATATGTCTGCTTCCTGATGGAGGGGTTTATTTCACTGAGTAAGGTGTATGAAAACTCTGATTGACCGCTTTGAAACAGCGCTGTCGGCCAGAGCTGGGACAGGGGTTTTGGGCCAAAAACCTACTCCCTGGTAATTGGTACAAGAGAGATTGCCATTCTCTCCCACTGACATAACAGTGTAGCTTCTCCCAGAACCGGATGGCAAGTGCATGGTCAGTTTGTACAGCCATATGGAGCTACCTTGTCTGTAAATCTGTAATAACTAGGGTCAGGATTTTCCCTTTAAATGAGTTTTACATCCACACTGCCTATATTAAACAAGATAGTCAGTCTTTCATGGATGAATCTAACCTTGCACAGGGTCAAGAAAAACAAATGTCCACCCACCATCAAAATAGTGTTTCAGGGTGTTTTTGTATGAGACACATGCAACATACTATATCTCTGAAACAATAGATGAGTTGTTCTGCACCTGTTAGATCTTGTCTTATAATGAGTAAAGTTAGCAGAACTAAGAGGTATGTGTTTTGTTTTGTTGTCAGCCCATCATCACACTGAGCATTAGCTTTCAAGTTATCCTCTACTTGCTCAGTGTTTTTCTCCACAAACGAATGTGTCACACTAGTTTCTTCTGTTTACTGCATCCTATCATTTGCCTCATGTGTGATCTGTAAAATAACTAGATATATTTTACACTGTTATTAACAAATACAAGAATTGGAAACCTAATAACTTGTTGTTCTTCAAAAAGATCAGGGTTTATTAATTTTGTGCTGTGAAACAGACAAGAGTAATAACTGTCTTATCCACTTTTTACTGTAATGTACCATGGCTGTGTGTGAAGCTAAATAGTTTATCCTCATTTTCTCCCAAAGGTGTTGTAGCATTATGTCACCAGCAAAATTAAACTTGTGCCATTCTCCTCTTTGGTATTTCTGTAGCCAAACTACCTGTAACATCACCCACCTTAATCTAAGTTTCCCATTTTACAACAGTCACCTGAACATTACTCCAGAAATCAAATCAAATGCAGAAACAGACTTGAGATATTCAGTATCCATTAATATTGTAACAAATCCACCGTCAGTTAAAACTTCCTGGTTGTCATTCTCCACACCATGGTCATTCATCACAGCTGCACAATGGAACTCAGGTCTTCCTCCAAAGGCACAGGCCCTTACCACATGAGCTAAAATATCTTTAGCTTTTAGTAGTTGTCAAGAGGGTACCATGAGGGTCCGCCCGCTCTATGTCAGTTGTGACATCTAATGGCAAGTGTCCACCAGGCCACCTTTTCTCTCAGGGCAGTAGTGCCTAGTATCCACAGTCCCAAGCAGTAGTGCCTATTGCTGGTGGCTGCAACACCCAAAAGCAAGGGCAGGGAAGGTCGGGGAACCCAGGCTCACCCTACTCTACCAGGTTCTGACCCAGATCCTGATAAAAAAAAATCATCCCCAAAGGAATGTTCATGTTTCCCAATGCATCTCCTGGGTTGCTTCCTATCCTTAGGCCCGCCTCGGGCATCTTCTCAGCTGGCTGCATCTCAGCATACCCTTGGGTCCCCATGGTCAGCTGGTTCTCTGCAGCACAGTCAGGGTCCTCAGCCTCCGCAGCCTGTAATATCAACTGTTCTTCTGCAGGAGTCTGCAGCACATGCCCGCTCTACTCCTCAGCTACACCAGACAGAGCTGCTTCCTTTTATATGCTACCTCCACAGGGAGCATGCCCAGCAAGGGTGAGGGGGCATGGCCTTTTGGGCCCAAAATGAGTGGTTAACCCCTGCCTGACCAGTGCAAGGCTGGTACATCCCATCACAATAGTATAGGGCCTATGACTTGAGTATCAGATCTCATATTGTTATAATGATTATTTGCATTGCAGTAGCTTCTACAAGATCATTCCCATTGTGCCAGACACTGTATAAACTACACAAAGAGCTTCAGTCTCACTAATCTAAAATCATACTGTTGAAAGTAGAGCTGATCAGGAATTTTCCATTGGAGTGATTTTCTGATGGAAGATGCAGTTTCTGCAAAATCAAAATTTTCCATGAAAATATTGATTTAACCAACAATTTTTGACTTTCCATTGAGAAAATCAAGATGAACTATTTCATTGAACCAGGTTAACCCAAACTGGAATATTTCATTTTTGTGACCAAACCAAAACTTTTATTTTCAAATCAGTGGGAAAAAAACAAAAAAACAACAAACTGCATTTATCAATGGTGTATTGCCTTATGAGCATGGCCCATTCTCTACTATAGGCCAGGCTTTCCAGAGGACTACATTTCATATTGTGCATTTCCTCTGTGTGGTGCATCATGGCAGTCTGGGTATAATATTAGAGATGTAGTCTGGCCCTGGAGCTTTGCACAAAGGAGAAAAAGGGGGTAGAACTACAACTCCTGTAAGGCAATAGAGAAAGGCAGTTCAATTTCAATTTCAGACCTAAAAGTCACAATCCTCCAACAAAAAAAAAAACTTCAAAAACAGACTCCCATGAGAAACTGCAGAATTGGAATTAATTTGCAAACTGGACACCATTAAATTAGGCTTGAATAAAGACTGGGTGTGGATGGGTCATTACACATAGTAAAAACTATTTCCCCATGCTAATTCCCACCCCCCCCCCACTGTTACTCACACCTTCTTGTCAACTGTTTGAAATGGGCCATCCTGATTACCACTACAAAAGGTTTTTTTTTCCTCCTGCTGATAATAGCCCACCTTAAATAATTGGTCTCGTTACAGTTGGTATGGCAACACCCATTTTTTCATGTTCTGTGTGTGTGTGTATATATATATATATATCTTCCTACTGTATTTTCCACTGCATGCATCCGATGAAGTGGGTTTTGGCCCACAAATGCTTATGCTCAAATAAATTGGTTAGTCTCTAAGGTGCCACAAGTACCCCTTGTTTTTTTTCCTTAACTTTTTGAAGTGCAATGGTCAAAATGACTTCATAAAATGAACTCACATTCTGCTATTACGATACCCACAAATACATAGCAATAATGAGTTGTAACACAAAACACCTGCTTTTTCCTGCCTCAGGTAGTTATTGGCATCTACCCATTTGAAAGGAAAGCCTTGGCCAATTTTTCTTCCTAGCTCTTATGTTAACAGTTTAAACTTAAACTGGCCTTTTATGACTCGGTGTGTTACATAACCGACAGACAAAGATATATTCTTTTTGTAAGCAAATCAAACTGTGTATTTTGAATAGTAATTAAGTACGTACCTGCCCTGCCAATGTACTAGTAACCACTGATTTTAACTTCTAAAGTCACTTATAGGTCATCAACATCCCAGGATAAAATGGATCTCCCTCTGTGAAAATAAACATCTCTGCTTTGGCTCATTGTTTATTTTTTGATAAATGTTTCATCTTTGCATTGTATATCTCAACCTAAGAGGAGGAGACCATTATCCAGCAACAGCATTTGATTCCATTGACATTATCATCACTTACATTTCCTTCTGTCTTACACCTCTTGACTCTTTCGCCATTTTCATATTTGGAGTGGTATTTATCAAAGGAAGTTGGAAATTACCAGCATCTCAATTTTGTTTTTCATCTGATTCATGATGCACTTCTCATAATGTGAAAAGCAGTTCATGAATTGCTTGAGAGCCAGCAAAAGAATAGTAGTGCATCTATTTCCATATAAATGGACTCATTACTATGCAGGCTGGTGATAATTTATGAGACTGGATTCCTGTCTGCAAACAGGGGTCCTGCTGGCAGTGTCCTTCTGTTTATAGGCAGGAAAATGTGATTTCAAAGCTATTTAAAGATATATCTTTTAGATTGGTAAGGTGCACCTAACTTTGACCCACAACAAAAACACTGATTAGACTTGGAGTTTTCTGAAGATATCCAGAGGCATTTTAATATTAACATACAATATTGTTCACCATCTCAAAAGCAGTAAAACAATATAATCTTGGAAGAGGTAAAATGCTACTTCATGGAACACTGAGACTCACATGAAGCTATACAATAAAAAACTATAGAGAGGGTGAATAGGGAAAAATCTTTTGGAATGATACAAATCTTTTAAAGAATGGGATCCAAAAATTATAAGAAATTTTCCCTTCTACAGAGTTGTAAAAAAATTAAACAAATACCCTTTGCCTGATCCCGGTTAAAATAGACACATTTATGAATCAAGATATGATCATCATTTTCCTCTCTCAGCCTCTTCATGTATGTTAAGCTTTTTTGTTTCACCATCTATATTTCAAGTCATTATTATCCCCACCCTGCCAAGATGATTGAACCTCAAAATGTTTGGAGTTTGGGTCTGGTTTGGATAACCATTCAAGGACTCAAATACTCACCTTTATCGGAGGTCTTTAAACTTGGATCTTGAAAAACTAGGCCAGAAATTTCAGAGAAACAAAGTGTCTCATTAGATTTCTGGTATTTCCCAGTTCTGGTTAGGACAAAACCACAAAAGTCATGCTCAAGTATTTTGGCACTTCTGGTCAGAATCTGGAAGTGCAGAGATTTTTAGCTGGTCAAAGTAGGTATGGAACCAATGAAGCTGATGGAGCTTCAACAATTTACAGAGCTGAGGTTCCTACCCGCTTTAGACAAATTGGCCAATTAATCAAAACCCCACCATTAGAAATAATTTGTAAAGGGACTCCGTGTTCAATTCTGGAAATTAACAATGATTCAGGGAAGGCAAGGTTTATTTTGTTTCACTTTTTTAAATGTATTAATTTGGTCCCAGCCTCTTACATACAATGAAGAAGATTCTTCTCCAAATTCTACACCATAATTGCAGATCCCTTCAGGCTGGTCTCTAAATGGGAAAAGAGAACTCCTTAGACTTCAGTGGAAATATTCTTTGTTTTATCAACTTCTCCATGCACAACTATTTATCAATGTAATTGCTGTGAGAGGCTCGAGTATGATAAAGCTGCTAGTATTTAGATAGTTCATTGTGTGAGTGCATGTGTTTTATAATTCTGAATTTAATTCTAATTTAAATTAGGTTCCAAGCAGATGGAGAAAATCTGAGTTATGTGGGATGAGTAAAACATTAAGAGACAACTAAGAACACTACAAGCATTGGCATTATTGGGCACAGAATGTAGGAAGGTGGATACCCCCACCTTATCATTTTTATATCCTCATGTAAATAGGATGAAAGGGATTTATATAGCTGAAATGAAATCACTAATTGGTGTAGACAACTAATTCCAGTTCTCTTTATTACTACATCTCTCTAGTGTGAAATATTCTCTGTTAATGATCAACATAAACATAATTATCAGCATAAATTCTTTTAGGATAACTAAAATACCCATTGGTTTTACAGCTGAATTAGGAGGTAATTATTAAACCATGTATTAAAGTTATGTCAACTATTTAGGGATCCTCAGATTTAGGTGTTGGAGAAGAGAAAGATATTTTATTACAGAAATGCAATCTTGAACTAACTGAGGGCTGTTCCAGAATGATTTTGCTTCTGCCTCCTCGGCTGCTAACAGGAAAAAAAAAAAACCTGCTTATTCATCATTTCTCATTTAGTTTTGTCACGTCAACCTCCATTGGGCCTTCCATTTTGTCTCAGTAGAATTTTACACTCCTGTTAGTTCACAGTGAAGCTTTAAAGAAACCACCGATGTTTCAGGGTGGTAGGGAAGGTTGACAGTGGGTGTCACCATCCTTATCTCTCACAGCATATTCTAGAGAGGCCTGATCCGGTTCCCAGTGAAGTAAGTAGGAAGACATGCATCGACTTCAATTGACATGCATTGGATCAAGCCACATGTACACTACGTAAAGGCATATCTGTAATGCAATCCCAGTTCTTTGGACTCCAGTTAACCAAAACTCAGGCTAACTAAAGGTCAGTTACATCCTCTTGGGGTTACATTGACTGAAGCACCACTTCTAAAAGGCACTAACCTCTGCAGGGACTGAAACTCCTGATTATTCAACCCCTGGAGTTTATGAAGGCATTGCCCAACCCCATAATCATTCTAAAAATCAGGATTCTACCAAGCATAAAACTGTAACTTATGCTTATGGTGTAACTTAAAACTGAGCCTCTTTTTCAGTGCTACACTGACTCTATCCTTTCTATTCACTATCAATTTCCTCTCTATTAATCATTAGTGTTTAACATTATTCACTTTCCCACTTAAAAAATGGTTGGCTCAAATGTTATTGCCAAGCAAATTTATATGATTATGTATTCAATTATAAATAGCCTATTGTAGCAGCTAAAGGCTAAGATTGGCTGTAAGCTTCCCTGTTCATAGTATGACTCCTTACCGTGCACTGAAAAGAAAACTGCATTCTGTTTTCACAGTTCAGCCGTCTGAAATTTCAAAAGGTAAGAGCACCTTCTCTCCATAGTATAAGCTATGAAATATTTGAACCACCTCGCTGAAAAGCATTATTATGATATGGGCATAATGAGAGATGAATGTAAGCCAGTTTTAAATTCTGCTTTGTTACTAGCTTCAATAATAATAATCAAAAGGAAGAAAACCTTAATGTTTAAAATACTGAACTTTTTTGCAATTAACAACACTTATTTGTTGAGAGTTAAAATCTGGTATTAAAGTAGGACACAGATGTTAGGGGGCTTATTCCTTCACCCACTTACTTCCCTGGTCCTTCTCACATGAACAGAGAGCAACAATACTCGAAGTCCAAAGGTGCAAACAATTCAATGTTTATTGGGGTGAACTTCCAGCAAGCAATGATTCCAGTTTCCTTCCTTAGTGTCCCCCTTCCCAGCTCTGACACCACAGAGCCTTACCTGTGTCCCTGTTCCCATTCCTGCCCTTAGCTAAACATGATTCCAATTTCCCCACCCCCACTCCTATTCCCATTTCCCCCACCACCCACACACACACTTCCTGATTGACTGCAGACTATATAGTAAAACTTAAGTTCTGCTTCGCTATACCTTAATCATTTTACTGAAATTTAAGTAACCAATCCTAACATATTGTAACATGATTATTTAACCAATTATATCCCACCACCTTAATCCGTTTACACCCATCAAAATTAATTACACAGCAGACAGAAACAATCACAGAACCAAACAGAGATTATACAGACAAACAATAGGGAAATGGGGACTACAGTGATAGAACAAACACAGAAATGAGGATTTCACACCCCAGCTATTGATAAGTGAGTTCTTATGCATCCGATGAAGTGAGCTGTAGCTCACGAAAGCTTATGCTCAAATAAATTTGTTAGTCTCCAAGGTGCCACAAGTACTCCTTTTCTTCTTGCCAGACAGGATGCTATCAAACTAAGTTTCCTTTTATATCTTCTAGGCACTTCCCTTTCTCTGGAGGCGATAGGCATTATCAGGAAAGGATTGTATTCCTAACAGCCCAATAGCACCTTATTTCAATGTGACTAGGTTGGAATGTGAGGATGTGACCGTACACTTCCCAGCTTATGGCTGCCTCTGCTACTTAGCCAAAGATCTCAGCCTAAGCACAGGGCCTCAGACTGTCACAGTAAGAGAAGGACCTTACACCGGCAGACAATGATTTTGATTCTTTATACCTCTATAACTAGCTAAGTGATAAGAATGCACCTAAATTCTTAGAGTATAGGCCTTTACAGACAGGCCTGAATATCTATATCCTAACAACAAATATTTTAGATTTCTTAAAATTTTTTCCCAAAGGGCCACTGTCTCTAGTGATGTCACCTTTCAGTGAGAGAGGCACAGTAAGAAATGGCAGTTGCAGCTGAACATTTTGTTTTAGATTATGTCCTCATGAAGGATTTTTACTTTGTGAACTTTCAGTCTTCAGCGCACAGAAAACAAAGCAAACTCTTCTTTTTAGGGTGAGTGTGTGTTTTCTTATCAACGTAGATAGCCTCCATCACCACAGTATCTGTGTGTCTACAATCTTTAATGTATTTATCCTCACAACTGCCCTGTGAGGTTAAGGCAAGAGTATTATCCCATTGTACAAATGGGGGAACTGAGGCACAGAGAGAGATTTTGTCTGTGATGGAGCAGGGAACTGCACCTGAGTCTCCAAAGTCCCCAACTAGCACCCAGCCTCTAAGCCACCCTTCCTTATCACACTTCGTGAGAGAAATGTGCTTTACATTTGATTAAGTCGTTTTAGTACAATGAAAAACAAATCCTTTGTACTTAGTATAACATCACGTTCTTGCATTCTGACCTTTCTGCTAGTTTCAAATGAACACACACAGCAATTGTACTGGAGTTAGATGGCTGGTGGAAAAAGGCCCGCTGAAACCCCTGGACAATCAATAATGGGGGGAGAGAATACGATTAAGAAATGACACAGGGAGGTGGGTTTTTTTCTTTTAAAAGGGCTATGGGAAGACAGAAACTCATTCAGAAAGCCAGTGGTAAATTGCATAAATCACATACAGTATGTGCCACTCAAGGTTTTCTCAAAGTCAGTACCTGGCAAACAAAAAACAAAAAAAAGAGAAAAGAAAAGGCAGGTTGTCTCTAGGCATCAGTTGGTGATACCAAGCATAATAATAAGAAAATACACCTCAGCAGCATATGAGATTGTTGACTTGGAGTTAAACAAGACCTGCCAAGACATTTGCATTATTTGCTGCTCAAGTGTCAGAAGAGAAAGAGAAGATTGAAGTCTGAAGGGCTTTGGTCTTAAAAAGAACACTAGAGTGGGGGGAAAAGGAGTCGTATGAAAACAAATAAAAGAAGAATGTAAGTGGATAGAGGAGGATGAATATCTAAACTGAATACCACGGTGGCCAAAGAATTTATAGTAATAAGGCATTTAAAGTATATATTTTAATGGGGATGGGATTCAGGTATGAAGAGATACATGGAGAATCTTTTAAAAATGATTGGTTTCAGAGTAACAGCCGTGTTAGTCTGTATTCACAAAAAGAAAAGGAGTACTTGTGGCACCTTAGAGACTAACCAATTTATTTGAGCATAAGCTTTCGTGAGATTGGTTAGTCTCTAAGGTGCCACAAGTACTCCTTTTCTTTTCTTTTTAAATTATTAAGTTTTCTCTTTAGATACTTACGACCTCCCATCATATCTGAATGTCTCGCCATCCGTAATGAATGTACCCTCAACAACACCCCTAGGAGTATTATTAATATTTTACAGATAGAGAACTTAGGTACAGAGAGACTAAATTACTTGCCCAAGGTCACACAGAAAGTCTGTGGCAGAACCAGGAACTACATCCACATCAGGACCCAGGAAGAGTCTCAGCCACTAGTCCATTCTTCTTCTCCGTTCTTATCCTGCAATGAGCTCCATATGGGCAGACCCCAGGTGCAGTGATTGTATTTTAAAAGTGAATTCCATTTTGAGAGAGATCCACAGTTCCAGGAGTATTCAAGCCTGGGGTACATCTCACAGAAAAGTGGAGTCTTTTCCAACAAAACATAATTTTAAGTGCATAAATTTGCATTTAAAAACCTGGCTAGATTGTCGGGCTCAATGGGTAGTGATCAACGGCTTGATGTCTAGTTGGCAGCCAGTATCAAGCAGAGTACCCCAGGGGTCGGTCCTGGGGCCGGTTTTGTTCAACATCTTTATTAATGATCTGGATGATGGAATGGATTGCACCCTCAGCAAGTTCACAGAAGACAAAAGTTGGGGGGAGAGGAAGATACGTGGAGGGTAGGGATAGGGTCCAGAGTGATGTAGACAAATTGGAGGATTGGGCCAAAAGAAATCTGATGAGGTTCAACAAGGACAAGTGCAGAGTCCTGCACTTAGGATGAAAGAATCCCAGGCACTGCTACAGGCTGGGGACTGACTGGCTAAGCAGCAGTTCTGCAGAAAAGGACCTGGAGATTACAGTGGATGAGAAGCTGGATATGAGTCAACAGCGTGCCCTTGTTGCCAAGAAGACTAATGGCATATTGGGCTGTATTAGTAGGAGCATTGCCAGCAGATCGAGGGAAATTATTATTCCCATCTATTTGGCACTCGTGAGGCCACATCTGGAGTACTGCATCCAGTGTTGGGCCCCCCACTGCAGAAAGGATATGGACAAATAGGAGAGAGTCCAGTGGAGGGCAATGAAAATGATCTGAGGGCTGAGGGAACTGGGCTTGTGTAGTCTGCAGAAGAGAAGAGTGAGGGGGATTTAATAGCAGCCTTCAACTACCTGAAGGGGGGTTCCAAAGAGAATGGAGCTCAGTTGTTCTCAGTGGTGGCAGATGACAGAACATGGAGCAATGGTCTTAAGTTGCAGTGCGGGAGGTCTAGGTTGGATATTAGGAAACACTATTTCACTAGGAGGGTGGTGAAGCATTGGAATTGGTTACCTAGGGAGGTGGTGGAATCTCCATCCATAGAGGTTTTTAAGGCCCGACTTGACAAAGCCGTGACTGGGATGCTTTTGTTGGTGTTGGTCCTGCTTTGAGCAGGGGGTTGGACTAGATGACCTCCTGAGGTCCCTTCCAGGAGGTCATCTAGTCCAATATAGACAATTCCCCCTTCTGTATAATCCTCCATCACTTGCTGTCATCTTACTTGATATACACTATCCACCTAACCTTAATTTTGCTGACTTTGTTCTTTAATGGAAATAAGCAGTTTGTTTTACTAAATATTTATATAACTCTACCCCTCATTATTGCAATGTCTGAACACCTCCGAAGTAGTTATGTCACCTTTTACTAAATGTGTAATAAAGATTTCCAAAGGAATGTAATCCCAGGTTACACTGATTTATGCCAATTCTATACATTTTCCTGTAATGTGATGTTTTGGTGGAGCAAAATAGTAATTTTGTATTAACAGAACTGGAATTATAGATTGGTGATATGAAGTGTGTTGATTATATGATGTTCTGAGTTAATATAAGCATATGTAAGCTGTGCAAGTTTTTACTTTCAACTATGTTAACAATACTGTGCAGCACCTAACATACTACATTACTCACTGTACAAAAACAACATATATGTTAGTGTCATACTACAGCATATTGGTAATGGATCCCTTGAATAGGGAATTGCATTTTATAATCTCTTGGTTACTTGTTATTTTAATATTTGCATGTTTTATTCAATTTTCAGGGCAAAGCTAATATAGGTAGCATAAGTCATGTAGAGAAAAAGTGATGAAAGGGATATGGCTAAGGCCATAGAATCATAGAAGATAAGAGTTGGAAGGGACCTCAGAAGGTCATCTAGTCCAATCCCCTGCTCAAAGCAGGACCAACCCCAACTAAATCATCCCAGCCAGGGCTTTGTCAAGCTGGACCTTAAAAACCTCTATGGATGGAGATTCTACCACCTCCCAAGGTAACCCATTCCAGTGCTTCACCACCCTCCCAGTGAAATAATGTTTCCTAATATCCAACCTAGATCTCCCCCACTGCAACTTGAGACCATTACTCCTTGTTCTGTCATCTGCTACCACTGAGAACAGTCTAGAGCCATCCTCTTTGGAACCCCCTTTCAGGTAGTTGAAGGCTGCTATCAAATCCCCCCTCACTCTTCTCTTCTGCAGATTAAATAATTCCATTTCCCTCAGCCTCTCCTTGTAAGACATGTGCCACAGCCCCCTAATCATTTTCGTTGCCCTCTGCTGGACTTTCTCCAATTTGTCCACATCTTTTCTATAGTGGGGGGGGGGAGGAAGAGAGAAACTGGAGGCAATACTCCAGATGTGGCCTTACAAGTGCTGAATACTGGGAAATAATCACTTCCCTCCATCTTCTGGCAATGCTCCTACACTAATTCAGCCCAATATGCTGTTAGTCTTCTTGGCAACAAGGGCACGCTGTTGACTCATATCCAGCTTCTCATCCACTGTAATCCCCAGGTCCTTTTCTGCAGAAGTGCCATTTAGCCAGTCAGTCCTCAGCCTGTAGCAGTGCATGGGATTCTTCCTTCCTAAGTGCAGGACTCTGCACTTGTCCTTGTTGAATCTCATCAGATTTCTTTTGGCCCAATCCTCCAATATGTCTAGGTCACTCTGGATGCTACCCCTACCCTCCAGCATATCTACCTCTCCCCCCAGCTTAATGTCATCCGTGGACTTGCTGAGGATGCACTCCATCCCATCATCCAGATCATTAATGAAGATATTGAACAAAACCGGCCCCAGGACTAACTGCTGGGGCACTCCACTTGATACTGGCTGCCAACTAGATATCGAGCCATTGTTCACTACCCGTTGAGTCTGACAATCTAGCCAGCTTTCTATCCACCTTATAGTCCATTCATCCAATCCATACTTTTTAAACTTGCTGGCAAGAATCCTGTGGGAGACCGTATCAAAAGCTTTGCTAAAGTCAAGGTATATCATGTCCACCACTTTCCCCATATCCACAGAACCAGTTATCTCATCATAGAAGGCAATCAGGGCATGTACTATTCAGTTCCAGACATTTTGATATGGAAGTGGTGGGATCTAAACAGGCAGAGAATATTTGTAAAGGAACTATTAATTTTGAGGTGGTTGCTCTGTCATGGAGACACATTTTCAGCTGGAGCTGACTGAGATTTTTGTCATCAAAAATGTTTTGATGAAAAATGGCTTTTTGAACAAAATGAAATTTTGATGAAATGTTTTGTTTTAGTTGAAGTTTTCTGGTTTTTCAATTAAAAAACCAAAAGACAAGAAATTTTATTTTTCATTTTTGAATACCAGATTATTTTGGTCTGCCATTTTTTAGGACTCCCCCCCCCCCCACCCTTTCCAGTGGCGGTTGGGAGGAGATGAGGAGGGAAGAAAAAGTCTATAAATCAAAACCTGAACCTTTTTCATTAGAAAACAAAAGTCTAGGAAAAGGTTGAAATGAATTCATGGAAAATAGAGCTTTTTTGACTAGCTCTACTTTCACCTGTAACTTTTGAATGAAGTTTTTTGTTTCACAGTTATGCTTTGTCAGCACCTAGCAGAGTGGAGCCCTGGCTTCAAGGCACTACTGTAATAGAAGTAGTAATAATACCACTCGTCACAGGCAAGGGGGTTTTGGACCTGCTGCCTCTGCCTACCCATGGGCTGCCCCTCTGCAACCCTGCACCTATTCGGCCTGTAGTCAGGCCGGCAGCCTGGGGCTTTCCAGGCCGAGCTCCCAGCCCTTCTGGCCCTTCTCCAGCCCTGCTCCAATCTAGGTGTCCTGCCCTGCAGGCAGAGGGAGAGTGCCTGGGCTCCTGGCTCGAAGCCTCTTATAGGCGCCAGCTGGGCCTTATTGGGGCATGCCCACAGCTGAGCCTACCTTCCCCAATCAGCCCAGGCTTCTCGCCCCAGCCACAGCCCTCTCCCAGGGCTGGCCTCAGCCCTTTCAGGGCCAAAGCAGGTAACCAAGACCCCATTCAATTTCCCTCTCTGTCTGACAAGAAGGAGCTTTCCACCTTTCAAATGAATACCCCAACCATTGGACTATGGAATTTTCACAAG
Source organism: Natator depressus (assembly GCF_965152275.1). Lineage (NCBI taxonomy): Eukaryota > Metazoa > Chordata > Testudines > Cheloniidae > Natator > Natator depressus. Next base: position 47,910,522 of record NC_134244.1, on the reverse strand, counting down.
AAACAACATAGGTGCCTAAGCCTTCTGAATCCAGAAGAGGGGATCACAAGTGGCTATAGGTGCCTCCCTGGGGCTTAGGTGCCTAACTCAGTGAGAGGCGCAGGGCTTAGAACACAGCTCTCTCCTCAGCATCTCCTATTGGATAGCTTAGGCAGCTCTCTACCTATCATGCTGGCTTTTGTGGATCCCACTCTTAGGCTCCTATCTTGCCCCATGAATTCTATAAGGAGCCTAACAACTAAGTCAGGCTTTGTGGATCCCATTGTTGTTCCAGTGATTTTCTAGGTGCCTAAAAAAGTTAGGCACTCAGATACTAGGAGGATTAGCAACATGTCTACTGGGGACAGACAGACATTGGTGGCCAAGTTAGCTGTTTAGGGCCATCTTTTGAAGCCTGAATTGTAATTTACTCCAATACTATACCATTATTAAGGAAATGGTTATTCAAAAGTGTGTGTGTGTGTGTGTGTGTGTGTGTGTGTGTGTGTCCAAAGGACAACAAAAATGTCCATGTATTATCTAAGAGTGCAGAGTAATAGCTTAAAAAATTAAACAAGTAAGAAGATAGTTTTATGAATGTTTAAAGGCTTGATGCATCTCACAGGGAGAATTCTACTTACCTCAGCTTTATACTCTTTACAGCATTTCTTTGATGTCTTATTCTTCTAACACATTTTTCTGTTGCCTTGATGTCACTGAAGTAAATCGTGAATGAGACAGTTGCTAATTTTGACAATTTCCTTTCTTCAAAGAACAACTTAGGTTGAAGTCAGTTTTCCCTGTCTTTTTTACTGTGCCATTCCACTCAGAGCGAACCTCTGTTGATGAATTCCTTCGTGTCTCATCTTGTTGTAGACTTGATGCTAAACATCTTTATATTCAGATTTTTGATGTCTCCTCAATTTAAATACTCATTTTCTTTCCTGTGGGTTTAATGTCTTATCCATTATCCAGTTTTGTTGATGATTGTTTTATTGTGATGACTGTTAGTTTACAGATAATCTGAGGTAAAGCAGAGAGAGTTTGGAAAAAATAGAGATAATTGAGTACTTGCTGTTGTCACACTTTAAAAAAAGAGATGGGAATGCAATTAGTGCTTGTGAAAGTGCCATATTGAAAACCATTAACCAAGTCCTCTTCGTACAGAGCAAATACAGTAATGGCTGCTGTGGATTAGACCTCCACCAATGTGCCTCACCTGTAACCAATAGGACCTGTGATGCCACTTGCAGTAATTGTCATGTGAACATCTGCCCACTGGAAAACATACACATCACTGACTCATTTAATATATAATGCTAATATTGCTTTGGGGTGAATTTGAGCCTTCACCATATGTTAATTATTGTATCCAAAACCCACCAGCCATCACCAATCTCTTGAATCAAGCCCCTTTGAGGCCAATTTCTTTCAAAGAAGTTCACCAATCTTTTCATGTTTTGAGTGTACACTAAATAAATATTTGTGCTTGGCCTTCCACAGTCCTGACACTACTCAAGCAACTTTCTCTGAATTAACTTTTCTTCTGAAGCAGCAGCATTGTGGTGTATATTTAGAAGACACCAGTACACTTGTGGGAGTTAATAAAGGAGTTAATTTGAATTACCAGGCTTTTTAGTCATGGGGTACTGTTGCTTTGCTCCAGTTTTTACACAATAGTTCAGTATTAGAACTTGAACTAGAGATAGCTGAAAAAGAAAAAAATTAGTTTTGAAAAGAATGTCAAAAACCCAAAGTAGTTTTTGTTTTCAAGAGTTCAAATCAGACCCCTTTTTTCAAAGATGTTCACAGTTAAAAAAATAAAAACTTCTCAAAAAAGTTATTGAATTTCAACAACTAGTTGATAACATTTTAAAATAAGTCATAAAAATAAGAATTTAATGAAAAATGGAACTTAGATGATGTCACCAATTTTTCGACAAAATTTCACACCCCCCCCAAAAAAAAATTAAACAAGAAAAAAACTGCATTTAAAAAAAAATTGACTAGTTCCAACAAGATCCCAGTTCTCCAACCTCCGTAGTTCATAGAACACACTGTTTCTGATATACCCCCTGGAGCTGGTCAGAAAATAGGTTTGATTTACATGTATAGTTTTGAGGAAAAATGCATTCTCTTCGTGAGGAAAGGAGATTCATCATAGGGGTCCTTACCACACTGTGTCATAGGAGATGTAGTCCAGCCAGAGAACCCAGGCCTTAGATGAGAATGGGAGCATAAGGCACCCAAACGACAACTCCCATGATAAACCTTGGTGCCATTTTCAATTTAAATAGTTTGGTTTTGGGAAAAAATGTTTCCGTTTTTGAGCATTCAGTACTTTGACAAAATGTTAAACATTTCCATAAAAAGACACTTCACACAAAAATTAATTTAGTTGAAAACCTGATTTTCCATTGAAACGGGTTTGATGGAAAATTTTTGACCAATCTATACTTAATCTGTCTATGTATATAAGATCTTCTGAATAGATGCCAAATATTGTTCTAGCTGAATCCTCCTTACTAAAATAAGGCACTTTTAATGTAACTTGAAGAAAGTTGGCAGCAGGATTACATGGTATTCGTAAAAAGAAAAAAGAAAAGGAGTACTTGTGGCACCTTAGAGACTATCCAGTTTATTTGAGCATGAGCTTTCGTGAGCTACAGCTCACTTCATCGGATGCATAGCATATCGTGGAAACTGCAGAAGACATTATATACACACAGAGTTTTGTTTCATGGTCTCTGTGTGTATATAATGTCTTCTGCAGTTTCCACGAGATGCTATGCATCCGATGAAGTGAGCTGTAGCTCACGAAAGCTCATGCTCAAATAAACTGGTTAGTCTCTAAGGTGCCACAAGTACTCCTTTTCTTTTTTCTTTTTACGAATACAGACTAACACGGCTGTTACTCTGAAACATGGTATTAGAATAGCATTTCCAAATACCTGGAGTTCTGTGTCACACAACTGTTGAAAAAACAATGGTGTGGGAAATAAACCTCATTTTATTAATATTTCTGTTGGGTGAGCATTTGTTTACAGATGTCCCCAAAGAGAAGAGAATACAATATCTAAGGAGATGTCCTAAAGCATAAATAGTTTCTGTAACTTACTTACCAGGAGGTGTCCACTCCCAGGAAATTGCATTGCCATCAGGCCTCTGTGGGCAAACACAAGGGGAGAAGCCAAAAGACATGGAGGAGATGAGATTTGGAGGTGGTATACATCACAATCATGTTTTTTTAATGTTACTGTTGGTGTATGACAGGGTTTGGGGTGTAATCTAGATCAGTACGGGGTTGTATCACCACTTGTCCTGCAACCCTATGTGCCTTACAATGCTTTGCTGCTGTAGATCCCAACATGGGAAGCTCACAACCAGCCTACCAGCATGCAGGTCACACCCTTCGTATCTGTGTGCTAGACAGACAGCCCTGGTTCAGCAGCTCTGACCACATCAGCCAGTCTACCTACAGCCCCACTCTGGTTCCCCACTCTGGCTTCCATCAACCTTGATGACAACCAGCCAGGTGCCCCCAAAACACTCACAATTCAGAATTTTACTCAAACCTTGTGCTTTGCAGCCTCCAGTCCTCTACTGGTCAGTTCAGAGAAACAGTATAATTTGTTTGTTTCCGTAAAGACACAAAAGCACATTGCAGGTTATTACCTGGGGTGAAATGTGTATTCATTTTAAACACAGCACAAAGTTGATGTATAGTAAAAGGCAAACAGACTTATTAACAAAATATACATAGGATTAAGTGATGCCAAATGAAAGAAATAGAAGTTAGAAAGGATTAAGAGCAATCAGTGAAAACATGCATCTAAAAGTCTAAAACTTAATCTAGCAAGATACAGGCTTTGTTCAAGACGGTTTCTCTCACCTATATTCTGTTTCCAGAGACTTCAACTCCCCAGCCCCTTGGTTCAAGGACCCATCTTTGTCAGCTTGTAAGAGCCTTGTTCCCTTGTGTCTTTCTAGTGATTGATGCCAAAGATGGTTTTCTTCCTTGCTTACATCCTCCATAGTTCAATGACTTTATTTCAAGAGGCAGGTTGATTGCATGTTTTTCTCCCTCCAGTGAGCTTCCCATCTCTCTTTTGATTTCTGTGTAAATGGGGCTTCCATTGTTTCTTGTAACACCTTGCTTAGTTTCATTGGAGACAAGTAGATAGATAGTTGTCTTCTCTTCTGTCTGGGAAGGAACCTGTTTCTCCACATTTGGTCACAGACTTTAAAACATAATACCACTAAGAATCCCTATTACGTCACATAGTGTTAATCATACTTTTCACAATGATTTGATCAGCAATGTCTCATTAGTGTTCAGAAAAGACCTCATTTTCTACACTTTTATAATACAGTAACATTACATACAATTCCTTGACGTTCAGCCCCCTATCTTTATAGACCAGTAAAACTTTGAAATGTCTTCCTCTGAGAGTTATCTCCCAAAGTAAAATTTATTCAAGATGTGTGGAAGTGACATGGAGTCTGGTGGTGAAGGAAGCTCCATGATCTTTCTTCCCCCATTTGCGTTTGCTGAAATGCAAATTGGTCTATTTCCTGCCATCCCTTCCCTCTGCTGTCTTGATGAGTCTGTTTATAGGTAATTTGAGGTAAAGCCACATTCCTTTGTTTAGGATAGATGGATTTAACAACTCTCGCTGACATACCTGGTTTACACACACTTTAGTCATATTTCAGCATATATTCCTAATTCTTAATACACATCACATTAGACACTATTAGTGATCAGTGAGTTATTAGTTTTCACTTATTACCTCACAAGACACATTATGTACAAAGATTATTACAATCGTGTGTAGGGTGTGAATACAGGGTGCTTAGTGTCCTATGGGATACAACATATAGACTTACATAAAAATACTTACTGAGTAACCATCAAGCACACAGCAATGGACTAAAAGTCTATTAATATGCTAAGATGCAAGAAGTTTTACTCAGCTATTTTCTCAGTAATTAAGTCTCTAGCTACAAGGCAGGGGAAATTATGTGTATGCTATCAATAATGTAATCAATTACAATGAACAGTTGCACTGCAGCAGATTAGAATTTATTTTATGATCTACTGCTAATTAACATCCAAAACTACTATCAGTCAGTCTAGCTCAGTGGAAATCATTGCATTTATGTTGGGGGCAGAGGTGAACTACCACATGGGTTTAGATGTGTCCATGGCAATAACCAGAAACACAAATTAATTCAGTCATTAATTTCTCTTTCTAAGCCAATTGTTCTCTTGTTTGTGTTCTACCTGTTTTTTATCACTTATCAGCTGTTTTTAACAAACACTTCCATTTTATAAACTCATGAATCTTTTTTCTTGTTTTCTTTATTCTGATTGCTATTTTTCCTCTACCATCATATAAACTTTTTTTAAAGTACTTAAGCAATAAAGAAAATTTTGTTTCCAGTGTGACCCTGAGTAGCATCAGGCCATTCATTAAACCTAGTTCTTTCTTTAAAATGGTATTCATTTATGTTCCTCTCAAAAGACAAGCTCTCTCTTGTCTTGCTTCTATGGTTCAGTTCTAGTCTGTTACTAGACACTGGGTTATCTTCAATATGTCCCCACTCAAGATGCCTTGTAAAAATCAACAACATTGTGCTATAGCTGTGTAAATTGTCTGTGACATTTTATATCGCATTTGCTAAATTTTCTGGACAAAAGCAACCTTTTGCTATTTTGTCCTGACAGTTTATTTTCTTTTATTAAAATAAGGTGTGTTATCTTGAGCCATAGATGAATACCAACTTCAATTCCAAAGGTAATTTTGTTCCTGCCATGTAAAAGGAAAAGCGTTTTAAAATTCTTGCATGGCTCTTTATGTCTTTATCAGTCTAAATGCTAGAACAAACAGAAGGATTTTATGTTTTCAAAGTAATCCTTATCTCTGAACTCTAAGAAGACTCTTTCTTGCCCCAATCAGAGAAAATGCAATGAGCATTTCTGTGATAGTGCTAGAGACACAAAGTCATGTTTTATTATAATGGAAAATAAGAAATGCAGTATAATTAAGTGAAACATGGTATGTGTTGCAGTTATTGATATAAACAGAAAAGAAAAAGATTAATATTGTCACCCTTCTGCTGAGTGGGAACAGATGTCTGTTTTTTTTCCAGGTTGGCTTCCCAGGTTTTATTTGCATATATATATCAGTCCTGGAACAAAGGTTGTCAAGCAGCATGGAGACTTTCCCTTCTTTCAGGAATCTCAGCCCAACACCAATGCCTAGATCCTAGGGTGCTATTCTGCCGCAAGAATTTACTCCAAATCATACACCAAGGCAGAGATCAAACTCCTGCTTCTTGCACAAAAAACTAACAATGCAGGACAGCATGGTCTCTCAAAACTAAACATTTATTCACGTGCTGAGACAAAGAACTTTGAAGACACATAGTAGTGCCATCTGGTGATACCTGGCATAGTCTTTTCCTGTCAGCAGTACAATATTTAACTTCAATAAGCCAGTTTCTGATGTTAAATTATTCTGGATCAAACAAACATGATATGAAGCGATACTGCAATGACTTAAACTAGTCATCAGTGATCAGTTCACTTTAGATAGCATTTTAGATTCCTGTTAATGAACAACACACAGCTTCAATTCCAACAAGGAATTAAATACATACCATGATGAACAAGAGTAATCTGTAGTAGTCAGCAAAGCCAAACTTTCATTGCACTCCTGCATGTGTAATTTTTACATGTCTTTTCTCCTCTATATGGGAACCAACAGAGATGGTGGAATACTAAAACAAAAAAAAATTGTGAATAATCATTTTATTAAAATCATAGAACCACAGAAATGTAGGACTGGAAGGGATCAGGAAATCATCAAGTAAGGCTCCCTGTGCTGAGGCAGGACCAAGTAACCCTGAACCATCTGTGACAGGTGTTTCTCCAACCAGTTCTTAAAAACATCCAATGATGGGGATTCCACAACCTCCCTTGATAAGCTATTCCATAGCTTAACTACCCTTATAATTGGAAAGTTTTCCCTAATATCTAACTTAAATCTGCCTTGCTGCAGATTAGGCCCATTACTTCTTGTTCTACCTTCAGTGGACATGGAGAACAATTGAACACCATCCTCTTCATAGCAGCCTTTAACTTATTTCAGGGTTGTTATCAGGTTCCTCCCTCAGTTTTCTTTTTTCAAGACTACACTTGCCCTTTTTCTTAACTTTCCCCCATAGCTCAGGTTTATCATTTTTGTTTCTCTCTTTTGGTCTCCCTGCAATTTGTCCACATCTTTCCTGAAGTGTGATTCCCAGAACTGGACACAGCACTCCAGCTGAAATCTCAAAAGTGTGGAATAGAGTGGGACAGATACCTCCCATGTCTTACATACCACACTGCTGTTAATGACTGCACCACAACTAAAGGGGGGCAGAATTTGTCTGGGCTTACCCAAAGAAAGATAGCTCTGCTCTGTGGTTGGGGTTGGGGGGGCGGAGAGGAAGAAGGTCAGAAACTGCTGTAAAAGGTGCTCGGTGCTCAGCTTTGCAGAAATGACTCACCCCCACCCCCAGAAATGCGCATAAAGGTACGAAACCTGGGTGGGGCAAGTCTCTATGTCGAAGCAGCGAGGAAGCCAGCACCCACTCTTTCTCCCCTAGTGGAGGTGAATGGCAGGCTGGGTTAAGACCTGCTGTGGGCATTACGCTAGTCACCCCTTTTAAAGGGGGTCTGGGAAGGAATTTTTCCCGCATCACCAGAATTGGCTTAGGTGGAGTATGTTTTTTTCGCCTTCCTCACAGCGGGTGTGAGGATGGACCTTTTCTGGTGAATATAAAGGGTGGTAGGCCATATGTCACAACTTATTTTGTAAGGTTGGGTGGATGTTCAGTGCAGGTACTCCATAGGGAGGGTAGCCAGTGACCAGATAAATGACCTGGTAAAGGACTTAAAAGGAGGTACTGGATAAAGGAACAGAATGGGGGAGGGGGTTCGGGGACTCCTATGATTGGTACAGCAGGGAGTGAACTCCCCCCCCACTCCACCACCACCCCATTCTCATAGCCCTCCTTAATCCTCCTACGAGGCTGGTGGATGGTAAGGTCCAAGACATGGGTTGGCTGGGAGACCTGGATGGAAACAAGTGGGGGGGGAGGGCTGTGAAAGCCCCAGAGAATTGATTTGAATAAGCATGGATTTCCTGCACTGTACACTTTATCTGCTGGGCAGTCCCAGGTATCTATATAATAAAGTTTCGGCCTGATTAAAACCCATAACAAGTCTCCTATCCTTCTTGTGGTATACCCAGACAATACACCCCAGCATGGTATTAGCCTTTTTTGCAGCTGCATCACATCGTTGACTCATATCAATTTCAGAGTAACAGCCGTGTCAGTCTGTATTCGCAAAAAGAAAAGGAGTACTTGTGGCACCTTAGAGACTAACCAATTTATTTGAGCATAAGCTTTTGTGAGCTACAGATCACTTCATCGGATGCACACTGTGGAAAATACAGAAGATGTTTTTAATACACACAGACCATGAAAAAATGGGTGTTTATCACTACAAAAGATTTTCTCTCTCCCCACTCCCCTGCTGGTAATAGCTTATCTAAAGTGATCACTCTCCTTACAATGTGTATGATAATGAAGGTGGGCCATTTCCAGCACAAATCCAGGTTTTCTCCCCGCCCACCCGCCCCAAACCCACTCTCCTGTTGGTAATAGCTTATCTAAAGTGATCACTCTCCTTACAATGTGTATGATAATCAAGGTGGGCCATTTCCAGCACAAATCCAGGGTTTAACAAGAATGTCTGAGGAATAGTTGGGGGGGGAGGAATAAACAAGGGGAAATAGGTTACTTTTTATAATGAATCAACCATTCCTAGTCTCTATTCAAGCCTAAATTAATTGTATCCAATTTGCAGATTAATTCCAATTCAGCAGTCTCTCATTGCAGTCTGTTTTCGAAGTTTATTTGTTGAAGGATAGTCACTTTGAGATCAGAAATCGAGTGACCAGAGAGATTGAAGTGTTCTCCGACTGGTTTATGAATGTTATAATTCTTGACATCTGATTTGTGTCCATTTATTCTTTAACGTAGAGACAGTCCAATTTGACCACTGTACATGGCAGAGGGGCATTGCTGGCACATGATGGCATATATCACATTGGTAGATTTGCAGGTGAACGAGCCTCTGATAGTGTGGCTGGTTGAGGGAACCATTGCTGTGGCCCCTTGTGGCATGTAGTACTTTAGAAAGGTTAGTGTCCTTTTTCTTTTGTAGAGAAGCAAAGTGTGTGTTGTAAATGGCTTGTCTAGTTTTAGTAAAGTCCAGCCACGAGGAAGTTTGTGTGGAAGGTTGGTTTTTAATGAGAGTATCCATTTTCGAGAGCTCATTCTTTATCTTTCCCTGTTTGCTGTAGAGGATGTTGATCAGGTGGTTCCGCATGCTGACAGCTTGTGCCACACGCTCTCAAAGAAACTGCAGGATTTGCTCAAGAAACTCCCTGAAAAAGCACAAGATCAAATCCGCACAGACACACCCCTGGAACCCCGACCTGGGATATTCTATCTACTACCCAAGATCCATAAACCTGGAAATCCTGGGTGCCCCATCATCTCAGGCATTGGCACCCTGACAGCAGGATTGTCTGGCTATGTAGACTCCCTCCTCAGGCCCTACGCTACCAGCACTCCCAGCTACCTTCGAGACACCACTGACTTCCTGAGGAAACTACAATCCATCGGTGATTTTCCTGATAACACCATCCTGGCCACCATGGATGTAGAAGCCCTCTACACCAACATTCCACACAGATGGACTATGAGCCGTCAAGAACACTATCTCCGAAAATGTCACGGCTAACCTGGTGGCTGAACTTTGTGACTTTGTCCTTACCCATAACTATTTTACATTTGGAGACAATGTATACCTTCAGATCAGCGGCACTGCTATGGGTACCCGCATGGCCCCACAGTATGCCAACATTTTTATGGCTGACTTAGAACTTCCTCAGCTCTCGTCCCCTAATGCCCCTACTCTACTTGTGCTATATTGATGACATCTTCATCATCTGGACCCATGGAAAAGAAGCCCTTGAGGAATTCCACCATGATTTCAACAATTTCCATCCCATCACCAACCTCAGCCTGGTCCAGTCCACACAAGAGATCCACTTCCTGGACACTACAGTGCTCATAAATGATGGTCACATAAACACCACCCTATACCGGAAACCTACTGACCGCTATTCCTACCTACATGCCTCCAGCTTTCACCCTGACCACACCACACAATCCATCGTCTACAGCCAAGCTCTGTGATACAACCGCATTTGCTCCAACCCCTCAGACAGAGAAAAACACCTACAAGATCTCTATCAAGCATTCTTACAACTACAATACCCACCTGCGGAAGTGAAGAAACAGATTGATAGAGCCAGAAGAGTTCCCAGAAGTCACCTACTACAGGACAGGCCTAACAAAGAAAATAACAGAACGCCACTAGCCGTCACCTTCAGCCCCCAACTAAAACCCCTCCAACGCATTATCAAGGATCTTCAACCTATCCTGAAGGACGACCCAACATTCTCACAAATCTTGGGAGACAGGCCAGTCCTTGCCTACAGACAGCCCCCCAACCTGAAGCGAATACTCACCCGCAACCACATACCACACAACCGAACCACTAACCCAGGAACCTATCCTTGCAAAAAACCCGTTGCCAACTGTGCCCACATATCTATTCAGGGGACACCATCACAGGGCCTAATAACATAAGCCACACTATCAGAGGCTCGTTCACCTGCACATCTACCAATGTGATATATGCCATCATGTGCCAGCAATGCCCCTCTGCCATGTACATTGGTCAAACTGGACAGTCTCTACGTAAAAGAATAAATGGACACAAATCAGATGTCAAGAATTATAACATTCATAAACCAGTTGGAGAACACTTCAATCTCTCTGGTCACTTGATTTCTGATCTCAAAGTGACTATCCTTCAACAAAAAAACTTCGAAAACAGACTCCAACGAGAGACTGCTGAATTGGAATTAATCTGCAAATTGGATACAATTAATTTAGGCTTGAATAGAGACTGGGAATGGTTGATTCATTATAAAAAGTAACCTATTTCCCCTTGTTTATTCCTTTCCCCCCCCCAGCATTGTTCCTCAGACGTTCTTGTTAAACCCTGGATTTGTGCTGGAAATGGCCCACCTTGATTATCATACACATTGTAAGGAGAGTGATCACTTTAGATAAGCTATTACCAAAAGGAGAGTGGGTTTGGGGTGGGGAGAAAACCTGGATTTGTGCTGGAAATGGTCCACCTTGATTATCATACACATTGTAAGGAGAGTGATCACTTTAGATAAGCTATTACCAGCAGGAGAGTGGGGTGGGGAGAGAGAAAACCTTTTGTAGTGATAAACACTCATTTTTTCATGGTCTGTGTGTACAAAAACATCTTATGTATTTTCCATGGTATGCATCCGATGAAGTGAGCTGTAGCTCACGAAAGCTTACGCTCAAATAAATTGGTTAGTCTCTAAGGTGCCACAAGTACTCCTTTTCATATCAACTTGTGTTTCACTATAACCTCCAGATCCTTTTCAGCAGTACTACCACCTAACCAGTTATTCCTCAACTTGTACTGCATTTGATTTTTCCTTCCTAAGGGAAGTACTGTGCACTTGTCTTCATTGAATTTCATCTTGTTGGTTTCAGACCAATTCTCCAATTTCTCAAGGTTGGTTTGAATTCTAAGCCTGTCCTCCAAAGTGCTGGCCACCTCTCCCAGCTTAGTGTCATCTGCAAATTTTAGACGTATACTCTCCAGTACATTATTCAAGTCATTAATGAAAATATTGACTAGTACTGAAGCCAGGATTGGCTCCTGTGGGACTCCGCTAGATACATCATCCTAATTTGACAGCAAACCACTGATAACTAGTCTTTGACTATGGTCTTTCAGTCAGTTGTGCTCACACCTTATATTAAATTCATCTAGAGCATATTTCCCTAATTTGCTTATGAGAATGTCATCTGGTACTGTGTCAAAACCCTTACTAAAATCAAGACATACCATATCTACTGCTTTCCTCTTATCCAGTAGGACACTAATCTTGGAAAAGATAGAAATATGTTGTTTTTGGTGTGATTTGTTGTTGACAAATCCATGCTTAATATCCTCTAGGTGCTTACAAATTGTTTAATAATTTGTTCCAGTATCATTTCAAGTATAGACATTAGGCTCACTGGTCTATAATTCCCAGGTCGTCTTTATTCCCCTTTTTAAAGATAGATACTATGTTTGCCCTCCTCCATCCTCTGGGACCTCACCCGTTCTCAGGGGGGGTCTCAAAGATAATTGGTAACAGTTCGAGATAGCTTCAGCTAGTTCCTTAAATACCCTAAGATGAATTTCATCTGGGCTGTTGACTTGAATACATATTCCCAGTACTCACAATCAATGATTCATCAACTGGGTTTTATAAATAAACTTCATACTTTCTTTTACAGTCCTGTCCTTTTACATTTCCTCCTCTCCTGTGGTGGCATTTGCTGAACTGTAGGGTGAATTCCACTGAATAACGCAAAGTTTATATTGGTAGAGCTATTGGCAGTGAAGAACAGATGGAACGTGATGTATTCTCGCCATGCCCCCTACCTCTGTGTTCCGATGACTGACTACTCTTACCTGTCTCTAGAGAGCCACTATACCGGAGGCTGCCATACCAGAACATAAAGCTGCCTTACCAGCTTTATACAAAGTGAGAAATTTCCAGGGTGGGTGGGAAGGTTCTATCTGGTATAGAGCTCCTGGAAGAGCACAAAGGGGTCACAGTGGAGAGGAGAAACAGACCTTCCATTCCTACAGGCCAGGAGGAATTTTTAAAAGGCCAAACTTTCCATAATGGAGAGTCCTTGCAACATCAAGCACACTTTTGTGCACAGTTTTAAAACTAGACCTAGATGTTTGTCTTCTGAAAATTTAGCCCCACCTGTCTAGAAGACCATGTGGTGAACAGGGGTGATTTTACTGTACTATGTGAATACCACGATGTGATGTGATTTTTCTCTTACTTTTCATGTCAGTTCAGCTTGGTGGAGTGTGTGGAGGCCGAGAGTTTTTAGTTCACCTTGCCAATAAACCTTGAATCCAAATCTTAGAATTTAACTTTGATGTATGCAAACAGCATTAGCCATATATATTGTGCATAATGTACACTATACTAGTCTGTGTGCTGTAATGGATTAAGCATGGAGCCAAGAGCAGTTGGGTTTCTAATCCGTCTCTGACTTCATTATACAGTGCAGGTTTGGGAAAGTAACTTCATATCTTTGTGTTTCAGTTTCCTCATCTGTAAAATGGCAGTAGAAATAAATAATAATAATAGTGCTATTTTCCTACCTACTTCACAAGGGCATTATGACAATTAAGGTCTGTGTAATTTCTTGAAAATTTGAAGGTGTAAATTGACACTAATATTAGTTTCTATTGAACAGAGTAGAAAAAAATTTGACAGCTACTAAAAAGAATTGATTGCCGTATTGTAGGGCAGTAGGATTTCTTAGTGCGTGTTCAATATTTGGCATTGTGACTGCCAGCGCCACAGACCAATCTTAGCAATCTCAAACTTGTAGTATGAATAAGCAAATAGTGCTCGTTGGTGATGAACAGCATAGAAAAGTTTTTTGCCTTGCTATTTGATTACATACGGACACCTTTAGCTATTTGGTGTTTACAGCAGTCTATTCTCCTCAAGATACAAATGTGAATTTAAAAGAAAAATCTTTCCTTTTTTAATTCTGCAGGCATTGAAAATGAATAATAATTAATAATCACAATGACAAAGATTCCTTTAAGAGTAAATAATAGGCCAGGTGTAAATCAGGTAAAGCAGGTGTAAATCAGCTTAATTTCAGTGGAGCATCATCAGTTTGCACTACTTGAGGATCTGTTCAGTGTCACTACAGATATGTTGAATTTAGATTTCAAGGAGTAGCTGAAATTTTTTTGGCTAATTAGAACCCACATAGAAATGCCATGTGGAAATTACGTATACAATCTGCACCAAGAAGCCTCCCTGTTTACTTTAGGCTTGTCAGGTAGTTTAGGCACAAAAGTTAATGCTTTTTCATTACTACAACCTAATATTGTCGTTACTTTTTTATTAAAATAAAACAGGTTGTACAGTGACTAAGCATTTCGTTTCACCATTTGCAATACAAAGACTGTATCATTGTGTTAATTCATGAGAACCCCAGATAGTGAATTGACTAAAAATAGACCAGTCTATGGTAGTTTCATTTTCCAAACTGAATGAATTGAAACAAGTGAAGATAATCTTACCTCTTCCCCCATTTGCCAGTAATCCTAATCCCACCAAGGGAAATCTTGCCAGGACAAGCCACTTCAGATCCCACTCAGACTTGAGTTATTCTGGTACTACCTGTCAGCAAACCATATAATCTGATTAATCCAGGAGATCATATCCAAGTTGGAAATATCAGTGAAAAGCACACACCACCTAGAGGAAAGAGTCCAGGAAAGTCATAGGTAACTCTTGTGACTCAATGTCTGGCCAGCAGCAGAACACACAAAACTTGTTGAGGTATCATTAGAACCAATCAGACCCAGTGGAACTTTTTCAGAGCAGTCACTGTAGCTCCTCCCCTTGTCAACCAGCAATCAACCAAAAGAGTAAGAACTGTTCCTCCTCTCCCTCAATTTCCCCCATACTTTGGCTACCTTTAGGTCCAATTCACCAATATTGAATGGCAAGCTCTGGATCAAAGGCATCTATATACTATTGGCTGTCTGAAGACATGCCATTGTCCCAAAAGTTAGACCAAAAGTGTAATTCCTGACTCACGTGTCAAAGCCAGCACAAGCAGAATAGTGTGATTATATGGCCATATCATAGTAAGAACCATTATCCAAGGTAAAACACAGTAAATAAAGAGGTGATAGACAGATTCAGTATCACTTTTCACTAACAGGGCACCATTCCTATGGGTTTCACCAGGTGCGCAGCCCAGTCTCAGGGTCAATAGTATCAGTTCTGAGGAAAGAAAAATGGCACATTCTACTCAGGAGATTTTGGGGAACACAATCCAATGGGAAATCCTAAAGGGAGGAAAAAGGAGTGATAGAAAGCAGTCAGCATTATGACCAGCAATCAGTTCTTGCTGAACTTATGCGACAACAGCAGGACATGGCCAGTATTATTCATAATATAAACTCTGAGGGCCTTATATGATATCCTGCGTCCTTCCTGAAAACCTTTTCAAAGATACAATTAGCAGCTTCTGTCTAGCCCCAGTAAACAACGAATCCCAAACTATATTAAGTTGGGGGAGGGGTGGGGGAAGAAAGGAGAAATAAGCAGGAGGAGGCATTTGCTTAGGTGAAGCCATACGATTTCTTTCTTTCTGAAATACTGGTCACCCTTATCTCTTCCTAAGGACTCCCTCCTTACCTTCTCAGCACACCTTGTGCTGACCAGCACAACTGATAAATGTATGTCCAACTATGCAGGAAATAGACTAAGTGCATGTACCAATATGAAGGACCCAGCAAGCCTGTTTGACCTTGGAATCATGTGCAAAGTCATTAGAACATCCATTGGGACATCACTGTGGCTACTAGTGTGAGTGACTGTTAGGGGTTCAGGGATGATTTGGCACACTTGGAAGTTGGCAACTGCCCTAATCACCCACCCTAAGGCTGGCACTGGAGGGATCCATAATCTGAAAGTAAGTAAAGTCAACTGCTTAAAAATAATACATTTGTCTCCAGATATCTCACAGTGGTTTAGGTAATCGCTTCAGTCAGGATTCACTGTACACACCTCTCCACCCACTCCATTTCAGCCTACAATTTTTTGATTAAAAATAATTGTCATCTTGTCTTACTCATAATTTACCATTTTCAATAAGAAATAATGTTCTATAATGTCACGCCAAAAAGTGATGCAACCTTATGTGACCTACAATAGAAGCTATTAGGTCTTCAGAAAACCAATATAAATCTGATAGGCTGAAAATCAGCTTTTAATAATTTTCTTTGCTACTCATAAATATCTGGCAAACACTTGCCTTTAAATTCTAAAGGTTCAGCTTGAAAGGATGTTGTAGGCTCATGGCTATAAAAAGCAGTTTAACATTTATTTTGGAGATGAGAAGTAGAGTAGGCTTCTTATCTACTGTGTTTAGACACAGTAAGAAACGTAATAAAAAGTTGGCTGGAACAATGTACTGTCCTCAGATTTGAGTTTAAATCTGAAAATGGAAAGCTGGCCAAAGCTTGGATTAGTGCTTTGACTGAAGCCTAATTGGGCTCTAATCCTCTGTCATCATGGGAGACAGGAAAATTACAGATCACAAACTACAGTGTTCCTGAACCCAAATGACTTTAGAGGCTTCTCAAAAGTCATGAGATATACAGTAATTCAACATAATTCCATCAATGTTATCAATAATTTGCCTACAAAAACCAGTTTTGTAAAACCTTGATATAATGACAACAAGAAAAAAAATAAATGTTAAGGATTTTAAGGGCAGAACTTTTCATTGTTCCAGCTTTGTTATAAACTTCCCTTTATTTCTACATGCTCCTCTTGAACATATCCAGTAATTTTGCCAGAGTATTTAAGACAAATTCTGCTCTCAGTTACACCTTCAGTGGAGTTTGTCTGGATGAACACTGTGCCTCTCCTTAATGAAGGATCCCCTGCTCTCTCTCCCTTTACTTCCATCAGTGTCACTGCATTTCTAGCTGAGAAGGGCTTGGGCATGCTATTTTCAAAGCCACTCTTGAATTCATCAGAATGGTCACAAGACAGTGACACAAAGCATTTCTTTCCCCTGCAAGGGCAGAGTGAATTTTCTCGATAGGCCTCTCACAAGGCCTTTGGCAGTCTAGACATGAATGGTCAAACTCGAACCCAAGTCTGGGTCCTTCACATAGAACAATATACTAGGACTACTAAACACACGTATTTATGAAAATGGTAATAGTGGAAACTTGAACTTTTCTTGCATGTTGGAGATGAAATGTTAGTGGTCTAAGTATCAAATTTTAAATACCTTGATACACTTGGATCACATACTTAAATTCCAGCAAGGTCAACCCACCACTTCATTCTTCAAAAGCAGATAAAAATCAGGTGGGTCTGTCCGTCTCTCTGTCTTTCAGGTGAAAACCTAGAAACTGACGTTTTAACTGGTTTCTGTGGATAAGAGATCCCACAGCATTTTTTTTTAATAAGGGGAAGGATTTGCCCTGGTGTCTTTGTCCAATGTCAACATTTCCTATCTCTACAGTCTCCTGCACCAGATGTTATACACTGTATATAGCACTTCTAGAGGGGGTGTGGAACCCCAAATCAGCACTGAGGCAGCTACCACCTTGGGGAACAAAGCAACACTCTACACTCTTCCTAGAAACCACATGTGGAAGGACTAGGTCTCAAGATCACACCCAAAGATTTGGGGGTAAGAAGGGGCATGGGAGAGCTCAGCTCCAGAGGTTCTAAGAGAGAAATTATACACCTCTTATATTATATACCTCTTTAAATACTTTAACATTCCACTTGTGAAACATATTGTGCTTATGCATTGTCCACAGGAAAAAGTTGCACCAGTTTAACTAAGAGTTTTTAAACAAATTTAGTTAAACCATTGCAAAAAATCTGTTTAAATTCTCTTCTTCTGATTATGAGTGATATATTTCAGTTAATCACAAACTGATTCCAAATCAGTTTATACTAATCCTAAATATGATTTTCTTAAATGAGACTAGGAGTGTGTAACACAGCTTTTTGCACCAGGTTAACAGCAAATTGTTGTTTTTAAATCGCTCTTTAAATGAAACCAGTCCAAACTATCTCATGTATCTCAGCCCTTACATTCCCTGATTTAGGACAATGGACTCTATCTAAAGAGAAGGTTCAAAGGATTAGAGTTCCTTTCCCAGTAGCCCATCTCAGCAATTCCAGAGCAGGTTAAACACAAACAAAACATAAATTGACACAAACAAATTGGCAGGACATGTAATCTTTTAGCCAAACTATAATTTTCTGTTGAACATTACAACTACCGAGATATAAAAAAAAACTGAACCCATTTTATAAGTCTGTATACACTCTATATGGAAAGATTGACACAAGCAATAATATCAAGGCTCTCTGCCCAACAAGTCTTAGTCAACAGCGATGAGATTAAGGCCACCATAAAAGACTCAATTTAATCTCATACTTCAATGTCTATCTGGTTTAATACTTAACTATTGGTCCTTCTCCATGTTGATAGGAAATTACTTTCTTTTCTACTCCCAGCTCCTCTCTGTAGAACTTTTGATTAGGTAGGAAAATATCTGAACTGCTATTTTCCATCATTTAAATGAACAGAATGTCAGGTGTCTGAAAAACTTTGTTGAGTATCAGCTAATTCTTTATCATTTATAATCATATATCTCTTTTATATTGCTAAATCTAGGCCACATCATCATCACTACACACAAAGAAAAGGCTAACGACAGTATTCTGTGAATGTCTGCCCACAAAGAAAAGAAAGTGCTGAAATCCTTACTATAGTAGTTTGAATTCATGACAATGTCCTCCTATGTCAATGCTCTTATGACAGCGCATTGTTAGATGGAGGTCAAAAGAATATTTAGATCAGTGACATGAGATAGAAAAAATTGTGCTTGTGACAAAGCAATCTTCATCACAGAACGAATGCTATTTTTTTAAATGGGAAAAATGTTTTCATATCCACCCAATATATTTATAGTTCAGCCTTTGTTATTCCAGAAATTATTGGGCTATCTCCTCAGATGATGTAAATTGACATTGATCTATTTCCTTCAAGGATCTATGGAACTTTGCACAAGCTGAGTATCTGGCCCATTGATGGCGCAAGTAAGACACGTCAAATGATAATGCTGGTACTTAAAACCAGCAGCATTTTCCACCTTGATTGGAATGGGAATGAGATTAGACATCTCCCCCTTAGTCTTATCACTGGGTATTGTAGCTAAAGATCTGGTAATTTATTTGCATTTATCACAGCTGTCAAATACAACTTTTAAAATGGTTTTAAAATCCCATTGGACTGCATTTTCCCAACCTGCTTTTTAAAATCTGAAGTTTGAATGTCATCAATGCCATGACAAGAAGTAACATCACTTCTTAAATGACGTGGACCAGTTAGCCCTAATTAGATCAGTAACATCGGTGGTGTGGGCTCTAAGATAAATATAATCAGATACTGGTAACAGGTTAATGATATCTCAAAAAGTTGACACCAATGATCAAAAATTGATAAGATTGCAGATTACCAAGGTTACACATTTTATGTAAACTAGAGGGTTGTGTTTAGAACTTAACCAAATTTAGGCTGAGAGATATATGAGCGAGACGATTCAGAAGAAGGAATATAATCTTATGAAATGTGATCTTAACGCCTCTATATGTGTCATGTGGCAAGTATGAGATGAACAGTAGGAGGCTCAGTACTGCAGTTAGAGTTTAATGGATGTCATTCAGCTTTTACTCTTGGTCTTTTCACAGTTTGCTTAGTGGATGACAAGGAAGGGAATATGGGCTGAACAAAAATCTTTGGTTTTCCCATGTTGATGATAAGCAGTGTGTCAGAATGGAAACACTGCTTATTTGATGCTACTTAAATATAGCTAACATACTGTAAGTATAGTCTTGCCAGAGTTTACTGTTATATTGCAAAGATAGCAAATAATTTAGGTCCAGATTCAAGAAATCACTAAAGTATGTACTTAAAGCTAAACATGCACTTAAGTGCAATTCCTACACAGGGCTTTTCTCCTGAATCAGAGTATTAGTCTGCATGTGCCCTGGTTAGCTATAATAAGTTGAATACCATAGATAACGATTATGATTTTTGGATATTTTTACCACTAGCAGTTAATAGGGGTCTATCCAATGGATGAAATTACATGCTTCTTTTAGCACGGTATGTTGACATGAAAATATCTTGCTGGAGTTTATAGCTTCAGGGTGCTATTTTCCAAAGTTGAGCAACAGAATCTCCCTGAGAAAAAACAGAACTTATTTCTCATGGTTTTGCTCTATATTTTGGAATGTCTTCTAAGAAAACATGCTTAGGACATAAGTCCTTGCCTTTCCAAATAATAACAGAGAGCAAGAGACAGGCTGTCATTAGTGTGGTCACATTTATATGTAGATTCCTCCATGTTTTTCAAGAGTATATGTACTGGTGTGAATATTGTGGCTGTGGCAGAATTTTAGCAAGGGGGAATGTAAGGGGACTGTTGCCCCCTTACTAACATTCAGTGGGGGTGTTTTAGTTGCCAGCTCCCAGTACTAAAAGGGGAAGAATCTATGGGAAATCAGGACCCTGAGACTGATAGTCCCCAGGAACAATGTGGAGAGGCCAATGCTCCAGGTCAGCCTGAATGTCAGGGCGGGCGGGCTAATCAGGGAGTCAGGAGGCCAGGGAGATCCTGCCCTCTGTGTGAGCTGGACTTGCCTGGGTCAGACAGAGTGGGACCGAGCTAAGGAGAAAGCAGGGGCCCAAGCTGAGCTGGAGAGCAGAGCTGTGCCAGATCCAGCGGGACCAGAAAAGCAGCCCAGAGAGAGGAGACCCTGTCCTGGGAGCAGAGCTGCAGCCCCAAAGCCAGAGGCACAGCCCAGAGAGAGCAGACCCTGTCCTGGGAGGAGAGATGCAGCAACCAGAGCCAGAGGGGCCAGAAAAGCAGCCCAGGAAGCAGGTCAATGCTGGGAGCAGAGTCACAGAAGCAGCCTGCAGAGCAGACCTGTCCTGGGAGCAGAGCTGTAGCAACCAGAGCCAGAGGGGCCAGAGAAGCAGCCCAGGGAGCTGGAGGCAGAGCAGCAGCCATGCTGAGGGAGAGTGGAGCTGGAGCTAAGACAGAGTGGAGCTGGACCTGGACCTGGGGCTGGAGCACTCCAGAGCCGGGTGTCGTGAGCAGCTGGGGAGAGCGAGGGGGGACCCTGGGCAGTAGGCCCAACACAGGGAGACGCCTCAGCCAGAAGGGTCTGCAGGCCAGATTCGAAGGGGGATTGGTAACCCTGACAGGGCAGGAGCAACGCTGGGAAGAAGGGCCCTGCCACCTAGAGCCTGTGGCCACCACCAGATCAAGTGTCCAACTCACAGCATCCCTGCAGCACAGCCAGGCCTGAGAAGAAGGCCTGGGACTTACAAGGAACAGACTGTGAACTGCCCTGACATTCCAGAGACACTGATGTTCCCTGCCTCAGAGCAGGTTGATGTGTTTCCTTTAACCTTTCCCATTTTCCCTTATTCTTTTTAAAATTAATTGTTGATTAAATAACTTGCATTTGCTTTAAATTGTATGTAATAGTCAGTGGGTCAGAGAAGTGCCCAGTGCAGAGAGAGTACCCCGGAGTGGGGCCACCCCAGCCCCTGTCCTAGGTGACCACAGCAGAGTTGGGGGTCGAACCCCCCAAGAATCCTGGGCCCAGCCTTGTTGGGGTTACAAGGACTCTTCCAGGCAGGAGAGTGGAAGGGGAGTCCTCAAGGGCAGGGAGGCCACTCGGTAAAGGAAGTGGGAGCGAGGACTCAGATCCTTTTGCTAGCCCACTTCACCGGGCTAGTGCAGAAGCCAGGAAAGTTCCCCACAATAGCGGGACTATTCCCCTGCTTACATATATATGATTTTTGTATGTACCTGTTGGTAGTAAATTTTGCAGCTGCTGAGAGCAGGCATGCTGTAAATGATTTACACTGAATTAAAATGACTATTTAAAAAGCTGATCATTTTGTTTCTCATTAAAATGAAGGAACATTGAATTCAAGATGGCTGTGTCAGAGCCTGAATGTGAAGGAAGGCTGGGACTGGGAATACTGAGGACCAGAAACTCTTACCTGAGAATCTGAATACAACTATATTGCAATAAAACTAGAACAGTGAAATACAGTAACTTCTCCTGATGCAGCCTGAACTGCCACGAGCAGAGCTTTCCTTTCTGACCAGAGCTCTGCTTTGCCCATTGGGCTTTTCCTGACTCTAACAGTTTATCCAATAAAGACCCAGTTGCCTCCTCTCCCTTCACTAATCTCTCTATCTCACTTTCCCACCTGATGATTAAACTGCAGGAGGGTGACTTTCAAAACCACAAATGGAAGTTAAACACTTAACTGCCAAGGACTTTCAAAAATGGCAGCTAAGCATTGCCTTTCAATGGAAGGTGGCTGCCCAGCTGTATTTGTGCCTTTGAAAATCTCCTCCAAGTAAAGTTATATGTACCTCTGTACTGGGGCTGTACTACCAAATTACTACTTTGTTAGTTCCACAACTGAAAAGCACTATTGCACACCTAATGTTCTTGCACATTTGAATAATCATGTATGTCACTAGTCTCTTCGCAGTTTCTGTATATATTTAACTCTGAAAACCCAATAAGCAAGAAAATGACCATCACAGAAACACCTAAATTAACTTTGTTTTCCAATTACTACATTTAACTTTACTTTCTATTTTCTCCTTAGGGTCCTATATTCAAGTTCATTTCAGGGTAGGATTGGAATACTTTGGTTGTTGCTGTTGTTGTCGTCAAAATTAAATTACCTTCTAATCCCAGTTGAGTCAGAGTCCAAGATTAGATTTGATGTTTTTTAAGAAGCCTCATTATAAAGGCTGTATCACTGTAGGAAAAAGAAACAAAACACAACAAAACAGAAGTGTGATCAGGGTTCATATATCATTCACTAAGTAGGGGAAATTAAGCTAGGTAAAATTCTACCGCATTTCAAAGGGGGGCGGAGGGGAAAGTGGCTTTGTTGTGATTCAACCTTCCTAATCTCTGTCTGAACAATTATAAAATGCAAATATTTATACATTTGTGCATATTGCAATCATCTCCCTTATTATCCAAACAAATGTTACAATTCAGAAGGCAGGTTTAGCAATAGTTCCTGTCTTGGACTAGGCGGTGCTTTTTTTTTCCTGGTGCACAGAAGCAGATTGTGCACAAACAACATCAAAAAAACTTTTTGTGAAGTGTGCTTCCAATGAAGAAATAGTTTCCGCAATATCCTGGTCCTATTTCTACTAAACTGTCTTGCACTGAAAGAATTGTGTGATTTTTAGGTGTAATCTCATACTTGAAATGTGTAACATAGGGAAACTCCAGGCAGGCTACATATTGTGTAGCGAGATGTTTGTTGAAGACTATAATTTTGAGATGCTCCCTCATAAGGGATAGTATTATCAACATAGGCATATGGGGATGTGCCCTGGAGGCGAGGGGTTGGGAACACCTCATGGCTGTTTGTAACAGTTCACCAGAGATGCTCTCCAGTCTGTTTTATTAAAGATTTATTCCTTTCTCATTCACTCGTTTGTTATTTAATGAACCCCAAGATCATTACATGGTGTCAGATGTGCTGAATGAGAAGGAAACTATAGCCATTTTGAAGTTAACTCCTGTGTTTGCACCTGAAAGCAGAGACAAAGGGAGGCACCAGAAAAGCACGTGGAGGACGAGGCAAAGAGGCTTTTGCATATATTTAGTGAGCACAATAGTAGCTTGACTAGCTTCAGAAGGGGAAAAAAATTGAAGGAGGGAAGGGAGGAATCTTCTTGAAACTGTGATGTTTCAATGAGACCAAAAAAGGGAGAACATAACAGTGAACTAATATCTGACTATAAGCATCAAAGAAGAGGAATTTGTTCATTTCAGGGGTATACTACTATAGGAGTAATGAGAGTAAAGAAAGAGAAAACTGAGGCTGCACATCAAGAAAATTTCTTAATGAGATTTACCTGTCTATTCGAATAATCTCTTAAAGAAAGTGCAAATATCCTATTAAGTTGAGATGTTTAGAATTAGAATAAGCAAAATACTGGCACCCCACTACAATTGGGACACAAACACTGGAAACTGTACTTATGGACTAGTCCAGAACTGGCCTGAAAGTGATCTGGATGATAGGTCTGTTTCTTTTCTAACTTCTGTGATCTAATGAAAGAAGTGATTGAAACTTCTAATAATTTATTTTGTACTTCTCAAACTTTAATATTTCAGGTGATATTTTTGTCAACATTTTCTATCCTACGGTAGGTTGGGTTTTTTTAAATTTCAAATTACCCTATGCAGTGTCTAAATTTATAAAAATATGGGAAATTCTAATAAATCCTTAATTATAACAGTGCACATTCCCCTGCTATAATTAAAAGTTCTGTCCTCTTTTGCAAAAATACTTCCTTTATACCAGTCTCATCAAAATAGGCATCTTGGTTGCATCTGGCTCTGAGAAAGAAAGCACCATGTTGTGGCTTCTGTAGAAAAAGTGGTATTAAAAGCATTCTTTAAAAGAATTCCCACCGTTCTTCTCTCTTTATATTTTACTTCTGATATTTTTATTGTGGCTTCCAGCTATACTTAAGGGCCATGGGCTGAACAGAAAGCACAAAGATTTAAAAGCATTTAAAATCCTAAATAGATTAGATTTTAAAAAGCTTGTGAATAAGGGCTATTATTATAGGAGTTGTCTGTAGGGTAGCTATTACTGTAGGTAGAGCAGAAGGCCCTGCTACATGAAGAGAGAGGGGTCTATAAATCTGTCCTCCCAAGTATCCTGCCCATCAGTATAACAAAACATATATTTGATGAACAAGTGGCACTGTGGAATAATGGAAATGGGCGGTGGAAGCTACCCTGGGAATTGTTGTTTTTAATGGAGTCTGTAAGGCATTATGAACAAAATTTTATGTAGGAAAATAGCTGCATACAGTACACAAAGCACAATTCTGCTCTTTCATCACTGCAAATTCAGACTAACTCCCTTGATCTCAGTGGAGATAATTTGGATTTGCACCAGTGTCATCTGAGAGCAGAATTCTGCCCACAGACTAACAGTTTTCTGTGTGTAGGTGCTTTCTTCCTCTCTTCTGATTCATGTAAAGCAAAAAAAAAAAAAGTATATTTATCATTACCTTTTTGTTATTGGCTGTATGGATAAGAACCTGCTATTATTGTTGTAGGTGTAATGTGGGTGATACATTTTGGGTCCCTTTGTTTTGGCTCAATGCAGCATATAAATCAAAAATTGTTATGTACAGTATGCAAGTTGCCTACCCTCGGGAGTTTACCGTGCCTGCATTTTTACAAGTTTAACCTCAAAACTGATGTTCAGAGATTTAGCTATTCCAGGCCTATCATTTCCATTAACGAGGGCTACAAGTCTCTCAAGACCTGTGCATTCAGGTTTTTATATAGGAGATAACCTGCCTTAAGAGACCCAATAGAATAAAGGTTGGGGGAGATAAGGACTTTATACCCTCTCCCCAGACAGCAAGTGAATTACATTCATTTGTAGCCTAAAATGTTTTGATAAGTTCAGCCTGCTCTTGTAATAAAGCTACAGTAGCTGCCTCTTGCCCAACTGTCCCCGGGGCTGAGGATCACTGAAGAATAAAATCAACAGAAAACCCTTGTATGATATGGTCCAACTGTTTGGAGTCACTGTATTTAACTGTTTTCCATCCAACATACACACATCAGACCTCACCTTCACATGACTACTAGGATAGTGGTTTCAGTAACATTTTCAATAAATGTTTCAGTTAAAATTCTTTAAAAATTGGAAATAAATGAAAAATGGGTCCAAGCCTTGTGAAGCAAACAGCTTTGAAATTGAATTTTTTGCAATCAAAAAAAGTTACGACCAACTGTCTCAGGTCATCGGTGATAGTTCGTGGCAAGGAGGAACTCACACCCAATCTAGTCCTTCTTTCTCCCAAGTGGCTACTCTTATGGGGTTTTCTGTTTTTCCTCATGTGGAACTTGATTGGGCTGCAACCTTAGTACAGTCATATCAAGCTCTCCTTGCCTAAGTACTCTTTCTGTTAAGTAGTTTATTCCAACTGTAAACACCATGGGGATTTTTTTCTTTTGATTTTGTTTCCCCATCTTCAATTCTCAGCTCCCCTCTTGCTTTTTTCTTTATTCCTGATCTCTGACTTTTTTCCTTTATTGCTTTATATACGTCATCACTGTAGCTACTAGGTGTCAAAACTGCTCACACCAATGCCACATTACCATTCCCTGAACAAAAGAAAGACAGCAGAAGCCAGCCTAGCTGACCTGCTAACCAGCTAGCCTCTGCCCCATGTCACACACTAGCTTTTTACCTGACATATATTACATGTCATTTGGTGATGGAGGCACAAAACTATGCTTTCCTGCTCCCAATTCAGAAACTTCCTTTTTAAAAGGAACTATAGAGCCAGTAGTTAGTGGTACAGATGTGAAATGTGGCAGGAAATCACAGTGGGCCTAAGTGAGTAATAAGAGTTGTAATCTACTGAAAAACCACAGAATACCCACATGCAGTAGCTAGAGTTCAGTTTTAGAGAAGATTTTACAAATATTCTGTAGTGTATAAGAATAGGACAATATCCTTTTAAATAATTTGAAAGCCCTCTAGTAGCTCTGACCCTGTTCTGTGTTTTAGACACAGAACTGCAGGATGTATACAGCTAGACCTTACATGTCTGTGTATATTTAGGAAACACAGTTATTTGTGACCCAGGTGTACCCGTGTGGTTTCTTCACATTGTTTCTTTTTGTGTAAAGAGCAAAAAGACACAATACATTCCAAGCAAAGAGATGCTGATCTACATATGTGCAACTAGGTACCTGTGCCCTGGGTAGCAATCCTCCTCAGTCCCTGTGGAGATTAGAATTCTAGACACATCATCCTGGAACGCTCCCTCATGGCAATACCCAGCACTGCAGCACCTCTGCCTCAGCTTCCCCACAACAAGCACCAACTTTAGAAGTGACTTGGCTGAAGCAAGCATTCGACCCCTTGCAGGATAAGAGAGTCCCTTAGTCCAAGTCCAAAAACAGCAATAGAGCTCACTGACTTTATCCTTCAACCACTGTGTTACCGGCAGTCTCCTAGCAACAACAGCCTGTTTCATTGTCTATCCACCAGCTCCTGGGTGCCAATCAACCCAACCACTTGGATCAGATCAGTCCTCTTAGCAAGGGCCTCTGGAAGGCCACTGCCTTGAGTTAGTGCATTGCTCCAGTCAATTTCTCATCTCACATTACAGCAGCCAACTCATTCTGCTTCCCAGCCATCCCTCAACTGCTGGGCTTTCCTCCGCTTAAATTACATCCCCCTAAACTGTTAATCCTTAGGTCTTTTTCTCCTCTCTGGATGCCCTCCTGCATCAGGAGTAGCCACAGAAGACTCCGCTCCTCCTACACTCCTTTCCTCAGCTGCTCTAGTCTCTTCCTGCCCCTCTAGGGGATTCTGGGAGCCTTCCCTCCCAGGACCACCCTGCCTGCTTCCTCATTCTTCTTGTAAGTCCCACACCCTGCACAGGTGTAGCAGGGCAAGGCTAATGGAACAGGGCCTCCTGACCCTGAAAGGGGCAGTACTGGTACCCTTAGCACTGTGAAGCTACTGACATGAGTTGGGGCATCTAGGGGTATCCCATAGCAGTCCTGTCTCATTCAGTGAACACCAGTTTGTACTGTTGAACATGTTATGCATACTACATATACCCAGGAAATAAAGTTTTCACTGAAGCAAAGTGCACTTCAAAGAAGCCCTGATTCAGGCTCCGATTCCTGTAAAGACAAACATGTGTCTAACTCTGTGCATATGAGTAGTCCCATAGGCTTATCTTTACACGTGTGAAGTCAATGTGTAAGGGCTTTGCCAAATCAGGTGCTCCAGAGTAGTATCTAGCCAGATAGTTTTAAATTGTGGAAATTCATCTTCTTTGAAAGGAAGGGGCGGGAAGAAAATTCAAACAAGAAATGACATTAAGAGAAAGTTAAGGTTACACAATTAGACATGCAGAAGCCAGGAAAAGCCAAGAGATAAAGACTGGATTTATTTTTATGAAGTAATGAAATCTACAAAACAGATCAAATTTAAGAAAATCCTTACAGTGCTTTTAAAGTTATGAGCAGTTGAAACTGCCAGATCAAAAATTTTCCTTTGTGTATTTAATCCATACTGAAAGCTAAATCACATTAGACTGTTGGGACTGTGAAGTGCTTTAACTTTGAATCAGAGAACATGAAAGATAGATGGAAACGGTGGTAGAGTTGAAATAATCCAATAAATGTGGGCTCAGTCATATACTACACAGAAACTAAAATCAGACTGCTTAATATTTATAGATCAGCAACCATCTATTGTGACAGTTGGCGTACTTTAGAGAGGGGATAGGGAATTACTGTTTTGCAATCAAGCTCATGAACTCAATCTGCTTCAGTATTTTTAATTAGTGTTATTTCCTTTCCTTTCCATCCCTTACAAAAGTTTTTTTTTTAATTCAATAGTTAACAGACCTGAACAATTTATTCTTAGACATCTCAGCTATTGGACCCTCCATTAAATGTCATGTAATTTATTTCTGAAGGTTAACTATTATATGGTTTAACCAAAACATCCTCCTTCATTAAAGAATAACCAGAAAAAGAGGTACAACCTCTCAATAAGAAGAGAATTCAAAGACAGCAACATTTTCTTTCATGTTAGATTTATTTTTTATAGATAAAATATTGCAAAATATAATGCAGACCATGGGGTTTGCGGGTGAAGACAGGATGGGGAGGGGGGAAGTTTGGGAAAACATGTTATATAGTTGCTATTACTATCCACGGGAAATCATTATAGATTACCTACCTGTTAACATTAAAATTTAAACAACAAAACCCACAATATCTGAACAAAAAAATGAAGACGTTTGTCTTGCTCCGTAGCTGAAGAGGCTATGAAGAAAGAGAGAGAGAGAGAGAAATAATTTATGGTAATTCCACTTTCTCTTCTATTTCACTTTTATATTTTTTGTGAAATCCAGTTTCCTTCACAAACTCTGCCAGAGGAGATCTCATTACAAACAGAAGGCAGAGCAGATCCAGGACATAGTGCAGAAGGATCTTGCACAGCCCTATAACTTTCATTTGTCTTTTATTTTTTTGTCAAAAAAATTTAGTCTGTCCTTTGCCTCTTTGTCATTTCCTTGGCAGCTTACATCAGTTTCAATTTATTTCACAGCTTTTTCTTGGTTGTACATTATATTTTGGGTTCTGCAATTAGTTTTATACTGTACTCTACAGTAGCCAATGGGGAAATTCCAAAAGGTTTGGTTTGAATAATATCCAAAAATTCAAATACATTTCTAAACTGAGCCAAATCTCTGGAAATACAGCTGAAAATCTTAGGAGAACAGGCTAGCTTGTGAGCTTACTTATACTCTCTGATTCTAACTGATCCAAAAAGTAAATAGAGAGAGAATAGCATGTTGACCTATATGCTTCAGTATTGGGTGCCTCATATGAGGCAACTTAACATGATCTGATTTTCAGTCTTTTCAGCATTTTCTGAAAATCAGGCCCTTTTATGACATTTCAGGTTCGACACTCAACAGATAAGGCACTCAAAAATTGCTAGTCACTTTTGAAAGTTCACCCCATTATATCTACTATAATATGTAGTTGAGAAAATTGAAGGACGTGCAAGAAAGAAAGAGGGAAAAGATAGTGGAGAACTGCCTAACTTGGGAGAAGAAATTTGTATTTTAAAAGAAATTCTTTCTATAACAATAGTTCTTTTCATACTATAGTAGCCCTTCTCCTATTTAGCATCATTGCTAGATTTTCAATTCAGCAGGGCAGGATCCATGTCTTAATCTATAGCTTGCAAATCACCTGTACAGGCAATTGAACTGCTCATAATGGCAGAAGCTACATAAATTGTATGTATATTTTATGTTGCTCAGAAGCAGGACGAACCATTTCAACGAATTAGTGTGGGAGAGGTGGCAGAAGTCATGTGTATCAACTAGATACTTGGTTACCCAGCCTTCTTTCAAATCTTTAAGATGCAGTCTTCTTGCTATATTCATGCACAGCAACTCTAACTCAAAGTGGTACTGGTGGGAAATTCACAGAATAATCCAAACCGTGACAATTGTGGACAGAGTGACTATTCCCTCTCCCCTTCCCTTTTCAAGGAGACCTACTGCATGTAGGCAGCCCTCTCTCCTTCCATTTTTGATTTTTGCAGCCAATGTCATTCCGGGAAATACCCCCATATACTGGTGAAGAGTTTGAATTTGGCCAGTGCATAGTGGTATGGCATACTTACATGTTATAGTTATGAGAGACACCTTGAAAATGTGAATTTAGTATAACTGATACAGCAATGCCTGTCTGCATCTACAGAGAGCCTGAAACAATAATTCTGAGGGATCTGATTGGGCCATTCATTTCAATGGATGTTAGCTCAGATGCCAGCTTATTTTAAATGTCAACTATTTCACTACTGACCATGAAAGAAAAGAAAGGAAGTACCATATTAGAAGATCTACACTGTACACTGTGAGTGACAGCTCATTTTGGCACCACAAGATTTAGAATAATATTACCAATTACTTATTTTTTTCCCCAGTGAAGAAAGAGCCAAGGTCAAGGAACTCAGCAAGGTATCTGAGCCCCCGTGAGAGGCAGGCAAGTCCAAGAATCCCAGTGTTGGGTCGCCCTCAAAGTTATATAAGTATGATAGAATTATAATTATGTAGTAGTAGAAATAAAGATAGACAAAAGAGTATATAGGTATTGTAAAAAGGTATGAACATCAGTTCCATGCTGTTGAATGTCACTCTGTAACAAATGCAAGGCCAAAGTGCTAATTATTTCAGGCCAGTACAGGACAAAGAGTCTGTGCTGGAAAGTGATAAGAACTTTGAGGAAACAATGCTGTTCTTTAAAACAACACCCTGATGATCTTCCCCTGCTGGGGCCCCTTGTCATGCCTATGTAAATTTTGGTATCCAAAGAGGGAAAAATAGGTAGTGGGATAAAACTTGTTAAATGAATCAAGAGTCATAGATTGTGTTGTTTAGTAAAAGAATGAATGATGAGTGCATGGAATTGAGAGCCTGAAGCAGGGAAATAATTGGTTAGTAAATGATGCCAGCCTAATCCTAAGAATTTCAACCTTGATATCGATGGGCCGAAGAATATGCAACGTGGAGATAACTGGATGACCCCCGGAGGGCGAACCCAGAATCCACCCAAAACGCATCAAGGAAGAACAAGAAGGTAACACCTAGCCATCATAGAGCTGTCATGGATGTACCACCTGCTGATTTAGCTGATTGATGGTCATCTCAATTGTAAATTCAGTATGATGAAGCAACTTCCATAGACTTGTATTGAACCAGAGACCTATAAAAACTGAGTCCAGGGACTGTGTTCTTTGAGTCTGGTTCTACGACCACCCTCCAGGAGCATCGGATGCGCATCTGACAACGACTCGGCTCCACTCTCATGTCTAGGCCACTTGGCCAGTGACTTGGCACGAGCAACATTTAGGCTGGTAACTATAACAACCTTTATGTAGAACCTCTGTGTGAATGTCTGTGTCTGTGAATGGATCTATATAGAAATTGCATATAGGAATATTTTGTTGTATTTACAATAAACGTGGCAATTTGCCTTGTCCCTCTTACAAGATCCTGTTGGTATAATTTTTATTAGTGTAACACCAGCAGAGACCAGAGATCATGTATAATCTCTACTGAGAGCTGGGTCTCATTTTGTTGTCTCAAGTGGTTGGAGCTAATGTTGTGGGTGGAGATTAGAAAGGTACCACTACCTTTTGTTTCCCCAGTTCAGGGGATAATCAATACAGTCAAATATCCCGCATTCATGAAGTTATCTCCACAGATTTTAGGATGAATTAGGTGAGACTTAAAGGGAAAAAAAAAACATTTGCAAAGGTTAATACAAGGCTTCATGCTAGCAAAGCAGAACAAGTGAAAAGAGACAGTTTTGGAGATCAGCGGTTTGAGTGCACCAAAGGCCTGAAATCGACTTAGGCACATTGCTTGTAAGATTAAAAAAAATACTTATGAACAAAGGAAAATAATGAAACAAGAATATTACAACTTCCCAAAGGACTGAAGACACTAACTTGTGCCCAAGGCTTTTTTGCTCAAAACTCTCATCACAGAATTCTCTATTTCTCTGTTCAAGATTGTATAAGCAAATGAATTAATATGATGTAGGTTTCCTGGAAGCTGTTGCCTCTTCACCTGAGTCAGTTAATTTCCCATGTCTATATCAGATTGTGAACCATCTGCAAACAAGAAAGAGGACTCACTATGTTTAAAAAACACCCATCCCCACCCCTAATGAATAATATGACCAGCCCTATTCAGGAACGTAAAAAGCTTTGTAGGCAGTTTGTGGTAGACAACACAGGAATATTGTCCAGTCAAATTAAGTTCCTTAAGCTAAAAATAAGCCTTGCAGCTTTGATGTATTCCAACTTCTTCTCATGCAAATCTACTGTACTGTATGAGGCATCAAATGGAAGCTAAAACAGGAGAAATCTTCACAAGGAAGCCAAATTTTAGGCAGAGGGAACTGTATAATAAAGTTAAATATAGACCTATGAAATGAAAACATTACCTTTAAATTTTAATCCTGAAGTGCTGAGTGAAGGGTTCATGTTTGGTTATTCTACCTGGAAACAGTCAGAGCACACTCTGGCTGTTTTGTAGAGGCAATGCACACATTGCTTCTATCCAAGGACAAGGACTAGATATGAACCGTGAAAAGTTGATTATGAGACGGTGACTGTGGGAAGCTTTCTTAGCCTGGGCTCAAGGCCTGAGAACCAGGATTGTAGTAGATAAAAGTTGGTATTAATCAACGTCATGCATTCCTTTGTTGTATCCTTTTGCAGTAGCAGTATGTAATGCATAGGGAGGAGAAATATAATAAAAGGAGAAGGTTGAAAGCTGGGGGGGCAACAGCCCATTTCAGCTGACCAGCCTGCTTGCTTGGATAAAGCTGTGTTTTGTCTCATCATTGAACCGCCACAACTGGCGCCCAACGTGGGGCCCTCAGCACTCACCTCGCCCGGCAAGGGTTTCAGACACGTCACTCATCCGCTTCGTGGATCCCGGTGAGTAATTTTCGTTGTGGTAAGTATGGGAAGCTCCCTCTCTGCTTTGCAAGTGCAACACCGCAATGAGCTACAGTATTTGCTGCGTAAGGCTCAGCATGACTGCCCTGCTCGAGCACTCACTCTCCTGCTACAGGAGGTACGTGCCCAGTGCCCATGGTACCCTGAAGCAGGAACCCTTAAGCTAGCAGACTGGGAGCGATTGGGCCAGACATTGCACGAACAGCCTTGGGCACCCGTGCAGGCTTTACATGCCTGGCACCTCTGTCGCGACGCAATACTGCGTGTCACCTCGGACAGACCCTCTCACGCGACGCTGGTAATTTCGCCACGCCCGTCGGCTCCTGCAGCTCTCCCCCCTCCTACCGATGCAACACAGTGTGTCGCCTCGGAAAGACCCTCTCCCGCGCCAACAGAGGGGCTGCTGATTTCGCCACCCCCCTCTGCTCCTGCAGTTATCCCTCTCCCTGCTTTGCCCCCAGTGCCTTTATTACCACCGCCTCCCTTGCCTTCCCCACCGGAGCCGGTGGGTGATCGCCCTCCGCCCGTGGGGCCCCATGCTCCGGGGCCCCCCGGGGAGTCGTCTGCATCTGCTCAGAGGCTTTCGCTGGTGCAGCAAATGGTTCACGCAGTGAACACTCGCTCAGATCTTACAGCAGAGGAGCTGGCTGAACTGGTCTCGGTTTGTCCGGTGACCTGGCAGAATGATGACCAGGGTCACCCGGTTGGAACCTGGGTCAGTTTGCCCTATTCGGTGATTAGAGAGGTAAAGAAAGCTATTCGCGAGTTCGGCCTGACTAGCACCTTTGTGCGTGGTCTCATTGAAGGGATAGGTACTGGATACTCCCTAATCCCTGAAGATTGGAAGGCGCTGTTGCGCATGATGTTAACACCTAGTCAGTATGTTATTTGGGTTAGTGAGTATCGGCAGATGGCGGAACGCCAGGCCCAGCTTCTTAGAGAGCAAGGTGTCATTTTTGACCATTTGGCAGGGGAGGGACAGTTTGCTACTGTTGAGATGCAGTCTCAACTCCCTCAGGCCCTCTTCCCCATTATTTCCACCTGTGCCCAGCATGCTTTCTGGAAGGTCCCAGATTCAGGCAAGCCTACTAAAAGCTTTGTCAGTATCCGTCAGGGTGCATCAGAGTCCTTTCTGGATTTTACCAACAGATTGCAGGAGGCTATCCTCCGACAGGTGGATAACCCTGAGGCAGCTCAGGAAATCCTGTTAAAACTGGCGGTTGAAAATGCAAATGAGGATTGCCGCCGTGCTCTCCAGACGGCGCAAGCCTCTGGCATTTTAGAGCTCTCAGACATGCTACGGGCGTGCCAGAACATCGGCACACAAGCCCATAAAGCTGGAGTTCTGGCTGCCACCCTGAGAAAAACCGGGAAGGAGGGGAAACGTTGTTACCGCTGTGGTAAGGAGGGTCACTTTCAGCGGGAGTGCCGCTCATCAAAGGCACCCACCCGACCCTCAAAGAAGTGCCCCAAGTGTCAGAAGGGCTATCACTGGGCTAATCAGTGTCATAGCGGGTCGGGAAACCGCGCGACGGGTCCCCCCCGAACCCAGGGCCAAACGGGGGTGTTTCCCACTCAGACAACCGTTCCTCTGCCTTAAAATCCATAGACTCTATGAGGGCGGCGACTGCTGGAAGTGCAGGGCTTGATTTGATCATGCAGGAGGACACTGATTTTCGGCTGCCAGGGGAAGTCTGCGCCATACCTACCCAGATGACGGGACTTCTCCCTGCCGGCTTTGTGGGTCTCGTTCTCCCTCGCTCACATGCTGGGAAACAGGGCTTTTTTGTCATCCCCGGGGTCATTGATGCTGATTACACCGGCATTATTAAGGTTCAGGTGTGGACTCATCTCCCACAGTCGCTCCCACGTGGACGGTCAATTGCACGATTGATTTTAGTCCCCTATCAGGTGCCAGCCGCAGAGGATCGAACCCGGGGCAGAGGTGGCTTTGGATCAACGCTGTCTCACTCGCCGTCTCACAGCACGTCCTCTCCACTTGTTGCTCTAACAATGTCAGTCCGCCCCTCAAAACCTCAGTTAACACTTCTCTTAAATGATGTTCCTTTTACAGGGCTGGTGGACACTGGAGCTGACGTTACGGTGATTCGTGATCCGGAGTGGCCAGTTAGTTGGCCTACGGTTCCTTCTAAAGAGTTGTGGGGGATCGGGGGTAGTAAACCCGGGCGACAGAGTTTGTCTTGGGTCACAGTCTCTAAACCGGGAGGCCATACCCTTGCTACTATTCGCCCTTTTGTGCTCCCTGTCCACCTCAATATTTGGGGCCGTGATTTACTTACAAAGCTGGACACCACCCTCGATATTAATATCTGATGGCCCAAAACCCTCCCTCACCCACATTGCCCTCCGCATTACCCTTGGAATGGCAATCCTTAGAGCCCGTATGGATTGACCAGTGGCCCCTCCCTCTAGAAAAGCTGAAAGCGCTTCATTCGCTTGTGCAGCAGCATTTGCAAGCACAGCGCTTGGAGAGCTCTACTAGTCCCTGGAACACCCCGGTGTTCGTTATTAAGAAAAAATCTGGTGCGTGGCGGCTGTTACATGATTTAAGGGAAATAAATAAACGCATCCAACCTATGGGCCCCTTGCAGTTTGGCTTACCAAATCCAAATTTAATTCCTCAAACCGATCAGCTCTGTGTGTTAGATTTAAAAGATTGTTTTTTCACCATCCCCCTTTGCCCACAAGATCGCGAAAAATTCGCGTTTACGGTGCCACAATATAATAATCAACAACCCTCTCAAAGATATCAGTGGAAGGTCTTGCCCCAGGGAATGCAAAATAGTCCAACCTTGTGTCAGCTCTTTGTGGATCGGGCCCTCGCCCCGTTTCGTGCCCGGTACCCTATGCTAAAGGTCTACCATTATATGGATGACATTTTGCTTAGTGGTCCCCAGGTCACGGAACAACAGATTGAATCTTTGTCTCAGATTCTCGGCCAAAATGGCCTGTTAGTGGCACCAGAAAAAATCCAACGCTCTTATCCCTACCACTACCTCGGATATAAGGTTTTACAAACCTATGCTGCTCCGGTTCGTCCGGCATTCATTCTACCTCAACCCCTAACCCTTGTTAAATTACAACAGATTTTGGGTCATTTAAATTGGATTCGGCCCTATTTTCGTCTCCCCACCTCAATGCTGCAGCTGTTGTTCGAGCTCCTACGTGGAGCCCGGGCACCGGGTGCAGTTATTGCCATCACTGAAGAGCACATTACCTGCATTCGACAAATTAATGCAGCATTGAGTCAGCAGTTTGTGGACAGACTCCCTGAGGTCCGTCCCCTACGGTTGGTTCTTCTTGCCACCCCTCATACGCCCACTGCGGCTCTGTTTGTACCCCGTACGGATACAGCCGTCTCTATCATAGAGTGGCTGTACCTCTCCTCCACTCCTCCTCGGAATATTTATCCATATTTAGATGCCCTGTCCGATCTTGTTCGTAAAGCCCGCCACCGTACACTGCAACTCACTGGCACTGATTTAGTTACTATTGTGCTCCCCTTGTCCCGTAGTGAATTTGATTCCTTGTGCCATACCTCTTTGGCCTGGCAGGTTGCTCTTTGTGATTATGTGGGCGAGATTTCTTATAATCCCCCAAAAGATCCTCGGTTGGTAATTACCCAAAAGGTGCCTCTAGTTGTTCATCGTCTTAGCCGCCCTCAACCCATTGTTTCTGCTGTCACTCTTTTTACTGATGGCTCTCCACATCAAGGTGTAGTCACCTATCAATCAGGTGACCCCCCTCGTTGGCAGTCTCGTTTTACACTGCCTCAGCGTTCCGCGCAGCGTTCAGAACTGGCTGCTGTTATTTTGGCCTTTCAACTTTTTGCTGATTGTCCTTTAATTTAATTGTTGACACCCATTATGTTTATCAAGTCATTGATCATTTACCCCTTGCCTTCATTACCCCTCAGGTTGATGCGGACCTCCTTCGCCTGTTTTTGTCTTTGCAATATCTTATCTCCACTCGTAATTTCCCTTATTTTGTTGCTCATATTCGCAGTCATACCCCTCTGCCTGGGTCACTCACTGAGGGCAATGCGCGCGCTGATCGCGCGTTACATGGTCAGGTAAATTCCCTTTTTTCTGATCCCATTGAAAGCCATGCCTTTTTTCATCAGTCTGCCTCTGTTTTGGCCCGGCAGTTTCACATTCCTGCTGATCATGCACGTTCCAT
The DNA here is from genome assembly GCF_965152275.1 of Natator depressus. Classification (NCBI taxonomy): domain Eukaryota; kingdom Metazoa; phylum Chordata; order Testudines; family Cheloniidae; genus Natator; species Natator depressus. The sequence continues at coordinate 47,873,319 of NC_134244.1, read as the reverse complement.
TGTTCGTTCCTGCCCCCACTGTGCCTCTGCTGCTCCTACTTTTTCTTATGCCGTTAACCCCAGAGGTACCGCAGCGAATCAGCTATGGCAAATGGATGTCACTCATGTGCCACAATTCCACCCCTATTCCTTTTTACATGTTTCTGTTGATACTTATTTGGGGTTTCTGTGGGCAACCCCACAGCGTGGGGAAGCCACTGCCAAAGTTATTCACCATTTGCTAGCCTGTTTTTCTGTTATGGGACGCCCAAGCCAGATTAAAACGGATAATGCCCCAGCCTACTGCTCCACAGCCCTCTCCACTTTTTGTGCCCGATGGGACGTCCATCTTAAACACGGGATCCCTTATAATTCCACGGGCCAAGCCATTGCTGAACGTGCCAATCGCACGCTCAAAACCTTGCTTGATAAACAAATAAAACAAGGGGAGCTGCGTCTCCGAACCTTAGGAGACATTCAACAACAAATGCATATTCTTTTGTTTACTTTAAATAATTTAACGCTGAATGCAGATCAGCAGACCCCCGCGGATCACCATTTTCACAAACCTGAGGTACTGGAAAGACCGCGTGTCTTTTACCGTCAGCTGCCTGATCCGCAATGGCTGGGCCCAGTACCTCTAATCACTTGGGGTCGGGGATATGCTGCTGTGTCTCTCCCTGCAGGACCGTTGTGGGTTCCAGCCCGGTGTGTGCGACCGGCACTGAAATAGCATGGCATGGCACCAGGGGCTGTCGAACCCCATACCAGAGTTTCAGCTGACCTTGGAGGAGACCGCGGCGCCTCCCGGATCGACAACGGCGGGACGGAAATGGAGGAGGCGTAGCGTCCCAAGCCAGCCCGTGACATGGGGAGCAGTAAAAGCATTGATTGCCGCGGCTCAACGAAGACTGGCAGCAGATCAACAGCCAGAGACTCCTGAGACTTTGTTTGTGGTGATTCTTGCCCAAATCACTGCTAATTCTGTGATGATTGTATGCCTTTTGTGCCTGCTATTTCCTGTAGGGGGTGGCTCGGGAGCGCTTCCCCCGTTACGAGCCCGAATGACATATAACATATGGGAAAGATTGGCTTCAATAGCAAATGTTACCCACTTTTGTTTATCTGATTCTGTAGCAGCCGGAGATTTGTTAGGTACATGCCTTATTCCGGTATGTCATCACCCTGAGGAGATAGGGAATAAGACGATGCTCGCTGCTTATGCGTATCTCTCTTCCCAGTACTCTGACATGGCTAATTGGGGCCCGGCCAACTATACTCTGCCTCACACGGCTATATCTCTCCACACACCGTACCCGGCCGGGGCCAACAATGTCACCTGTGCGCGTGTGGTTAACTGCACTAGTACAAAGGTGCCCTTGGGCTGTCGGCAAATTCCTCATCCCCTTTTAAATTGTTCCTACGCTGTAAATGTTTCATACAATTATGGCCATATCATCCTACCATCAGGGTGGTTTTTTACCTGCGGCTCACGCACCTTTAGTTATATTCCTACAAATTTAAGTGATGGCACCCTTTGCTGTCTTAGTAGAATGACGCTTATATTGCCTTTTGCCAGCCAAAGGCACAGTAAAAGAAGTGTACCCCTTTCAGATAATTGTGTTGCAGATGTTGAGCTTTTTAGTCGCGCTGAGTATACTGCTTTAGCGGCCTCCATTGTTGGGGTCCCCGCGCTTGCCACTTATACAGCCAGAACCTTAAATACCCTGGCATGCTTTGCAGCAAAGGCAATTAACACAACATCCCAGGAAATTGCCCTACTTAACACAGAGCAACATGAATTAAGGGATGCAATCTTGGATAACAGAGCAGCCATTGATTTTCTGCTCTTAAAGCATCACATAGGCTGTTCCACGTTTCGGCATATGTGTTGTTTTAATTTAACTGATAATAGTCGTTCCATAGAAACTAGACTGGCCGAATTGGCCAATCTTACGGCACACATACATCAAGATCTGGGGTTTGAGGGCTTTTGGAATTGGCTTACAGGTTGGCTGCCATCTCTAGGCTGGCTGCGACAACTTTTTGGTTATTCTGTGTTTGTGATCATTGGGCTTGTTTTTTGCTGCTGCTGTGTACAATGTTTTCCCTCTTTGCTAAGACTTTGTAGAGATTCGCCCTGGCAGGCTCCCCGAGTTATGTCACTGTCTGTCTGGGAATTAAATACCTTGCAAAAGCAAATTGACGCCTATCATGAGATGGCCGGGTATAATTAAACAAAAAACGGGGGGATGAAGGGTTCATGTTTGGTTATTCTACCTGGAAACAGTCAGAGCACACTCTGGCTGTTTTGTAGAGGCAATGCACACATTGCTTCTATCCAAGGACAAGGACTAGATATGAACCGTGAAAAGTTGATTATGAGACGGTAACTGTGGGAAGCTTTCTTAGCCTGGGCTCAAGGCCTGAGAACCAGGATTGTAGTAGATAAAAGTTGGTATTAATCAACGTCATGCATTCCTTTGTTGTATCCTTTTGCAGTAGCAGTATGTAATGCATAGGGAGGAGAAATATAATAAAAGGAGAAGGTTGAAAGCTGGGGGGGCAACAGCCCATTTCAGCTGACCAGCCTGCTTGCTTGGATAAAGCTGTGTTCTGTCTCATCATTGAACCGCCACAGCTGAGTATCACAATTTTGTGACACAATGCACTAATGTACTTTGCATTAGTGCTAATAGTAGGACTTCCTTACCTGCCATCTTTAAGGATTAAACTCTTTACTTCTGGCAGGAGGAAGCCCCAAGCATTACAGTGCCCTCTCTTTTCCTAATTTGAGCATAAGTATTGAAGATTTTATTCTCCTCAGTATTCTTTTCCTCAATTGTGTGTCCACCCCCATTACATCACATGGTGGGTGCTATCACTGTGCATTATTTGTGGCCAGTAAAGAAAGCAAAATACTTTATTCACATCTAACACCAATATCATTGCATACAAGGGCTGATAGAAAAATGTGGCTTCTTTCCTCTCTTACACAGAGGAATTGTATCACATCATAAAACCATAGAAATGTAGAACTGGAAGGGACCTTAACAGGTCACCTAGTCCGATCCCCTGTACTGAGGTAGGACTAAGTATTATCTAGACCATCCCAGACAGATCAGGACAGATGTTTATATAACCCATTGTAAAAAGCCTCCAGTGACAGAGATTCCACAACCTCCCTAGATAATTTGTTTTAGTGCAGATACTCAGACTGAGGCTTGTGAGCAGCAAGTGGCTCTTTAATGTGTCTCCTGTTTTGCAGCACATGATATTAAAATACTGTGTGATTTAATTATTAACCAATCTAAGTTATTAACCAATCAAGATGCTTTTACTATGTTATTAACCAACTGTAGTTGATAAAACAACAACACTTAGATTCATAGATACTAAGGTCAGAAGGGACCATTATGATCATCTAGTCCGACCTCCTGCACAACGCAGTCCACAGAATCTCACTCACCCACTCCTGCGAAAAACCTCTCACCTATGTCTGAGCTATTGAAGTCCTCAAATCGTGGTTTAAAGACTTCAAGGAGCAGAGAATCCTCCAGCAAGTGACCCGGGCCCCATGCTACAGAGGAAGGCGAAAAACCTCCAGGGCCTCTTCCAATCTGCCCTGGAGGAAAATTCCTTCCCGACCCCAAATATGGTGATCAGCTAAACCCTGAGCATATGGGCAAGATTCACCAGCCAGATACTACAGAAAATTCTTTCCTGGGTAACTCAGATCCCACCCCATCTAACATCCCATCATAGGCCATTAGGCCTATTTACCATGAATATTTAAAGATCAGTTAATTACCAAAATAATGTTATCCCATCATACCATCTCCTCCATAAACTTATCGAGTTTAATCTTAAAGCCAGATAGGTCTTTTGCCCCCACTGCTTCCCTTGGAAGGCTATTCCAAAACTTCACTCCTCTGATGGTTGGAAACCTTAGTCTAATTTCAAGTCTAAAACTTCCCAATGACCAGTTTATATCCATTTGTTCTTGTGTCCACATTGGTACTGAGCTTAAATAATTCCTCTCCCTCTCCGGTATTTATCCCTCTGATATATTTATAGAGAGCAATCATATCTCCCCTCAACCTTCTTTTATTTAGGCTAAACAAGCCAAGCTCCTTGAGTCTCCTTTCATAAGACAAGTTTTCCATTCCTCAGCTCATCCTAGTAGCCCTTCTCTGTAGCTGTTCCAGTTTGAGTTCATCCTTCTTAAACATGGGAGACCAGAACTGCACACAGTATTCCAGGTGAGGTCTCACCAGTGCCTTGTATAACGGTACTAAAACCTCCTGATCTCTCCTGGAAATACCTCGCCTGATGCATCCCAAGACCGCATTAGCTTTTTTCACGGCCATATCACATTGGCAGCTCATAGTCATCCTATGATCAACCAATACTCCAAGGTCCTTCTCCTCCTCCATTACTTCTAATTGATGCGTCATTTTGCTGTGAGAATCAAATTTATAACTAAGTATTTCCCCGTCATACCGTTTAAATATGAATATATAGTACTATAGTAAGTGAAACAATGAATTCATACTACTGTGGCTCTTTTGAGTAATGCTGATCACTAATTTGGCTCCTGAACCACTGAGGTCTGAGAATCACTGTTCTAATGCTTAACTACCTTTACAGTTAGCAAGTTTTCCCTAATGTCTAACCTAAATCTCCCTTTCTGCAATTTAAGCCCATTACTTCTTGTCCTATCCTCAGTAGATAAGGAGAACAATTTATCACCCTCCTCTTTATAACTACCTTTCACATACTTGAAGAATGTTATCAGACCCCCCTCAAGTCTTCTCTTCTCCAGACTCAATCTTTCCTCTTAGGTCCTGTTTACTAGGCCTTTAATCATTTGTGTTGCTCTTCTCTGGACTTTCTCCAATTTGTTCACATCTTTCCCAAAGTGTGGTGTCCAGAACTGGACACAATATTCCAGTGCTGAATAGAGTGGAAGAATTACTTCTTGTGTCTTACATGCAACACTCCTGCTGATACATCACAGAATGATGTTTGCTTTTTCTCCCAACAGTATTACATTATTGACTCATTTAGTTTGTGATTCACTGTAACCCCTGGAGACTAGGTGGGTGAGGTAATATCTTTTATTGGACCAATTTCTGCTGGTGAAAGAGACAAGCTTTCAAGTCACATCGAGCTCTTCTTCGGGCCCAGGAAAGGTACAAAGAGGGTGACAGTTAAATACAACCTGAAACAAAATGTTTAGCATGAGTAGTTGACACATATTCTAAGGACCATTCAAGGTGAAGTGGCCCGTTAGCACCCAGTCATAGGACAAAAAAAGGCAGTTAGTGGGTTACCGATTCTTGTAATAATAAAGACATTGAATTTATGACTTAAGACCATGATTTTTAGTGTCTAGCAAAGTTATGAATTTAAGCTTCCAGGCTTAACTTTTGAAGGTGTTAGGCAGATTTCCTTTGAGGATGAGGACTAAGAGGTCAGAGAGGGAGTGATTGTTTTGTGAAAAGTGTTCACCCACAGGGGACATGGTGTTTTTGTCGTATCATTTTTCTGTGTGAGTTCATTCAAGAGCCTAGTGATTTCACCCACATAGTTGTTACTGTGGCATTTAGTGCACTGGATGAGGTACACCACATATTGTGACAGGCATGTGATGGACCTTGACTGGTGTGCTGTGGGCGGGGGGTGTTGATCATAGTAGCAGTGGAAATATGTTGGCAGGTTTTGCATCTCTTCTTATGGCAGGTCTGGTGCTGTTTTGAGTGGGTGGGTCCTGGTTTGTGAGGAACTTGCTTTTGTTGATGAGCTTAGAGAGGCTGGGGAGTTGTTTGAAAGCCAAAAGAAGGGGTCTGGGAAAGATTTATTCCTGGATGTGATCCCATTGAGTATGTGTTGTAATCGTTTAATGAAATCCCATATGGGTTCCAGTGGGGGGTGATAGGTGACAACTAGGAATGTGTGGTCCAATGGATTGTTTTTCTATATTGAAGCAGGTTTTCTTGGGGTATTTGGGTGGCCAATTCCATGATGTGATCTACTTCTGTGCTGGAGTGTCCTTGTTCAGTGAAGGCATTTTTGAGTGTGTACCGCAGACTTTCTCTCTGGAGCATATTTTATGGTATCTGTGGGCCTGGCGGTAGATAACAGATTTCTTAGTGTCTTTGGATTGGTTACTTGATCTGTAAAGGTAAGAGTGGTGGTCCACTGGTTACTTATGTATAGTTGACTGTAGGGTTCCATTGTTGAAACTGATCACGGCATTCAGGAAGTTGATCCTGGTCTGGGAGTGTTCTAAAGAGTGTTTGATGGATGGGTGATGGTTGAAGTTGTGGTGGAAATCTATAACGGACATTAGGTCATCTGTCCAGGGGATGAAAAAATAATCAAGTGTATCTGAGATATATCATTGGTTTTGTGGTACATTTGTCCAAGGTGGCCCATGAAGAGGTTGGCTTATTGGGAAGCCATCCTACTACCCATAGCTATTCCCATAGTTTCAGCAAGTTATTTGCTGTTGAATGTAAAATTGTTATGGGTGAGGATGAAATGGATAAGTTAGGACAAATGACCTAAAGTCCCTCATAGATTTTCACCACATCTTCAACCACCACCACCCATCCATCAAACTTTCCCTAGAACTCAAAGGGAACATTCACAATGCTTTCAGAAGATAAGTTTGGAAGCTTACATTCATAACTTTGCTAGATACTAAAAATCATGGTTTTAATAAAGACATTGGATTTATGTCATATTATGAGAATCTGTAACCCACTAACTCCCCTTTTTTTGTCTGATGACTGCAAGAGTGTTATCAGGCCACTTCACCTTGAATGGTCCCTTAGAGTATGTGTTAATTACTTATGCTAAACATTCTATTCCACCTTAGCTGTGACCCTCTGAGTATCTTTCCCAGACCTGAAGAAGAGCTCTGTGCAAGCTCGAAAGCTTGTCTTTGCCACCAACAGAAGTTGGTCCAATAAAAAATATTACCTCATCCAACTTGTGTCTCTAATATCCTGGGACCAACACAGCTACCACAATACTTTTTCCTAGACTGTCATTTCCCATTTCATATGTGTACAATTGATTATTCCACCCTAAGTGTAGTACTTTGCATTCGTCCTTCTTGAATTTCATCCTGTTGATTTCAGATAATTTCTCCAGCCTTTCAAGATCTTTTTGAATTCTAATCCTGTTCTCTAAAGCACTTGCAACTCCTCACAGGTTGGTATCATCCACAAACTGTAAAAGTATACTCTCTATGGCATTATCATTTATGAAGATATTGAATAGAACCAGACCCAAGACAAATCCCTGCAGGACCCCACTCGACATGCCCTTCAAACTTGATGGTGAACCTTTGATAACTACTCTGAGTGTAGTTTTCCAGCCAGTTGTGCATGCACCTTATAGTAGATTCATCTATGCTATATTTCCCTAGTTGATTTATGAGAAGGTCACGTGAGACAGTATCAAAAGCCTTATTAAAGGCAAGATATATTACCTCTACTGCTTCCGCCCATCCACAAGATTTGTTACCCTGGCAAAGAAGGATATTAGATTGTTTTGAAATGATTTGTTCTTCACAAATCCATGTTGACTATTACTTACCCCTTATTGTATCTTCTAGGTGCTTACAATTTGATTGATTGATTATTTGCTCCATTGTCTTTCCAGGAGCCAAAGTTGAGGTGACTAGTCTATAATTTCCTGGGATGTCCTTATTCTCCATTTTATAGATAGGTACTATATTTGCCCTTTTCCAGTACTCTGGGATCTCTCCTGTCCTCCACAAGTTATCAAAGATAAACACTAATGACTCAGAGAGCTCATGAGCCAGTTCCTTAACTATTCTAGGATTTATTTCATCAGATATATCAGATATATGACAATTTAAGACATCTAACTTATCTAAGAATTCTTAACTTGTTCTTTCCCTATTTTAGACTCAGACCCTACACCATTTACACTGAAGTTCATTATGTTAGTCATCTGATCACTGCTAACCTTTTTGGTGGAAAAAAAAAGGTCATTTAAAACTTCAGCCTTTGCTGCATTTTCTGTTGTTGGCTTTCCCTTCTCATTGAATAATGGGGCTATCCTGTCCTTGGTCTTCTTCTTGCTCCTAATATATTTGTAAAATGTTTTCTTGTTACTCTTTATGTCCCTAGCTAATTTAATCTGGTTTTGTGCCTCAGCCTTTCTAATTTTGTTTCCATATGCTTGTGGGGTTTTTTATATTCATACTTTCTAATTTGATGCAGTTCCCACTTTTCATATGACTCTTTTCTGAGTTTCAGATCATTGAAGATCTCCTGGTTAAATCAGGGTCTCTTACCATACTTCATATCTTTCTTATGCTTTGCTCTTTTGCCTGTAATGTCTCTTTAAAAACTGCAGTCAAGTTTCCTTCCCCACTCTGAACTCTAGGGTACAGATGTGGGGACCTGCATGAAAGACCCCCTAAGCTTATTCTTACCAGTTTAGGTTAAAAACTTCCTCAAGGTACAAACTTTGCCTTGTCCTTGAACCCTATGCTGCCACCAGCAAGCATGTTAAACAAAGAACAGGGAAAGAGCCCACTTGGAGACGTCTTCCCCCCCAAAATATCCCCCAAACCCTACACCCCCTTTCCTGGGGAAGGCTTGATAAAAATCCTTACCAATTTGCGTAGGTGAACACAGACCCAAACCCTTGGATCTTAAGAACAATGAAAAAGCAATCAGGTTCTTAAAAGAAGAATTTTAATTGAAGAAAAAGGAAAAGAATCACCTCTGTAAAATCAGGATGGTAAATACCTTACAGGGTAAAGAGATTCAAAACATAGAGAATCCCTCTAGGCAAAACCTTAAGTTACAAAAAGACACAAAAACAGGAATATACATTCAATTCAGCACAGCTTATTTACCAGCCATTTAAACAAAAGGAAATCTAACGCATTTCTAGCTAGACTACTTACTAACAAGTTCTAATACTCCACTCCTGTTCTGTTCCCGGCGAAAGCATCACACAGACAGACAGACCCTTTGTTCCCCCTCCAGCTTTGAAAGTATCTTGTCTCCTCATTGGTCATTTTGGTCAGGTGCCAGCAAGGTTATCTTAGCTTCTTAACCCTTTACAGGTGAAGGCATTTTGCCTCTGGCCAGGAGGGATTTTATAGTTCTGTATACAGAAAGGTGGTTACCCTTCCCTTTATATTTATGACAACTGCCAACTGTCTAAATTTTTTTCCCCTTAGACTTGCTTCCCATGAGATCCTACCCACCAATTGTCTGAGTTTGCTGAAGTCTGCCTTCTTGAAGTCCATTGTTTTTATTCTGCTGTTTTCCCTCCTACTATTCCTTAGAATCATGAACTTTCATTTCATGATCACTTTAATCCAAGCTGCCTTCCACCTTCATATTCTCAACCATTTCCTCCTTATTTGTTAGAATCAAATTTAGAACAGCCTTGTGCCTAGTTGCTTTCTCTACATTCTGTAATCAAAAGTTGTCTCTAATGCATTCCAAGAACTTGTTGGATAATCTGTAACCTGCTGTATTATTTTCTCAGTAGATGTTAGTTGGTCTAAGTCCCTCATCAGCAGGTTGTCCTGTGCTTTGGATGATTTCATAGATTCATAGATATTAAGGTCAGAAGGGACCATTATGATCATCTAGTCTGACCTCCTGCACAACGCAGGCCACAGAATCTCACCCACCCACTCCTGGGAAAAACCTCTCACCTATGTCTGAGCTATTGAAGTCCTCAAATCATGGTTTAAAGACTTCAAGAAGCAGAGAATCCTCCAGCAAGTGACACGTGCCCCATGCTCTTCTTCCTGGTTAGGTGGTCTATAGTAGAACCCTGCCATGACATCACCCTTGTTTTTACCCCTTTTATTCTTACCCAGAGACTATCAACAGGTCTGCCTCCCACTTCTGTCTCAACCTCAGTGCAAATGTATACATCTTTGATATATACAAGCCAATAGCTCCTCCCTTTTTCTCCTGCCTGTCTCTCCTGAACAAGTTGTACCTTTCTATATCAATATCTCTCTGATCCTCCAGCTCCATGGTAGGGGCCAAGGCAATGAGAACATCACCTGTATCCCCAACTGCTTTCACCATCATTCCCAGGGCCCTCAAGTTACATCTTATCTGCTCAGGGTCGTATCATTGCAGTATCATTCATGCCCACAAAGATGAGCAGCATGGGATAGTAGTCTGAGGGCTGGATGATCTTCTTGAATACATCCTACTCTATATTATCATAATTCACTGTTTGCATTATCACAGCACTTTGGATTCTAGTCATGGACCAGAACACTGTAATGCTAGGTGCTGTACAAAGGAGCTCAGAGTCTATTATAGTTTGTTCATGAACAGTTAATGGGAAGCAACTGATATTCAAAATTCGGAGAGGTCTGAAGGAAGTCACAGGTCACAATTCTGTTCCCTGACTGGATGAACAGAACTCTAGAAACTTAAATACACTTGGTGTGACTATTTGGTAATATTTGTTGAAAAATCCCCTTTGGTGGACGTTCTTGGCAGGAAAATCTGCTAGAAAGATTGCCAAAAGCCAGTTCGAAAGGGACAGGAATACAACCAAAGAACATTTGCTTAAAAATTCCTAATGACAGATTACATAGTGATTGTGTTGTGATGGTTTATGGATGGTTGAGCTGTTACTTTAGTACTAGCTCCTGGAGTGGCCTAAGCTTCCTGCAAGCTCAAGGGAGGTGCCACCTTGCTTCATTTAACAATAGCAAAACACTCACCTACTTCTGACTGTAACAAAGCTTCCATCCTCAGCCCCTCTTTCCCTCTTCTTTTGTCTTCTCTCTCTCTCTCTGTTTTTTTATCTGTCCTGCCATTTGTTAATTTTCCCAACCAATATCACAGCTTTGGAAATAAGCTGAACATGTTTTGGTTTCAACCTTGCTAATATTTCTACCATTTAAGAAAATGTGTAAGAAACATCTGGTTGTGTAACTTGAATTGTCCCATATCCTTAAGATCATAAACATAGAAGGGTTTTTATATCATGGGGTAGTTATTAAAAACCTAAGCTTTGGACCATAAAGAGGACCCTATATTAGGAACCAGCATCAAAACAACACCCATGAACCATGGCACTTCACTCATCATCTAATCTCTTTCTTTAATCCAGCTCAGCATTTATTCTATGCAAGAACAGTTCATTGTAAAGTAAAAGCTGTTTCTAAATACACTATCAGAAATAATACGAAGTACATTAAAAGTTTCTTATATAAATTTTTCCTTCTATTACTTAACATCAGGCCTTTTCTTTTATAAATTTAAGACAAATAGCTATTACAATACTTTCAATATTTGCTGATAAAAAATAAATGTAAAAAATCCAAAGTGCCTGAACTTGTGTCAAAAGATGTTAGTGTAACCTTTATGACAGAGCTACAAAAGTAAAGAAAGAAAATTCTATCTCAACCATCATGTGCTTCTGCACTATGAAATGCATAATAAGTTTCCAGGTCTTCTAGAAAGAAAGACCTAAGTTCTAAACTGACCCCCTTTGTGCTGAAATCCAAACTCCCCAGATCCTCCTGAGGCTGTCTGGAGAATGAAATAGCCCTCTAAATTGTGTCATCTATAGCCATCCTGTAGGCCTAGGATCATCCCACACGCCATGTTCTCCAGACCCATCTACTGCTATCCTTCCTTTACTGCACCTACATCAGGGGAATCCTGAGGTACAAGAAGGAGCTAGAAGGGGATCTGAAATCTAATTTCAATAACAATTTATATTATGAAATTATATGACTAAACAAATATATAATCCTATGGATTTCTGATGTAATATATTTACAGTTATGTTTTCTAAGTCTTTAAAAATAGACCCAGATTCGCAGCTGTACCAAATAAACACTAGGCACAGCTTGAAGGGAGACAAAGAAGCCAGCATAGTTTAGAGCAGCCTGCTAGCTGGCTATGGGCACAGGGTCCTGGACACAAGTTGGGAATTGCTGAAGTGGAGGAGCATTACAGCTTACACCCCTTACATCAGAGCACACAGAAGAACAGCAAAAAGCCAGTTTTATGCCACTGCTGGAGAATTCTCCCACACTATAAAAATCCCTAACCTTAAACTTCCAGGTTTAAATCTGCTTAATGCTGTGGAGCCTGGCACACATCAGACATAACAGAGATCCAAGATTCTGCTGATGCAGAAAGCTATTCAACATGTATCTTAGGGTATGTCTACACTATCCGCAGGATCGGCAGGCAGCGATCGATCCAGCGGGGATTGATTTATCGCGTCTAGTCTAGATGCGATAAATTGACCCCCCCACCCACCCCCCCGTGCACTCTCCCATCGACTCCTGTACTCCAGCTTGGCAAGAGGCATAGGCAGAGTCGACGAGGGAGCAGCAGCAGTTGACTTACTGTAGTGGAGACACCGCGGTGAGTCGATCTAAGTACGTTGACTTCAGCTACATTATTCACATAGCTGAAATTGCTTAACTTAGATTGATTCTCCCACCCCCCACAGTGTAGACCAGGCCTTAGTAGGAGGCAAATGAGCTCTTTAAACAAAAGCATTTGATTTTGTTTGCAATTAACTGGCATTATATAGAAAAAAGTTTACTCCATTATCAGAAGTTTTCAAACTGCTTCCCTATTGCCCACAGTAGCTTTTGACAAGACTATTGTTACCCAGCAAGGACAAAACAAGAGAGAGATTTAATTCAGCAAAGAAAATACTCTGTCTCCTTTAACCTTGGTTTGTCTGGAAAAAAAACCAATAAGGAATTAGGGAAGATCTTGTCTCATTTGCATAGAATTTGTTCAGATTTTTGCTGGGATGATTCATATAATAGGAATGTTAAAATAACTGATAATAACCTATTTAGGAAGGACTGAGTAGGCAAGAGGGGAAGGGGAGTGGTACTCTCTGCCAAAAATGGCATTACCTGTTTCTGAGTCACCGACAACTTGGAAGAAAATTATCTTGAATGTTTATGATTCAGTGGCCTAGCAGATAAAGCACAAGATGGGTGGCGTCTGCTACAGACCACCAAATCACACCAGGGAACAAGAGGACTGGCTTCTTAAGCACCTATTTATAATGTGTAGGGGAAAAACAGCATCATCTTGGGGAATTGCAGTTTGAGTAACATATGCTGAAGGTCTTTTTTTTAGAAATAGGTTCATATTGTTTATATTAGCAATAATTTTGAATAGGATATAAATTCCTTAGTAAGAGAAATAGGATCTGTCTCTGTAAGACTAGGTGGGGGATGGTGAGTGAGCTCTTGCAGGGCTGGAGTATTCAATGGGTGTGCTGGTGCTGCAAGATGAGGCTGGCCTGTAGTGAGTCACTGGGAATGTCCTGCAAGAAGCTCCTATAGAATAAATTTTGGATTCCAAGAGAAAACAAAGTTCTCCTTAAAAAGCGGAGTCTTGTGATTAAGATGTAACACAGCCTCAGAATTTCTTATTATAGATGAAAATTTACTACCTCAAAAAATGTTGCATTGATCATGTGGGAATTCTATATTAATCATCATCTTGACAGAGAAAGAGGACTTCATCACAGAACTAAATAATAGTGGTAGTTTAGGTACATCCATTTAATGTGTGCCATGTTAATTTTGTACTGTTCTAGTTTTGTAATCAAAATGTTATGTGCTATCAAGTCAAATGACTTACAGAATTTTCAGTATATTACATCTACAATATTAGTTTTATCAGCCAAACTGGTAATCTCATCATAAAAAGATATCAGGTTAGTCTGACAAGGTCTATCTCCCATACACCCATGTAGACTGGCATTAATTGATTATTACCTTCCTTCAATTCTTTACTAATTGAGTCCCATATCAGCCCCTCCATTATCTTGACCAGGATAGATGTATATGGTTTACCCTTTTAAAATAATGGCATTACCTTAACTTTGTTCCATTCTACTGGAACTTCTCTGGTGTTACAAGACTTATTGAAAGTCAACGTTAATGTCCCAGGGAGCTCCTCAGCCAGTTCTTTAACACTTATGGATATAAGTTATTTGGACAAGCTGGTTTAAAAAATGTCTAGCTTCAGGAGCTGCTGTGTAACATCCTTCTGAGAAACTAGTGGAATGGATAGAGTGTTACCATATGATATAACTACGTCATCTGTTTTTCCCCAAATACATAACAGAAATATTCATTGCACACTTTTGCTTTTTCTGCATTATTCTTAGTAATTTTATTTCCATCTAGTAATGGAAACAATATTGTTAGGATTTTTTTTTTGTTCTTAATATACTTAAACTCCTCCTTACTGTTTTTAATTCTGCTGGCCATATATGTCTATTTGCGTCCATTTGCCAAATTTCTGAGGCTTGTGGTGTATTCTCCAACACTGGCAATTTTTAAATCAATATTGGAGACAAGCTCTATTTCAAACAGGAATTAATTCAGGGAAGTTCTATGGCCTACGTTATACAGGAGGTCAGACTGCATGATCAGGGATTCTTTCTGGTCCTATATTCTGTGAATGACCTGTGGACAATATTTGTATATGGGCACTCAGTCTAGAGCTGCCAGGCGTCCAGTTTTCGACTGGAAAGCCCAGTCGAAGAGGGACCCTGATTTCGTTGGAAATTTTCTATTTTTCACCAGAAAACCAACAGTTTCAGGCAAGACTCAAACATTGTTTGTGTTTTGGCCGCTTTTGGGTGAAAAATTTTTGGTTCCCAAAAACTGAATAATTTTGCTTTCTGGTTTTTTAACCAACGTCCTCCCTCACCAAAAAATAAATTAGTTGGAAATAATTTTCCACCAGCTCTAATTACCCCATTCACGTGAGTGAAAATGTATAAGATCATAGCCCAGTTTTCAAGCACTGACCTGAATTCTTAGGACATCTAAATCCTGACACATCTGCGTGCCATTTTTCTGAAGGAAGAAGTAGTCACTTTGCAGATGGATTAAGTTTGAATGTAGTGGTGTAGTGTTTCCCTGTATGTCTGGTATTCTGATAAAGTGTGTATCGAAGGATCTATTTCCATCTTCAGAAAACACTCAGTTCCCAAATACTGCTGTGAATACTGGAATCCTCAAGCATCCTATAGATATATGCCTTCTGGATCCCTGTGTCCAAGGGATTTACATGTTTCCTGAGGTTATCCCACTACACATGGTAGAAAACGTACAGTAGATGTCTCCCAGTCTCTCTCCCCCTCCCCCAACACACACACACACACTCCTAGCCAAGGCCCGGTTCAGGTTCTGTACCTTTATCAAACACGGTATACAGACCCTGGATTTAGCAGTCTGATGCATGAGAGATTAATCTGATAGAAGGAAGGAGATACTCTGCTTAATATTTAGCCTGGGGATCCAACTTCTTTCATTTTCTTCATGTATTAGCTTCATGTATTACAGAAACAGTAAAAGATTTTCCTTTGATGTCAAGCTCAGAGGATATAGCCTTCTTTCTGTCTATTCAGTAAACGCCTTGATTTCTGCAGCCAAGTTTTTATCAAGGTTTAGCAATAAGCACTTGAAAGGTGCGACGCTCAGCCCTCGTTGCCAGAGGTTGCCTCACTGGTGGTAAAGCCAGGCAAACTAATAATAGCCAATGATGTATTTGACAAATGTAGCCCATTTTCTCTGTCCGCAGATTCCTCAGACTTCAATTTTTCTAATGTATTCATTTTCCAGAATTGTTCTAACATTTTATGAGAATGTATTTCAGCCTGGGTTTTTTTCCCCACTTCAACTGCATCTTTGACTGTTCACTGTCTTTGTGTTTGATTAGTCAGCTATATCACATGGTATTGATTCTGCAGCTTGATTGGAAGAGCATCTGCTATCTCTCCCCTCCACATGCACACACAATTTTTCAAAGTGGAGCAACAGAACAACTGTTGTAGGGTAGTGTTTGCACTCAGAATAGATGATTTGGTGGGGATAAGGAATGTTTGAAATGCAGAGTTTTGACAGCTGAGGAGCAGAGACATTTCCCCCCTCATCTGCCAAGTATCTCCCACGCTCTCATTCCCCACTACCCACTTCACTTTCTGAATTAAATACAGTACATTACCATGAACAACTGCTTGAAAATATTTACATTATTCCCAACCCAGTTACTGAATACTGTATTCTAATCCATATCTAAAAACCCAGCTTCTTTTCCATTTACTGTTTCTAGCCTTGAGTCCTGCCTTATTTCTAGAGCTGGATTTCTTTTCCCCCCTGAAACTAATTCCCCCATCTTCTCACCATCCCTATTATTTTCAAGCATCTCCATTTAGTAGTCTCTCACCTATTCTCTCGCTGTCAGAATCACAGAGTTTAAGGCCAGAAGGGGCCACAATTTCATCTAGTTTAACCTTGTATATCACAGGCCACCAACAGCACCCACCACCCTTTATCCCAACAACCAAATTAAGCCAAAGTATTACAGCCCATGAAAGACTAGACTATTTTCACAAGCAGAGAATAGGAGGTGCACCAATGCCCAAGGACTCCACAGTGGCCGAGAAATGATTAAGCGAGATATACCCAGATAATCCTGGCAAGTGACCCACACCCACAAGCTGCAGAGGAAAGTGAAAATCCCTGAAGGTCACTGCCAATCTGATTTGGGGAAAAATTCTCTCCTGACTCCACAAATGGTGATCAGTTAGACCCAGAACATGTAAGCAAGAACCAGCCAGCGAAGCACCTGAAAGACAGAATTGTAGGCACCACCTCAGAGCCCTGACCCTGCCTCCAATGTCCCATCTTCAGCTGTGACCATCCCTGATGCATCAGAGGAAGGAAATAAAAACTCAGAATAGTCTGTGGAGGGATACTTCTTGAACCCTAAAATCCCTTCCTGATCCCTGTCCTTTGCCTCTGCTCATTCCCACCAGAAGATCGCTTCCTTTTACCCCACAATCAGGTGTTCACTTTTGGTGCTAAGGAGATACAAGTGACATATTTCAGGCCTTAAGTACAAACTGTGTTTCTATTTCCCCTCACTAAATCTTACACTGGCAGAGTATCCCATTCCTTTTCTTCATTTCCCACTCCTATACTCTTCTCCTGCTGCATTCTCTTTTTCTCTCGTTATTTCCCTTGTCCCTCTTTTTTTTTTCTTTCACCCCACAGAACTGGGACCATGATTACCACAAGAAATGTCTTGTTTCCCCGTAAGTTCAGGACTGAGATTGACCTGAAGAGAGCATCCTTGGCACACTCTGAGCACAGGGCTGCTATGATGGGTTCTCAGCTTCGGTTTTAACTGTTCTTAGCCCTCAGTGAATATCATTTCACCTCCCAGAGGTGAAGTGCTGGTAGACATAAGGAAAAGAGGAGCCTGGCTGGCATCATGTTTTTGTTTTTATTAAACTCAGGATGGAAAGCTCACTAGAGAGGTATTAATTTTCCCTGGAAATATGGTTTTTAAGGATCTAGAGAAGTGCTGAGAAATACTTAAAAAAATATAAAATGGCAAAGGTATAAGTCTTAATTAGTGCCTAAAGCAGCAAACATCTGTTACCAGAAAACTGGCATAACAAATGACACTTAAAACTGTATGAATCCTCTATGCATTACCTCTTCCAATCTACCTGCACTCATTATGCAGAAAAGCTATTAGACTCTTCAATGGGCCATCTATGTGCTTTTCCATTCGTGAAGTACTTTTGTATTGTTCAGTCAGTGCAGCTTTATGGGCATCTAAGTAAATATTCATCTTCTTTATTTAAATATTCACTTCAGAAATCACTTCTCTCCTCAAGGGATGTAGCAGCGGCAATGATCAGCTGAAGTGCTTAAGGTAACAGCCTTCATAGTTAAACATGAAGAGGCTGGAGGCAAGGCATTCTTAGTGAGAAGCCCTTGAACTCAGTTGATCCAGCTCTCCAACACAGCCTGAATGTGTTCATTTCCAGAGCGTGCTGCAAGGTGTAGCAATTTCTCCAGGCTTTTGGCAAGGAGGTAAGGTGAGTGTTGGTAGCTAGACTGACAAGTGTTTTAGAACACGCATGCCTTTAAAGGATGCAGTGGTTGTGGGGTGGTCCTGGGAGGCAAACTCCAGCAGAGACTTCCAGCTGGGTTTGTAAGCTCAGTGACAGAGCCTTGTGGACTTTCAGGCCTCATTCTGAAGAATGAGTTTTTGGAACAGGGCAGGATTGCTGCTGGAGGTAGAAGCAGAAACAGTGGCCAGTTTGCAGTGATTTGTTTATTCAGCTTCTCACATAAGACCCATTATGGGAACCTGCTCTGAAAGATTAAGAAATGGAATTAAAGGAGTAATAAATACATAAAGTAAAGTATGTTGTTCACATAATTCTCAAAATATTGCTAATGAGAAGAAAAATGTTCTATTCTTTAACGTATTACACAACACTAGCTCTCATCTTGAATCTTTAAACGCATCCTGAATTATGTAAGGCATATGGCCAGCTACAAAGTTTTAATGTTTGCTGACAATACACAGAGTTAGAATCCTAGACAACTATATGATTTCAGAGCCTAACTGGACCAGACTGCAGTGGATATATTATTATTCAAAGGACAGGTAGCTGCAGTTTAGGAAGCTGGTTTCTATCATATGCAAATAGTAATTTTTTTAAAACATCTGATCATCATGCTCAATGTGAGTCTTTGTCCAATAGATTGGCTTCAGTTTTAACATACTAATCAAAAGACTAAATCCAACCTGTAGTACCTGCCAATCTGAAGAGAGAAAAAGAAAAGATTCCCAAAGTACATTATATTTTACAGCACATTTCCATTGTACGTGGGTCTGTGTTGAAAAATCCACATATGAATTCAGATTTCAGTTGGAACTGGAGTTTAGTTCAAGCCTCTCTCTAATTTCTAGAGTGTTTGTGAGAGAAGATCCATTCATGTTATCTAGCATTTCCTAAACCAGTGGTTCTCAACCTTTCCAGACTCCTGTACCCTTTCAGGAGTTTGATTTCAGTGTCAGGTGGGGAGGCTCTGGTTTCGGCTTTCGGCCCTGGGTGGTGGGATCAGGCTCAGGGTCGAGCCCTAGGGTTGACACATGTAATTTATCTTTGCAGGTCCCCTTGTGGCATGGGGCCTCAGGCAGTTGCCCTGCTTGCCACCCCTTAATGCCAGCCCTGCACTTGCAACCCCCCTAAACCCATCCCATGACCCCCTGGGTTGAGAAACACTGATACAAGTATGAACAAGTCATTGTCAGTATGAAATTTTAGTTTGTACTGACCTTGCTTGTGCTTTTTATTTAGCTGTTGTAATAGTAGACAACTATCTAGATGAGTGGATGTACCCCCAGGAAGACCTCTGTGTACCCTGGCTTGAGAACCACTGTCCTAAACCTTTCACACAGACTATTTTTAAGGACCTGCAATTCAGGAAGTCAGTCTTGGAAGTACTGAATGAACATATCACTGTCTCAAATTCTATATCCTCTGCATGTGTCTTTCTCTTTGTACATTTAGCCTCCAAATCTATAGACGTGTTTAATCTCGTATAACCTAATTACTGGCTTTCTTGCTTCATAGGTGTGCGATAGAAATATTCACCAATGACTATTCAAAACTTTCTTCGGTCTAGTTCTACCAAATGTGCACCTCTACTTTAGAGTATTCTAATCAGCAATGGCATAACTAGGCGCAACTACTTGAAACTAAAAGAGTATTAAAAAAACTGAGACATTGGGCCAAACTGTACCCTAGATTGTGCACACAACAATTTCCACTCCAGGGGAAATGATGGATCTGAGGGAGGAATTTGAACCTACGGATTTGTATATGCAGGTTTGCTTCTTATGGGTATTACTATTCTTACAAGTTCAGACAATTTATCCTGCTTTGTTCCCACTGCATACTAAATATAGTACTTTATATCTGTTCTCAGGTTATACATTACAGTCTTTCAGATCAGAGTAGATTTATAAGGCATATTTAAAAGGATTGTTCTTTGGCACCATGTGTTGTACATTTGCGGGTATATTTTCAGACAAAAGTCCACAGGGCCAATTTTTAATCTTATACAGATCCCACTACAGATTTCTTTTATACTTTATATTTGGCCCCACACAAGATACCTGAAGGCAGTCAATTCTTTTTACATCTATACTGATATCCAAGTGGATTTCATAGGTTTGTCAGGATCCTTTGACAACCTTTATGACAAAACTGAATTATTTATTTTTACTACTGTTAAATTTTGGCACACACGTGTTAACAGTTGATATAAAAAGTCATTGGCACAGTCTGGTGCCAATGAAACAATATGGACATACAGAAAAGAGACTGATATTTTATTAATCAATCTTTATTGCAGTAGTGCATAAGAACCTCAGTCATCAATCAGATCGCCATTACACTAGGCACTGCACATACACTGAACAAAAAGATGGTCCCTGCCCCCAAAAGCCCCATATGTCATAAGGTGTAAACATACTGTGGTATTCCAGGGGAACATCTAAACAAGTCATTACCTACCACTATATCTGTGAAAGCAGTGAACGTTTTTCTGCAAAATATTGCTAGAAATTTCTCACCATGTCATTCTGCACCGCTGCAATTTCACTTTACTGTGACATTGTGGGGTAATGGCCATTTTGCACTTGAAAACAAGCAGAATCATGGAGAAAAAAATAAAATCTATATGGCTAGAAATTTTATGCTTATACATTTTTAGTGCAGCCAGGAAGCGAGATAGCAGCCATCTCTGAAGTATTTATTTTGTGTGTGGTAGGCAAATGGAGGGGATAGTAGAGATAGAAAGGGACTTGAAGCAGAGACATGCCTAATAAGCCCTTATGAGCAGTTCTGAGGAAAATCTCAGTTTTCAGGTTAGGAAAATAAGACATTTCTCCCCATCCCCAACAGGCTGAAGGAGAGAAAGCAGAAAAAACACGCAACTGTCCCAGAAAAGGTGAGTCTAAATAGTTTGCGTTGGCCATCCTGAGCACTTGGGACAGGCTCAGCTAGCAAGAGAGCCAAAGAAACATATAATTTGGTTTCAACCATTTGACTTCCATTATATGGAAAAAAATGTAGCTAAAAATATAATACACTTCAAAAACAGCCAAAACAGTTGTAATAATTTTCAGGCTATCTACATAATGAAATAAAATGCTTTCAGCACTGATGAAAGAACAATGTTCATGACAGGTTTCAGAGTAGCAGCCGTGTTAGTCTGTGTCCGCAAAAAGAACAGGAGTACTTGTGGCACCTTAGAGACTAACAAATTTATTAGAGCATAAGCTTTTGTGGGCTACAGCCCACTTCATCGGATGCATAGAATGGAACATACAGTAAGATATATATACACACAGAGATAAGTTGGAAGTTACCATACAAACTGTGAGAGGCTAATTAGTTAAGATGAGCAATTATCAGCAGGAGAAAAAAAAAACTTTTGTAGTGATAGACAGCTGACAAGAAGATGTGAGGATACTTAACTTAATGAAATAGATTCAATATGTGTAATGACCCAGCCACTCCCAGTCTCTGTTCAAACCCAAGTTAATGGTACCTAGTTTACATATTAATTCAAGCTCAGCAGTTTCTCGTTGGAGTCTGCTTTTGACGCTTTTCTGTTGCAAAATTGCCACTCTTAAATCTTTTACTGAGTGGCCAGAGAGGTTGAAGTGTTCTCCTACCGGTTTTTGAAGTTATGATTCCTGATGTCAGATTTGTGTCCATTTATTTTGCGTAGAGACTGTCTGGTTTGGCAATGTACATGGCAGAGGGGCATGACAATGTTCATGACAGGTGATTGTTAATGGCAGGAATACGATCCATAAATCTGAAAGTGGGTTATCTGTTCCAGGTTTCTGTGTAAACAGTAATGAAGATATGCGGTTTTCAATCCAGCTCTGAACTACTTTAATTTTCAAAAATAGAAAAAAAAACCAACCAACCACCCCATACACAGGGTGGTATTTTTATGGCAAGGGAGCATTAAATAGTATTTGTCTCCTTGTACCCTTTGCAGGTATTCACACTGAATGTATCAAAAATGGTTCTTACTGTTGTTAACATCACCAAAACGGCTGGTAAGGTGAGGAACTCTGTTTAAAGGAATACAAGGATAAAGGGAGCAGAGGGGATTAAAAAGCCCTTTTCATATAAAGATTGATTTTATATCGTGGCTCAAGGAACAACCTGGGACAGTAGAGCCTGTTTTCTTGTGTATGAGGCACAAATAGTTAGGTGCAAAGCAATGGTTTGTCTACGCACATTCCTTACTAGTCAGTCACTGATGAAGAATTGCAGCAGGCTAAAGTGAGAGTGCTGCTAGGAACGGAGATGATGGATCTTTGCAGTGGGTAAGTTAGCAACCGACAGACTAACGACAATGGCTTCCACTGCATTACAATACTTGGAACATTCATTGGGAAAATAATATTTTCTGAATTATTTTGAATAAATTGTTTGTCTTCCAGGTACAAATTTTGAACTCTGAATTCTTTAAATATGTCTCTATCTCCATTGAGAGTTTGATTCAAAGGCCCATTGAAGTCAATGCAAAGGCTTTGGATCAAACTCTAAGTGTTTATCATAAACTAAAAGTAATCTTACTCATTCTACTTACATTGTTCTCTGGAATAAAGGAGCAGAAAGGTGAGCTCTTTCAAAGTAATTTATGCTTCCCCATTGAGTTACCATATTTTCCACAGGAATTTTTGATGCGATTTCTGTTTTAGTTCTATTGTTATCTTTGCCACCTTGATTCAGAGCATTAAAGTGATCAGGACTTGCAATATGTTTTTTTTTTTTAATCTTTACTATACATTCTTGTGCCACATTATATGTTTTAAAACCCCTTGAATCTTACCAGATTATGCTTCGAAACAAAGATCTTAAATTGGGGGAAATGTTAATCAGGAACTCATTTATGAAAAAAAAAAAAGGCAACTTCAATAAAAATCTGTATTAGGACCATTATCTTTAGTGCATACACAGCTCACTTCAGTAAACTAAACAGTAGTATTTGTAGCAGTACCTTATAAACTACTGTCTAACAAACATAGATTTCAAATAAACTATATTTGTCCACACAAAAAATGGCCTATTTTATATTTTAATTTGAAACTTAAATATATTAAAATTATAGCTAGCTTCATAACATTTTGGGGAAAATTTAGGCCAATTTTATAATAGCTATTACATCTGTAATTATATTATGTATAAAGAAAAGGAGTACTTGTGGCACCTTAGAGACTAACCAATTTATTTGAGCATAAGCTCTCGTGAGCTACAGCTCACTTCATCGGTGAGCTGTAGCTCACGAAAGCTTATGCTCAAATAAATTGGTTAGTCTCTAAGGTGCCACAAGTACTCCTTTTCTTTTTGTGAATACAGACTAACACGGCTGTTACTCTGAAACCTATATTATGTATTGTCATTTTATATACCTATGTTAAATAGAACTGTAGAGAAAAAAGAGTAGGAAGAGGGAAGACAGAAATGAGGGAGGGAGGGGCACTGAGAGAGAGAGAGAGTCAGAAATACACAGACAGACAAAAATAGTTAATTCTGGGTTGCTGATCTACCCATTGCAAATGTCCACCCACAGAAGAGGGGACTGGGGAATCACAGATGGCCTCTAGATCTTACTCTCCAAAATGACAGCTATATCACTACACCAGATTAGCTGAACAGAAGGTTGGAAAGCCCCAAACAAGGATAAACATATCTGATGTGAGATACGTCTTTCACACTGCAGATGCTCTCAAACGTTTGTATTCTAATACTTGGCGTATCTTCAACACCACCCCAGTAATCCTCTTTGGGTAAAAGATGTTTTTCTGTTTGTGTCATTTTTTGATCTGCTTATTTAATGCTTTCCAGTGAAGTCATCTGTGAGAGAGAGAGAGAATAGAAGTCTTCTCAGGCAAGGGCAAACCTTCACATGAGCTCAGGACTGATTTGAAAATAATTAGACCTGAGAGCTTTCCATCTCTGAGAAGTTGCTAGATAGGTAAAGTCCTTCCATTCCAACAGGAATGATTCTACCACAATATTCATTGGAATCAAATCCTTTATTAAGCCAGCCTAGATCACCACAATGAGTAGTGTAAATGGGGCAAGGGACTGAGGGGAATAAAGATTTAGGTATTTGGCCAGTGTAATTTACTTTTCATCTTGCATTAAAACAGAATTTATTGTGTTGACAGAAAAGATCAGGATACTTAACAAGAATCATTTTATATATAAATTGATTTGGCTGTGTGACAGCAGGTTTCTTAAAGTGCCCAAGGTACATTTCTTATTCTTCTTTTCCTTTGTTAAAAAAAACATAACTAAATCCCTTCAGTTCATGCGAAAGCTAAGATAACTTCACAAGGGTAAGGTAACTTTACACATATGAGTCTACATAGCTGGAGACTGTGATGGTCTGCACCCCTATGTTCACCCCTTTTACAAAGCTATGAAATTTCACACACCAAGTATGCCTTGTCAGGCACTACTGTGTGTAAAGTTATAGGATTCTAAGGTTAGCAGATGCCTCAGCCAGGTGTCAATAAAATTAAATGGACTATCACTTGGTTAAGTGGCCATTCTTTGGCAGGAAAGAGGATGTGGGCAAAAAAATCTACACCCTGACAAAGAAACAGCTGGGGAATCCCCATCCACACAGACTTTGTCTTCTGAGCCTCAACTGGAGATGATTCTCAAAGAGGAGAAAGGACTATAAAAGGAAAGAGGAGATTCCCCAAATTACTCATCCTTTCTCTCTACCCAGAGCAGCTACAACACCTGAAGAACAAAGAAAACGGCTTCAGACTGGGGGGAAGGGATCCTGACAGAGATTCAGCTAGTAAGACTGTTAAAACATGTGGTGAGAGAGACCTTTGCTTTGAATTCACTTAGCTTGCTAAGTTACATAGTAGTTGTGATTTACTTTTATTGTCTTGTAACCAGTTCTGAATTTTATGCTCCATTACTTGTAATCACTTAAAATTTATCCTTTCTGTACTTAATAAAACTTGTTTTATCTAGACCAGTATGTTTGGATGGAAGTGTTTGGGAGGCTCCATTTGGGATAACAAGATTTGTGCATATCATTTTCTATTAAGAAAATGACAGACTTCATATGAGTTTGTATTGTCCAGGAAAGTACTGGGCAGTACAAGATGCATATTTCTTGGGGAAAGTCTGGGACTGGGAATTTGCTGGTGTCACTCTGCAGTATAATTCAAGGGTGACTGGCTGTATGAACCTTGCGGTAAAGCTGGGAGTAATTTACATGCTGTACCAGGAGTGGTACTTTGAGTAATGTCATAGAGACACGTTGCTTAAACACTGTGGGAGCACACTTAGAAGTCGAGCTGACCAGAAGATGACTATTCTGTTGTGGCAACTTTTAAGGTTTCAAAATTTCCATTTCACAGCACACAAATATTGTTGCAAATATGGAATGGTGTCAAAATGAGAAACTCAGGTTCAAGTGCCTGTTCTGCCTGGGGGGGCGGGGGGGGGGGGAGAAATGATCTTGGGATGAAAAACTGCTCTAAATCAGACAGAGAAGGGCTTTGAAC
The DNA here is from genome assembly GCF_965152275.1 of Natator depressus. Classification (NCBI taxonomy): domain Eukaryota; kingdom Metazoa; phylum Chordata; order Testudines; family Cheloniidae; genus Natator; species Natator depressus. Next base: position 47,847,853 of record NC_134244.1, on the reverse strand, counting down.
ATGAACTTGGTCTTCACATACCAGGACAGGCACTTAACTCCCCTACACACACTTTTTTCCCTAAAAATAATAATACCAAAAAAAACCCTACCACCCTGTCGGAACCAATATGCCTCCACAAAATTTTGGTTTTGATGAAACAGCCTACTTCAACAAAAATTCCTTTAGTTAAAAATGATCCAGCCAGCTACGGAGCAGGTAGGTCAAGTGGTTGACTAGCTATTCCTCTGAGGAAATGGAGTACAACCAGGTGCTGGGGTGCTCAGCCTACTATTTTGAGAAGAACTTGACACATACTGGAGCCAGCCTTTCTACGTGTGGATTGGAGTTGTGGGAGGGCCCTAACTTTGATCCTACAGACAGAAGTGTACCTGCCTTCTTTATAGTATGGCATTTGGAACTGATTCAAACAGTAGTAGCAGGACAGAATGACATATCAAATGTTATCAACCACAAACTCTTATTACACAGAACATATGGCTTGGAACACTGGTAGAGATTACTTAATATTTACAGTGTATTTTAAAAAAATTAGGTACTAAATCACTTTGCAGAAGGTACAATATGCAGAATAAAATGACTGAATGGAGTACAGGATACAGTATAGGTTCTGCAGCAGCAGCAGTTGGGGAAGCCTAGAGAAGCACCAGGGCTCCTCTGAGATCATGCTGTGTAAATATGCGATTCACTGCTTGATGTGCCCCCTCGTGGGTAGATGTAGTGTAGCAGGCTGTCCTCGTTTAGTGTCCCTGCCAACAGCCATTCCAGCCCTGCAGCAGTCTGCTTCTTCTTTCAACTTAGCCCTCTGCCGGGTCGCACCAATAGTCCAACAGATCAACATGAAGCTTCATGTTGGACCCTGAGTCCGAGTCCAGACTCACCAGTCCTTGCCCCTGACTTCAGGGGGTTTCAGTAGTCTTTAAAGACTCCTTGTCAGGGGATCCCACTCCACTTTCCTGGGTGGGCTGGTAGGGGAACCCAGGCTCTCCCTTCCTAGTGGGTTCTGCACCAAGGACCCTTGAATATGTAGTCAGGGCCTGACTGCATAATCTCTTTCTGACGCCCTGGCCACTTCCTACCTTGCTGTCTTAGGCCTTTGCCTCAGCCTGGGCTCAGTTTATCAACTCTGCTCTCTTAGCTTCTTCCTCATTGCAACCCTTTCTGCCACTCATGACTCAACCCTTTCTGCTAGCCAGGTGGTTCTGCTGCAGATTTCTCCATCCCCTGACTCAGCAGGAGTCTTCCTGATCCCCGTGCAGAATCCTGGGCAGACTCAATTTCTGCTTCTTCTTCCCAACTGCCTTACACTCCCCATTGCAAGCCTACCTTCCATCAGGGAGGCTGTCTCTGCCAGAAGCCCCACTCAGCACCCTGAGTCCTGCCAGGCTTCTCTCACTTAGTGAGAGCCAGTGATCTGGAGAGGCTGGTAAGTTCCTAAATAAGCTGGATTTATCCCTTTTAACTCCTGCCTCCTAGTTTGACACCTACTGCAGGTGTAGCCATTACATAAGCAGGCAATGCAAACCTTGCCTTGATAGAAGAATTCAGAAGAAACTCAGTCAGTACACATTTAGGCATTTTTCGAAATGTTCCTGCATTATCCGTGAACACAAATCTTTACTTGATTTTCTAGGATATTCAGAATCTAAAATGTTATTCTAAAAAAAAAAAAAAAAAAGTTATTCTTGACTAGGTGATCATAATAAAAAAATAAAACACAGTATCAAGTTCCCTGAATAAATAATTCCAAAGCACTATTTAATTTTGATGATCCAGTAGGATAGCTGGGACCAGAGGGAAATGTTACATTCCAGAAGACAAAATATTAATAGCTTTTTTTTTTAAACGCAGTTTCCAAAGGCTTTGTTAGACTAATATTTTCTTAAAAACCCCTGCCTCATTAGTTGGCTGGTGGGTAAAGAATGAAACAATCCACCAGACCAGTGATGTTAATAAGAAATGTTGAACAGCTGCCACATTCAGCGCTCACCTTCCAATTTTGCACTGAATGAGGTGCAAGACCTGAGGAAAAAGTAAATAGGTGACTATGTACTGAAATACATTATCTATTGTATGGATTATAATACAGTAACACATACAGGGTCAAAGTTAAATTCACATAGGGTGTAAATTAGCACAGGATTTGGTCTTGTATACACAGACAAAAAGTAGGTTTGCCACACTAGATGGGAACAAAAAGAAAAAGGAGTACTTGTGGAACCTTAGAGACTAACCAATTTATTTGAGCATAAGCTTTCGTGAGCTACAGCTCACTTCATCAGATGAATACTGTGGAAAGTGTACAAGATCTTTTTATATACACACAAAGTATGAAAAAATACCTCCTCCCACCCCACTCTCCTGCTGGTAATAGCTTATCTAAAGTGATCACTCTCCTTACAATGTGTATGATAATCAAGGTGGGCCATTTCCAGCACAAATCCAGAGTTTAACAAGAACGTCGGGGGGGGGGGGGGGGGGTAATAGGAAAAAACAAGGGCAAATAGGCTTGAATAGAGACTGGGAGTGGCTAAGTTAGTTGTATCCAATTTGCAAATGAATTCCAATTCAACAGTTTCTCGCTGGAGTCTGGATTTGAAGTTTTTTTGTTGTAATATCGCAACTTTCATGTCTGTAATCGCGTGACCAGAGAGACTGAAGTGTTCTCCGACTGGTTTATGAATGTTATAATTCTTGACATCTGATTTGTGTCCATTTAATTCTTTTACGTAGAGACTGTCCAGTTTGACCAATGTACATGGCAGAGGGGCATTGCTGGCACTGATGGCATATATCACATTGGTGGATGTGCAGGTGAACGAGCCTCTGATAGTGTGGCTGATGTTATTAGGCCCTGTGATGGTGTCCCCTGAATAGATATGTGGGCACAGTTGGCAATGGGCTTTGTTGCAAGGATAGGTTCCTGGGTTAGTGGTTCTGTTGTGTGGTATGTGGTTGCTGGTGAGTATTTGCTTCAGATTGGGGGGCTGTCTGTAGGCAAGGACTGGCCTGTCTCCCAAGATTTGAGAGACTGTTGGGTCATCCTTCAGGATAGGTTGTAGATCCTCAATAATGCGTTGGAGGGGTTTTAGTTGGGGGCTGAAGGTGACGGCTAGTGGCGTTCTGTTATTTTCTTTGTTAGGCATGTCCTGTAGTAGGTGACTTCTGGGAACTCTTCTGGCTCTATCAATCTGTTTCTTCACTTCCGCAGGTGGGTATTGTAGTTGTAAGAATGCTTGATAGAGATCTTGTAGGTGTTTGTCTCTGTCTGAGGGGTTGGAGCAAATGCGGTTGTATCGCAGAGCTTGGCTGTAGACAATGGATCATGTGGTGTGGTCAGGGTGAAAGCTGGAGGCATTAGGTAGGAATAGCGGTCAGTAGGTTTCTGGTATAGGGTGGTGTTTATGTGACCATCGTTTATGAGCACTGTAGTGTCCAGGAAGTGGATCTCTTGTGTGGACTGGACCAGGCTGAGGTTGATGGTGGGATGGAAATTGTTGAAATCATGGTGGAATTCCTCAAGGGCTTCTTTTCCATGGGTCCAGATGATGAAGATGTCATCAATATAGGACAAGTAGAGTAGGGGTGTTAGGGGACGAGAGCTGAGGAAGCGTTGTTCTAAGTCAGCCATAAAAATGTGGCTATACTGTGGGGCCATGCGGGTACCCATAGCAGTGCCGCTGATCTGAAGGTATACATTGTCCCCAAAATGTAAAATAGTTATGGGTAAGGACAAAGTCACAAAGTTCAGCCACCAGGTTAGCTATTACCAGCAGGAGAGTGGGTTTGTGTGTGTGGAGGGCGGGGGGGGGGGGGTGAGAAAACCTGGATTTGTGCTGGAAATGGCCCAACTTGATTATCGTACACATTGTAAGGAGAGTGATCATTTTAGATAAGCTATTACCAGCAGGAGAGTGGGGTGGGGGGAGGTATTTTTTCATGCTTTGTGTGTATATAAAAAAACATTTTCTATACCTTTCCACAGTATGCATCCGATGAAGTGAGCTGTAGCTCACGAAAGCTTATGCTCAAATAAATTGGTTAGTCTAAGGTGCCACAAGTCCTCCTTTTCTTTTTGCGAATACAGACTAACACGGCTGTTACTCTGAAACCTGTCATTATAGATGGGAACAATGATCTATCCAGCCAGTCTTTTGCCTCAAGACAGACCATATGGCTAATACTTCAGAGGAAGGGGAAAATGCATTGTATACCTGGTTTAAATTGCAAGGTACACACAGATGAAGAAATTATATCTAGCCCTGAGTAACTGCAGATTAGCATCTTGATTGTCTGTTTGAACCCCAGGAACTACAGATAATATACCTTGAGCTTGAAATTTAATTTGACTGGATGTGTAATGAAGTTGTGATATATGGCACATATATACACATACAATGTAAACACAGGTTTATAAAATAATGGATGGAAAAGGTTTCCGAGTGGTAGCTGTATTAGTCTGTATCAGCAAAAACGAACGAGAAGCATTTGTGGCACCTCAGAGACTAACAACTTTATTTGGGCATAAGCTTTCATGGGCTAAAGCCCACTTCATCGGATGCATGCAGTGGAAAATACAGTAGGAAGATTGTGTGTGTACATATGTACACACATGCAGAACAAAAACACAAGAAGGGTGTTGCCATACCAACTCTAACAAGACTCATCAATTAAGGTGGGCTATCATCAGCAGGAGAAGAAAAAAAAACCTTTTGTAGTGATAATCAGGACGGCCCATTTCAAACAGTTGACAAGAAGGTGTGAGTAACAGTAGGGGAAAAATTAGCATGGGGAAATAGTTTTTAGTTTGTGTAATGACTCATCCACTCCCAGTCTTTATTCAAGCCTAATTTAATGGTGTCCAGTTTGCAAATTAATTCCAGTTGTGCAGTTTGTTTTTGAAGTTTTTTTGTTGAAGGAGTGCGACTTTTAGGTCTGTAATCGAGTGACCAAAGAGATCAAGTGTTCTCCGACTGGTTTTTGAGTGTTATAATTCTTGACGTCTGATTTGTGTCCATTTATTCTTTTGCACAGAGACTGTCCGGTTTGGCCAATGTACATGGCAGACGGGCATTGCTGGCACATGACGACATCTCTCATTGGTAGATGTGCAGGTGAACGAGCCTCTGATGGTGTGGCTGATGTGATTAGGTCCTATGATGATGTCCCTTGAATAGGTATGTGAACAGAGTTGGCAACGGGCTTTGTTGCCAGGATAGGTTCCTCGGTTAGTGTTTTTGTTGGTTGGTTGCGGGTGAGATTTTGCTTCAGGTTGGGGAGCTGTCTGTTAGCGAGGACTGGCCTGTCTCCCAATATCTGCGAGAGTGAGGGCTCATCCTTCAGGATAGGTTGTAGATCCTTGATGATGCGCTGGAGAGGTTTTAGTTGGGGACTGAAGGTGACGGCTCGTGGCGTTCTGTTACTTTCTTTGTTGGGCCTGTCCTGTGGTAGGTGACTTCTGGGTACTCTTCTGGCTCTGTCCATCTGTTTCTTCACTTCAGCAGGTGCGTATTGTAGTTGTAAGAATGCTTGATAGAGATCTTGTAGGTGTTTGTCTGAGGGGTTGGAGCAAATGTGTTTGTATTGTAGAGCTTGGCTGTAGACAATGGATCACGTGGTGTGGTCTGGATGAAAGCTGGAGGCATGTAGGTAAGTATAGTGGTCAGTAGGTTTCCGGTATAGGGTGGTGTTTATGTGATCATCGCTTATTAGCACTGTAATGTTCAGGAAGTGGATCTCTTGGGTGGACTGGTCCAGGCTGAGGTTGGTGGTGGGATGGAAATTGTTGAAATCATGGAGGAATTCCTCAAGGGCTTTTTTCCCCATGGGTCCAGATGATGAAGATGTCATCAATGTAGCGCAAATAGAGTAGAGTAGAGTAGGGGCATTAGGGGACAAGAGCTGAGGAAGCGTTGTTCTAAGTCAACCATAAAAATGTTGGCGTACTGTGGGGCCATGCAGGTAACCCATAGCAGTGCTGCTGGCTTGTAGGTTTCATTGTCCCCAAATGTGAAATTAGTTGTGGGTGAGGACAAAGTCAAAGTTCAGCCACCAGGTTTGCTGTGACATTGAGGATACTGTTCCTGACAGCCTGTAGTCCATCTTTGTGTGGAATGTTGGTGTAGAGGGTCTCTACATCCATAGTGGCCAGGATGGTGTTTTCTGGAAGATCACTGATGGATTGTAGTTTCCTCAGGAGGTCAGTGGTGTCTTGAAGATAGCTAGCAGTGCTGGTAGGGTAGGGCCTGAGGAGAGAGTCTACATAGCCAGACAATCCTGCTGTCAGGGTGCCAATGCCTGAGATGATTGGGCATCCAGGATTTCCAGGTTTATGGATCTTGGGTAGCAGATAGAATACCCCTGGTTGGGTTCCACGGGTGTGTCTGTGCAGATTTGTTCCTGTGCTTTTTCAGGGAATTTTTTGAGCAAATGGTGTAGTTTCTTTTGGTAACCCTCAGTGGGATCAGAGGGTAATGGCCTGTAGAATGTGGTGTTAGAGAGCTGCCTAGCAGCCTCTTGTTCATATTTCGACCTATTCGTGATGACGACAGCCCCTCCTTTGTCAAACTTTTTGATCATCATGTCAGAGTTGCTTCTGAGGCGGTGGATGGTGTTGTGCTCCGCACGGCTGAGGTTATGGGACAAGTATTGTGAAAAAGCAGCATCTTCAGCCCATGCACGTCAGCGGAAGCACTCTATGTAGAAGTCAGCCTGTTGTTTCGACCTTCAGGAGAGGTCCATGCAGAATCCTTTTTTGTAGTGTTGGTAGGCAGGTTTCTGTGGGTTAGTGTGCTGTTCGGAGGCGTATTGGAAATATTCCTTGAGTTGGAGGCATCGAAAGTAGGATTCAGGTCACTGCAGAACTGTATCATGTTCATGGGAGTGGAGGGGCAGAAGGAGAGGCCCCGAGATAGGACAGACTTTTCTGCCGGGTGAAGAGTACCACTGGATTAGATTAACAATATTGTTGGGGGAGTTAAGGGAATCACTGTTGTGGCATGTAGTAGTTTAGTGTCCTTTTTCTTTTGTAGAGAAGCAAAGTATGTGGTGTAAATGGCTTATCTAGTTTTTGTAAAGTCCAACCACGAGGAAGTTTGTGTGGAAGGTTGGTTTTTTATGAGAGTATCCAGTTTTGAGAGCTCATTCTTAATCTTTCCCTGTTTGCTGTATAGGATGTTGATCAGGTGGTTCCGCAGTTTATGCTGAGAGATTGTGCCACACACTCTCAAAAAGTCTGTGTGGTATGTAGATTGTAATGGATTTTTTACCTTCAGTCCTTTTGGTATGATGTCCATTTGGCAGAATGGATGGAAAAGGGTTCAGCCCATAGTATTTCACTGATGTCTGATGTGTGTTTTATTATATGTGCTTAAACAAGAAACATATAAAGTGAACATGGTACTGATGCTGCTATAATCTAGCCTGGTTTTATTCTGAGGGTATGTCTATGCTGCAGTCATGGGGTGTAACTGCAGCTTGAGTACATATATCTGAGCTAGGTTTAATCTAGCTAGCTCGGGTACTGGAGCAGCGAAGCCAGGGCAGTATGGGCTTCAGGGCAAGCTAGCTGCCTACACAATTACTTACGGTTCTAGACAGGGTTTGTACAGCCCACCCTGAAGCCCTTGCTGCTGCTGCTTCACTAACTCACGTACCAGAGATGCTGCTGCTGCACTAACTCACATATCAGAGATGTTAGATTAAAGCTTGGGGATGTCTATGTGAGCTGCAATCACACCTTGTGACTGCAGCGAAGACATAACCTGACTTTCCAACTCTGCCATCATCTTTCTCAGTGAGCAAATATGTGACAGGCAGCAGTGTCATAAAATTGTGACAGAGGAAGACTGAATTTCTTGGCTCCGATACCTTGACATGTGTCAAAGATACAAAAAAGCAAAACAAAAATAAAAACAAAAACCCCACATCACCGGACAAGAGTCCTCGAGATCTACTGTAAAGCAAAACATCTTTAGACACGTCCATATCTTTAAAGTTCTTTTCTATCTCTATCAATCACTTGAGTTTTTGTTCTTCCAGTGTATCTGTTTTCACTGAGAAAATGAGTAGCCAGTGATAGAGTTTTCTGTCATATCTTCAAGAACCTTTAGCACCTGATTAAGATTCCACTTTCTGTGATGAAGTATTATGAACCAGGTGACATTTCTTCACTGGCCAGTGATCATGTCGCCAAATCGTACCAGAGAGTGTTTATTTTTGCATTTGCATTTTCTTTCAGTTCTTACAATGTGGTGGTGCCTGACTCTCATGAGCGCCCCCTGGTTGATAGCCTGCTGGCTGAGTCACACACACTGTCCCCCATTCTAGTGTATACAGTCTCTAGTTCTTGCTTATGGCCTTGGTGTGGGGCTGTAGCACCAAGGCTTCCTCCCCAGAAGCACTGCCTTCTTTAACAGCCCAAGGGGGGCCCATTTCAGTACCTTTAGTTGGTGTCCTTTCTGCAGCCCTTGCCTAGGCTTAGTCTTCAACCAGACCAGCAGGGCCTATCGCAGTACCCTCACCCAGTCTGTCTAGGTTCAGTCCCCTGGGTTTAGTCCCCTGGGCTCAGCCTGCTCGCATTGACCTGTCCACAGTCCTGCTACTCTTCCAGCCAGCCAGGCACCTGGCCTTTGGCAGCCTTCCCTGGGCTCAGTCCTGTCTGCAGTGACCTGTCCACTATCTTGCTGCTATTCCAGACAGCCAGGCATCCAGTTCTCCCTCTTCAAGTTCCAGGCAGCAACAGACTGCTCTGCCTCTACTGCTTCCTTTTATATGGACCTTCTGACCCCTGATTGGCTGCTCCCCTGCAGTCACTCTAGGCTGCCTGGAGGATATCTCCTCTGCTCTTTTCTGCAGCAGCGTGAGGCAGGGCCAGAAGGCCTCCAGCAAGGGGCTTCTGGACCTATTACACCCCTTCACAGTCCTACTTTGGCTGTGCCTCATCTTTGGTAACTGATTACACATATGTAAGTTATGCTGGACATTTTAAACATTGCAGTAGTGTTGAGTAGTGCTCAGTAAGGATTTGCTCTTGCATCAGTTGGTTTTTAGAGCCAATTCTTAATGATATGGACTCCATATTCTCCTAATCTGTCTGTATCCCACTCACCTCCTGAGTGTAGTGTTCTGTCCCCTCTAGTGGCACCAAGACCACTTAGCGATTAATGAGTCTGCTCTACAGCCATAGAGAAGAGCCAGTTGGCTTTTAGCTCCTGCACTAAGCTCTAGAAGTCCCAGGTTCAATTCCACCTGCCGACAACTGGGGTCTGTCGGCATTACATGTATGTGAGAGAATGTGTTCGAGTAAACAGGAAGTGTGGAATTGCAGAGCAGCCTGCAGGATGTGTAACAAGTTTAAACTTCCTACTGAGCCTTTTATAGTACACTACCATCATAACACCATGGGGCTCACACCACATTGTCTGGCTGATGCACCAATATTATTTAATGAAGAAAGGACTTCTGGGAAGGCATGAAGCATATAATGCTCATTCAGGTTACTCACTCAGATATTAAAAGATGCCCACTGATACTCACGGGCAGCAGGTCCCAGTAACTTTCCCACAAAGAAAGCTCACCCATTATGAGGCTCTGCACTGAGATGGAAATGCTTACAAGATATTTTAGAATCATATCAAAATAAGTAAATGTGGTTCCATTCCAGAGAAAACCTGACCTTCTATTATGACTTTTTAAGACAGATGTGTTTTTAATAGTTTATGTACTACCTGGGGAGGAATTTCAAGGAACGTTCCTCCCTTCAAAAGTTGCATGTTCAAAAGCAGCAAGTTGCTGCTATGATGCTTCTTCACTCCAGTTGCATCAGAAAAAGGAAGTAAAATAAAGATGTTTTAGATAAGGATGCCTTCAAACACAAGTGGAGAGGAAAAGCCTGACAGAAGCAAGACCTCTGGGACACTAAAATACCTTTTAACATCTGTTTTATTCTGCATACATCTGAGCCACTGCATTAACTAACATCAGTACTTGCAAGGAAAGTTCAACTTAGACCGCCGGGGTGGGGGGGTCAAGAACAAGAGGCAACAAAAAGTAAAATGAAGGGGAAAATTGCACTATATAATGAAAAATCATTAGGAAAAGTATCTTTCTAACCTAGAGATTAAGGGGGAGTATGGGGTGGGGAGAAATCTCTGGTAGTTCCCTTTTCCAAACTTGGAAGTGAAAAATCTTTCACAGAAGTTTGTGAAAACCAGGCAGCACTCTATACGATAAGCACTCTTGATATATTATTGGAACGTATCTTTAGGACAAAGGATGACAGGAATGTGAGTGCTGGATAGTCTTATCTATGGGGTTTATTTATTTATTTTTTAAAAGGTTGACATAGGTAATGGGAGGAAAGCAGAGGAAGAGAAAAAGAAAAATTATGCAATAATTCTGGGAATTTGCATTAGCACTGAGCGTACTGAATAATCAGTGTGTAGAACATCACACAAATATGGCATTATATATGCATTAAACAGCATATTCATGGCCGTGATGGAAGCCATGAATTACAAAATTATGTCTATATGGGTTTTATTGGGTTGCACTTACCAAATAGAGCCCTGCTATTACAAGATGTTATTTTAACTGATGGGGTTTACACACCCCACACTAAAGCAGGGCAAGGCACAGAGCAGTATTAGGCTAGGGACGCCCTGCCCTTCAGCAGCTTCTGGGCAAACTCCAGATGGAGGGGGTTTTTTGTTTTGTTTTTTAAGTACCCTGGTAGTCCAGAAGCAGTGTTGAAGTGTACCAGATTGCATCAGCTGTAAGAGGAGTGGCTACAGCAGTCCTAAAACTAAACTGGAAACAGTGATCCATATTATTCGTCCAGCACCCTGGTGGGAGGTGAAAACTCACAAGAGACTGCACAGAATAGGACACTGTTCCATGACAGATTAAACAGACTCCAAAGCCTGTGACTATGTCCCAAACAGAGGGGCCATAGCCTGGTAGGAAAGCTACCCTGTGGGGAGTATTATAACTTAGGGTGACCTGTGAGTGGTCCAGATATTGTGATTTCCTAGGGCCCTAGGTTGGGACCAGATGGAATGGGATGGCCCGGTCCCCCTAACTCACTCCCCTATACCTCTGCCATGACAGACTCCTAAGAGGCGTGGAAGAGACACTCAGAAGGGATTGAGGCCTGCCATGTACAACTTGGCTAGGGGCCCCTCTAGAATGATCAGGCCAGAAAGAACTGTGAAGCCACTGTCTGGCCACCAGGCCAGCTAGCTATCAGACTGACCTGCTATGCCAATTTAGAGCCTGATCCTGAATCCTCAACAAACTCATTGACTTCAGTGGTAGTTCTGGATGCCCAACATCTCTCAGGATCATCCACAGGGAGGTGGAAGCTCTTTTTGAATAGGGAGTGCAGAGAGAGACAGGAAGGGGAGGGAGGGAGTTACTGAGGACTAGTCTACACTAGAGGTGCTACAGCAGCACAGCTGTACCAATGCAACTGCACTGCTGTAGCGTGTCTGGTGAAGACACTATGCTGCTGGGAGAGAGTTCTTTTGTCAGCATAATAAAACCACCTCTGCTAGAGGTTGTAGCTATGATGGCAGGAAAAGCTCTCCTGCTGACAGAGCTGTCCACACTGGTGATTAGGTCACTGTAACTTAATGTTGCTCTGGGGGTTAACTCATTCCACACCTCTGTGCGATGAGACTCAGGGCAGGCAGCCACCACCAGGCTAGGAAGGGGTGCCCCAGTAGTTCCTACTGCTGTTCCTTTGGCAGCTCCTCAGTGCTTGGAGCCTGGGGCACTGTGCCTCTCCCTGCCCCCCCCCCCCCCGCCAGCAGCTGGCACCAGTATACCACCCAGTTGCTCATGCTATTTCCCCCAACCTGGCAGCTAACACCTGTGCTTCTGCTCCTCCTCTGACCCAGGTGTCTCCATGGTGACTGGAAGGCAGGACTGGTCTGGTCCTACCTGCTCTGCAGCAGCTTCCCTCTGATGCACTGCGGTGGCCATTCCTGCCCCTTCTCTTGGTCCCACTCTTGTCTCTGCCCACTGTACATATGCAGAAGTGGAACACAGCTGGATCCCACTCTTGTTTCTACAAAACAGATCCATCCCCTGCCCCAATATTTACATTGTAGGGACCACCCTTGGACCACCTAGTCCTCACCACCCTTTCTGCTCTCAACATGCAGTATTTTTCTCTGAGGCTTTGCTTAGAAAAGTCCCAAGATATTTGTCTAAGAAACTCAGCATCTAGACTGAGTCATGGTTAAGTTTAAGTCTTTGTAATCATATAGAAATTGATGCTTTGCCTTGAGCAAATAATAGTAAAATAACCATCAGCCTTTTTCTAGAGCCTGGTGTATCAGCAATAGGGCATAGATGCCTAGTGTACCAACCCCAACCCAAATAAAAACTGAATGGCACAATGGCAAGTAAATTCAGCATGAATAGGGGAGAGGCCATGAACAGTGAGTTTCTCACAAAGTGCTTAGTATCTCAGTTATCTGATTTATTGGATAGTGGACATAGTGTCTCTGTAGCAGGGGTAGAGTTACTTATGGATGTAATTAAATTTTGGCAGGCTCACTTTCAAAAATTCTAAATGCTCTGCATTTTCTGGTATCAATCTGGATCTGTGTCGAAAGCCTTTAACGAATCTCAAATGGCTAACAATCTGTTACAGGAATTTGAGGCCTAAATTAGAGAGTGGATTTCTTCACAAGACTGGAGAATAGAATGGTGGTTTTTGTTTTTTTTTTACCATTAAGACTGAACACATCTTTGTTAGAACACTCAGTGCTGGCAACTGTATACGTGCAGCACATTTCACACATTGAGATACATTGGCAAGAAATCCCAATGGAAAAGTTTTCTGAGGGGGGAGTTACAGAAGCAGAGTTTTTGGTGAACTTCACTGGGATCTGTATTGGAAACAATAAAAATTTAACTCCTGTTTTGTGAGGAACTAATCTGTGAATAGAATCTTTCCTAGAGATGGCTAACTTCAGAAAGAGGCCAGAGAGATCCCTCAAGAAAACAAATATGATGAGGGAGTATGGAAAAACATAAAAATGGAGGGCCAAGAAGGATTTCAATGGGAGTTGTGTGAGAGAAGGATTTGATCCATGATCTATAAACTGATCCACACAGATGGAAAATACAAGCAAGTGTCTTAAGTACCTTATTGTCCTATATCTAAATTTTCAAACTGAGATTAAATGCACAATTTGTGTTGGCCCTCTTCACCAGGATAAAACTGACTGTCAATGATCAGACTTATATATTAAGTGTTAAAATCTTTCAGTATGCACCAGTGGATTTGGGGCGGGGGGGGGGGGTGTAGAACGGGAACCAATCTCTCCTTTCTTGTACACCCAAAACTGCCATTCATTTTAGTGGGAGTTTTGGAGTATCCAAAGGTTGCAAGAGAGGGCTCATAAATGTTGACTTTTCAATTTGCATCCTCCATCACTGTAAGTACTGTGGAGGATTTTATTTTCTAAGAGATGAAAGAAATTCAGAATATTAGATCATTCCTAGAAATGTGACAACTGAAATGACAAGGCAGTATAAATATCCCATCTGTAGCTTAAATCACAAACATCTTTAAAACCACCAGGAGAACTGTATGAGGAATCCACTGAGAAGCCAGCTGCCACAATTAGGACACTTGTTTGCCAGTTTGCCATCTAAACTCTGTGCCTCACCCCCCCCCCCAAAAAAAAAAGAAAAAAAGGGGAGGGGAAGGAAGAATTTGATTATATTAGAGAGGAGTGAAACCATATATCAATGTTTTAAAATAAAAATCTACAATGATTGAAGAAGATCTGTTGAGAAATGTAAGATGGGATGCCTGTTTGAGCATTTAAAGTACAATTGGTAACCAAAGCAACTGAAGTAAAATGCATAACCTCCGATTCCATTTGCATGTGTATTTTGATCATTACATGCATTTCCACAAGTGGTAGTCACTGATAAGCTTAGACATTGCCAAGTGCACAGCAAAATGCAGTACTATGACCTAATTTGGGATTGTTTGAAAGACATAATGAACAGAAGTTCCTTGAGGGATCTTTTACCAATTTGGTTGCAGCCAATAAGAAAGTAGAGCTGAATAAAGGTGACAAAATATCAAATTAAACACACACACACACACACACACCCCCTTTGAAATTTCTGAAGGAAAAAATCAATTGTTAACCATTTTTGATAGAAATTTTTGGCATTCAGTAAAGATTTTCTGCTTTCTGTAACAAATTTGTATTGAAAGCTAAACATTTTACAGACAAGTTTTTGAACTCCATCAAAAAACAGAAAAATGCACTGAAAATTATTCCCCCCCCACAATTTAGTTTTTGACAAAAAGGCAACTTTGCTTGAAATTTGTCTATTACAAATTTTTAATCCCCTCTAAAGTTAAAGTATAGAGAGGAATATGAACAATTCATATTTAATTTTTCCTCACATAAGATTTTTACAAATAGCTTTCACCTACAAAGCTGGCATAACACTTCACAGTCCTTAGGGAAATCAATTAACTGAAGTTAGTAGTATAGCATATATGCCTCTGAATTGAAACAGACTTAGTGTTTTTCATTTTTAGTGACTCCCACTGATTTCAGGCTCTTAATAAATGGGTGAGGAGGAAGGGCCGGGGGGGGGGGGGGGGGTTCGGTCTTCCCAAAGGCCTGTTCCTTCTCTGTCAAAGTTACTCCTTTTCCCCTGAGAACCTGATTGGTTTTTTGGTCCTCAGTTCTGTCTTTTAACTATTTTCTCTCTGTGATGTCTAAGCAGGGTGTTAAAATCTGTCAAAGTTACTTCACAAGCAGACACCAAATGCTCTTGAAATTTATCAACAGCAGAATATAAACTATGTTGCTTCTACACGTCATTTTAGAGGACGTGGGGGTTTTTTTGGTTTGTTTTTTTTAAAAATGCATCTCTGGTAACAACTCATTAGAAAGAGCTGAGCCGGTGCTTTCCATGAATGGCCGTCAATAGAAGATGCTTACTAAAAATGATAGATGAAGTAATTTGGGTTATTGCTTGCACAACAGAGCAGCCAGATAAGGACAATGATTATGTCACTTTCAAAGATATAATCAACCTGAAAGGGAAAAAATGCCTAATGCAGCTAAAAATTGAAATAAGATTCAATCCATTGAAAAATTTTAAGGGTAAATTAGTATAGCTCCACTGACTTCAAAGGAATTTACACCAGGTGAGGATTTGGTCCTAAGCCAAAACTTGTACTTTTATATGTTTACATAGAAAAAAAAAACACATTTCTATACAATGCACACACACGTCATTGTGCAGCATACAGTAGTTAACCTATAAAACAGACAATATCTTTACCAAAGTATTTGATTGCTATAGCCCAAATCCCCAGTGGGTGTGAAGCAATACACTCCATTGAAATTCTGTATAATTTCCCAAGAAATGAAAAATATATCAAATGAACAGATTAAAATATGAGAAATTAAAGTAAAAAAGAATTACACTAGATGATATACAATAAACTCTGCTGAATTGATGATGGGCCACACCACTAATTGTTCCAATAAGTCAAATTCTTGGCATCAGCATTCAGAATGTTGAGCTACATAGGATTTTGGGAGCCAATATATTAAGTGAATATCTTTCCTCCTCTTGTATTCAATTGTGTGCTTAAATAGATGGTCTTACTGTGTTCCAGAAAAGCCATAGGCACATAGAACATCTTTATTAACAAGTTTTCTTTAATTTTTGCAGCAAGTTGGAAACAAACATTTTCATTTGTGTTTCATTAAGTTGTTCTGCAACCACTATGAAGTGTCTTTATGCAATCTGAAAGGTGAACAGATGGGAATTTTTAGCTCACATTAGCACAGCCCATCAAACACTCATTTGCCTGATATACCATGATATTATAGCTTACTACTGAGTCTTTAAAGTATAGCTTTGCCTGCATTGTTGCATTCAAATGACAAAAGGCAACTCTGTGATAAATATTTACTTACAATCATGATGGGCAGTTATGTCACTGAAAACTAGTTATTGTAAGTGAATGGAAGAACTGTGGTTATAAAGAGGTATATTAGTAGACCATAGTACTGAAATGACAGCAGATTCTTCAATTAGCATCTTTTAAATAAGAGTTATGTTCAAGTTCGGAAAAACATTTGTGCTGAACAATTGAGTATAAATTCCTACACTTCGGCACCTACATCAGCTATGTAAAGATTAAGTACCTTTTAATACTAAACTAAACACAATATCAGTTATATTTTATGTACCAATTTTAATAGATTTCAGAGTAGGAGCCGTGTTAGTTTCTAAGGTGCCACAAGTACTCCTTTTCTTTTTACGGATAAAGACTAACATGGCTGCTACTCTGAAACCTGTCATTATGCAAGGCACTGAATTTAGCTGTATTGAGTGTCTCTAAATTTTAATAGAGAGTATCATAAAATAATGCACAGGAAGGAAATGTAAGCTAGAAATAAAAGAAAGATTTTAATTTTAATATGAAGTTTGCAATATCATTTAACTGTCAATATACAAATTAAAATCTGAAGTATTAGAAGAAAACTACTCCTTATATGGTTTCTTTCACAGAAAGATTTTGCCATTGAGGATAATAGGAAAGACGTTATGAATAGATTTTAAAATATAGCCTCTTAGATCAAACAAATTCTGTTCACTTGGGAGTAGACATTAGTTCAAAGCATTTTGAATCTGTTATTGAGTTCATGTGCTAACAAACAACCTGTCATGTGCATTCAGTTTCCTTTCTCCCACCCTCTCTCCTCAGTGCAATGACTTACAGCCATGGGAGGCACAAATGCTTACATGAGGCTGACAAGCAATAACTGACCACTTTTCCATAAGTGATTTTGAACTCTTAAAATCTGGCTCTTACACACAAATCCATCAGCAAGACTAGTCACAAAAATTAAGAAAAACCAGTTATCTACCTGTAACTGTTGTTCTTTGGGATGTGATGCAGACATGTATTCCATATGGGGGTTTGCATGCCCGGTGCATCAAAGCCAAAGAAGTTTGCCCAGAAATACCCATAAGGATGGCTCTCATGCCTTGTGGTGATAGACCCTCCCCTGGCCATATAAGGGCAGCACTCCACTAAGCCCATCAATTTCTTCACCTTTACCCTGAGAAGTAAAAGACTCCAGTGCAGAGGGAATGGAGGGTGGGTTGTGGAATACATGAGGAGACCTAGATGATTGAGTAGGCATAGCATGAAGGGAACAGGATTTAGGACTATGAATTCCCTTCTTCCTGAGGGTATGGGGTTACCCCCATCACACACACTCGGTAAAAACCCAGGAAGCGGAGAACAAGTTGAAAGGCAGCATGGTGTGCTGGGAGGGCTGGCCAGCCATGACAAATCTGAGCAACTTCCTGTTTGGGAGGATTGCGATGTGGAAATAAGCATCCTGAAGGTTCAGAGCAGCAAACCAGTCACTCTGATTCAAGACAGGGAGGAAAGTTGCTAGGGTGACCATACAGAATCTCATGTATCTGATGCATTTGTTGAGATCATGGAGGTCAAGGATAGGTCTCATCTCTTCCTTGGGCTTGGGGACCAGGGAATACCAGGAGTAGAACCTCTGCCCTGATGCTTCAGGGGATCTCTTCTGTGGCCCCCAAAGCCTGTAAAGACTGAACCTGCTGAAGAAGCAATGTCTTGTGAGAGGGGTCCCTGAAAGAGATGGGGCCGGGGGGGGGGGGGCGGAAGGGATGGAAAGGAACTGTATGGCATAACCTGATCTGATAGTGCTTAAGTCATAAGATCCTCCCCATTCGTCCTCCCCACCTCCTACATCACTCCTTTTCAGACCCAGCTGTCTGTTGTAATGGAGTCCCAAACACTGTGAAAGTAGGGCAGCCAGTCCTTGAATGAGAGGATGGAAAAGGAGAGGTTATCACTGCATTGGTTAAAAATTAGCACTTGCTAGGCACCAAGGGATGGGGGTGAGGGGAGAGGAGCTGGTTAAGCCCAGAATCAGAGGACCTGTGACTCTTGTCCTGATGCAGCACAGGAAGAGTGGATTCTCTGGGGGGAAAAAAAAGAAAAGAAAAAAATGCTGCAAGCTGTATTCTTGTTGCAATTGCTGACTACTATAGTGGCCTCTCTTTATAGCCAGACTATATATACTCAGAGCATTCAGAGCTGCTCGGGAGTCTTTTTTCCCTGCAAGGTTGTGTTGGTCTTTTCTGAAAGTAAAACAGAAACAGTAGTAAGTCCTCAAGTGGTCTGCTCTGCACCCGATGTGGTTCAATGCCTAAATTCTGCAGCCATGAGGCCCTCCTCAGGGTCACAGCTGTTGCCATAAATTCTGGCCACAGCATCCACCATGTCAAGAGCTGACTGCAATGAGGTCTTGGCCACCATATGGCCTTCCTCAATGAAGGCCATAAACTCTCCCCTGGAGGGCTCTGGCAACTTGTCTGTGAACTTAGACATGGTCACCCAATTGACCAAGTCATATTTAGAGAGCAACGCCTGCTTGTTTGCGATATGCATTTGCAGGGATGAGGTATAAATATTCCTCCTCATTAAGTCCATCATTTTGGACTCTTTGCCCTGTTGGATGTTGCAGCCACCACCAGGGAGGTGAGGGGCTAAATGGCAGTAGAAGCTGTTGCATGGGAATTAAGTACTGTTTTGCTGAATGTTTTGCTGTTGGGGGCAATAAAGCTGAGAGAGAGATAAATTTCAGAGAGCCTTTGCAAACTCCAGGACAGCCTCATGAGTGCTACTCACTGGAGCTGATGGTTGGAGAATATCCAGCAGCTTATGTGTATTCTCCTGCAGGAATTCCACCTGGATACCCGCGCTAGTGTTAATACACTTCAGGAAATTCTGATACACCTTAAAGTCCTCATGCACCAAGGAAGAGGAAGATTCTGGCATGGTAGAGTCATCCAGGTTAGACTAGGAGCTGGTTTGCTGCACAAGTGATGGATCCCATTCTTGTACCACAGGGTCTGGTTGGAAGAGCCCTGTAGGTATTAGGAAAACAGACTTGTTTGTGGCAGAGATGGTATGTAGGAGGAGCCACTGTTGGGTCTGGTGATCTCACTCTGGAAAAGATGAAGGAGCAGGATCTCAGGGACTGAAGAGTGTCCCAGGGTTCCAAGGAGGCCACTGGGCATGTGGATTAGGTTTTAGTAGCCAGTAGGCACTGGGCCAAGAGCCCCTGTCTCAGCTGCAGGAGAAATGCTGATCTTGGTACCAGTAATGATCCAACTGTGATATCTGAAGCCAATCTAATAAGGGGGGGGGTGACCCCAACTTGGATCTTGAGGAATCCTGGAAGTTCTGTGATGACAACGGGTGAGGAAATTGATCAGACCCTTCTGGAGCCCAGTAAGGAGCTGGCATTTGTGCCAAAAAGATGAGTGGAGAATCAGCATGGGCAGCACCAAATGGGAGATCCTTCCACCTGGTACTGAAAGAGGCATCAGCACTGAGACTGGTACCAAACTCCATGAATGGATCTGACGCCAAAACAATGATGATGCTGAAGGATGCAACAGTGTTGAGGAGACCTTCGATGCCACACCTGGCTGTGACTCCATAGTCTCCATGGACCTGGCAGCTCTGAAACATGGCCAGAAGGTGGCAAGGGCACAATACAGGATGAGCCAGTAGAAGACATAGCACCAGTGGAGAGTTTGGGATGGAGAGGCAATGCAAATCTGATACCACCTGGTATGCCATCAGCATGGTGCTAGTGCCAATTTCATTGGTACTGTACTGGACTCAGAGGAAGCCCCATGGCCAGAACTGGAGGTGACAGTACAGGCCCTTGCTGCTCACAGTGCAATACTAGGGAGTGACTAGATGGACCTACTCTACACTGTGTGCCAGAGGGAGTATGGTGCTAGTCAGCAATCCTCCTACAAGAAGAGGAGGAGTGCCCCTCATCCCTATAACGGTCACAACTCATTTTATGGGACTCTTCCTCACCACTCCAAAGGAGAGTGAGCCATCCCCTTTCCTCTTTAGGGAAAGGCCAGAGCATGGAGTGGCACCCCTTGCCAGATCCGAAGGCAATCACCAATCAGACAAGGGCCTCTGTGCCAGAGCAGGCCTCATAGCATGCTGCAGAAGGTGCTGCTTCAACAACAAGTCTTACCACCTGAGTTCTCTCTGTGAAAGACTTGCAGATAGAGCACCTCTCTTTGTCGTCTCCCAGCAAGGGACACAGTAATCACCTCATGTAGGGGTTACTGTTGGGGATGGCCCACTACATGACAGACAACCCTTGACCCCTGATGAGGGCATCACACAGGGCAGCCACTACTCTACTAACGCTAAACTAAACTGGAGATACTACTACCACTGTATACAAGAAAAGTTCTCAGAAAACTGAAAGCATGACTCAAGACCTGGGAAGTCAGAAAAAACCAAACAAACAGACACACACCTGTGCGTGTCAGGGCAGCACTGCCCTTATACAGCTAGGGGAGGAGCTACAGCAGCAGGGTATGAGTGCTGCACCTATAGGTACTGCTAGGCAAAGGTCTCCAGCTCCAGTGTGCAGAGCATTACACAGTTGTATCTACTCGAACAAGAAACATGGCATATCAGTGCAGGGCTGTAACAGTGTCTGAAAATAAAATAGTCTGCCAACACGCTTAGCCTTTCACTTAATCTGTAATCTCCTAAATGCAAATGAGCAAAAGTGCTGAAATAAGATGTTCATGAATAAAGCCTGAGAGTGAAGTTGCATGCAGGGTTTTATCAGCTACTGAGGAAGAACAGAGACTACATGGCATATCTCTGGCAAACCGCTTCAGACCCAATGGAAATGTCCCTCAGTTCTTGTGACAAGGAACATACTTATTGGAATACTTTTAAACACATGTTCTTCCAACATTTACTAGAATTACTGAAGAGGTTTGTGGTCCATAAATGATATTTTCCTCAAACATCTCAGACCAAAATATCCCTGCACTAAAACACTCATATTGTAACTCCAAAATATCCTATACTGTACTCTACATTTCCAATATTGCCCACCCAAGCATTCAAAATGCATGTGTTTGGTCCCCAGAATCATTAGATTGTCTTAAAATGAAGAGATAAGGACAATGTTTGAGTTCATTTTATCTATCTTCTAGTGTTGGAACATTTAGGGTTTGTGCTTTCAAGCTTCTCTGTAGGCTGAAAGGAAACAAACTTAAAAAATGAAAATAGAGATTCTCATGTAAGCACATCGCTCTAGGAACTGGGACTCTAAAGAAAAAAAAAACACCAAAAAAAATCAGAAGACTCACAATAAAATAGTTGGCAATCGCGCCATTTCCATTTAAAGTGAAAGGCTCCACTCCTAGTGAGGGTAGGTGAAGTGTTTACATCGATGCTGTTGTGACTGGAGCAAATCCTGACAAATGCTGTGGCTCCTTAGCTCCCACTGAAGCCAGGATTTGAGCCATGCCTCTAGCTTTGATGTTTCCATGCCAGGGCTATGTCCTTCACTCCCTGCAATTTTACTAAAAGAGCCTTATCATTTGATGAGAGCACTACTGTGGATGAAAGTGTACTCTTCTCTCACTTGTTAGAACCAATATAGCAGCTTCTCAGCCAAGAGGACAGGAGCCTATGGCTATCTGTGGCAAGCGCAGCAATTTCAATATGATAAATGAACAGCTATACAATTTTCATAAGTGCCCATGTGAAAAAGGGGACTAAATCCCATTTTCAGAGTGACTTAGGGCTTGTCTACATGGGGAGTTATTTTGCTCTAAGTTAGGGTGTGAATTTAAAAAACATTAGTTACTCCGCACTAACTCCTTGTCTGGATGCTCTTACTGAGCATTAGAAGTGCCTTAGAAGTGCATTAAGCTAAACTACCCAAGAGCACTTCTAGTGCAGAGTAAGGTTACATCTACACTCCTGCACTTACAGCGGCGCAGCTGCACTGATGCAGGTGCACCCTGTAGCTCTTGTAGTGGAGACACTAAGCCAATGGGAGAGAGCTCTCCCATCAGCTTAATAACTCCTGTCTCCTCAAAAGGTGGTACCTATATCCGCAAGAGAAGCTCTCCCAACAATATAGCACTGTCTACACCAGCACTTATATCGGTATAATTTATGTCACTCAAGGCTGTGGATTATTCACACCCCTGAACAATCTGAGTGATAACAAAGTAACCTGCAATGTAGACAAGAGCTAAGTGTCTTCACAGGGAGTTAACATGGAGTAACGAGTACTCTTTATATTCACATCCTGGCTTACTCCACACAAACCATTGTGTACTTAGAAGCTTAAGTCCTGCTGACTTGCAATAAAACTTAAGGGCCAGGTTTTTAAAGATATTTAGGAGCCTAAAAATACAGATTGGCACCTAGTATCCCTAAGTGCCTAATTCTGATGGGCATCTATCTTTGAGCACCTAAATACCTATAAAAATCTGGCCCTAAATTACTTAGGAGCCTAAGTCCATTTGACTTTCAGTGAGACTGGCTAACTGCCTAAATGCGATTTTGGCTCTTAAGTCTCTTTGGAGAATTTGAAAGTGTTACTCCATGGTTTGGATGCCTGCCCTTTTCATAATAAAATCCATATCAGACAGAATGTATGATCCTACACAACTCCTTTTCAAGTAAAGGATTGCTTTGTGGTCACACAGTGGTTTTGTAGCCAGGTTGGTCCCAGGATATTAGAGAGACATGGTGGGTAAGGTAAAATATTTTACTAGACCAACTCAAAAGCTTTCCCCTTTCACCAACAGAAGTTGGTCCAACAAAAGATATTACCTCACCTACCTTGTTTTGAGTTCTGCAAAGCTGGGCTCTTATTCAGGGAGAGAGGTCTAATATTAAAGTTTGAGCCTAAAAGTGTCAGTGAAATCATTTTAAAAGAAGAATGTCACATTGATCAATTTGAAAGGAGGAAAGAGAGAGTAATGTTAGCTGTATCTCATCTATCAAAACTACAAAGTTTAAGACACAGGACTAGGATAATGAGAGGTAACAATAGTCTTCAAAAGGTCTCAAGTAAAAAGGATAAGTTGAATGAGCCAAGTCAGCCAGATATGAAACCCTACATTTTTCCATCTGTTCAAACATCCAGCGCATCCATCAAAGCATTTTACTAATGAGTGTAAATACCAATCAGCAATGTTGTATTTCTTTTCTTCTCTCTCAGATGACTCAATTTCTAGGTTCCAGCCTTTAACTGTTTATTTAGGTGGCAGAAACACAAGACTAATTAGTGAGGCGCACAACCACCATAGGAAAGAAACAGATGGCTGAGAGAGCCAGACTGAAGGACAGTGGAGAATGGTATGGATGAAGGTAGTATATAGGCGGATATTGCTTTGCTTGAATTCTGCAGATACCAAATACATATGTAAACCAACTCTCAGGTACTCGTACCCAAACAGTAGCAATGTACTTCTTACTTGACAAGTTTTATTTGAGATATAGTATTGTATTGTAAGTGGAAAGATCAAATAAATCTACAAGTCAAGTCGGCAAGCAACCTTTTAATATATTGGATGGTATTTCAATTCGTTTTAAGTCAGGGGTTGGAAGAAATAACTTAAGGATGCCAGTCATAGTGTCCTAACCCTTGGATGCGGGGTATTTTTTGATGGGGGTCTCTGTCAATCTCTCCTGCTGAAGCTGTACCACAGTTTATAATTAAAGTCATTGGGCCAGAGTGAGTGTGAGAATGACTATGCGGCACCCACTTGGGAGATGGGAGACTCAGGGACCCATGTGCCTGCTCCAGTGACTAATTATTTATCCAAACTGGAACAGGTTTCAACAGGATGGTTTGAGGGATTCCCCCACCTCCATCAGACTAGCACTCTCCTGAGAGACTGGAGATCCCTCTTCAAATTCTGTCCCCCCTCTCCCACGGGGCTAAAAGTTATAAGGTGAGCTCCTCCTCCCCCGACCCGTTTGTGTGGAGAGAGATGCCTGCCTCACTCATTCTCACAAGAAATGACTTAGACACATAAATCACCTCACTCCAGGAGAGGAGCTCCTGGTTGTGAATCACAAGCAGCAATAGGCACCTTCCTGAAGTCTGGATTTAGGCACCTAACTCTGAGAAAGGAGTGGGACTTAGGACACAGCCCTCTCATCAACTAATTTAGTTAAATCCCCACCTAGCATACTGGCTTTTGTGGATCATAGTCTAAGGCACCTATCTTTCCCCATGCATCGTTTAGGGAGTCTAAGCACCTAGCTCAGGCTCTGTGAATCATGATGGTATTCCAGTGATTTTTAGGTGCCTAAAAGTTAAGCATTGCAATGCTCACATTGCAACACTTAAGTCCCTTTGTTGATCTGGGCCAAAATATCAAAGCCAGAAAGTCACTGATATAAACAGTGCTCTGTCCTTTTAACCACTGCTGCTCTCACAGACACTACTGAACCAGACCTCCTTGCAATGTTGCTATTGTTGCAATTGCGGGATATTTCAAAATAATTCCTTTGAACAGCAATGATGCCATATTGACTACCTAGCCATACCCATTCCACGTGTTTACACTGGGCACAGCTCAGTGCAAAATACAGTGGTCCTTTCACAGTGACCACAGGTAACGAAGGAGATCTGAATTCTTCAGTGTGTCATTCTTGAGGCTAAGTTTTTGTTAGATATTTTTAGTAAAGAGTCATGGCCAGGTCACAGGCAATAAACAAAAATTCACAGACGCCCCTAACTAGTCTCTGACTTTCACTAAAAATATCCCTGACAAAAGTAGTACGTGGGTGCAGCACTTGCTGCTGCTGGGGCTCCTGGGTCCCCCACCACTGCAGTGCATCCCCTTGCCCCAGGTAGCTGCAGGGTCCCCCAGCTGCTGGCCCAGGCTGGGCAGCTGCGGAGGTCCCCCACGGCCCGCCGCAGCTAGGCAGCTGCAGGGGGTTGCCCCACCAGGGCAGGGGCTGGGAGCTGCGGGGCAAAAATCACCACAGAGGTCAATGGAAGTCGTGGATTCCATGACTTCCATGACATAATCGTAGCCTTAGTCATTCTGCAGATGCCAAGAATGAGCTTTAAGCACAAATGAATCTATCTTGGACTACACATCTGTAGTGGTCTCTTTAGGTATCTCAATGAGGATCTGTAGTTTAGCAGTCCATTTTCTGAAGCACAGTCCATTATTTAGTAAACATTGGAGAAAATAAAGAACAGTGATTTATTTTTCCGAAAAAACGTGCAGCAACCAGCTAAAACTCAGCAAAAATCAATACATAGATACTTGCATCTCATGAAATTATATGTAGCCTTCGCTGTGACATCAAAGCCTTTTCTAAAGCTCTGAAATGCAGCAGTCTCTCAATGGAACAAATTGGAAAAAAATTCATTTGAATTTTAAGTGATACATACTTGTTTTTCAACTGGGACAGCCTGCCACCAATTGATACTGCTGCTTCTGAACTGACATGAAGTGATGAACTGGCGCAGCAGGAATGCGATAAATGTATGTTACTCATGGACTTGTGGTTTGGCTGGATTACTGGTATCTAAATTGCCAGAAAATTGAATCTTTGGGCATTAAAACTGATGGTGACATTTATTTAGCTACATCATCCATTTTTCCTCATATTTTTTCTATTTTCTATTAAGCAATTTAAAATGTTACCAAGTGTGTATTTACAAATATGGTGTGACATCAATATTTAGAGACGTCAATATGTTATGACAATATCATAGCATATTTTAATGTAATCTATTATTAAATATCAGTATACTATTGCAATCATAGCCTATAATGTCAATAAAGACATTAAACATGAACACATTTATGCTAAATGTAAATGACAAGTTGATAAAAAACAAAACAAAAAACAAACAAACAGAGATAGAACACATTTCTTACACAATCACAATATGCTGATCAAACCACTGTCTGCTTTTCTTACTCGAAAAGAAATTATTCTGAATTTTCTCATTAGATTGTCATAGATATGATTTCTGCATATTACAACTTTCTGGACATTCTTATATTTTTACGTCCTATATCTTCCAACAGTACTTAGACTCTGATTCAGCAAAGCATTAAGCATGTCCACTTAAACTTACGTCCATTCCTATTCAGCAAAACACTTAAGTACACACTTAAGTGCCATTCTTAAAGTTAAGCATGTAATAAAGTTGAATAAGGATGAAAATTATGAAGAAGGATGGTTTGATGAATTGGTGCCTAAGAAATACCTACTCAGGTCACAGCTGAGGAGAAGCTACAATTTCCCCCTTTGAGTTCTAGAAGTCAGGCATGCCCCAAGCTGCATCCACCCACCCCATCTCCCAGTTGGCTGAAATGTTTACTTTCGCTCTGAAACACACATTTGGGAGCTGTTTGGTATTTCTTTTTATGAAACAAGCTTTCTAGGCCTCCAACTGGGGATTTACTGGAAGTGACAAGCCAAAATTTCCAAGCTTGGTTGCCTAAAATTATGAAAGTAAACCCATATTTAGGCTCCTATATAAGTACCCTGATTTTCAGAGGTCTTGAGCACCCACAACTTCTACTGCAATCAGCAGGATCTGTGGGTGTCTGCCATCTCTGAAAATCATGCCACATACTTAGATGTGTAAATCTGGATTACGGAGCCTGGAAGTTTTGAAAACAGCCTCACTGTCTTGGAGAAAGCAAGTAGAGAAAAATCCTGACTAACCAAAGAAGAGGGGCAGTAAGAAATTGTAACTCCCCACCATTTGGGGGAAGAAAAAAAAAAAAAAGACACCCAGGAAAAAAAGCCCACTACATAAAAGTAATGAAAACATTCATTCAAGATTTATAAAAGGAAAAATACAATACACATTCTATAGGTACTTGCACTGTCTCCCTGAGGAGCTCCTTGTTGAGTAAAATGCATGTTACATTTTGATCCAAGACCATTGATACTCAATGCAAATTTCAACATAGCATGAGATCAATGGCAGTTGCAGAAACACTTTTGAACTTCCATAGTGTGTTTTACAACTACATTAGATAGCACAACTTTCTCATTGAGGTTTAAATAGCAAACAGAACACTCATACTGCAGAAGTTTATTTAAGAAGCTTTTATCTTTTTCTTTACTCCACATATGACAAAAATCTCCTTGTCAGATTTTTGTCTATAATCTTATGCAACATCTTCAGCAACTTGGACACAACATCCTATGATTTTCTTTTCAGGGTAGTATAACCGTGCGCAGACTCACCAGCGGCGGCTCCTGCTGGTCATCTCTGGGAATTAGCGTTCCAGCCTCCAGAGCACCCTCTTCAGGCCGGTGTCTCGCCTTGCTGCTGGCTCCCGTGTCCCTCCCAGGACCCCGGTGCCCCTTTCACTGGGTGCTGCCCCCCGACAGTACCCCACAGTTCTGGGTCTCCCCCTCCAGGGGAACCCCCCACCCACTATCCCTAC
This sequence comes from Natator depressus, assembly GCF_965152275.1. Lineage (NCBI taxonomy): Eukaryota > Metazoa > Chordata > Testudines > Cheloniidae > Natator > Natator depressus. The sequence goes on along the minus strand of NC_134244.1, from coordinate 47,820,487 downwards.
CTCGCCTCAGTCATAGGCTTCTGCCAGTCACCAGCTAGCCCCTGCTCCCTGAGGCTGACTGCAATATGAGCCACTCATCACAGGCAAGGTTAGGTTTGGACCTGCTGTCTCTGCCTACCCGTGGCTGCCCCTGCAACCTCCGTACCTAACAGGCCTTCCCAGGCCTGCAGCCGAGGCCAGAGCTCCCCAGCTCCCTGGGCCTTTCCCCATTCCTGCTCCAAACTAGGTCCTCTATTCAGGTCTCTGCAGCCAGGTCCCTCTCAGAGCTAAAGAGAAAGTGTGTGCTCTTCGGCTCCTGGCTTCCCTGGCTTTTATAAGGCCTGCGGGGTCTGTTTGGGGTGTGGCCCCCAGCTGCAGCTGCTCTGCCAATCAGCCCACCTCTTCCCCTGCCCCAGCCCTCTCCCAGGGCTATCTTAAATCCCTCTGGGCCCAAGCGGGTGTCCACCCCACTACAGTAGAAACAAACATTCAGCAGAAACACATTTTTCCCTGTATGGATGTTTGTAGCTATTGTCATACTCATGTTTGGTCAACCATCTTGCATGAATATCAGTGTTAATTCTTTTAGGAACACCTAAAGGATTCATTGTCTTTCTTCACTTCCCGCATCTAGTAGTGGACCGTGAGTTGAAATCTGTCTGGAAGAATGTATCTAGGCAAAGTGCTTAAATCATAATTTCTCATTTGTGCTACATTCTCAAGTTCACATCTTTATCAATTGTGAGTCTATGCCAGGATAATCAATTGACGTTTTTACATATTTTCAGTGCTTAAAACCAGCAGAGACTGTTTCTAATAAAGAGCTGAAGAGCAACTGGGAGCTATGTTTCAAAGAGAATAAGGACATTAAAAAATAATCACATTTAGAGGAACCATGCTATCAGTTACCCTGCCCACATTCCAGAAATTTCTAGATTCAACCAAACCAAACCTCTTAACCAGTTGTTAGAGAAGATGGGGTGAAAAATAAAGGTCTCAACGCACCAGCTACAGAGGCAGGAGAGTTGGGAGAGAACACTGGTTCTCAAATCAAGAAAAAGAGGGAAAGCTCTCCTTCTTTTAGCTGAGAAGGGAGAGCTGTGCTCCTAACCCATCCCATCCCACGTACTTTGACCCGTGTCGCTAACTATTCATAACTCTGCTCGCTCATTTCTTCAACATTCAAGGACAGTTAAATCAATCCACAAGCCCCACCAGTAACCCTCTTTCTCTAGATTTCATAATAAGCATAACAAAACCATGATGTTCTCATCATTTCAGTTTTAATGCACTGAAATCAGAATCTGACATTTCTAGTACTGAATATCTTTCGAATTCATTTACTTCAAAGTGACAGATTTGTGATTTTTCCCATCAGTTTGAAATCAAATGCATTTAAAAATCCATTAATGGTAGTTTCAGGTACATTATTGTCCAATTGCCAGCTTTGTGGTTTTACAGTCATATTGTTTCTATTTTTTTAAAGCTACTTTTAACTCATTTTTTTGAAATCACACACATTGTAAGCTGTTTGGGGAAGGGACTGTGTCTATTATATGTTTACACAGCATCTAGCACAATAGGGCCAGATCTGTAGGTGCTAACATCATGTACATAATTCTAATAAATAATTGTTAGTTGATGATGCCTCTGATTCATTAATGGCCATAACACTTTTGAAATCCTCAGATGAACTTTATTATTAGAAATAAAACCATTATACAGATGCATTTTAAAACATTCTATGTGGGATTTAGCCTCTAAAAGATGTCCATTATGCCTCCTTCTCCCAAAATGTTACTTCATCCTTTCACTTTTTCGTCGCAAACTGTAGCATTAAGAATTACTGACGTTGGCACAATAGTGGTATAAAAGTGGTCCCAATACTAAATGAAAAATGGGAAAAAAGAGTAAAAATATTTACTGAGTAGAATACATTTGGCCATGAAAATGTAAAAATAATAGCTGGCAAATAGTTGGCAAAGAAAGTTCTGTATTTCACCAATTTCAGAGTAGCAGCCGTGTTAGTCTGTATTCGCAAAAAGAAAAGAAGGACTTGTGGCACCTTAGAGACTAACCAATTTATTTGAGCATAAGCTTTCGTGAGCTACAGCTCACTTCATCGGATGCTGTAGCTCACGAAAGCTTATGCTCAAATAAATTGGTTAGTCTCTAAGGTGCCACAAGTACTCCTTTTCTTATTTCACCAACGACACCCATATAATGTACACCAACAAAAAGACTTTATATCAAAAAGACCCATACCAAAAGAAAAAAATCTTTGTATCTTCCTCATTGTGCTGTTGATATGCTGATATTGTAAGGTGGTTTGTACCACAACCAGTAGAATACTTCTGGAATGTCCCTGAAGGACACTGTTTTGGGAGGGGGCCAGAAACAATTCAAAATCTATAAACACAAGAGACAAGTTTTATAAAGCCACTGCTGAAGAACCCACATGGATAGAGAGCAACATCAACAAAAAACACCACCAACCTCTGCACATCAAAAAGTTCCAGAGTTTAAAAAAAGCAAGTCTGTTATGAAATGCTCTCTGAAGAAGACAGACTAGAGAAAGCTCTTATAGATCTCCAGTCAATGATATAAAAAAATCATTTAGGGCTGTTCTCCAGCTGGCAAAACTCCTTCTCTTAAAGCTAGTGTGCTAGCTTCAAAGCAGCATTTGACAGCATCATAATTCAAAAGCAAACAAAAAACAAGTATGCTTTACCCATCTCAGTTTTGTTGTTTATATCTCTGCAATCCTCACCAGTCTGTCACAATGGTTGGTCTAACGTTTAGATAGCACTCTTCATCTGTAGAGTTAAAGGTATTTTATAAGAGTGAGAAAGTACTGTTACCCCCCATTTTACAGATGAGGAAATGGGAGGTACATCAACATAGCAAAATAAATAAATGAACCCGGCAGCAAGTCTCAGACCCTGGGTCAATTGACTCGGGCTTGTGGGGCTCGGTTGCAGGGCTAAAAATAGCAGTGTAGATGTTGCCATTCAGGTGGAGACAGTGCTCCGAGACTCTCCTCCCTTGCTGGGTTTCAGAGCCACGGCTCCAACTTGAGTTTGAACATTTACACGGCTATTTTTAGCCCCCTACTGCGAGCCCTGTGAATCTGAGTCAGTTGATCCAGGCTCTGAGACTCACTGCCCAGGGTGATTTTTTTGCTGCATAGACATACACAGAGGCACAAAGAGGTTAAGTGCCTTTCTCTCTGTCCTCTCTAAATATAACAGAGGTGGGCAAAAATAATTTTAAAAAATGGATATGAATTCAGATCCAGATCTGGCTGAGGATTCTTTCAAGAATTTAGGGTTGTATGGACCCAGAATTTTGTTTAAGGCCCATCTTTAAGTTATACATGATAGAAAGACTTAGAACTGAAGTATTAACTGTTGCTGAATGTACATATGTAACTTCCTTATGGCAGAAATCTGTTATAGCAATGAGCCTTAAAAAAACTGCAGGAGCCACAGGAAAAGAGATTAATCACTGCAAAGACAGTAAACAAGATCTTTTGCTGAAGATCTGGGATGAATTCTTTTTTCCAGATAAAGTAATAAATCAAAATTGAGCTGTGTCTTAAATTAATCTCCCTTGACTTGCTTTTGTTTTCCAGTCCATAGTTAATCTGAACCAATACATAACATGTTTTCAAAAACAGCAGTTATCTCCTTCAGCAATTTCCACCAAAATCTTTCCTTTAAAATATTTTAACTTTGTGTGTGTGTAAACCAGTAACAACAAACAATAACTGACTAAAAAAGCCAATTAATTTTGGAGCGAGATAGGGAGTTGGGGATGTTCTGGGGGGGAAGTTAGTGATTAATATATTCAACACATATGGACTGAGGTGATAGGTGAATTAGCTATACCTACAATAAATAGATGAGACTAGACAGAAGCTGCAAGGTTTCAAGCAGCAAAAGAAGTACTTGTCATCTCATATTTATCTTTGGGTTTTGTACTGGCTCCGGTCACCACAGTATCTGACCATGGTGTACTAATTATAGACCTAGCAGTCATTTTGAGAAAAATCCTTGTGCCAATACCCAATCAGAGCAACTGGGTTGGTCACTAGTCAGTGCATCCTTCTTTGTGCAGATGCACAAGTGGCTCTGTAACCATTGTGAGGAGGGAACTTCAGCCTTTGTGTGTTCAGTTTCTTAGCATCCAAAGGCTCCAATGTGGCCTGGCCCAGTTTTCCCCTGTCTACTGCCTTTCAGGAACTCCTCATGGAGCAGAGCTCCAGCAATTCAGTGTGCATGTATCTCATCTGACACCCCCCAAAACATGCCTCTCCTCTTTACACAACAGAACTATACAAGTTCTGCTCTCTGGGTACCTTCCATGGGTGAGTAGGTGAGGGCAGGACCCAGTGGCCGTTTAGGAGTTGGACTGGTAATATTATATTGTTAGAGATCCATATGCACTGATGTCCATGCTTTACCTCCTTTGTATATTTGAAAACTCCAATTTAAAATCAGAAATTAAAATATTTAAAAATTAAGGGCTCTGTCTCCCTAGAAAGAAAATAGTACTACAAGTAGCAGCTGAAATCAGGACACAAATAAACGAGAGTACTCAGAGTGAGGAGAATAGGGAGAACTGGGCCCTTTTTCATAATCATTTCTCGCACTCACACACTTCTCTTTCACTGACCATTGTCATTCGCAGTCTCCTCACTCCCTATCCTACAGCAGTGAAAATGTGGGGAGTACCAAAACCCTCTAGACCTGGATGGAGCACTGCCACTAAAGAATCTTGCCCCACCTTCCCGGCTGGGGAATAAGCATGGCCGTGGGAGGTTATAGTCCAGTTCTAGGCACAACAGCAGCGCTGGCACAGACAGAGTTCTGTCTCCTTTTCCGGCCTGGGTGCAGAGTAGGAGAGATCAGGAAGAAAAGGAAGGGAAGTGGGAGGGTAGCCAATAGGCAGGGAAGGAGCCGCTGAGTGGAGTCTGGGTTCCTCTAACAATTGACAATGTAGGGGAGGGGCCCAGTCAGTAAATACTGCTAATTGTGTTGCTCCTTAGATCTGATCTTGGAGATAGCCACCCAAGTTTTGAGCTGCACTAAATCCCCACACACCCCCACGTGGGAGACACACTGTGACCATTTTCTACTGTTGCCATCCCATAGGACTGTCTGCTGCTGAGGTCCATCCTAGAGTCTACAAGGGTACCTTAGCATCTGCAATGAACCTGCCTCATATCTCGTACAAGGAATGACATGATGACTTTAAAGAACAGGGCTGTAATACAGTGTACTTATGATCCACTCTGTCCCTTATTCTGACTGTAAATGTCAAATAATCATAACTGTCTAGCTAATTGCTCAGTGCTCAAGTATTGAGTTTGGGGGATGCTGACAAACTCCACGCTGAGAGTGCTATATGATTGTCAAGATTCCCAGTACTCCTGTAAACTTGGTCAGCAATGGCAACAACAGAAGAATACAGTTCTTCTGGGGCATTAATATGTAAAAAAAGAAAAAAGAAAGAAAAAGACCATTCCAAAGAGCAAATTGATGCTATAGCGTTAAACTGTAAATTCCTTTTGCAGTGGCTGGAAGTTAAAGTGTAAATAAACTGTATTTTCGGTCATCATTAACACAGTGTATTCAGACTGTATTGCTCATGCGAAATATGTATAGCAACTTCTCAGTAGTGTTTCAAGAGATAATGTTTTCCAAAATGAAACAACTGAATAACACAGAAGATAGCACTTAATAGCCAGAATTCCAGTCTGTGTGTGAAATGGATGAGAACAAGTGAGTTTAATTTTTTTTAAAAAGAACTATTGCTCTCTCTCCATCAGTCTAGTTATATAGTCTAATAAAGAGCCATTGTGTGCGCTCCCATCCTCTTCATCTCCCCCCCCACTCCACAACAAGCTTGAGGGGAACAAAAAAGGGGAAATGAGATCACAGGGGCCTGTGACACTAGAAGTGAAATGTTTTTAGAAAAGTGAGTACTGTACCTGTTTGAATTTTATTGGTTTAATCTGCAATTTGGGGAACTTCTATGAATCCACAGAGATGGTCAGTTACTGGAGGCAGAAAATGTCTCTGTTCCCAGGAGACAATATAAATAGAGATGGGAGCCATGGGCATGTGGAGCTCTGAGAATGAAGTTGTGAGGTCTGTGTGTGTGGGAGCAAGCAGTGTGACCTGTAAGAAATAGAAGTTGCTATTACTTAGAACTGCTGCAGATGGACCAACCAGAAGGCCGGATGCTGCACAGCCTTGGCTTTAGAACAAAGTGACACTGTTAATAGCACTTGAGATCAAGTTATGTTGGAGCTGCACTTTAGACTAAGAATAGTCAGAGGCTGAACTCCACTGAATTTTTGTGACTTAGATAAAATGGAATTTAGAGCCCCACCACACCTGATTTTGCAAAAACAAAACCTGACTGAAAGTTTCACAAAACCCTGTTTGCCCTTTTTAGAGATGAGGAAGAAAAAAATCCCAAATCTTCCACCAAAATCCCTTGAATTTTGAAAACACAGACATACGCAATCTTGATCTGAACCACTCTTATGAGGAGACTTGAAGGCTTAGAGACTGTGTTTTGGTTGTTCAAAGAACCATCTCTGTTCAATAATCATTCCATTTGTCATTGTTTGAACTTCTACCTTATAAAAGGTATATTTAACCTTTCCTCTTCGGGCAGGACATAGATGAATGTATGTGAACTATGTTTTGAGTGACCTCTGTGTGCCTCCAGCAAAGCTCTAGAACATTCACCACTTAATAGTTTAAATTTGTGCTTCAGTAAAGGTCAAAAAGGAGAGAGAAAAAAAATGAAATCCTTCAAGGCCACAAATATGCTCGCAGAGAAGAAACAGTTTCCCCATAATACAAATCTATTTGTCTGCTGAAGGTAAGAAGCCAGCATTTTAATCAGAATGTAGCATTGTGGAATTTTCATGTTGCAGATAACTTGACATGGCTGAAAGAACAGAATGTGTAATGTTCAGAGTATAGCTGATCAAAGATTTTTTGATTAAACCTTATTACAATGAAAAATTTACTTTTCTACACTCAAAGCTTTCATTAAAAGCTTTTTTTTTTTAAGAAGTCTTTTTTGTCAAAACTGAAAATTTCAAAATTTGAAATTTCAGAATTTGGGGGTTTTAATTTTTTGTTTTCGCTCTTTTTCCTTTTTATTCCTTGCCCCACCCCAACCCCTTGTTACCACTGAATGCAAAGGAATGAATGATACTGGGGAGGTTTTTCACCTTTTCATTGTTCTTTTTCACATGGCCTAACTTATCAAAAACTTCAACTTTTGAAGACTTCCAGAGTAGCAAAATGGTGGACAGGAGGGAGAAGAGGGGAAAAAAAAACAACCCATATACCATTGACCAGAAGAAAGGAGAAAAAAATTAAATGAACACTTCAAAATAAGTTAAAAAATGTGCAAACATTTAAAAAAGTTATTCCATTTTCAACCCTGCAAAACAGAAATGATTTCAAAATTTTCAAGTTTGTGAAGTTTTCTTTGTTTTCCCCTTTGGACTGGCTCTAGTTCAGAGTAGATAGATAAACTAAGGGCTTGTCTACAGTGGGGGAATTGACTGGTGCAGCTCTTCCAGAGTAATTCCTCTGTGTGGACACACTATTCCAAAATAAAAGTGAATTTCTGTAATAATTACTCCAATTCATAAATTATGTACAGTAATTATTCTGGAATAAAGTAATTTATTTCAGAATACAGAAGTCTATTCAGGAGAGTTATTCTGCAGGAACTATGCCAGTCAATTTTCACATGTAGACAAGCTCTTAGTGGTCCTCCCTAACTGGGTTGCACCAGGATGTGATTTGAAATGGAGGCAGGGGAATGGAAAGTGAAACAAAGTGTCCCCATGTTGGAGAGAGCTGCCTATTATAAGCTGTACTTATGACTGGCACTGCCATGTGGAGACTCTGGTTGAATTAAAGGATTTTTGACATAGAAATTTGCAATGATTTTCTCAAGAGTCTCCCTATAGTGTTCTTCTGCTAACCCCAGCTGCTGAAGTCAAATGATTTTGTGAACATCTCAGCTCTTAATAAAAAAACCAACAAGATTCTGGGGGAAGTAATATCTTTTATTAGACCAACTTCTTCAGCTCTGGAGGTAGCTCCAAAGCTTGTCTCTCTCAGTAACAGCCATTGGTCCACTAGAAGATATCTCATTCACCTTGTCTCTCTAATATCCTGGGACCAACATGGCTACAACACTGCAAAACATGTTTTAAGTACTACGTATCTGGTTGGGAAGAAAAGGCTTAAAAGGTCAGCCAAGTATAACCCAAAGGCTCAGAAATTCTGAAGCCAAATAAAACCCCCATAACATTTTTTTTTCCTAAACACCACCACCACCACCCACCTCATTTTTAAGATAACCTAATAAATTTTGGGGTCTGAGTCATGATTCTGAATGGGGGGGGGGGTGGCAGTACTGCATTTATTAGGAAACTTCTGATGTCACAGTATATTAGATCATCAATTTTCCATGACCTGCAGTGTTGTTGGAAAGTCTTTTCCATGGGGAGGATAGCACAACAATATGTTGATCATACCCTGCCCTATTTTTGTTCAAATAGTGGCAGGTTTAAGACTATGCTATGAATGTAGCTTTACTGGTCACAATCATTCCAGGGGCCTTGTTAATATGCGCTTAACTTGCTACCCACATCCTAGTTACAGGTAGGGAGAGCATAGCATGGTATCTCCCACAGTTTTTAAATTTACATGGAACTCTACAAAACCTAAAACCAATTCAACTGGGCAGAGACACAAAATGGCAGAGGTGAAGCAGCCCACATTCTCTCTCCCCCCTCTCCCCCCCACAAAGGCCTAGGATGGGACAGATACTATTTTTTTAAGTAGCGAAAGAGGACATCTGGGGATAAATAAAGTGGAGGGTACCCTATCAGGGAGAATATGGCAGTAGGATTCAACACTAGGACCAGTCAACCAGTTCACATAAAAGAAGAAGCTTTCCCCTAAACAGACTGTAATCACACCATTACTTTGAGATTTGGAAAAAAAAATGAACTAACTCTACATCAAGGAAACAAGCATCACTGAGGGATTAAAGTATGGGTCCGAAATAGAGATGGCTGAATGATTCATTGCCAGTCTGACAAATTTAGCCTCTTTTCTGCTTTTGAATGATCGATGGACTGCATAGCAGTGCTAGTGAAAACACCCTAAGCTGTGCTGGAGGCTAAGTCAGTTTATGGCCAGCTCTAGGATCAGGGAAACACAAGGGTGGTATAAAACAACTTCTGCCCCCACACTCAGATGCTACTTAAGCAGAGCTCAACCAAACCTCAGAATTAGGCCCCAGAGAAGAAGAATTTTGAAAATTGCTTAACTATTAGAAATAGAGCTACTGACTGGTATTAGACACATTCTTTCAGAAGATATTTAAAGATGTTATATGCTCTAGCTCAGTGAGAAATGTTCACACAAATATAGTTTTATAATGCCTAAACTCATGTGATACACTTTCCAACTGAATTTATCACTGAAAAGGAAGCTATAGGATGTCTAATAGTACAGGCTCATTCATGCATAACTTTACATTCTTTTAAAAAAATATCATGTACAGAAGCTGATTGAACAATATGAAACTGTGCTGCTCTATTAATTTCTTTGCTCATTTTTTAACTCTGCTATGTATTTCCATTGCTAATTTGCTTCAGTTGAAATAATATAATTTCAGAATTCATTAGGACACTGGCATCTCTGATCACTTTGGCATTTAGGGTTGAAAATTCCCATCTTGCATTATCAGTAAAAACACAAGGGCCTGATCTTGCAAACTTTGCTACATGTGGGTACCTACTCATGCAACCCGTGTCTGTTGAGACACCTGTGGGAAACCACTGATTAATAAGGTCAATTTTGAGTAATTTGGGAATCATTTCTATCATGTATAAAATTCTTAAAATGTTAAAGCCAGTGGAGCTATGCCAATTTACAGCTGGGGGGTGGGGATTTGGCTCAACGTGAGTTGGTCCAGTCCAATGTTGGATCCTAGGAGAAGGTACTTCAGATCGACAGGCTTTAACATATTCCATTTCAGCTTTGTCTGGTTACCCGAAAGGACTGAGTGGTAATGTGTGTACACCTTTATGTTATTCATTTAAAGTGAACATAATCCTGTGAAAGGCACCTTCTCTTCATTCCCTCTCAATTTTGTAGAAGCAACTAGAGCCAGAAGACAGCTGTCAGAAATCCTCATCCTGGTTTGTAGCTTTTGACTCCTCCAGGCTCCAATGTATTTTTGCCTTCCCCATAAGTCCCAGGTAGCATAAAACTATTTTTCCCCTCCTGCAGTCCCTGCTGGAGACCAAGGAGAGAGGTAGAGGAGGAGAAGTTCCTCCTCTCTGTAGTCAGTCTTTGCAGGAGCACTGATAAAAGCTGCCTCTGTCATCACAAAAGCTGAACCAGCAAAAGATAGATAAGAGAGGGACTGAGATATCAGAACTGAAACTAATCTAATTTAAAAACAAAAACAAAAACGCACAGCAACTTTTTAAAAAAATGGGTGTATAGTGAATTTCATATTATTTATGGGGACCTTTGGATGAGACCATCTTTTAAACACCTCTCACCAGCAGCATCGTTTGGTTTTTTGTACATCATTATGCTTAGGATTTGTTCTAGTATTTTCCTAGTTCTATGCATAAATGTGTTGGATATTATGTGACATGAAGGTACAGGTTAAGCTCAACTCTATCTGGACTAATAATGACCTCGGTATGGAACGATTCCTATTTGTAGGTTGTAATAAATGCACACTGCTTTAAAAATGCCTTGGTTGTTAATAGGAATAATGAGCCATAACAATGAATTAATAGACTTCCTAATACAAAAGATGTAATATAATGTTCAGTAATACAGGAAGGAGGCCATTGGTTAAACAACTGAAAGGTAGTGTTTGAATTTAGAGACAGGAGGAATATCTGAGACTGCTAGTATTCTTTGTAGAATGGAATAACCTGTAGTAGCAGGGTTTGGGGGATCACCACCAACAGTCAAAAAACTTCATCCCAAAATATACTTGGAGTGAGGAGCAGAAGAACATCTTGTGCCCAAAAGCTCAGCTGGGTCCCCAGGCACTGTCATGATCTGTATATGAATGAAAAATCAGAATGTGAACATGAAAACCTGTGCTTAACAAAATACAGATGGGAAAGTCATGCACTCTAGCTAAATTCTTAGCTAAAAGGTGTCCCTTTAGCTGTTCCTGATAGCATACATTTCAATGAAAATCTCTTTGGTGCTTTCTGCCCCATGCTATAGTCCAAGCTGAGGGACCCATCAGAGCTGCACCCAAGAGGATTCCTTGTTGTGATCTATAAGGAGTGAGGCCAGGGAACAGAGCAGAGAAGTGCCCTTTCCCTCTATACAAAATGTGCATCATCTGTGGGGTTTCCATTGTACATACAATGGTTCTGAAAGCTTACACCCCCTGTGTACTCCACAAAGGGATGGACAATGACTCCCTCCAACAGTGTGATATAGTAGTCCAAGAATTCTGCAATTTTACACTTCTAGGTCCCAGCTCTGACCTCATTCCAGTTTTAGGCCAGAACAGCTCCAGTCACTTCACTGGAGTTACTCTTGACTCACACCAATGTGAGAGACGTGTGGCATTTGGAACTGTACCTTTAAGTGATTTAGCTTCCCAGACAGGAAAGCTAGGGAAGAGGCAGGGCAGAAGCTTATGCGGTGTTCTGCACAGGTGGTTGGAAATGGTCGCTGAAGAAAAAGGATCTCTTTCAAGCACTTTGGGTCCAGAGTGATTACTGACCACCACAAGAAGAATCAAGACCAGGTTGTTTTGCAAGTACATTTTGTCTTGCACATTCTTTCCCATGGCAGAACGTGTTCTGATCCTTCAATACCAAAGACTGCAACTCTACCTGCTGGTCACAGAAAACTGCTCTTCTTTGGAGATGGATCCTGCCTGAAATGCCAGATCTGTCTGGTTCCCCACAGACAGGGCTGGCTCCAGGCACCAGCTTTGCAAGCAGGTGCTTGGGGCGGCATTCAGAATGGGGCGGCAGTCCGTGTCCTGTGGTAGCAATTCGGCGGCAGCTCTGCCGCTCTTCCCACCGTGGCGGCTTTTGGGCAGTAGCTCCGCTGCTAATGCGGCGGTGGCAATTTGGCAGCAACAGCTTGGGGCAGCAAAATTGGTAGAGCCGTCCCTGCCCAAAGGAGACAGCAAAAGCCTTCATAATCTATACAAAGGTGACAGGGTTGGCAGTTACAACATTAAATATTTTCGGTCATGATGAGCACAACTTACTTGATTGCCTTTTATTGACTTTCCTTCTTTCAAGGTGACTGCAGCATAACATTCCTCATACAGGTTTCAGAGTAGCAGCCGTGTTAGTCTGCCACAAGAGCTCCTATTCCTCATATAGTTACCTACAGTATGATGCAAGCATCATGAATGCTATGTACTTAATTCTTTCAGGATACTAGAAGGATAAGATCAAATTTGTCTTTACTAGTAGATTACATGGAGTTCATCAAGCTATCTGCTGACCTTGTAAACCAACAGTCACAGAAGTGACTGAAAACACATGCTACGCTAAACTTAGAAAGTGAGTAAGCTGCTATCATCTTCTCTAACAACTCGGCGTCCCCATGAACTGCTCTACACTGTTATTAAAGACAGTGATCTTAAAATTCATCTTATATAAAGTCTGGGTTTTTAAGAACATACATTATGCATAAAAAAAATGATGACCGCTTCATACTGCATCAAGAGTTGGTTTTCTTCTTCTGCCTTCCATTAAGAAAAGAATTTAAATTCTTACCTTTCTTCTAATAGCGATGGCCAATAGAAATTATGTGCAGTTAAAGTAGATCAAAATGGGAGGGAAGCTTACCCACGTAGCTGGTTCTTGTCAGATGGTTAAAGGCTTGGTTAAGACATCTACAACATCTTCTACTGGTGTTCTTGTAACCATTTATAACATATTGTGTAGCATGCTTCTAACATGTGTTAATCATCGGTTAACTCTTTTATAAACTATAATTGAATTCTTAACAGATGTTCTAATCTATGTGAAGGGCCATCCTGGTCTCCAGCTAGCTCCAGGATTGGTGAACGTAAAGATGGCCTCAAACTTCCTTTAATCTCCCACATCCAGTCCTCTGCTGAATTCAGCTCAGCTGGACCACAGAGTCTAGTCCATTGTATGTAGTATAACTGGAGGCAATACATTAGATAGCAACAGAATAGTATGATCGGAGGAGGACTCATTTGCCTTTATGACTAAAGAACAGTGTTAAAGCTGAATGGGAGCTTTGTAAAGTATTGCAGTCGGTATTTTTCTGACAGTGTGTATATGAATGGCAGTTATGTGATTGTCACAGTTCAGCCATAAGTCAAGAAAATGTCATAAAACATCAATGACATTTTCCTGAAGTCATTTGAAGAGAGACTTCCATGGCAGCTTTCAGATGTTGAGTGATTTAACTGTTACACAACTGTGTGCTCTGATCAGCAAAAATGGGAGGTGAATTTCTACATCTCTTAGAAGACAAATTACTAATGTAAGTGGCCTCCAACATTTTTCTATGGTTCTAATTATGATGTTTAACTATAATCAAGCAACTGAACATCTTAGGTGGATGGAAGTTATTGAATATAGGTTTAAACCTTATGTACAGGATATGTGTTTTTATTAAATAACCACAACCCCTCAAGTATCTTGTTATAATGGTAACTTTAAAAAAACAAATATCCTTCAATAATGGCATGTTTAAAATACTGGGTCAAATTCAAATAGTAACTTGAAAAAAACAGCCTTTTTTTAATGTAATGAATGTTTAGACAGTGTTTGTTTGCAGTCAAGTGCAGCCCATTAGGTCCAGAAAATAAATTCTACTGTTATAAAAGAAAATATTTTAAGTAACTATTTCATTAATTAAATTAAAATCAGCTTTCAAAACTTCAGCAAAGCCACGTACAGAAAATATCCCGCTTTAACAAAGCAAGAAGTGGACAAAACAGTACTAAATGCAAAACAGAAACGGGAGTGACATCTGACAACAGAATAAACTTCTTTAGCCAGTAAGTGCTTCTAAATAGATTACAGAATAGTAAAGAATACACATTAAACCAGTATTGTTTGTTCATGTTTGCAGCTGTCATGAAGATGGGCACACAATGGTTGTCAACCTGCCTTCTAAAATAGTTTCATGGTGTCCTGAGAATTCAGGGAACCAGAATGCAAGTGATAGTACGGTAAGGATTTATTACTACCACCTCTCTTAGCTAGTAGCAGAAACTCTAATATGGTAGGGGCTTGTTCGGCTGTCTGAATGACCAGGGCTCTAATCCTGTCCATACAGGTAGGTGTGGGTAATTTGTCTGCAGCACATGAATTTATTACAGATTAATGCCCAACTGTTAAAGCTCCTGTAAACTTTGAGTACACAAGACAAGCTTTATAAAATAACTAGGAGCACCAGTATATAATGTACCAGGGCATATGTTCATGTTGCCCACAGATCATGAGACCTACTACTATTGTTTAGTTATTATTGAGAATTTGACCTGTTGCTTTACACACATGTTGTGTAGCATTTAACTGAAAAGTAATTTGTATTATAGAATTCCATAAGACATTACAAAAAAATAATTCTCTATTATATTTTTATAGGGTTTGGGGTTAATCTCTGTAGAATGCTATTACATTTCTATATTCTCCTATGGTAAAAACACTGTTACATTGACTAAATCAGTGTTTCTCAATGACCAGTCCATGGACTGGCACTAGTCCCTGAGAACTCCCTGATACAGTTTAGGAAGGCAGCAAGCCAGTCCCTGGTATCAAAAAGGTTGATGCACACTGGTCTAAAGCCTTCAAAGATCAATGGTAGAGACTTGTGTTTTGTGAGGAAGAGACAGGGTTCTAATTCAAGCTCTACAAAGGAATACATTTGACATATCTTGTTACTGTGTCAGTTGTCTACATCACATGGATTTGTGAAAACTAAGAGAAAATTGGACGGACTTCAAGGATTTAGCCCACTGAGACTAATATGTTCCTACAGCATCAATTCTATCACTCTCTTCTTGCATTGACTTTTTACTTTCCCTCAAAAAGCCCAATCCCCTCATCAAAAGCCATTTACTTCAATAGGCATATGATCAACCCCTACTATTAGGGCACACTGAACAACAATGAAGTCTATTTACTTCAAAGAGGTAAAAAGAAATGATTTCACACACACACACCCCCTATGTCCTGAAGTTCCAGAGGGGAAAGAGCTTTCTACTCCCTCCTCTGTTGGAAAAAAAAAAGGGGGGGGGGGAATGGTACCATAGAGCACTTCATTTCTGCAGCCTACTTACACACACACACAAAATCTTCCAGGACATTTGGAGTTACCATAATTTTACATGAACTTGAATTTCGGGAGGTAGGGGGCTACCAGGAAGCTCAAGGAAGGGAAAGAGCTCTTTGCCAAGCAGACAAGATTCTGCTCAAGGGCCTTAAGTGCTCTTGCCTCCCATTCCATGAGCACTTTAGTATACAAGCTGAATGGAGTCTCGTGAGGCCCCACCTACCCAGAACCATAATAAAGCTGAATCAGTGACCTAACTTAGGGTAGTGCTTGCAGATAGGATAATGCAAGCAGATCCCTGGGGACTAGAGACAGACCTCCACAGACACACTTGGACTACTGCTACAGACTGATCCAAACTGTGAGTGAGCCTTGGTAGATGAGTATGGTTGTGCAATCAAGGGACTATCACCTGTGGGATTTCTCACCAGCAGGTGGAAATGGAGTTAGGAGCACTACTGCCAAAGTTAGGGGGTGATGGGGTGGGAGGCATTTTACTTTTTATTTGCTATAACAGGGCTTACACACTGCAAGAGCACCTCCACCTGGTCAGGCATAGCATAGGAGATTTCTTCCCATATGGCACCCCTTACCAATTGTCATATCATCATTGCAGTGGTTCCCTCTTCCTGTAATTCACAATGCTCTCTCTTCATGACTTGGCCTTCCAGCTAGGTCATTCTGTAGTCCCCCATCTCCTGGGGCATCCAAGTCTTGCTGGACCAGCTGTCCAGATGGCACCT
This sequence comes from Natator depressus, assembly GCF_965152275.1. Lineage (NCBI taxonomy): Eukaryota > Metazoa > Chordata > Testudines > Cheloniidae > Natator > Natator depressus. Next base: position 47,804,376 of record NC_134244.1, on the reverse strand, counting down.
CCAGAGTCCTGCACCACTTCCCAGTGCCTGGTGGCCCAGGCCCAGGCCCTCCTTCTACACTGGGTTCCAGTCCAGGGACCCTATAACCAGCAGCCAAAGTCTATACAATCCCCTTCCTTGCTACTTTTCCCCTGGGCTTCTTCCTACCCTTTCTTCTCAGGCTCTCTTCCCCCGCCCCCGCCCCCGCCAGTTGACCCTTCTTCCAGGACTTATTCTCTTGCCCTGGTTTCCTCAATCCCACTGCATTGTACCTAGAGAGTGGTTATAGGCTCTCTCCCTATAGCCCCTTGCTACTAAAACTTCCTCTTTCTATAAATCTAGGCCAGTTTCTTCCCCAGCTGAGCTTGAGCAGCAATTAGAGTTTATTAATCCCTGGATCACCTGCCAGGTGCAACTGTGACGGTTAATTGGCCCCATCTGAGCCACCTTAACCCCTACAGAGCTAGTGTGGGGTGAACACCCATCACATTTGCAAATATGTGTTGTTGCTTTTTCCCCTCAAGTTTATGACTGTGTTCTCTTTCCCCTAATAAAGATGTCCTTTCTATAGACAATAGTGGAGTACTTGTGAGTGGGGAAGTTCTGCCTGTGAAGGCACCCAGAGAGAGGGTATTTAGTTTTCCCAGGTTTCTGAGTGAGAGCTCAAGCAGTTTAGTTTTTTGTCTAGAGGAACCCTAGATATACTGAACCAGGCCCTTTATGCTGCTATTAACCAGTTGGCAGAAGGGTTACACAGTTTATATATGCCAACTTTTTCTACATTTATTAACCAACGTTCACAACACGTGTCAAACTGCCTGGGGGTTTTATGTCTTGCTATATACGATTTAATGCAATTTACAATGGGGGTGAAAAGAAATGGGCAAATTCAAGATGCAACTGACTAGCTTTAAAAACATTAGATCTCTTCTACAGGGAGCTTGGGTCCTATCAGTACTGAGATGATACAATTTTATATTAATTCTCCACGTAACAGATGTTGTTTGGATTATACAGTGGCTTGATGTACCAGATTGCAATGGCTTATCCAAGAATCCAGAGTACAGTATGTCTTTGAATACTTGGCACTGCATTATAGTTGGAATTATAAAATCTCACATAGAAATCAATGTACTTTATCATTTTGGGATTATAAATTGCTTTATAGAAAGCTGTGTTTTTTATTTAGATTTTTGTACTTTTTGGAGTATCTGATCATTAGCTTTCAATAACTTAAATTCACATTCAATACAAATTTCTATGTGGAGAGTATTATTCTCAGCATTTTAGCACAGAGGAAACCCTCTGCAGGCAGATCTCCCCTCCACTCAGAGCTGGTGCTAGGCATAAGCAGACTAAGCAATTGCTTAGGCTAACTCAAGGGGGTCCCCTATTCGCTTTAGTATGTATGGGGGGGGGCAAAAATATTCCTGCTTAAGGCCTTCTATGGGCTAGCATCACCTCTGCCCCCACTTCCCATCCTCCCAGCCAGAAGGCCGCTCAAGGGCCACTGAGGCACTATACCTGCTTTACTAGAGTCACACATGGAAAGAGAACAGGAATCAGGGAAGTTCAGGGTCAACAGTGGGTGTGTAACAAACATTGGTACCCCCGTCAACCTATGAATCATCCTGGGAAGGGCAGGCTCCAAGGGCAGCTCAAATCTGGGGGCCTGAGCAGAGAAGCCAGGATCCCCTGGAGCTGTTGTAGAGACACAGGTCTCTGCATAGATGTACAGATTTCCAAAGATCTGCTAGGTTCGAGAATTACCTGCTTCTTCTACAGGAGGCAAGCCCATCCCCCTCATGGGAGAATTTTGAGTGTGCTCCACAGAGGTTCTCTCACCCCTTCACATTTTTCCCCACAGATGTTTCCTGCAGAAGAGGGTAATCAGGGCCCTAATTAGCTACTACCCAGAAACAAAAGGTACAGGGGATGAGGATTATTTTCCTTATACCTGCTGTGTTGTAACTCAGTCAGTGTAATAAGGCCTTGTACTTGGGCTTTTCTGACTTGCTCAGGACCGGTATACCATTTACTTGTTTTTGCAGCATCTGAAAGACAATATTGATGTGGGTCTTCATTCTCCCCTGCCCCTCCACACACACACACACACACACACTACAGCCACTTTGATTCATACCAATTAGTTAGTATGTCACGATTTTACTAAAGTTACTGTATTTGGGAAAAGTTAGACGCGCTCAGGTTTTTAATCCAAATATTATTTAGCCCTGGAAAACAAAGAATATTTTGTGTCTTTAATTGTATTCCAAATATGATAATTTATCTTAATACAAATATAGGGCCAAATTCAGCCACTGACCCCTTTTCATTAGCATTTCAATTTCAAAAGTTAAAAATATACCATCGGTTCTACTGCAGTGTTAACCCAGCCTAACTCATTCTGTATATTTTAAATCACACAGTTAAAACAACATAAATACATGAAAGATTGTGTAGGAATACAGGAACAGAAATAACTTGTGCAGTGGGTGGAAGGTGCTAACTGTGGGCGAGATTGTCATTCACGCTCCATGCCTACATGGGGATTCCCTGCTTACACCATTGCACAGGCTACTTATATGACAGGTAGCAATGCGGAGAGGAGGAGGAGGTAGGAGGGGAGAGCAGTCTCTGGAGGGCAGTTACTCATGCTTGGATGTAGGGGGTCGGGGTGGGGCTTGGAAGGGCAGCAGTGAGTAGGCAGAGCCTTGGCTCCACCCCCAGAATACACCCTGCAGCACAGTTGAAACAACCTAGCCGGGGAAGTAATCTGGTACCAGATCTAGCTCTGTCACAGAAAAATTCCCCTTTGGATTCTCTTACTCTTGACATTTATGAGAAAGCCATAATTTAGCCTATTATTTAGCAAATTATTATTTCTTTAAAAAACAATTATACCAAGGAAGCTAAGTTGAAGTTTCTAGCTTTAGGTATTTGCACTATGTGAGCACACATTTTTTTTTAATCTGGACACGAGGAAGGTGTTGTATTTTCATAATCACAACACACTAAAAAATGGTTGAACCTGTTTTGCACCCATGTTCCAAAACAGCAGGATATTCTACCTGCCATTTGAAATCTCTCTTCAATACTGTATCTCTAGTTCTCTTTGTAACCAGGTCCAGATTCAATTAGTTTGGGGCCCAAGGCACACCAGAGCACCCCAACATCCATTGCTCCACCACACTGCCATAGCCCCATCTCACACCTGGAGTGGCCGCAGCAGGGGATGCCCCACTTTCCCCTTCCAAAAAGAGACAGTAGGATATGGCCCCACTCTTTCCCTCTCCAGAGATGGCATCAGAGGTTTCCACTTCCATATAGAGAGGCAGAAGTGGCAGGAGGGGGAATCCAGTTTTACCCAGCAGCTGGGCCATATCTGTTTGGGTGATGAGCCAGGCCTCCTGTACTCTTCTCATACAGGGTCATTTGCTGGGGTGGTGTTGGCACAGCATCTCAAAGCCATAGCTCTTGAAATGAATATCCCATTGAGACATATGAGGTAGCTCACCCCACTAAGAGCTATTGTTTCAGGCTGTCTGCAGACTCAAGCATACTTTGCTACACTGATCACATATTTGGCTCACATTTTCAAACTTTTCTTCACAAGCATTAGGACTAGAAACTTCCTTTGTCCATTAGTAAAGATGTAAAAACAGAGAGATTAAAAACCTGAGAGCAAGAAAAACAATCAAAAAATAGTGTCCTGCAGTTAACATATGTTTAGGGGAAGGTACTGTAGGAAAATGTCTAGGATGCTGTTTGGACTCCCTCAGCTTTAAACAGCCAAAGTATCCATGTGTTGTTAAGAGATTTATTAAACTATGGAATATTGTCAGAATGCATCATTAGTTCCAAAGCAGAAGAGAAGATGCAAATTGCATAAGTGATTTTAAATATTTGCATTTTATAATTGTTTCTACAAAAGACTGAGGATGTTGAATTAAATGACATCCCTTTATTCTGTGAGAAGCAGCAGAATTTTAACTAGCTTCGCTGCCTTTGCTCAGCAGTCAGCAGATAATATGGGATTCTCTCAAAGTTCTCTTAGTTTGTCCAGAATCAATTTTATCATAAAGATAAGGAAATGAGGTTTTTTTAGTTGTAGCTATGATTTAAAAAACTTCTCTAAAGAAAGATTTCTTAGTACTGTAATATAAATTGGCCTTATATCCCCTAATGACAGGCCAATTTGACTAATTCCATTTTCATTGTTAAAACTAACCATCAGAGACCAATTTGTTTAAAGGTAACATTTTAAAAGTTTTTTTTTATAAACATATTTGCAAATATGCAAATTCTGTATTGGGCTATGAAGGATGGGGGCGGGAGGAGAGAGTAGAGAGAGAGGACAGAAAATGAACCTCTTCTAGGCTACAGTCCAACCTTTGAAGACATAGCAAAGGTGATTTCCTTCACAAAAACTAAAACAGAGTTTCACTACAATAGGAGAGAGCCTAATAGGGAGAAATCATCCTTTCTTCCTCTTCCAAGCAGTGGTAAGATATCTATACAGGCCCTACAGGGCATTAGATACTGCCTCTGTGATGAAATGGGCCTTTAAGACCTTTACCACCAGTGGGGAGCAGCTAAGATTGACTTCCCTGCATATCTCCCTGAATGAGAAAACATCCAGCAAGATGAATTGGAAAAATTGGAAAGAGTCCAGCAGAGGGCAACAAAAATGATTAGGGGACTGGAACACATGACTTTTGTGGAGAGGCTGAGGGAACTGGGATTGTTTAGTCTGCAGAAGAGAAGAATGAGGGGGGATTTGATAGCTGCTTTCAACTACCTGAAAGGGGGTTCCAAAGAGGATGGATCTAGACTGTTCTCAGTGGTAGCAGATGACAGAACAAGGAGTAATGGTCTCAAGTTGCAGTGGGGGAGGTTTAGGTTGGATATTAGGAAAAACTTTTTCACTAGGAGGGTGGTGAAACACTGGAATGTGTTACCTAGGGAGGTGGTGGAGTCTCCTTCCTTAGATATTTTTAAGGTCAGGCTTGACAAAGCCCTGGTTGGGATGATTTAGTTGGGGATTGGTCCTGCTTTGGGCAGGGGGTTGGACTAGATGACCTCCTGAGGTCCCTTCCAACCCTGATATTCTATGATTCTATGAGGAGCAACGGACTCCTCGTTACACTTATGCTAACACAAGGACTGATGTACCCCACTGCCTTTGATTTCATTACCTCAGCCTCTGCTTGAAAAAAGTAAAGGATCCAGGCACTTCCTGTGTGTAGCTGGTATATTTTTTTCCCTCCATGCAGTTGCTTAGGCTTATTTCTTCAAGATACATGAGTGACAGACTTTAGTGTGTGACACAGCAACACCACCAAGTGATGATGCCTAAATGTGATAGACAGACATGTACCTGAATAAAACCCTGGATCCAAAGGCCCCTAGCTGAGCCTGGCTCCAAAATCTGAATTTTGTACCTGGCGACTACTACTACAATGGACTGAACCACAACCAGCTTGGAAAACCCCTTATTTTTGCAACATTACAAATCTGAATGTTGCAGCTTGGTATAGAGCTAAAACAGGAGAGGAAGCATGGTGTGATGTGAAGTTTTAAACATGTATAATATGTCATCAAAGTTGAAATGTTGCTTTGCTCAAGCCACTAATTAGATAGGAATCAACAATGAAGCAACACAAATATTATGTGGGAGAGAGGCACATTTAGGTCTAAAATGAGCGATGGGTCTTCTAACGATGTGAAGATAAGAAATACTACTATTATTGCTACTCCTGATGACCACTGTCACACGGTGTGTAGTACACAGACACGCTCTTCATATACTCTAAGGCACTGTTATAATAGCGCTTCTTCCCTATCGGATGACAAAAATAAATTACGATTAGAAAATTGATAATACATTTTACATTAGATGATTAGACTTATACACCTTGGTAGCTAGTGTACCCTTTAAACAGTCATTATTAAGATATACGATTAAAATATAATGTGTAAGATATTTTTAACAATAATTGGTTGGCAGTAATATTACAGGTATATTAAAAAATTGATTGCAATGTGATACAATGGAATGAGTAAACCTTGAGCTGTCATGATTAATATAGTACCAATGACCTCTTGAAGAGCAGCTGTTATTTTGGAGAACCACAAACTATCTATTGGGACCATTTCTGGAAATGTTTTCTACATAATAACGCCAAAACGACTCTTTGTAGATAGCAATAAATTTGGATCCTTGATCTCGCTACATTTTTTTAAAGCCTCTGAAGTCCTCACAGCCACATTATGAGCAGATTCAATATTCAGAAAGGAAATGTTTTTCCTGAAAGGGCATACTTAGCCAGGACTTTACTGGCCAAATAGCGCCAAC